>NC_137772.1:15930495-16572683 GCF_963455305.1 Plecotus auritus | reverse complement strand
TACCACTGCTTTCTTTGCTGACAAAGTGGAATTAAATATTGGATGCCATTCTATCCTAATAATGTTTTCCCAAGTTAAACTAAATACTGACACTGAAAGAACTTTTAATTTTACAATCGAGTCAGCATGTGAATTTTGTTTAGGTATCATTTTTTTTTCCAGAATCCAGCCTTTATGGCTTATAGGTTTTGAGAAAAATGACGAAGCATGAATGACTTAAAATGAATGAAATGTCACGAAGTTTGGAAGGCTCATCAGTGTCCGTCATTTTCTGCTGTGTGTTTTATTACATTCGCTTTGATAACGCCCAGCCTGAAGACCCACCAGCACAACGAACAAGGATGCCCCACTCTTAGCCACATTTCACATGAGTGCTCATTTGCTGCCTGTCCACGGTAGGTGAAAGGCTGGGTTGAGTTATTTTCCAGCCGTTTTAATTCTATTGTTACTGGTTTGTACCTGGAAAAGTGGAGCTGGTTCAGAGAGGCTTTCCTGGAATTCAAGCAATGGTCCTCCTGACTCCAGTATGGAGAACCCCCCCTCCCCACTTACTCCTGTGAACATGTTATTTCCATCTAGTACTGTGAATATGTTATTTCCAGCAGCTCTGACTTTGTTAGGGTACCTGGGTGGGCAGGGCATTCAGTCACACTGCCTTGTGAAAAATCCTGTTCCAAGTTTCTGAGCCATCTGAAGTTAGCTGTTTGAGCAATCGTATGGTGTCGAATATGGAACAGTGCTATTTGAGTACCTCCTCGGGCAGTGCTATTTTAATGGCAATAATAAATAATAGAATTTTACTTATTTTAATTCAAAGGCCTATGATTTATAATGAAGCAAATCACTATACCCATTTGCTAATCAAAGACCTGACCTAATTAGTTAGAACAAAAGCAAACAAAACCATCTTGTATTGATAAGCACACTATTCTTAAAAAAAAAAAAAATGCTCACAACATTTCCATTTACCTGCATAGAGCCTCAATGGCATCTCTGTCCAAAAAGTCATGCTCTCTTTTGACCAAGGAAATATCAATAGGGAACAGGAGATCTGAAAAGACAAATACATAGAAAAATAAAAACAAAAACATTAATTGAGCACCCTAGGTTCTTAACCAAACTAGCCCAGTTTAGCAAGGTGTGGGGGAGGGAACACTCCAAAGGACTTTTGAATACCTACTGTATGCAGAACAAACCCCTCCTTCCCTGCCAAGTGCTGTGGGAGAAGAAGGCAACTTCAGACAATCTGTATCAGTGGCCTGAAGGAGCTTAGGATCTAAAGTCGTTTGGAGACTCATGTATCTCTTTTGGTCAGAGATAAGTGGCTCACACACACCCTTCCCACCTTTAAACAAATCAGCAGGCTAGAGAGCCACGCCATAAATTATAACTTAAGCTGGAATGAAGGCCAGAAGGACGCTCCCTTTCAATGTGGCTGGTTTTTTTGGTGTTGGTGTTGTTTTTCCATGTGTCTCTTTGTTCACATTTGACCAGGGAAGAGGTCATGGAAAACTGGGCCAAAGAGAGATATAGAGGACAATGAATGGCAAGTGTGGTAAACCAAATCTAACCATGTGCAGGACATCAGAAGCTAAAGAGAATTCAGGGTATGCTATTTTTAAACACATATTAGCACTTCCATATGGCTTTTGAGGACTTTACAGAACTCTTCCTGTAACAGAAGGCCAGCTATAGAGCTGCTGTAGACCAACAGAACCCCGAGTCCCTTCGTCTGTGGAAGAGTTCAGTACTCCTAGGACACGGAGGAGTTCTAGCAGAACTGAAAAGCAGAAAGGGAGAAACAGTTCACCCAATAGAAGAAGTCACTCTTCTATCCCTTGTTGAAAAATCCACCCCCCGCCTCCCCAAATCCAAGAGTAGGGAGAAGACCAGCAGCACCACTAGAAATGTACGTCCGCTCTGGAATTGCCACGAGAGAAAAGCACGTTATTTTCCCTCAGAGCCCCCGCCATAGGGGGAATAATGGGCTTGCCCACGTACCACAGAACGCTTCATGAGTAATTTATTTTCTAGAGATAACACTTAAGATACCTCTTTTTTTTTTTTTTACAATGTTGAAAACTAACAGAATGAATGTTACAGTCGATTCTTTTTTTCTGAAGGCTAGAGTTAGAGTTAGTTCCCTGAATGATAACATAGAAAAACCAATGAAGTCGCTACAGCCCAAAGATTTATGAAGAAATATATGAAAGTTAGTATTGCGGGATTATATCTCATCATTATATTGTAGGTCAAGTCTCTCTGGCAGATGATTAATGGCACCAATGTAAGTGGAAATAAGAGGGGCTTACAGTGAATGCAAGCTTAGTAAGCACAAGCAAGGCAGACGCAAAGCGGTTTAAAGGTTATGCCACTGCGTTTCACTCTGAACAGCCACCAGAAACTCTAAGTATTAAGTAATAGAGCTCACATTAAAGAATATATTATGAATACTTCCCAAGTATAACATCAGATCTATAAATGTACGTTAGAAAGCTCACATGCTGTTAAATGTTTATGAGACAGCAACTATGTTATTTTAGCAATTCCTAACTTAGATTACCCAGGCAGGACTGTATTTTAGATTACTTTCCTGATCCAAATTAACTTCAAAATCTTGTTTAAAATTTTGAAGTTCATTCAGTAGGGGCCAAAAGCAAGAGAGGAGTGAAATAATTAAATCAATAATTTCTCTTACTTGCCTCAACGCTTTCCTGAAAAAAAAAAAAAAAAAAGCTTTCAATAGGTGATAGTGTATGATGCGTAGAAGTCCCCAGAGTTCTTCAGGTTAGGATTTAAACTTCTAGCTTGGGTTTAAAGGCAGGAAGTCAAAATTGCCAAGGACCAAAATAGAGCTGAACAGGAAGACCAGGAATGTGTGGGTTGGTGTGTGCAGTGTGTGTGTTACGCACCCTGCACACAGTGACAGGAAGAAGGGGAGAAATGATAGCCCAGAACAATACACCTCAAAAGTAGGCTTATGCTTCAAAAAGCACTGCCAGCACCAAGGGACCCCTGGAATGTAACCTGAGAAACTGCAGTGTGCGTTTTAGGATTTGGGAAGGCGTGAGGACAGAGACTGGAACTGGGTCTTAGCAAACATACACATCACAAGAAAGTACTGCTGCTTGGCAACAAATCAACACCGAAAATGAACATAATTGGAGGAAATTTAATTTCTAAATAGGAGAACAAAAGGGACAAAGGACAGTCCCGGACCAGCACTGCAAATGCAATTATCATCCCCCATCTCCAGGAGAGCTGTGAATTGGAAATGCAACAGAATGCTGCCCCCACCCCCAAAGTCCTACTGAAGGACAGAGATATTCTCCAGGGTAAGAGGTCAAACATTCTCTCCAAAGGGAAGATAAGCAACTCCATCATAATACACATACGGGTTAACCAAATATCTTAAAAAAAAAAAAAAGGAATTGGAGATGCCCACTGAAATGGGGGAGCAGTAGAAGGTTTTATACAGTCTAACAATAAAATAATTCTGAATCCATCGTCATGGGAAAAGCATACGTTCAATCTGGGCTACAATACGGTAGACCAGGTATTGTAACTTAGGTCATGAATGAATTTAGCTGAGTGAGTGAGGGAAAAGAAATCATCTCTAGGGTCTCGGCCCAATTTGCTCCTGGGAAGCACCCCTGTCTCCACCCAACGCCATGTCCCTCTTAAAGGCAACCTGCTGATCCTGTCTAGCACTATAGCCATTCTTGGCCTGGACTCACGAGGTTTGGCTCATGTATTTAAGAAGGTTGGCAGTGACCTCTAGCTCCAATTGAGAGAACACTGCCATTGCTATAGGAACCAGCCTGCTATTTTATCATCCTAGAAGGAGAGAAGAACTAAAGACCTGTTTTAAAATAACTATTAATTGTGAGAAGAGTTCAACATGAAAACAAATTTAAGTGACATCATTTCAACTGGATCTTTTAGAGATTTTGTCTCATGGTGGCTAACTGTCTCATTGCATCGCCTTCCTTCTTCATTAATGAAAAAGGTGTACTTTTTAAATGTGAATCAACCAAAATTACGTTTGCTTTATGAGACTCTGACAATCCCTTAAAGTTCTTCTTTGAGGTTTGAACTGTCATGTTTTTATCAGACATGTAGCACCCACCAGCGCCAGTCATCCTTGTTGATGCTGAATTAACACGAGCTGCTCGATCAGTTGACGGGGTGGCTGGATGAATGGTAAGTGAATAAAGGAGAGACTCCTAGTGGGGCCATCTCAGTAGTATTACGGAGGCAAAGAATGCTCAGTGGGAAGAAGTCCTGGAAGTCATTTCATTTACTCTCAATTTAGGAACCACTTCATTATTCACCCAACCTCTGCTTGAAAATTACTCGTAAAATGGAGTTCACTCGTTCACAACTGTAATTCTCTTTAAATGATTTAATACAGAGAATAATAAAACTCTCATCTAAACGAACAGCCTATTCTCATCTCGCTGTGCAGAGCACACTCCACCCACAAGGGGCGGCCAGAGGCTGAGAATGATGGAGACTCGAGGTGCTCCGTGTCCTTGCCCTTAGCACCCCAGGGCACTGACGAGAAAATGAAGTAGTAAAACTTTAGCCCAGATCCTAATTACTTTTTAAAAGGCCCATCTTTCTTCATTAAAAAATTGAATGGCTAGGAGAAATAATATCAAAAATGACAATCTCAAAAAAGTGAAAAGCCTCATTACAAACTGCAACACAAGCCCAAGAGGTTTAGAATAAAGAGCTCTTACAAACCATCCAGAAAAGCACAATCAACTCAGGAGAAAAACGGGCAACAGACTTTACAGAAGAGTAAACATCTGGCCACATGATATGAAAAAATGTGCACTGTATCATCCATGATTAGGCCAGTGGTCGGCAAACTCATTCGTCAACAGAGCCAAATATCAACAGTACAACGATTGAAATTTCTTTTGAGAGCCAAATTTTTTAAACTTAAACTTCTAATGCCACTTCTTCAAAATAGACTCACCCAGGCCATGGTATTTTGTGGAAGAGCCACACTCAAGGGGCCAAAGAGCCACATGTGGCTCACGAGCCGCGGTTTGCCGACCACTGGATTAGGGAAATGGAAGTCAAACTCTCTAAGATATTTTATACCCATTTGACTGGCAAAAATTAAAGTCTGACAATATCAAGTGTTGAGAATACATGGTGGGAATGAAAATCGGCACATTTTTTAAAAACCTGCATTATCAAATCAAATACATATATTCTCTATTACCCAGTCATCTTACCCTGAGGAATACATGTGAGATAAGTTACTGCACATGTACAAGAGTACCACAAGAAGGCATAAGAATGTTTGAAATATTACAGCTTATAAAAGCAAACCAGAAAAACCAAAATGCCCAGCAGAGTGAGTATATAAATAAACTGTGCTATAGTCACACAATGGATGTTATACAACAGTGACAGCAGTATAGGGACACAGTCCAGGGGGCACCCAGACCAGAAGAATCTTAATATAAGAAGTGAAAATATCAAATTCTACAAGTTTACATAGAGCACACGACCCTTTTGGTAAAGGAAAACAAGTTTATAAAAAATATATTTTAGGAAAATACAATAAAACTACAAAAAAAGAAAACAAACAAAAATAAAGACAAACACAGGTTTCAGGAAGATGGTGATTTTGGGTAGGGGAGTGGCAGAGAGAGAGAGCACGTGGTTGTGTTATTATCAAGATCCTAGCTTTTGCTTTGAGTGGTGGGGGTCTTAGGTGCTTGCTACGTTGTTTTTTTAAATGAAGGAAATAGCTAAGTATATAATAAACTGTCTGAAAGTAAATAATAGATCAATAATAATTATTAACCAAGGATATGGTTATGCTAACATTTAAAAAAACATGATTTTTTAAAAATATATTTTATTGATTTTTTTACAGAGAGGAAGGGAGAAGGATAGAGAGTTAGAAACATCAATGAGAGAGAAACATCGATCAGCTGCCTCCTGCACACCCCCTACTGGGGATGTGCCCGCAACCAAGGTACATGCCCTTGACTGGAATTGAACCCGGGACCCTTCAGTCTGCAGGCCGACGCTCTATCCACTGAGCCAAACCGGTTTCGGCTAAAAAAATATGATTTTAGAGAAGGGAGAAGGAGAAAGAGATAGAACCATCAATGGTGAAAGAGAATCACTGATTGGCTGCCTCTTGCATACCCCCTACTGGGGATTGAGACCGCAACCCAGGTATGTGCCCTTGACCAGAATTGAACCTGGGACCCTTCAGTCCGAAGGCTGATGCTCTATCCACTGAGCAAACTGGCTAGGGCTATGCTAACATTTTTTACAAATGGTGTTCCTGGCTCACCTTCATAAAGCTGTGCATACTGGGGGAAACCTGTTGCCCGTAGCCAATCACAAGCTTCTTTGGCTTCAATTTCTGCAATAGAACAGAAAACAAAGAGGTTAAGTCATATGTACCTCAGAATGCTTTTTCTTCCTTAATAAGCTCTGATACAGTTATACAAGCAAAACATGGATGTCTGTTGGTAACAAATAAGCCCCCAAGTCCCCTTAATTCAAATGATTTAAAATTTTGTGCATCTTTCCACATTTTTAAAAATGCATATAATTATCCATCTTTCCTTAAAAAGGGGGAGGGGTGCAGGGTGAGGTCCTAGCACTAGGTTACCCTGTGCTGCTTCTGTTCCGGTTATTAATGATTATGGCCTCACTTGGTTTACTTTTCACATCAACAGAAGGCCACCAAGTACATCTGACACCTGGAAGAGCACTAGCCTGACCTTCAGCCACCTGATGGGATGCACAGGAAGCCCCAGGCACTGGGGCAACAGGACTTTAGGTGCAGTTACAGGAGGAGGCCCGGGCTGTCAGATGACTTGGGGGCATTAATTCAATAAACCCCACAATCCTGGGAGGCTGAAATGCCGAATAAAGCTTTTATTTCCCTGTGATTAACACCTTGTAGAATGTAGATAGTTTTGATAAACAGAAGGCCAAGTGCAACTGACGCATTACTATGTTCAAACTCATTCAAGGACGTGGTCACAATTCTGTTAAAACTGACTCACATAGGCTGTCAGGGCACATTCATGAGTTTCTCTGTTTGCACAACAAACATGCTTTTAAAACAAACAAACATATTTTTACGGATTTCAGAGAGAGGAAGGGAGTGGGAGAGAAATATCAATGATGAGAATCATTGAACCCTGACTTCCTGATTCATGGGTCGAAGCTCAACCACTGAGCTATACTGGCCAGACAATATTCTTTTTTTTTTTTTTTTAAAATATATTTTATTGATTTTTTACAGAGAGGAAGGGAGAGGGATAGAGAGTTAGAAACATCGATGAGAGAGAAACATCGATCAGCTGCCTCCTGCACACCCCCTACTGGGGACGTGCCCGCAACCAAGGTACATGCCCTTGACCGGAATCGAACCTGGGACCTTTCAGTCCGCAGGCCGACGCTCTATCCACTGAGCCAAACCGGTTTCGGCCAGACAATATTCTTTAAAAAAAAGTTTTAATTGATTTTTTAGAGAGAGGGGAAGAGGGAGAGAGAGAAACATCGATGAGAGAGTACACTGATAGGCTGCCTCGTGCATGCCCCCCACTAGGGATGTAGCCCGAAACATGGGAATGTGCTCCACCCAGGAATTGAACCAGCAACCCCTTGGTGCACAGGAAAATGCCCAACCAACTGAGCCACACCGACCAGGGTTCCTTTATTATTATTATTATTTTTTTTAGTAATTTTCTTTAACATAGTTGATTTGATTTTTATTTATTTTTTATTGTTTAAAGCAGTGGTCAGCAAACTGCGGCTCGCTCTGTTGACTAATGAGTTTGCCGACCACTGGTTTAAAGCATTACATATAGTAGTACATATATCTCCTTTTTTCCTCCCTTCTTTTCCCCATTGACCTTCCCCTTTTTAAAGAGAGAAACATCAATGTGAATGCCCAATATCCATAGGCCGCCCTCTGCATGCGTGCCATTGGGGATCGAATGCGAAACCAAGGCATGTGCCCTTGACCGGGAATCAAAAGGGCAACTTCCTGGTACACTGGACGATGCCCAACCAACTGAGCCACACTGGCCAGGGCAAGAATATTCTTTCAGTTCTTCCACCTTCACCAGGCCATCAGACTACATAGGTATCTAAGGCTATTCACTCATTTATAATTGTCTCAACATTACTTAATTTATTCCAAATTCAAACCTTCATTTAGCATCTCTCCTCTGGGCCAGACAGGAGCCCATCTTGGAGAAGTATATACCTTATTTTTGCATGGTAACTTAATGGTTTCAAAGCATTTGGGGCCTATTATCTCAAGAGTTCCTTGCCTTTAAGGAAAGGTAATTATGAACGCTCAAATTCATGAAAGCAGATAGGAATGTCCTTATTGAGCAGTCCAAAGGGAAAAACAACCTGCTACCTTTGGATGAGTTAATTAATGCCCAGCTACGAACAACTATGGCAGTGGAGTGGAAAAATCAACATGGCAACGTTTACTTCCATGAATCTTTTATTATAAAAGCAGCAGCATCAAACACCAGATTCAGGGCTGAATTGGGGGTGAAGGATAAAGTGACATAAACTCAATGTTTGCAGTGCATAGAAGAACAAATAGAATTGTCCAATGGGAATTATCTGGGTTTAACTTTTTTTTATTTTGTATTTATACCCATATCTTGTCTCAGAAAGAAATTAAGAAAGCTTTAAATAAAATCATAAAACAAACATTTTCTAGAAAACGGTATTGCTGGAAAAATATATGGTGTCCCAAGAAAACGTACACATACTTTTCTGTAGATCCTATTATATTTTGAAAATGAAGTGTATTTTAATAAACACTGCCTTTATAATTATTCAAAGTATATATACATTTTTTGGGACACCCTACAGTAGCTCAACATTTTATTTTAAAGAATGAGGAAATTACTTTTTCTCTATCTCCATGGCCCCCACTCAAAGACAGACATGGAAAGAAAGAGGAGCTGTTTGTTTTTAGAAAATATTTTAAATAACTCAGTTTCTGACTATTTAGAGATTATTTCTGTTGAACAGATTGCTAGACATGGAACAACAGATTGTTAAAGAGTAAATGTTCTTGTTTTCTTAATATTTCAAGTGGTGAGTGACTAGAAATTCTCAATGGCCAGGTTTTTTGGCTGTGTTCAGACATGACACCAGGTCACAGCGCACACACACACACCACCAGCCTTAATTAGACACAGTTCACCAGCCAATACTGCCACTTGTTTAGAGCATGTTCCCAATGTTCTTATTAAAATGGCTTTATGCCAAGAGGCACGAAAGATATAAGGTACCGTTTTTCTAAAAAATCTTGACATTTATTTATATACTAGTAATGCTTTACAAATTACAGAGTGTTGTCACATATATTACTCACTTAAGGACCCGTGTGATTTCGGGAACTCATAAATGCCTATTGCTGTCTCGCCACTCTCTTATTCATTTTCCATCGCTGAGAAAATGAAATGCTCCCAAATGACCAAAAACTGATCGAAAAAAGATGGTGTCTAAATTGTCGCTCTTCTTAGAGCAACTTAGTTAGGAAAAAGTGATGTGAGCAGGTGAAGATTTGCCTCCCCAGCAGAAAACGGAACGAAAGGCTTACAGTGGCTAAAAGGCAGCACGTTCAAGAACTGCAGACCCAGTGATTTTGCCCTTCCTTTTCCTTACCCTACAATGGATGAGAACCTGTCTTTCTTCTAGATATGAAACCATGGGAAATAGATAAGCCCATATCTATTTTACATTGAAAAATGGCCATGCATGAAAACTTAGGCTGCCTAACAAATGAGAACTTAACCTGCTGTTTCTGTAGAAATCAGAATAAAATAAAATGGTAAACATTGTAAAGTCACTGATTTTTAAACTAAGACTAGTTAATTGATTTCACTCCCACCCCTTTCCAATTACTACCAAGAGAAAATGGTAATAATCCAATATAAGTACTGAGTTTTTTAAAATAAAGTTTTCTAGCCCGGCTGGTGTGGCTCAGTGGTTGAGCACCAACCCAGGAAATAGGAGGTCACTGGTTTGAGTCCCGGGAGGCCCCTTGCCCGGGTTGCAGGCTCCAAGACGGGGCGCACAGGAGACAGCCGATTGATGATGTTGTCTCTCATCAATGTTTCTATCTCTCTATCCCTCTCCCTAAAAATCAATAAAAACATTTTTTTATAAAAAAGAAAAATTTCTAAAAATTTTACTTAATAAGAAATGAACTAATGTCTACATCCAAGTCAGATTGGGAATACCCTTTCTAATTTCACCCTCCTGACCCAGGCCATTACTTTCACTCTTGTCTCCGAACTAAAACTCTAGGTCTCCAATTCTCTCCTCTCTGAGGATCCATCCAACCCTGGCTCATCAAATTTCCTAAGTTACGGTTTTGATCTTGTCTCGAATGAACTTCCTGGAACTCCACTGCTTAGAAAATCAAGTCTAAACACCTCCATGTGGCTGTCAAGCCTCTTCATGTGGCATCCAACCTAATTTTCCAGCCCCCTGTCCGCTCAGTATCCCAGCCAAAGTAAACTGGGTGCTCATCTTCCCACACATCTCTGTGACTACTCTGGCCTGAAATGGCTTTCCCACCCTCTCAAGGTCAACTATCACTCGTCCTTCAAGGCTTAGCCCAAATGCTGCCTCCTCTGGGCAGTCTTCCCAGATGCCTCTCCACAATTTCATCAATAGCTAACTTTTACTGAGTGCCTATTACGGGCAAGGCCCCTCCTAAGCACTTAATGCATATTAATTCATACTCCTCAGACTGATTCTAACACATGGATTACCAGTATCATCCCCAAGACATACAAATAGGGAAATAATCAGTTCTTAAAAATGAGCTTTCTTTCATTCAGATGCCATCATAGGATAGAGAACTAAGACACACAGAAATGAACAGGATAGGTTCTATCCTTAAAAAAAATATATCTATAACAATAAACACTCAAAATATTAAAGAAAACCATGTACATGCTTCATCACTTCAGTTGCAGGAACTGCCCCAGGCCTGGCTTTTGGAGATCTCTACCGGGCCATCAGGGTATGACTTTTCCTTCAATATATGTGAGTGGTGGTGTGAAAACTATAAGGATGATTTTTAAAAACATGCCCCACCAGGCACAAATGCCGTCAGAAACTAAAAACACAATGGGAATACAATGTCACTTTTGTACCTGGGTTTTCTCTAAGCAAACAACAGACAAATGTGGTAAGGAGGAAACAGGAAATTTTGATTGGAAACAGCTTTAGTGGTCAGTTGTAGGAGATGAATGAGGTCCTTTTGTGTATGACTGGGAACCATCAGGCCATATTTGCACATTTCCTGGCATGATGGGATGACCCTGTCTTCCCCTTCCCCCTCAATTTCTGTAAGTGACACTGAAATTCCCCAACCCCGTCATCATTCTGTTAAACCCGCTGCTCTTAGCAGGTTGAGCAACAGTGACTGAGTGGAAGCAGGAAGTGACTACTGCCCTAGCTGGTTTGGCTCAGGGGCTACAGCACGGACTGAAGGGTCCCGGGTTCGATTCCCATCAAGGGAAAGTACCTTGGTTGTAGGCTGGATCCCTGGCCCTGGTCGGGGCGCGTGCAGGAGACAACCAATTGATGTGTCTCTGTCACATCCATGTTTCTCTCTCTCTGTCTCTCCCCCTCCCTTGCACTTTTTCTAAAAATCAATGGAAAAATATCCTTGGGTGAGGATTAATAGGAAATAAAATAATCTTCTGTTTGTGGTCTTCACAGCGGGCACTCTCAGGTTCCCTGACTCCTTTAACAACACGCTACCTACCCCACAACCAGGGCTCCAGGCAAAGAAATGCTGCCCGAATTTCTTCCCTAAACAGAAGCCTAAGGAATTAGAGGACTAGTTCAGACTAAGAACCATGACTTGAAGCCTTTTCTCTTTACAGTTAATAAAAATAAATGTCAAACACACACAAATGCTGAAGACTGGTTATCAGGAGTTACCTATGTAAAATGGATTTAGGTGGGCCAAGTCAGATAGCAGTATTTATATATTAATATTTATTAAACGCTAATGTTACCTAATCCCAGCAAAGATTTGGACTGGCAACTAGAAGCATTCCTACCCTCACGTGCCTAAAAGAATTCTAAAGCCCTGCTGTGCGGATTCTGAAAGAAACCAGTTAGGAAGCTTCTGAAAGACCTGTTGATACGAACTCCGTTTCTAAGGCCATCTGGCCTAGGAGTAGCTGACTCAAAGCCACTGTTTGGTATATTCTAGTACAGTCATGCATGGAAGTGGGGCCAATCTTCATTCCCCCTTCACTCAATATTTATTTACTGAACATCTGCTAAGTATGCTGCCAGCTCTGCTCAGGGACAATCAGAGACACAGGTTCCTGCCCCAAAGCAGGAAGCCAAGTGGAAAGGTAATTCCCCCTTGACTGGTAGTTGTCTGACGATCCTCTACTTAGGACGAATTGGTTTCCTGACGGCTATTAACAGGCCCACGTGTTTGTTAGGTCCCAAGTGACTATACAGGCAGCACCAAAGAGTCACCAAGCCAAAGTCCTAATGGCCATGTGCCCTCATCTGGGGCTCCTTACTACACTCTGGGGCTTCTTACTACACTCGTCTTTCATCCCATCTCCCTCAGGCTAAGTGATCCACCTTTACTGGCCTCTTCTCACCGCCCCCCCCCCCCCCCACCGTAAGCTCTGATATATATCCATGCACCTACAACAGTGTGGGGTATATAGCAGTTGCTCAATAAGTAAACATGACACAATAAATATGCTACAATACGATTTTTGTTCCAGTAAAATGGTCTTAATTTTTCTGACAAGGATGCACAATAAGAAATTGTACATCATGGTCAGAAAAATTAAGACCATTTTACTGGAACAAAATTAAGACCATTTTACTGGAACAAAAATTAAGACCATTTTACATTGTAACCTTGTACATGCATGTATGCAGGTAGTGTGTATAAATATATGCATGCATTCATGTAGAAAAGCACACTGTGTATATATACGCATATGTCAAACTGAAATAAGTTTCACCAAGTAACACGGTAAGTGATGCAGCCTTACATTTTTCTATTTTATTTTGAACATGTTATTTGTTACCCACCAAAGCAACCAATTTGAAATACATTATCTTCATAGAAAGAAAAAAGGGAAGAAAAACAAAGATAGATTGGAAGGAAGGAAGGAAGGAAGGAAGGAAGGAAGGAAGGAAGGAAGGAAGGAAGGAAGGAAGGGAGGGAGGGGGGAAAAGGAAGACAGACTGGAAGGAAAGAAGGGAGGGAGGGAGGGAGGGAATAAGGACTTGTGTACAGTACAGAGGAGAATGTGATGTGACATAGGAGAGACCTCTATGAATTCAGAGGTGGGAGGGGGAGAGGGTGTGTTAAGATTGGATGGTGGAGCCGAAACCGGTTTGGCTCAGTGGATAGAGCGTCGGCCTGCGGACTGAAGGGTCCCGGGTTCGATTCCGGTCAAGGGCATGTACCTTGGTTGCGGGCACATCCCCAGTGGGGGCTGTGCAGGAGGCAGCTGATCGATGTTTCTAACTCTCTATCCCTCTCCCTTCCTCTCTGTAAAAAAATCAATAAAATAATAATAATAATAAAAAAAGATTGGATGGTGGAAGAAGAGGTTGGGAGTAGAGACAGAAGGAGGTAGGTGGAGAGATGGGGAAGCACACGTGTTTGTGAAGGAGTGGTAAATAGTTGGATTTACCGTAACACAGCAAAGGAAGAGGGGGCATGAAGTGGGAAGCAGATGTAAGCATCTCATTGCCTGGTCAACCAATGAGCGATCAGCTCCATTTCCTCAGATGGAAAATAGCTTTGCATCTGAGCCTCCCAAACTCTTTCTAATAATCCATCATAGAAAGAGGGAAAAGTATACCCTAGCAGGTCAGAAAAAGTGGTCCAGGAAAGAATCCATTGTTCAGTTAAGCAGCTTTAAGAAAATAATCTCTCTGGACCTATTTCCTCATCTGTAAACCTGGGGTTGCCGCAGGCTTTGCAAATCCCCCGGGTTTCAGTCTGAGGTTTCCTTTATGCTCAGTCCCCCTTCTCACTGACAACCTAAAGAACAGGTTTCATTTCTACTGTCAGTTCCCAGATTTACTATCAATTCACAAATACATTATTCTTCCTCTCAAAAATCAGAACAATAGTACTGCTTTCAGCCCCGATTTTGTAAATTCACTTTTAAAGCATGAACCGGTTCTTAGAGTAAGAACTGTAAGTTTGGGGGAGTTTTCTTTTTAAGTTTTTTTTTTTTCTTCTTTCTTTTCCTGCTTGAAGTTTGGAAGTAGGTATGTTGCTTTCTAGTAAAAAATATTCCTAAAAATAATCTAAAGGGGGGAAAGGACCCATTTTCCCTAATGATGTGATGACAACTTAATAAATAGCTTCGCCTTGAAAGAAGGGAATCTTGGGAGGCCCGCCCTGCAAGACTGTACCTGGGATTAAGCACATGGCGTGACACTCGGCAAATGCAAAATTAAATCATGTGAAAACCCCTTTGGGGATCATTTAGTTCGAGTGCCTGCAAAATACTGTTTTTAACACAAACCAAAGAAAGGCAAGTAGCTCACATAAAAATATACATGCTCTTCCCTTGCAAGGTAAACAGCATTAATTCGAGCCCATGTAAGACATGGCTTTATCAGGCACTCCAGACTTGAGCTGATCCAATGACTTCCAGGAACAGAAAATATCTCCCAACGAATCAAAGCTGGCACTTACTACCCAGCACAAAGAAGTCCAACTGAAACGAAAATAAACTATTAAGGAAATGAATACTGTATCATCACCTCTTTCGATTTCATTTCAATCTGGGGCAGATGGAAATGATTCGTTTACACATGCGAGTACATACACACATTTTTAGTATTCTATATCAAATACGTATGCGTTTCAAACCATGCATTAAGAAAAATAGTTTGGAGTAGCTCTTAAAATACTAAGCCCTTTAAAGATAACTGCACAGAGTAAGAAGGCAATCTGAAGAAACGATCTAAATAATTCTTTTAAGAGCCCTTATTTTTCAAGCTTCTTTTTTTGTGTGTAAAGTGATGCATCTGTGTTAAGATTATATAGTCCATTTCCTTTATTGTTTAAGGCAAAATACCTTGTTACAAATCTAAAGTAACCCTACCATCTCCATCATTAAAGGCTAGCAAGCACATCAATTCTTCCTTTTAACATGTTAACAAGCTAACTCTACTAACGTCCCACCCACCTACCCCCAATCTTTGGTTTCTGCCCTACATTCTAGGGTGGTATAGCACAGGAAATAGAAAATACTGTGCAAATTGTACTGCTACAAGAACCCGTAAATTAGAAATAAAGGCAACAGAGGGAGGAATTCTAAAGAAACTGTTCATCCATATTTCAGATAATTCTGACAAAGAGAAAAGAAGAAAATCAAGAATCAAATAAAAAATCAAGTTGCCTCATCGAACAGCAGTGAAAACAAACACGGGGCAGATCGTGGTCAGTATCAGCCATCTCTAGCCATGCCTATGTCTAACCTGCCAAAAAGTATTTTCAAAGGTATTACTGTCTTTTAAGAATTATTTTCATCAAAATTACTTATTACCCCGCAACACATAGCATCTAATGGTGAAAATTTGGTTCAGGTACCCCTATCTAGTATAGGAACCCTTCTGGTTTGATAACTGAAATGTTTTCCCTACAAACACTTTAAGAGCCTCATGTTGTTGCTATTCCCGCTTTGTTGACACATCCGACAGGAAGGGGTATGAAGTTCCATTCAATTCGCAGGTGACCTTGGCCTAGTCACTGAACTTCCCCACTTCTCAGCAGGGAAGAGGCAATGTTTTTCCAGGCTGCTTTGCAAAGTTCTGGAATTTCCCATGCACTGACTTTTACAAACACAAGGACTAGGCAAGATCCCTTTTTCACACTAGACAGTTTGAAAAAGCAAGGCGCGTGGAGAGTGCCCCTGAGTTCCTGGTTTCCCCAGACGCTGGAGGGGGCGACGATTTCAGCATTTCAGCATCTTCTGTCTACTTTACCACCTGGATGTGACAAAAGGCACAAGTGGTCGGGGTGCGGCCCAGCGCAGGGGCCATGGGCCTTCTCACCTCCAAGGCCCCTTCCTCTCTCTCCAGCTTCCTGAGTGCAGCCGCCTGAGAAATGCTACAGCCTCAGGGTGTGGAAAACTTTTGTCCCTCAGACATCCTCTAGGGACTCCCGCAAGAAGGAAGGCGCCTTTCTGACAAGTCAGGAAGCAGCCTCCAGTCCTCTCCGCAGGACACTCAGAGGCGGGGCAGGGAAGGGAACAAAACGTGGATGGGAGGTGTCAAAGGCATCTGAGGACTGGCTTCACCCACCTCAGCCTTCAGGGAGCTTTTGATTTTTCTCCTTGGGGTGTGCGTGTGCATGTGGGGGGTGTGTGTGTGCATGTGTGTGTGTGTGTGTTGTGTGTGTGTGTGTTGTATGTGTGTGTGTGTTGTGTGTGTGTGTGTGTGTGTGTGTGTGTGTGTGGTGAGATAAGAACTGAAAAGGCCACCACGTAGAGGCATGTGTGAAGGGAAAAGGAGCTTACAGGACTTTCCACAGTGAAATGCACTCTAGTAGCCGAATAAAAAACAAGAATGAATGATTAAGAGAAACTGATTTCTCTGTGTTTTGGCTTGACTTCAGTTAAGTTTTCACGTTTTACCTTGGGGTGCCCAAGAACATTAGTTCCTAATAGGCAGGCATTCTCATGATGCCATTCAAATGTTTGCAGTTTCATCTGCGAGGTCATTCCCCCTTAGACGTATTATTTAAAAAGACTGTCACTGAAGAGAGCATTACCTGGGGCAGTCAGGACAGGCTAGAATACGGTACCCAGACCCCGGGTCTACACGTCAGAGGCAGAGGCTCACTCTCCATCCACTGGGTCTCCAGGGGAGGGGTGCAAAACCGACTGCTTTTCTACCCTGAACCCTAACACTGTAGCTCCCCACCTAGGAGCTCAAGTCCCCTCGGAAACGGCAGCTACTGCAAGGCGCACGATGCCAAAGGACAAATACTGTTTCCTAAACAGAATCCACTCCTGACAAATACATCTCCCTCAGCTGGGAACCGACAGCCACACACAGCGGCTTGGAAACCTAGGTGTGCCATGTAGTGAGTGACCTGGACAAGGTATTTACTCCTCAAGCCTCAGAGTCCTCTCGCCTGTGAAATGGAGACCCACTGTACCTACTTTGTGGTGCTGCAGCAAAAAATAAACATGACCATGCATGCAAACACGATAAATTTTACTTCTGTCATGTTAATACTATCTTGTCAAAAGTCTGCACCTTTTTTATAAAACTTAAAAAAGGAGTGTCCATAATAGAGAAGGCTAAGGGTTTCTTGTGAGCGACTCTAACAGTATATAGGCCAAGTGTGTAAGGCTATAAATTTCAATGGCAAGGAGGGAGTAGCTAGTGAGAAAAATGTAAAGGCAGAGTTGACCTAATTAAAGAACCCCAGCAGGACTACTCCCTAGTCCTTATCCTTGATCATGATAATCCTTAACAATAACAAGGGTCCCCCAAGGAAAAGTGTAGACAGCGCTTCTCAGCTGGGAATCTTACCCCTTTTACATTAATTAGATTTCTGACTAATTTGAGGGCGAAAGAAAACACCACTGATTGCATTCACACCAGCAACCCATTCCTAGAAAACATCCTTTAACCCTACAGCACCATCTTCTTAAAAGAGGAACCACAGTGAAATGCAGTCTAGTAGCCGAATAAAAAACAAGAATGAATGATTAAGAGAACCCTCAACTCACGTCTTTGGGTTCCTCCATAGGCAATGGCCACAGAGTCAGCTGTAAGGACAGCTGTGAGTCGCTTCGGAGAAGCATTTTTCTCCTAATTGCACAGCAGTTGAAAGAGGACCATGGACTGTGCTTTCTGGGACAGAGTGTTGGGTTATCTGCACTTTACGGTGGAGCATTAGTTCACCTTCACCTCTAAATTCAGAAATTAAATTTTCTCTCCTCCACCAGATCTCAATTCATGTAATTCTAACTATTGGATTATGCAAACATGAAAAACGAAAATCTCCTTTCTCCCCAGGTCTGCTTTATAATTTCAAGCACAGGCTTGGCATTATATGCGCCTTGCTGCTAGCTACACCCTGGGGCCAGGTTTTGCTAGAATGTTCTAAAGCAGCAATTTATACCTTTTCATCTCCTGGCACAAAACTAATTACTAAAATTCTGCGGCACACCAAAAATATATATATTTTTGCCGATCTGACAAAAAAAAAAGGTATAGTTTTGAATCAGTCACACCGGATGGCCATTGTTGTGTTGGCTGTTGTCATTTTTTTATTTGACAATCCAAGGGAAAATAGGTCAGTGCCCCTGACTGAATAGTCAGGTATTGAATGTTTTAAAAATTCTTGCGGCACACTGGTTGAAAAGCACTGTTCTAAAGCACCAAGTATTCAGTCTTTAGCGATCTGGCAACAGCCAGGGAGGAAAGGGAAACATCTGAAGTTATTTTTACTTTTGCAAGTCTTCTGGCTATACAGGGTGAATGCTAGGGTGGGTCAAGTATTGTCTGGAGCCAGCCAGGGTCTTTCCCCCCCTCTCTGCATGGCCTCATTTCCGTCTTCCTGTTGCTAGGAAGGAGAACTAAGCATGAGAAACTCGTGTTTACAATACTGGACCATCCTGTCCAGCACAAGGCTCTCTTCAGAACAGTACCACTCACTCTACCCACTGTACTTTGCATGCCCCTGTCTTCTGGACCAATTCACCTCCACCCTTTCCTGGGTATTTTCAAATTGCATATTTACTCACCTAAGTCATAAAAATACCACTCTCACTTGAACATTGCATCATGGCTTAAAATCTCCATGGGGACACCAAGGGAAACCCAAGTACTTATTTTTGTATTTGAAACCACCTCTTGGAATCCCACCAAGCCTCTGACTGGCGGCATCTCACTGGGGCCTGCCACATCCCCTAAAGCCCCCGCACTGATTCTACAAATAAGAGCTTGAAAACAATTTTCACTCACTCACAGTAATAACTTGTTTAATCATAACAAGTTTTTCTGTTAATATGGTATCTTTTCCAGAAGCAACCAAACATCCTTTTTAAATGTAAAAACATCCTTAAACCGTATTTGAAATGCAGTATAGAACATTAACAAAATTTAAAAAAAAAAAAAGAAAAAAAAGAAAGGCTTTAGGTTAAAGTGCAACCGGCCTCTCACCTTTGCTCCACAAATATAGGAAAATCTTTTGACTGGACCAGTGCATTAAAACTTGGATCACTGCCTACAATTAGCCATAGTTAACTACCCGTCCGTTCAACCTCTTCACTCTTTAAGGCACCTAAGTGGTGTTTCTCATAAGATCTACAACTGGGAAGTTGAGACACATGGAAGTCACCCAAACCACTTTTCCCATCCACTCTACGGAAAGATTTAAATTGGGAGCTACTTATTCTGATTTTGCATTTGGGAAACCAGGTCAGTCCCTTTTGCTGTAAGGTGTCGCTCAGCTTGAATTAAGAGTAAGATCTGTTTTTGTCGAAAGCAAACTTGGAAAAGCAGCTGGGAGGGAAAGTCAGTCTGCTGTGCTTCATTTTAAACTCTGAACAGTAGTACTAATCATAAAAATATGCACCCAGGCTGGGGCCACGCTGTAAGTCTGGCATGCTACAGTAAAAGTTAATACGAGCCATCGCCAACATTTTCTCCGAAAATGTCTTGAAATAACTTCTGAGTGTACATCTGCTAACTATTTGACACTCAATCTCCAGGATTTTAGTTCTTCGATTAGGGGGGCTGTTGACTTGCAGGGCACCCCTCCGACCATCTGCTGTAGTCTGCAAGCCAAGATGGCACTGGGTGCCTCCACTAATTCCACACTTATGGCCTGCAAATGATCCTGCGGAGGACCAGATGGATGCTGAGTTAGTCAACCTCTCGGAGCTGCTGATAGATTTACACTCAGAGTTCTGCTGGGCTATTATTTTCCCTCATCCTTTCAGCAGAGTTTGGGGGGGAAAATGTAATTTGAGACTCAGTAGTCTTCTGTTTCCAGAGTTGGGTTTTTGTGTTTTTTTTTTCTACCCAAATGCGTCATTAGATGCCACCCTCAGGAATCTTTCTGTAGCGGATGGCTGTGCCTAGGCTGCATACCTTCACCCTTACCATGGCTGAGCCAGCCTCGGAATTCTGAGAATGAACCCATTTGCTAACCAGGTTGAGTGCAACAAGACTCACTCACAGCTGGCGTGGGGCAAGGTTTTCTTCTCCACAGGGCAGACTGACTATATACACAGGGGTTTCCTTCTACAATAAGCAGCATAAATTGGGTATCTGTGGAACGTCAGCACCAGACACTGCTCCTATGAGCCAGCCTCCCGCCCCCGGGCTCCACTCGAACTCCCCTCGTGACAGGGGCTGAGCTCTGGGAAGACACGTAGCAGGGCCGGCTTGCTGCAGCCAAGGGTGCAACTCCTTCGGCAGGATCAAAAGTTCGTCCGGCCCGTGACGTCGGAGGTGGGGACAAGGTCACAGAGTGTGGCAGGGCTCCAAAAGGCCGTCGCCTGGCTCCGAGAGAGAAAAAAAAAAAAAGTCGGGCCGGGAGGCGTGCTTCCTTCCTCTCGCTGGCCCTGGGACCGCTCTGCGCGGGCGCCCCCTCCGGGGCCAAGGGCGTGGGCATCTCCGCGGGACATTTTACGAAACTGCTTCAACGCCCCAGCACGTGAAGTCAGTGACCCTGCAGCCTGTCCAGCACGCATCCCGCACACGCAAAGCGACCGTGGGGCTTGCCGAAGAGCTTCGACACGCTCCAGGGGCGGCAGCCATCAGACTCTTTCCTGAGTTATTTCAACAAAACCGTTTGAAATGAAAACAAGTTTTTGATTAACATTTCCAAATGCTACCACGATCTAAACGTCCCTAAATAATAAACTTTCCTTCCTATGGCGAAGGAAAGCAAGTACCGGGCCTTGAAAGGTCCCCGAAGGGAAGATACTTTCTAGAAAGCGGTCACGCCGAGCACGGTCCTCGGAGTCAGAGGCCATCATCGCCTGGTTATTTCCAGCGGGGAGGTGGACCGCCTGGCTCTGCGCCCCACGCCCGGCGATGCACCCCCAGCCCGGCGCTAGGTCCTGAGCCCCAGCAGGAAGTTAACGTGGGCTTCACTTCATTAGTCGCGGTCTCCTCCCCTCCCAGCCCGCAGCCCTTCCCGGAGCCCACGGGACGCGCCCGCCAGTGAGTCCCAGGCAATGAGCCCCCAGGAGACATTACCCGAGATTAAGACCTCCCCCCCAAACCCCTTGTGTTCCCCACACTCCACCTCCTCCACTCCAAGAAACTCGGGCGACTCGGTCCCAAGCCTCCTCGGAAAGCGTTTCAAAAGCACAGAACGCCAGGCACCGACTTGACAAGGTGGGGTGACATTTCCTCCGCGGCGGGTCCCTTCCGCAGCTGGCTCCCGCAGCTGGCCCAACGGCAAGGCACAAGTCTAGCTTACGTGTTAGGATCATGGTGTCCGGCTTCTTTCTGCACATCAAGTGCGGCGGGGGGCGGCGGGCGCACAGGGGGGAAATCGAGGTAGCCCGAGACACCTGGGCGTCTGCGCCGCAACTCACGGCGGCACCCCAGACGAGCGTCCCAGCGGTCCTCAGCGCATCCTTGCTCGCCTCTCGGTGCCACTCGCCGCGGCCCCAGAAAGAACGTAGGGTTTTTCGGAGGTTGAAAGGGGAGGCCGCTCAGGGAACCCGGCGAGAAGCCCGGGATCGGTTACTCCGGCTACGAAGATCGGCCATAGCCGGGACAGCAGCGAAGCGCGCTCGCACAGGCGGCTGGAGCGCACTGCCTCTAGTGCGACCTCCCCGCCGCGCCCGCCCGCACTACCCACCCCGAGGGGACGGACCGGGCGGGGCAACCTGGCTCCCTCCCCACCTCCTAGGTAGCCAGCCACTGCCTTTTGCAGCCCTCAGGCTCCACCCACTCAACCAGTCCCGCCCACTGTCCCCGCCTCGCTCCCTCCCTGCGGCCGGGTTCGCCCGCCTCGGCCTCGGGCGGTCCTCTGGCCCCGCCCCTCTCCCCGCCCCGCCCCGCCCCGGCGGGAGCTGGAATGTTATCCTGGGGGATGTGCACGTCTGCAGCAGGAAACGCCTAAAGGTCTCCAACTATTGGAGCCTGAGGCAAAGGCAAAGGCTGTACCCACGAGGCGTCTACTTATCCGGGAGGTCTCCGCTGGACCCGCGCACTTTTCCTGTTTTTCTTGGTAGTTCTGCACACTTTTGAAAAGTCTCAGTAATTCTCCCTTTTAGTCTATAGGAACGGCATACATCCGCGTGAACAGAGGGGACGTGGGAAAGTAGGGCTAAATCAGCCTTTTCTGGTCTGTAAAATGGGGAAAGTAGCAGTCCTTTGGACGCTGATTATTCATTGCTAAAGCCCCTCGGCGTAATGTAAGTAATTAACACTGCTGTAGAGAAGGATGAGCTTTTACTGCGCACGTGTTGAGTCTAAGGTGTGCAGTCAGTCACAGCCAGTGTTTCTCAAATCCTGGCCCTTGGGCTACAGCCTAATGCAGCTCATGGAACTGGTAGGACCGGACCCCAGACTGCAGAGCTATAATCTTAACAAAAAAATTTTTAATGTTTTTATTGATTCCAGACAGAAAAAGGGAGAGGGAGAGAGGGATAGAAACATCAATGATGGGAGAGAACCATTGATCTGCTGCCTCCTGCACGCCTTCTACTTGGGATCCAGCCGGCAACCTGGGCAGGTGCCCTAACCAGAAATCGAACACTGAACTCCTGGTTCAGGGATTGCGGCTCAACCACTGAGCCACACCAGCTGGGCAGCGTTATAATCTTTGATGGTGATAATCTGCATTTCTTCAAGTGCTCTGGTGATTCTGAGGCACTGTAATTTGAGGGCCCCTGATATACTAGGAAGTCTAATATTTTTAAAGCTCATAAATAAAAACAATATAAGAATTTTTAAAAAATCCAAGCCAGTTCCATGAAAATTTACTTTGGGGCTAATTGATACTTACTGCCTATTACCTCTGGGCAAAGAAAACTACTAGTAACCTAAACCCATTAATTCAACAAACATATTGAGAGCATTTATATGTGCCCAACACTGTTCTAGGCTGTGAAGATAGAGCAGTGAGCAAAAAGAACAAACATCCCATCCCTCCTGGAGTTTACTTCCTGGTGGGGAAGATGCACAATAAACAAAATAAATAAGTGCAATATGTGTAGTGTCTTAGGTGGCACTCCATAAAGCAGGGGAGAGGTTAGGAGAGCTGGGGGCAGAGTCTACTTTTGAATTGGGGTAAATGCAAATGGGAGAATTTAGTCTCTCTTAGTTTAAAATGTATTGATTTCATAGTTAGGTCTTAGTGTACATACACAAAATTCTTTTTCACATGTGTTTCAAAAACAATGAAAATATGCTACCTCCACTACTGGCTCCCTAACTTACCCAAACCAGAATCAGGCTCTGAAGAGGGCATTTCAGGAAGGCATGGGGCATCTCTATTCGGCAATACGACCAGGGCTTTCACCTACCTACAACTGCTGGGTAGGACAAGGGTCTCGAAGTCTGGGCTGTTCTTACTAAATGCTATTCTTGATAAAAGTTCAAATGTAGGACAGTATTTTGCAGACACAGCTGTAAACAGGATGACCTTGATAGGCGCCCAACCAGATTAAGTGTAGCCAAATGGAAAGAAGTTAACATATAATCAATCAAATAGAGTATAGAAGCAATACCAAGCCCCCTTTCCCCCAGACAGATGTGAATTCCTGGGACACAGAGGTACGCAAGAGCAGGCCCACCTCTGCCTACTCAGAGTTTACAGCCTAGTGGGGAGGCAAAAAGGGGCACATGAAAAAGAGGGGTGAGGGCCTGTTCCAGGACAACAGAAGAGGGGGGCTGCCCACTGAAGTTCGGGTGCTGGAGGAGCTGTCAAAGCGCTCACAATTGCCAGCAAGGGGGAGTGTGATTCCAGGGGATGCTGGATAAGAAAGGGCAAGGACCTTTGATTCCCTGCATGACTGCGTTAAGGATTTTTTAAATTCTCGACAGTGATGAACAGAGAGAAGCCATTTTAATGGAAGAAGGTCTCCTATGATCAAATCTACATTCTGAAAAGATCATTTAGGCTGCAGTGTATATTTCGAACTTGGAAATTAGGAATACACCTCCCAAATGTGCTAATTTCCCTTATTTATTAGAAATCCAAACCTTAAAAATATATTCTAAGCATCTCCTCCAAAGCATATCAGTTCTCAGAATAAGTTGTTAATTTTTATTATTAGCTGGGAGAAGTTGTAGTCTACTTTAATTAGGTTTCTAAGAGTCTGTGCCATCGCAATATACCCACCCCACTAAGTACTCATGTCTTCTTGTTCAAGCCACATTCCTTTTCCCTTATGTATTGATGTCGCCTTCTCTGGATCTTCTTTAATTTCATTACCTCTCTTTGGAGATTTGTATTATGGGAATTGTTCATCATCTGATAAGACTAATAACTCCAAAGACATTTCCCTTGGTGATGTATTGGTTGGCATTTAGCTTTCGCTTCTACCATTCTTCGGTTTCCTGACACAGCCTGTGTCCTGGGCCAAAGCCCAGTCTTCATAGTTTTAATTCTGACTCCTGTTAGAAATGGACATGCGACATTTTGAAGGCTGCTACACATGTAGAATAGTGGTTGAAAGCAGGACTTTGGGAGCAGGCCACTTCCTGGCTGTGTGATGAACACATTATTTAGCCTCTGAAACTTCAGTTTATCTTTGAAAAGGAAGTTGAAAGAGCGCCTATTCCATGGAGTTTTCAATGAGGATTGAATAAGATAATGTATGCAAGTGCTTAGCTCACAGCAGGCTCTTGATAATGTTAGCCATTATATAGTACTACGTGGGGACATAAGCAAAAACAGGCAATTTCTATTTAAATAACTATCTAGGAGAAGATGAAAACAAAACAAGACCTTGACTTAACCTTCCTGAATCTGAGGAGCCTTTATGAAGTGGGGGAAGGAAGGACTGGAAAAGGCATTAAAAGCGTCAACAAACTTAACCCGATGAAAGAGGGTCCCTGGGACAGTTCAGAGTCCTTCCTCCTCATTTAACCTTCAACTCACCATCCACGGTTTCATTGGTCTGTCACAGGCAGATGACATCAGACTGGGTTTGTCAGCTGATCTGTAATAAGATTCGGCTACTGAAACCCTGGCCTCTTAAGAGGCAGAGATTAATGTAGCCCATTTCCCACCCAGCAGTCTATGGTCCTCTGAAACCCCTTCAACACATGGGAATTAAAAAAAAAAAAAAAAAAAAAAAAAAAAAAAAAAAAAGTACATGAGGCTCGACGGCTGCTGCTGTTGTCAATTTGTTTCTAATGGCAGGTGAGAAAAAAAGAAAGAAAAAAGGTTTGATAGAAGGTCCTATGCTGTTTGCTCGTTTCCATGCTTTTCTCTGTTTGGGCATCAGCTGCATGGAATCCGTCCACAAGAATATCCATACCCTGTCTGTCTGGATGTTTTCACATTCAACGTCATATTACCAAGGCGAGAGACATCACATGGCCAACTCCTGCATGATGGAAGGCTGAGTGACTAAGGACAGCCGCTTGCATTTTATAGTGTAAAAAAGAAAGGAAGAAAAGAGCAAAAACGTGTCTACAGGCACTCAGGCAGGTAATGCTGGTTAGGAAAGCAAACCGCACCCCAAGCAGGTGAGGACCGAGGAGCCCAGGACCCTCCAAGAGGGCAGCGCCACTCAGGCCCACTGGACTGTTGGCAAATGTTAACACAGCAACCCCACTGCTTGGGGTTTAAAGATTTTTCAAGAGCCCCTAGATTTCTATATTTTTATATCAACTCTTCCAATTTTTAGATGCTGGCAACAAATCTGTTTTTAAAAATTGATTTTTAGAGAGAGAGAGGGAGAAACATGGATTTGTTGTTCCACTTGTTTATGCATTCATTGGTTCATTTTTGTATGTGCCCTGATGGGGGATGGAACCCGAAACCTTGGTGTATGGGGAGACCCTCTAAACAACGGAGCTATCCGGCCAGGGCCCAGCTGGCAACAAATTTTAAAAAATCTAAACCCATTCCAAGTAATTTCAACTTTGGGCTTCATTTAGCTGTGGGGCAATGAATTTAAACCTCTGCTCTAGTGATATGAGCCAAGCAATCGCTTTGGAAAAGTTATTTCTCTCCCACAGGAACTAAAAGATTCCTGAGCTTGGAAAGTGTCGTAATATAATTTGTGTTCAATGCAGCATTGTGAAATTAGTGCATAAAATCATTTTATTTGTCCTGTTCAAAGGAAATAGGACAAATAAAAGAAAGTTTTGAAAATAATTTTTAAACAGTATTAATTTAACAGAAGTACTTAAACTCAAAATTTAATGGTTGTTTTTAAAACATTTATTTATATTTAAGCTTCAGTGACCCAAGTCTGGGTTCTTCCCCCACCATCTACCCTGGTATCTATTCTTTTCAAACACATTTAAAACTCAAATTCTGGGGGTGTGGGATGGGGAAAGGGGAGAACAAGAGAGCCTTAGGCAGTGAAATAAGTTCACCCCTTTAAAATGCTATCAAAGTAGCTCTCTTTTTCAGTAGATCTTTTGGACAACATTTTTGAACAATTTAAGTTTAAACATGGGAAGGTTTACTTAGTCTACTAGTGATATTTAAAAAAAGGGGGGGGGTCCCTTGTTCCTACATAAATATAAATGTACTTTTTGGATACTCACTTAAGCCCAAAATATGAACCAGCCTGGCATAGTACTTATTTATTTTTATTTATTTTAAAATGTACTTTTATTGACTTCAGAGAGGAAAGGAGAGGGAGAGAGATAGAAACATCAATGATGAGAGAGAATCACTGATGGGTTGAGCATGCACCCTTGACTGGAATCGAACCTGGATCCCTTCAGTCCACAGGTCTATGCTCTATCCACTGAGCCAAACCAGCTAGGGCTGTTTTTATTGTTTTTAGAGAGAGAGGGAAGGAGAGGGAGAGAGAAAGAGAACCATCAATGTGAGAGAAAAACATCTATTGGCCGCCTTCTGCACGCCCCCTACTGGGGATTGAGCCCTGGGCATGTGCCTGAGTCACACCGGTCAGGGCTGGCTTAGTACTTTTATCATTTAACAAATATTTTTTAACCCTTGTGCTGGTGAAACAAAAATGAACATGAATAAGTAAGTACTGGGGGCGAGTGACTATAATTAATGAAATAATACTGTATTATATATTTGAAAATTGCTAAGAGAGCAGATCTTAAAAGTTATTACCACGAGAAAAGAAAAATTGCAACAGTGTACGGTGATGGATGTTAACAAGATTTCATGTGGTGATCACTTTCCAATATATACATATATTGAATCATTACGTTTTACATCTAAAACTAATGTAATGTTATATGTCAATTATACCTCAATAAAACAAAATTCAGTAAATGACTCAAAACAATGAACATGAAGAGAGGGTTTGGGGGAGAAAGTTGTTAGCTGGAAAGTCAGAACAGATCCAGTTCTGTGAAAGTTCAGTGGAAGGTTTGAACACACTGAATTCTCAATTCTACTGGTTTAATAAATCGATGGGCATGCTTTCCTGAGATAATGACAATATTTACTGCAGAATCTCCTATTTCATTTAACAGCTCGGGTAGCTGGTTAACGCAAGGCCTCTCTGCTCCAAATGGCAGAGAAGTGAACCCAAAAGTGCTGGCTCTCAGTCAGTGCCCCTGTGCCCCCACCTCCATCTGACCTTCACCAGTGCTGGCTCTCTTTCCTGTGACCTCTGACAACACAAAAATCAAGCCAAGTGAAAAGTCAAAATTGCGATTATTTTTTACTCCATGAAAGAATCTGGGCTACTTTCCCACTGAATTAGGCAATTTTAATGGCATGCTTCGATTCTTTGTTTTTTTCTGACATTATCCTTGATTTAAGAGTTATTTTTTGAGCTTGTAGATTCATTGAAAGCTGAGGATGGCCAACATTATTTAAAAGTACTAGTAATATTTAATATTTTGCTTCCTAATTATTTACATTTTACAAAGATAAAACATTCACTGTTAAAAAGTTAAGAAACTACAAAAAGGTATAAAGAAAAAAATTAAACCTCATACTTTCACTAGGAGAGACAACTACAGATTTATTTTATTTTCTTTTTTTTTTTAAATGTATTTTATTGATTTTTTACAGAGAGGAAGGGAGAGGGATAGAGAGCCAGAAACATCGATGAGAGAGAAACATCGATCAGCTGCCTCCTGCACACCCCCCACTGGGGATGTGCCCGCAACCAAGGCACATGCCCTTGACCAGAATCGAACCTGGGACCCTTCAGTCCGCAGGCCGACGCTCTATCCACTGAGCCAAACTGGTTAGGGCTACAGGTTTATTTTCATGTCCATAGTTCTGGTCAGGTATTTAAGTACACATACTTTTGTCTACAAAATTGAGGTCACAGTGCATATTGTTTTGTAATATTTTATTTCACTTAATCTATCTAAAGAATGTGACTTTTTATAGTTGTTTCTTATTCCACCTATGGATATGCCCCTCTTTATTGAATATGCTTGCATAATAAATTTGAAAAAGCAAAAATGGTAATTTCCGTAGGCATATTCCTTACTTGGAATGAAGCAGTCAAAGGGTATGAGGACATTTGATATTTATATTTCTAAACTCTCATCCAGAAAGTTTGCAGTTACCTTACATTTTCACCAGTGTCTGGGTGTATCTATTTCTCTTCATGTTAAGAACTGCCAACGTTATAATTGCCATTTCTATTAACTAATTAAAAAAGCAAAAGTATCATTATTATTTGAGTCTACATTTGTTTGAATACTAAACTGGCTGAATTTTCTTATTGTAGTAAAATATGCATAACATAAATTTATGATTTTTTTTCAAATTTTTATTAAGGTATTATATGTGTACATATCTTACCATTGCCCACCCCCCACCCCACTCCCATACATGCCCTCACCCCCCAATGTTTTGCATCCGTTGGTTACTCTTATATGCAAGCATACAAGTCCTTCAGTTGATCTCTTATTTCCCCCACCTCTCCCTAACCTTACCGCTGTAATTAGACAGTCTGTTTGATGCTTTACTGCCTCTGTAACTATCTTTTGGTTCATCAGTTTATAATGTTTTTCATTATCCCCAAATGAGTGAGATCATGTGGTATTTTTCTTTCATTGACTGGCTTATTTCACTTAGCATAATGTTCTCTAATTCCATCCAGGTGTCTACAAATGGTAGTAATTCCTTCTTTGTTTTATTTTTTTTTATGGCAGCATAGTATTCCATTGTGTAGATGTACCATAGTTTTCTGATCCAGTCATCTGCTGACGGGCACCTAGGCTGTTTCCAAATCTCCGCTATTGTAAATTGTGCTGCTATGAACATAGGGGTGCATATATCCTTTCTGATTGGTGTTTCTGGTTTCTTAGGATATATTCCTAGGAGTGGGATTACTGGGTCAAATGGGAGTTCCATTTTAAATTTATGATTTTAGTAATTTTTAAGTGTACAGTTCAGTGGCATTAAGTATATTCACAATGTTGTGCAACTGTCACCACCATCCATCTCCAGAGCTATTTCATCTTCCCCAACTGAAGCTCTGTATCCATTTAACAATAACTTCCCACTTTCCTCCCCTGCCAGCCACTTGTAACCACTGTTGTACAGCCTGTCTCTAGGAGCTTGGGTATTCTAAGTACCTCGTTTAAGTAGAATCATATAGTATTTGTCCTTTTATGTCTAGTCTTTTTGTTATAATAGTTGAATATACTCATATTCATAAACCAGTTGTATTTTTTTAAAGTTGCCCATTTAATCATATAGTCCTTTTTTGATGAAACATGTTGTTGTTTCTTACTGACTTCTAAATATTATTTATACATTAAGGATATTAACCATTTGTCATTTATTATAAAAATATCTTTACAAGTTTGTCATCTGCCTTTTAAGCTTGTTTATTTATGATATCAAAAAAACCAACAAGATTCAAAGGTCTTACCTATTTGTTCTTTTCAATTATTAACTAGGAGTTTACTTAAATAGTTATCCCTACATGTTTTGAAGGCAGAAATACTAAGACACAAAATCAATTTACAATACAAGGTCATTCAACAAGTGGGATTTTTGCTTTATTTATTTATTTAAATATATTTTTAATGATTTCTGAGAGGAAGGGAGAGGGAGACAGAGATAGAAACATCAATGATGAGAGAGAATCATCAATCGGCTGCCTCCTGCATGCCCCCCACTGGGGATCTAGCCCACAACCCAAGCATGTGCCCTGACCGCGAATTGAACCGTGACCTCCTGGTTCATAGGTAGACGCTCAAGCACTGAGCCAAGCCGGTTGGGCTATTTTTTAAAATAGGTCTCACTATTTACTCAAAGAAATACTTTAGCTGTTTTATTTGATTTTTCTACCTCCCCTAGCATCATAAATAGATGCCTTGCATAGAAGGAAGCCTCCATAAAGGTCCCTTGCAAAAAGGCCGGCAGGGTCAGCGTATAAATTGGAGACCTAGGATTATTGACTTTCTGAGAAGCATTCAGATTTTCCATAAATGCAATGTTTGTGTGCATATATCTACTAATAAATAAATCCTGGGCAACCTAAGAGTGTTTCTGGAACTAACTACAATGCCAAAATAGTCATTGTTAGCTTTTAACCATGTGGGCAAAAACTGCTGTTTTCTACCAGTCTGTCAAAAAAGAGCCATTTATGTAATTCCTTCTAAACTCTGACTTTTAAATCAATATCTGGCATTTCTAAAGCACCTGCTCAAAGAAAATTCTCTACCTAATAGCTTTGAAAATCTGCGTGAAATCATTCATAAGATTGTTTTTAAGGAGATGCCTTGTGTTCATTTGCAATTTGTTGCTGTTTCTTCACAGGAGATTGGTTTCTTAAATAAAAATACTACAGCATGGGTTTGGGCAATCGCCTGAAAAATAATAAACAGTCCTTTTTCTCAGCTGCTAACTGCAGCAAGTTGGCCTTTATAGTGTTATTTCTGGAAACCCCTACACAGCTCCAGGTCATTAACTTACTTTAATAGTCAACAGGAGGATGGAGTTGCAGTGTCTCGTCATGCTTGGCTTTTCATGCATTACTAACTCAGTTATCTCTTATGAATTCAGTTGAATTAAGCTGTATTTGAGGGAACTGCCAGGCAACAAATTATACATTTTTCTCTCCTTCAAATTATGCATTTTTAAAAGTAGACCTGCTAATAAGAGTCATGAATTGGGAAAGACTGATGTTTGAAGATTTATCAGGAGAGAACAGGCTAGATTGAATCTCTCCCATACAAATAGTCTATTGTTGAACAAATAACTGTTTTTGTACTGATTATTGTCATCTTTTTGATGGGCTGACAAAACAAACATATAAACGGTAACATTTTAAAAAAAACATTGAATTTCCTAACTGGTGAGTTCTCAGGGTCTGAATTTGAAAAATAAATCGGTAAGAGTCCTTAGGTCCATGCATATGTAGAGGAAAGAGATCTGATATAAATCATGTTTCTGACTTGTTCACATACACTATCAGTGGCCTTGAGTTGCTCACATAATAATTTCTCTTGTTCCTTGGCTTATTTTAAAATATCATATATATATATATATAATATATATATGATATACAATATATACTACATAAATTACATATTATCTATAAGTATATATTTTATTATTTATAAATAAAAATGGATATGACTTACATGGTGAAACAAGAATGCTGGATCATTTAACTAAGGACTTTAAATTGAAGATTTAATATAATTTAGAGGTAAATATCATTATTACAGATAAGGAATTCAACTCAGAGAGGTTACATAATTTGCTTGATATCACACTAATAACTGAGGAAAAAAGAATTTGAAGCTTATCATAAAACTTGTAGAAGAAAACAGAGGCAGTAAATTCTCTGACATTGCTCTTAATAATATTTTTTTCCTGATATATCTCCTTGGGAAGGTATATACACACACAAAAAAATAAAAAAGTGGGACTACATCAAATTAAAATGTTTTTGCACAGCAAAGGAAACCATCAACAAAATGAGTAGACAACCTACTCATCAATGATACATCTGATACAGGGTTAATATCCAAAATTTATAAAGAACTTATACAACTTAACTCATACCCCAAATAACCCAATTAAAAATGGGACTGAATAGACAGTTTTCCAAAGAGGATATATAGATGGCCAATAGACATAAGAAAAGATGCTCAATGTCACTTATCATCAGAAAAATGCAAATTAAAACCACAAGAGCTATTACCTCACTCCTGTCAGAATGGCTATCATCAATAAATCAGCAAACAGCAAGTGTTGGTGAAGATGTGGAGAAAATGCAATCCCTTGTGCATTGTTGGTGGGATTACAAATTAGTGCAGCATCTATGGAAAACAGTATGGAGGTTCCTCAAAATATTAAAAATAAAACTACCTCATGACCCAGCAATTCCACTTCTTGGTATTTATTTGAAGAAATCCAAAACACGAAATCAGAAAGATATATGTACTCTTATGTTCACTGCAGCATGACTTACAATAGCCAAGATATGGAAGCAATCTAAGTGCCCATCCTGTATAATAAAACCTTAACATGCAAATCGACCGAACAGCAGAATGACCAGTGCACTAACCACCAGAGGGCAGACGCTCAACGCAGGAGCTGCCCCCTGGCGGTCAGTGTGCTCCCACCGGGGGAGCACCGCTTAGCCAAAAGCTGGGCTCACAGCTGGCGCGCACAGCGGCAGTGGCGGGAGCCTCTCCTGCCTCCGTGGCAGCACTAAGGACGTTAGGCCCACTCCCAGCGGGCCTCAACCAGCAGGCAGACATCCCCTGAGAGGTCCTGGACTGCAAGAGGGCGCAGGCCGGGCTGAGGCACCCCCCCCCCCAGTGCACAATGTAGTGCACTGGGCCTCTAGTTAACAGATAAGTGGATATATATATATATATATATATATATATATATATATATATATATATATATAATGGAATATTACTCAGCCATAAAAAATGAAATCTCACCTTCTGCAACAACATGAATGGACCTAGAGGATATTATGCTAAGTGAAATAAGTCAGAGAATGACAAATATCATATGATTTCACTTATATGTGGAATCTAAAAACACACACAAATGAACAAACAAAACAGAAACAGACTCATAGGTATAAAAAACAAACTGATGATTGTCAGATGGAAGGGGGTTGGGGGACTGGGTGAAAAAGGTGAAGAGATTAAGAAGTACAAACGGTCAGTTACAAAATAGTTACAGGTATGTAAAGTACAGCATAGGGAAGGTAGTCAGTAATTTTGTAATCTATATATATGAAACCCTAACATGCAAATAGACCAAACGGCGGAACAACCGAACAACCAGTCGCTGGCAGGTGTCGGCAACAGGTGGCAGAGTGCGGAACATGGCGGGCATTGGCTGTGGCGGATGGTGGAGCAGGTGAGCGGGGGCACCAGACCAAGGTGGGGTGCTGGTCATTATCATCAGGGTGAGCCTCTGGTTGTTATTGAAAATTCTTTGCTCCCATGCGCCTTGGTCCCACCCAGAGCTTGCACCCACTGCTGGTGTTGGAATCGCCACTCGTACCTGCTGCCAGCCCTGATCGCCCCTGAGGGCTTCTCCACCTCCCCCACTCCTGAGGGGTGATTGGGGAAGCAGCTGCCACTTGCACGGGCTGATGGCGCTGGCCCTGCTCACACCCGCTGCTGGCACTGGCCCTAATCACTCTGCGCCATCAGCGGGTGCAAGCGGGGCCTGCACCATCAACGCCAGCATGTGGGAGCGGCAGCAGCAGGAGTGGGGCTGCCAGTAGACAGGGGACTGGAGGCTGAGGCAGGAGGGGCCGGGTGGGGGCATGGAGGATGGGCTGAGACCCGCCCCTGTGCCCACCGCAGCCTCGTGGCCCACAGTTCCTTTCAAGGTGCACAAATTTGTGCACTGGACCCCTAGTAACTATATATGGTTTTAGGTGGGTATTAGACTTATTGGGGGGGACACTTTATAAATTATATAAATGTTTAACCATTGTGCTATACACCTGAAACTAATATAAAATAATATTGAATGTCAACTGTAATAGACAAATTAAAAAAAACAGCACAAAGAACTAGAATCTGGGTTTCTGCAATGATGATCATGACCAAGGCTTTAATGTCTAACCACGTGGGCAAGGAGCACTATTTCAGGTCTCACCTTTCCTCAAATGTAAAAGGAAGGGGTTGCAACAGCGGCTCCCTCAGGTCCCTTCAGCTATCTCTAGGTTTTAGTGTAATGTTGAATTAATATTCACATTCACTTCTTTTAGTAGGCCTCTAAGCACATTCAAAATTGCAAAAAAAAAAAAAAAAAAAAAAAAATGGTGGTAAGGAAATAGCATCCCCTTGTAGGCACCATGATTCACACCAATTCAAACTGCAGGCCACTGAGCGTGCTGCTGCAAATCCCTGGCTTGTACCTGCTACGGTTGAACTCTTTCCTCTCGAAGGCCAGCTTCTCATGTTTCCTAACCTGTATCAGAGCCCCATTTCTCAGAAATCCACACGGGAGGCTTTTCTCGCTCCTCTGCCATCACTGAGGCCTCACGAGGTAAGTGGTGTGGTCCCTGCTCTTGCCCATGGAAATCAGACCATGCAGTTTGATTTGGCAGCATTTTGAGACTCTTCACAAAAATGACCATTTTAAATATAAAGCCTTCCTTTTCCTCCCCTCCCCCCACCACCCGTGTTGCTGCACTAATTTGCAAATAATATTTTGATTTTAATCCTCCCACTGGATTTTCAAAATGGAGTGTTTCTATCACTATTGGTGAGATTTCTTTCACACTTTTCACTAAGAGTACTTTTCCACTTTTCATGCACTTAATCTCTCTTCCACATTTACTCTCCCTTCCAAGAAACCTACTGTGATTAAAAAAGAATATTCAACCACCATCCCAAAGTGGTACTGACAGAACACTTTGGACCCAAGCCTTTCCTCTCAGTGACACAAACACTTCGGAAAAAACTACCAAACTAATACAAGATGACAACCTGTGGGTGGCTGTCTTGTTTTCTTGCACTACAACCTTCTACATCTGAGTCATTATGTAGACTGTCTGGTATGTCATAATACTCTACATTTGCAGTGCTCTTAAATATAACCTTTATTGCCCATAACATTCAATAACTGAGCAAGGTATTTTGTTGTATTTTTCTTCTGATCTTTTTCTTCTGTCACCTTCCTTTCTTCACCTCCCAAATGTATGTAATTGTGTGTGTGTGTGTGTGTGTGTATGTTTGCCTTTTATATCCCTGTGACCTTCAATGATTAGGATGTGGTACAAGTGACTCTGCTTTACCTCCAGTGTGGGTTAGGAAAGGTCATGTGGCTTCAGTGAATTTTTCTTGGGACAATCACTCACTCTAGAGCCTTCCATGTAAGAAGTTTAGCTAGCCTGAGATCTTTTTTTTTTTTTTTTTAATATATTTTATTGATTTCTTACAGAGAGGAAGGGAAAGGGATAGAGAGTTAGAAACATCAGTGAGAGAGAAACATCAATCAGCTGCCTCCTGCACATCCCCCACTGGGGATGTGCCCGCAACCAAAGTACATGCCCTTGGCCGGAATCAAACCTGGGACCCCTGAGTCCCCAGGCCGATGCTCTATCCACTGAGCCAAACTGGTTAGGGCTAGCCTGAGATCTTGATGTGGAGACACCAAATGTAAAGGGGAGAGAGAGAGAGAGAGAGAGAGAGAGAGAGAGAGAGAGAGAGAGAGAGGGAGAGAGAGAGAGAGAGAGAGAGGAATAGTAGGGGGAGGGAGAGGGAGAAGGAGGGGGAGGGGGAGGAGGAGCGGGAGAAGGAGTGGGGGAGGAGGGGGGGAGGAGGAGGAGGAGGAGGAGCTCAAGCTGTTTGAGTGTTCTGAGTCCAGGCACCAGACACATGAGTGGGGCACCTTTAAGAGACTCCAACCCCAGCTACCACCTGACTACAGCTGCTTAAGAGACCTTGAGAAAGCACTGCCTCGCTGCGTCTAGTCAGCTCCCAGATCCATAAGTAAAATAACTGCATTGTTTTATGCCACTGTCTTGGGGTGGTTTGTTATGCAGAAAGAGTAACTGGAACAGCCATATTCTCTGACCAAAATGCAGCTAAACTAGAAATCAATAACAACGGTATAAATTTTAAATATTTTAACTTATAATTTAATAAAGTACTGCATGTCTCATGATCAAGAAGAAATCTTACTGGGAAATTTAAAATACTGAATGAGAGTGAAAGTACTGCACATTTAAACTTGTGAGATGCAGTGGAAGCCAGTATTTGATGAAATATATAAGCTTAATTGTTTATGTTAGCAAAGAAGAAAGGCTACAAGTGAATTAAGCTCCTAGCTTAGAAAAAGAACAAAAGAGTAAACTGAAAGAAAGCAAAACAAAGGAATTCATAAACAAAAGAGCAAAAATTAATAAAATTAGAAGGTAAGAGCAGGCATAGAAAACACATAATGAATAAAGATGGCAAAATGCTTAAACTAATTAGTAATAAAAATGCAAATCAATACCATAATTAGCTGCTATCTTAAATATACCAGATTTACAATTTAAAAGTCTGGCAATGCTAAGTGTTGCCAAGAATATGGACCTGTATCTAATTGCTGAGAAAAGTGTTCATCGGAACAACCTTTTAGGAAAAAAAAATTACATTCTTTTAACAAGTGGCCGCGGCTAGTGTGGTTCAGTTGGTAGGAGCGTCATCAGAAACACCAAAAAGTCACGGGTTTGTTTCCCGGTCAGGGCACATGCCTAGGTTGCGGATTCAATCCGCACCCTGGTTGGGGCTTGTGCAGAAGGCAACGATCGATGTTTCTCTCTCACATCAATGATGATGAAGCAGGTGGACTGCTCCAGGCTAAGATCTGAACAGTATTTGCCAGGGTCCTCTGTGACTGACAAGAGTAGGGTGTCAGGGATATAGCACATCCAATGTGGGTTTCTAGGCCACTGAATACTAAGCAGGGCCTATAGAGAGAAACTTTCTCAACTACTAAATCGTGTGTGTGTGTGTGTGTGTGTGTGTGTGTGTGTGTGTATGTGTGTGTGTGTATGTTTGCATGCACACATGTGCCTGCAACACACAAATGGGGCACAGCCATTCTGGTATTTCTTCACAGGTAGCATTTGAGGGCTTAAGAAGGTTTTTTTTCTAAAGACCTAACCTTTTATACTTGACTAGAGGCCCAGCGCGCAAGAAATGGTGCACGGTTAGGGTCCCTAGGCCTAGCCTGGCCCGCCCTGTGATGCTACGTGAGGCTCCCCGCCCGGGATGCTCCGTGATGCTTGCGGCCCCTCGACTGCTCTGCGAGGCTCCTCCTGCCCCTCGACTGCTCCACGAAGCTTGCTGCTGCCCCGTGAAGCTCGCAGCTGAACGCTCAACCCCACAGCTGCTCCGTGAAATTTGCCCGCCCTGCGACTGCTTCGTGAAACTCACTGCCGCCGGGGTGACTGATCTGCTAAGCTCACGGCCACCCCGCGAAGCAGCCCACCACTGCCGCTCAATAGTCCCCAGTCCCGCCCCGCCGCCAGCCCCCCCTCATGGTGAGTGGCTCAGGGGCTTGGGGAAAGGGGGGACCAAGAGGTGCTCCATGCACTTCATGGTGACCAGTCGCCCGTTCGGTCATGACACCACCTAGCTCTTTATATATATTAGGATGCTTTCACTTCTCACTCTTCCAGGCCTATCCTGGACAGCAAATACCCAGAAACAAAACACAGAGGCAGTCTCATTCCTAGTACCCTGCCAAAGCTTAACTCAAGCAAACTTGCAAGGCCTCTCCATTTGCCCTTCCGAGTTTAGATCCCACCCAAGTATCAGGCTCTTTTTCTTGGCTGCTTGCTCATATATGAACCCTATCTTTTTCTTTAATTTCCCTTAAATTCCAAAACTGTGCAACTAAGCTACCTCATTACATTCTGAGCATTAATAATCATCTCATTTCTTACTCCTAGAATTTTCTCTGAAACAGTCTCTTTCCTAGAGACAAACTATCCAACTCAACTTCTCTTTGTCCCTTGTCCTTTATTGAGGCAATGCCCTACTCATTGTCAAGTCATTAGATCTTAATATTTTTTCTCTCTCGTCTCATTCTACACAATTTGATCTGGGTCCTTCTTCCTAGCTCTACACGGGCCCCCCTGCACTGTCACTCTCCCCAGACAAGCATGGACAGCAGTAATATTTCTCGAGCTATCTTTAACGGTTGATTACTTTCCCCTCCATCTTCAGAAGGCAAAGAGATCCTTATGTACTTGGCCAGCCACACTACCAGCTGCAAGAACATCTGTACATAGGAAGGAATGAGATTTAAACAACCCGAAGTCTCGGCTGACGGTGGCTGGAATAAAACAGGTGATTGTGAGACGAAAGGCTCCATTAACAGTTGCCAGGGTCATGGGGCCTCTTGTTTGCACTTGGTTTGGGGAGACTTGCCTAAGTGAATTACTCTCAGAGTCTGAAATGGAGACTTCATTCTGCTGGTAACCACAACACTTGTTTATAGAACTCTTCCAAAGGACATAATGGGCTTTTCCCAAGATCTGTCGGCTCTGGGCCAGTATTAAATCAGCCATTTGTCTCTGAAGTGTGTAGTGCTGCTCATAAAACCAACACCACCCGAATGTCTTTTGTGGTCTGGGATTTATACATGTATGGATGTGTGTGAAAATATATCCCCAACCCTTTTAGGCAGCTTAAGAGAAGTACAGGGAAGACAGGACAATAGGTTGGGTTGGGGGAGCTCTACGACTTCTTTTATTATGTGCATCTATTTTTTAAAAAAAATGATTTTAGAGAGAGAGGAAGGGAGAGGAAGACAGAAACATCAATGTGAGAGAGAAACATTAATCAGGTGCCTTCTGTATGTGCCCCGACTGGGGATAGAACCTGAAACCTGGGTATGTGCCCTGAGTGGACTCTAATCTGTGACCCTTCGGTGCAGGGGACAATGCTCCTAACAACTGAATCACACCGGCCAGGGCTCTGAGTGTTTATTTTTAACAACCATTTTTTAAATGAAAAAATTGCAATGAGTGTTTTCTTTTAAAATTCATCTCACCTTTCATGTTATCAGAGTCGTAACCAAGGAGCACTGACAGAATAAGAACTGTAAAGGCTTGCCCAACAGGCTCAATTATTCCTTTAAAGCTATATTTCTTTCTTCTAATTACACTAGGCAGCGATTGGAAGGATGGTACCTAATAATAAGGGTTTCATTGTCTCTCTTTTCTTCTTCGTCGCCAATACTCTAATTACTCACTATATTGCACTTTACAAGGCGCTCTGGAGGAGCCGTGGCGTGGACCCTGGTCATGTGGCTCACTGGTGCAGACACGGGATTGTGAGACACAGGGCTGGCTGTAAAAGAAAGGAGCCTGGATGGCTTTAATATCCTGTTAGACAGAAGCATGACAGATTAGCGGGGGACTCCTTCCTTCTCAGGAAACCAGGCCTCTGGCTATAGCTTTGTCTTTAGTTCAGTCTTAGATCTTTATAAACACTTTCCTCCTGAACTTTAAAGGACCCAGACTTTTCAGCAACAGTTTAATGTGCATGAAACAAAAATGCAGATAAAGGGTTCAAGCATAAAATCTTATTGAAGGGTTTGATTTCTCAAGTTGCTTTCTAAACCCAGACTTCACATCCAGAAAAAATATTTCAACAGAGAACTGTTTCCCTAGAGAAAATACCAGCCCTAGAAATGCATGAGCTTCTATATGCACTATTAACTCTCAGTTGTTTTCAAGAAATACAGCAACTTTACTGCACTTCACTAGGGACAGGTTTGTAGTCAGGGTCCTCAGGGAAGTATCCTAGGTCAGAGATGCCAAAAATGGACCAGGACAGTTGGGAGGTAATAACTAGGAATTACAGAGAATGGAATGAGAATCACATGATGATGAAATATCTGTGGAGGAGGAATTGTGGAGAGGGGAATGTGAAGCCTTACACAACATGGATAAAGATTTGTGGGCAAATGTCTGAAGACATTGGACACAAAAGAAGAGTCCAGTACATTACAAAAACACATGATATTTACTTGGGAAGATAGTATTCACACATGCCAGTTCTCCCTTAATCTGTCAATGTAATGAAATACCAATGAAAACAATAGCATTTTAAGAATAATGATCACTAATATATATTAAGTGACATCTATGTCATATACTTTTTGAGTGTTTTAATCTCTTAAATAGCTTAATCCCCACAGTTACCTTATGATTATTTATATCACTTTCATAATTGAGGAATTTAGGCAAAATTTAAGCAACTTGCTTAAAGTCACACAGCCAGTAAACATTAGAACTGATATTCAAACCCAAGGATTCAGGCTTAGAGTTTAAGCATTATCTGTAGTTTCAATTCAATGGAACGGAACAGTGAGTCTAGAAATTGACTCTAATTGAAGAATTTCACTTCTGTGAAACGTAGCACTGCATATCAGGGGAGGAAAAGATGGATGACTATTCAATGCTTGACACTGAGACATCTAGGTAAGCCAGCCACCTGGAAACAGAGCTGAACCCGAGCCCACCCTCTGCACCAAAGTATTTTCCAAATGTATCGAAGATTTAAAAGTGTGAAACAAAACAAAAACTACCTAAAGAAAACTTGGGTGACTGACAGGGTTGGGAGAAGACACTTTTAAATTTTATATTATTTTCATGTATTGTCTATTAAAATTATTTATTTTAAAAGAGAAAGAAAATTGTAGGGCCGCCTACTGTGCGCGCACATGCGTGTGTATGTGTGTGTGCTTGTGTGTGTGATATGAAATAGGTGCTAGGTGGCATTCAGACCTGTTCCTGAAGGAATAGATCTCCGGGGGTTTACTCTCCCCTAGACAAATGTGGCTGTCTTGTGTCTATTTCTACATAGTATTATCGAGTGTCCACTTTTTATAGTTACTTATTTTTTTAAAAAATATATTTTTATTGATTCCAGAGAAGAAGGGAGAGGGGAAGAAAGAGAGATAGAAACATCAATGATGAGAGAGAATCATTGATTGGTTGCCTCCTACATGCGCTGCACTGGGGATTGAGTCCACAACCTGGGCGTATGCCCTGACTGGGAATCGAACCGGTGACTTCTTGGTTCCTGGGTCAACACTCAACTGCTGAGTCACACCCGGCTTGGCTATAATTTCTTATTAACTGAACAGTATGCACTTTCCCTCTAGGTTACTAAACACATGGTCTGAGTTGCTTTGAGTGAGAGACAGCTAGAATCCAAGGCATGCTTTATGGAGAAAGGCTGATCCCTTGAGAATTATGCCAGATTTTCTCAAGTTGGCCTACCCTGGTCCATAGAAGTATTCTGAAAGAAGACGGTACTCATCGGTCATCGCTCACAGTGGTTGACAAGCTTGTGTGCTTTTCTTGCCAGGTACAAACCATTCTTTTGGGTTCATTTGCAAGACTTTGGATAGGACACAATAATTCCAATATTAGAAATATGTATCCAAAAAAATGACTCAATATACTTGATTAGCTTCAACAGTATCTCAAGCTTTAATGAAAGCATCTTTGTTTAGTGATATTACAGATTATTCTCAGTAAGTGAAGTAATGGTTTTAATGTCCATGGAATATTGAGGCAACCATTGAAAATAAGTTGGCTTATTCCCAGGCAAGTGTCAGTTTTTAGAAATCTGACTGAGTGTAAGCTTTAATATGAAACGAATATTGTATATGCATTATGCTGAAGAAACGGTCCTAAGCAGCCACCTGGGAATTCGTCGATTATCACAAAAGCTGCTGCAATTTTTACCCCAGGGACTTTACTCGTGAGAGAAATTTGTTTTAAGCTTATGACGTAATAAGCTTGGTAACTATTTTGACCACTATACACTTATTTATTTATTTATTTATTTATTTATTTATTTATTTATTTATTTATCTATCTATCTATCTATCTTTATTTTAAGAAGCAACTCACTTTCTTTTAAACATATTTTTTTATTGATTTCAGAGAGGGAGAGAAAGGGAGAGAGAGATAGAAACATCAATGATGAGAGAGAATCATTGACTGGCCGCTTTCCACACGCCCCCCACTGGGGTTCGAGTCTGCAACCCCGGCATGTCCCCTTGACTGGAATTGAACCCCGGACCCTTCAGTCCACAGGCTTACTCTCTATCCACTCAGCCAAACCAGCTAGGGCGACCACTGTACACTTTTAGGCATATTCCTTTTCAGTGCTTCTGAACATTTTCCCTCCCTGAGAATGCTCTGTTCTCTGTTTTAAAAAATATAAAATTCATTCTTTATTACATATTTAGTGTAGAAAAAAATAGATTATACAGATAATCAAAGAAGAAAAAAACCCCCTCTACCTTCTTTCATAAAATAAGCACTATTAATATTTTGATATGTAGAGAAGGGAATGCTATTCTATCAATCAGGTTTTTTTTTTACAAGTTAAAAAAAGCTTATACATATAATACATGCTCACAATAAAAAAATCAAACATTGTACAAATGAATGAACTCTAAAGTGAAACTCCCTTTATTTTCTGTTGTTTGTTTTTATGAAACTCCCTTTAGAGTGGTAGCCAGCTTGATTATTGAAATCATTTTCTACTCAGTTACTAGCATGTTATAAATATTCTATGTATGCATATGTATAAAATACATTCTTTCTTGTTCACAAATTTTTACATTCACAACTTTTAAAAGAAACATATCATGTATAGGTCTTCATGTCAAAAAGAAATGTACCCAATTTCTTTTAAAGTCTGCATAGCATTGTTAAATAGATATAACCTAAGTATGTAACTAGCCCTCTGTTGACGGACATCTATAACGTGCTCAATCTTTACTGCTACAACCCTACTTCAGTGAATATTCTGGTGCAAGCAGGCTTAGCGTGAGCACAGGACAAAACCACCTCCTCCCAAACACAAGTAAAAAGGGGAAGAGACTAAATGGTCAACATCGACAATTTTAGCGCCTATAGATTTTAAATTACATTGTTTATTGTAATAGTTTATCATTTGAAGGCCCTCATCATGACTGTTAAAAAATCTTGCTAATTTAGCATTACCCTCTTCTAGTAAATAATACTTATCAATAAAAATGCAATAAAGCTATCACTTAACAGTTAAAATGAGGAAAAAAAGAACCAAGAGTCTAGGGCCAATAGTAACTTTATCTGAATATATCAACTGTAGGCCAAACACCTATGAAATGGACTGAGGAACCTCAACTAGTTTTTGTTTTATAGGATTAAAACATGTACAAGTAAATAAAATAGAGACTAGCCTTGTTTAATTTTTCATTCTGACGCCCGCTTTTTTTAGACGTGTTTAAAGGTAATGTGCTCTTTAGATTCAGTTTGCCTGGCGCCCTTCCGTTTCTGGCTTTTAAAATTCGAGAAAATGTAGCCATTTCCTTTCCTGTTGTTTGCTTAACTGGTAAGAAGAATCAACTGAGCATCTTGCAAAGATAGGACTACTGTCAGATTACTAACCTCTAAAATACAGTTCTATTCTTTTTAACTGGAAAGTTTTTTTCAATTAATATATTACTAAGTTTACTGTTCACCAAGTGCTCCAACCCTCACCCCAAGCTGTGTCCTGGAGCAACTTCCTTCCCTGGGTGTCATGGCCAAAAGGCCATCCCAAAAGATCCGAGTTGCAGTCCCACGGAAGAGATTGGGAACAGAGTTCTGTTTTGTTCCGAATTTCTCCCGCTGTGCAAGATGATTACAAGGTTACAAGGTTAGAGTGTGCTGGATGTACCAGATGCTTTTTATATATTAGCTCTAACTTTTCCTTACATTGTTCTGCCCTGTGAGAGGCCCGGAGGAAAACTCTTCCTTCCCACCAAAGCCTCGAGAAACCATCCAATATTTTCTCTTGGAAATCCTGACTCTTAAGTCATTGGTGGGCTATGTGTTCACGTACTCCCCATCATTTCCTTCCAGGGCTTAATCATAGTTGTTGGTTAGGAGAAGGAAAGGGTGGGTCCCTACGTTTATAAACTCTAGAATGAAAGGTTATGAAAAATCCAAATGTTCCTGTATCTGATCTGGCTAAAGAGACTGTTTGCAGCTAAAGTTAGGGATTTGGGGCGACAGGCTTGCTGAGAGCATCCCAGGGTAGGACGCAGCCAGCGTGCAATAACCTCTCCAAAATCTACTCGGGAGTAACCTGACGCCTCTGCCCTTGGACTGCAACCCCGCCCTGCAGTCAAGGTAGACTTTCAGAGAAGATTTTCGGGATAGAAAGAATAGGTGCCTTCTATTGCTTTTGTGAGGAAATATATATATATATATTTTCAAGTCTGAAGGTTAGACTGAAACGCCAGGATTAGCTGCAGTGGCTGGAATCTGATTCCTAGACAGGAAGTGTAAACACCTGCGTGGATGGTGTTCAGCCAGAACCTTCAGACCGACTTACCCCGAGCTTTTTGGAACTTGTCATGCATGTCGCACTGACCTTGCAGACTCGATTTCCTAAGTCTGAAGCCCGCTGGATACTTCTCCGCACCGTAATTTACAAATCAAATCCCGTTGCCCCGCGCAGCTATCTTTTCCCCTTTCAGGCAGACAGGATCAAGTTAAGTTTGTAACACTGAGACATTAAGAACTCAGAGACATGAAGAATTTCTGGTGGTAAAGAAAAACAACTTACATGCAATTTGAGGAGGTGGGGTTAGAGAAAGTGCAAGAGTGGAAAGTGAAATTGAGCCCGGAGGAGTGTGGGATGAGAAGAAAATGCACTTCAGAGAAGAAGAACATGTGTTTTTGCAAGAGAGAGCCTGCTGGTAGTTAGCTCCGGAGGGAACAATAGGAATAAGTAGAGCAGAAAAACAAGATGGGGGCCAGAGATTAAAGGTACTATAGCATTTGAAAAAGAAAGCATTGGTTATCCGCCACATAGCTATTTATTGGCTACCAAACCACAAGCTCCCTGAGCTTAACTGGTAAAGAAGGGTCAGGCGGGCTGTCCCCTCACAGCAATAAGAAATTCATCGCAAGGGACAGGGGGCAGTGATTTAAAGGAGGAATTCTTCCAAAATGCTGTTCTGAGCTCTAGAAGTTAAATGTGGAACATGGTGTCTGTACAGTATTTAAATTCCGCCCAAGTGTAAATCCTTGGAGATTCTTGGGTAGACTTTTCACACTCGGAGTGGGAACTTAGCTTGTGTAACTTTTATTACGTTTGGATCACAATTATTTTCTTTTTCCTTTCCCACCCGATCAATTTACATTTCCCCCCTCAATTTGTATTTATCACGTGTAATAACTTGATAACAAAAATAAAAATTTAAAAGAGAAAACATCTCATAGCAGTTTAGTTTATTCACTAGTTTACAGTAGTAGAATTCCCTGAAACTAGATACCATGGGAATAATTCAGGGTTTGGAACTGGGGTGTATAAACCAGCTGGGCTTTGTTTAACATTTTAAAGCCTTCAAATATTTCGCTGAAAGAAACCCAAGATATCTTCTTTAATAGATGCCAAGGGTCACATTTTTATTGGTTCATCTGTGTGTCATTTAAAGAGTCCTTCACATTTTTAACCATAGTAGGACCCTAGGTTCCCAGCCCAATCATCTCATATCATCAAGAAAGGTTAATTGTGAGTCTCACTTTTGTTAAGTATAGTGCTTATTTATGGGAGCCACATTTAGTCAAATTTGTTTATCTTTCTATGAAAAGGAATGTAATAATCAAAAGAAGCGAGATTTTACTGCGAACTTGCTCTTCATGGAGTAACCAGGTTACATTTTAATTTAGAAGCAGTGGTGCTAAAATAATTGGAGCCGGGGGGGGAGGGGGTCAGGGTTATGCAATTGTACCTTTTCTCTAACTTTTCTTTTAACTAAAAAAATTAATTTACTTTTCATTTACAGTCGACATATTACATTAGTTTTAGGTCTACAACATAGGCCCTTAACTTCTTATTACTAATGAAAATGAAGGTGAAAGTTGTCAAACGAGGAAGCTGAGGTTCTGGGACAGATTAAAAAAAAGGGGCAATGCATCCCATAATATCTGGTTGTTCTTGCCTGGGTCAAATGGTATTTTAAGGGGAATATCTGTGAATTTGAGATCCTTCCCACAGTAATGGACCATTCAAAAGGGAGGCACAGATACTATATCCAGCAAATTCTTCGCTTCCCTTTCGACACTCTCTCTGTAAAGTCTCTGCACATAATCTTCATGCTAGTTACTGTTCACACGTAACACCCTCCCAGCGCCCATTCCCTCTCTCCTCTGCTTTCACATCTCTGCATCACAGGGCAGTTGTTTAGCTTCATCGCGTGAAAGCGTGAGATACATCCAGGGTCACCTAGCAGAGTCCACACACAAAGGACTAGCAAGCACTCAAGAGTCTGAGTTCCAGACCAGGCACGAGTGCCCTGAGCCCCTGTGTTGAGAGGTGCCACTTCTGGGAACCAGAGCTATATGCACAGAAACAGCTGCAGAATCTAGCAAGGAAATTTATATAATTAGCGGAGCAGGCAGAGATAGGATTTTTGGCTTCAGATTCAAATTCCACATCATGATTCCAAGGTGGAGAGTGTTTTGTTATCTACCCACATGGGACTGATTTCCCTCTTAGGCCTCTAAGTCAAATACCAGTACTGTGGCAGGAGCCCAAGAAACTGTAAGAGATGGAGGCAGAAAATTCTCACGCGTCCACTCCCCAAGCTTTGGGTTCACAGTTTCTAAGTGAAATCCAACCAGGGGAAGCAAAGCTGGGCACATCATACTATCCCACTTGTCAGGCAGTGGTGTGAGCCACCCCGGAGGCCCAGGACTTGGTCACTCAGAATGACTCTAGGGCACTGTTGTTTATCAAGAAATTGAGAGACAGCTGAACATTCTTGCTTTGAGGTCTTTGTACGGGTGGAGCAGCGACTTAGTTGGCTCTCCTTGCTCTGTGCCCCGACATGAAGCCTGAGAACCCTCTCCCTTGCTTGAGGCACCATCTCATTCAACATCCTCTCTTTTGTTTATTTATTGTGCAACTTCTACATGTATCACCTCAATTATAAACACAGACAGGGGCTTTCCCCTCCCCACACCCCCATTCCCCACCGTCTAATAATGTTCCTGGGTGAGCTGGCACTGGTCCTACGGGACAGGTCCCACACATGTCCACCGCCTCTCCAGGCATCATCCAGGGCAAGGTTTGCCTCCACCCTGGAGCCCTTGGTGGGGTAGCTGATGCATGGTCCTTGGAATGTTCTTCCAATTGGTGCCTGAGTCTGAAGGGCAAATGGCAAAGAAAAAGAAAGGAGGAGACAGGGGGAAGGAGAGGAAACCCAGCAAGAAAAGGGGAGGGAGCGACTGCAAGGATTGTAGCGCCAGTTTCAAGCCATACACCTTTGAATCATAAAGAATGACTCTGATGAGTGGACTGAATGCTGTTTGACTCAGGGAGTAAGTATTCCAGTGCCTGTCCCAGCTTGATTTAAAACCTTGACATGTTTCTCATCATCTGCACGTGGTGGTTCAGGGGTGCTGCCCTCCTGGATTTGGTGGCTAGGCCGTCTCATCTCCATTTCATCTCACCTCAGAGGGTGAGCCTTGGGAATGTCTCCCTACTTTCACACACCTCCCCCTGCTCCCCCCCCCCCCCCACCTTTCCTCTCTCTCTCTCTTGGCATCAGTTAAACCTCCAGAATGATTTGTCTTTAAAACCACAGAAAACTTATTGCATGTTAACTCTCTGTTAAAAGAGAGGACTTTTATCATGGAAGGCAGAGGAACAGGTAATAATGGTCAATGTCCTTTAATGTTTTGGGGAAATACTTTGTGGAGGAGGAGGAGGTGATCAGGATGGATTGGGGGGACCGGCAGTGGGGAAGATGGGCCTATAAAAGATTATTCTATTATCTAACTAACCTAATGCAGTCTCCCCTCCTGAGTTGATGAAGCAGAACTGAAACCTAGATGAATACATTTGTTAACAACTCTAGCATAACAGTGTCAACAAAAATACCCTAAAGATTCTAGGAGCAGTTTTCAATGGAGTGAAAGCCTGATGGAGATCTTTTAGCAAAATCTATGGATGCTTTTCAAAGAAAAATCCCTGGCCTTGATCCTGATCCCAACTTAACCTACATTCCCTATCCCTGACACCTTCTGGCATGAGACCGCCTGGTTTATGTGCCTCTGTTACTTATGGAAATGTAGTATGTCCCTTAGAGAGAACACTCCCTGGTCGGTGTCTCTTCTGAGATAAAGAATATATCAAACAATGCAGTGCTTCTTAACCTGTGGAATAAGAACCCACGCTAGGAGCCTTACACTTCTTGTAAAAGGTCCATAAGTCAATATTTGTAGTATTTGTAGACTGAAGGGACAAACTATTTCACTCAGATATGTACACTGTTGTTAAAATATAGGTAGATTTTTAAAAACAATATTTTTATTGATTTCATAGATGAAGGGAGAGAGAGATAGAAACATCAATGATGAAAGAGAATCATTGATCGGCTGCTTCCTGCACACCCTCTAATGGGGATTGAGCCCACAACCCGGGCATATACCCTTGACTGGAATCGAACCTGGGACCTTTCAATCCGCAGGCCGATGCTCTATACACTGAGCCAAACTGGCTAGGGCTAGGTAGATATTTTTGTGATAGGTAAAATACAAACTCATTTCCAAGTGTACTAAATTTATAGTAGCTTTTTTGGTACCGTATTTTAATCAACAGAGAATAAAAGTGAAGATACAATTCTGTGGGGATTTACAAAAGTTTTTTCCTTTAGTAAATAATTTATGCCTGAAAGGTTGGGAACCACTGCTAAAGAGGGCCTGCTTAGATAGAGAGACTTGTGATAAACCCAAACACTATAGTTGCAGTGTTTATTGGAGACGTTTTATTACTTAATAGAAACATCATCATAAGATGAAGTCCAGGAAAAGATAAACAAATGTATGGCTTGGCAGAAGAACTGAAACAATTTTGGAGATTGAAGAATATCAAAGTAAAAGCAATTATTGTCTTGGCAACTAAATGGTGGTAGGCTATAGTTTTAAACAACTGGGTTTGGGAATTCTTAGATACTTATCAAATTGGCAGATGATCTCTCTGAAAGTCATTGTCTGCACTTGTGTATGAGGTTGACACCATGTAGCCTCCCTAAGTAAGACTTTGAGCCTCCCTAAGAAATAACCAGATCTTATTATTATAGGCATACTTCCAAAAGCATACATGAACAGCTGAAGAACAGCCAGACAGCCCATGATTTTAGCCTCAACCCTAAATGTCTGTGACCTGGCTAGTAGTCAGCTAGAATCCATCCTCTTATAATATTACCACCCTTTTAAAATATAAGGTAAAATTGCAATATAATACAAATATTAATTCACACCTTTAAAGTGCATTTTACCTGCATCCCATTAGTATGTGATTGCTTGATTGGTGAATTGCATGATTAGCTGATTAAAGTTGGGAGAAAGGAACATTATTCATCTATTGCTCAGCACTGCCTGTTAGACCTCCCAGAAAGTACCCAGAGCCAAGAAGTGATTTTGAAAATGGATAGCAAACTCCTTATTCTAGAGTTGACAGACGAAGGTGGAAGAGAAGTGGCCCTCTAATCTCATTTGCGAGATTAATTCAGCCAGATGAATTAAACGCCAATTGGGGTGGCTCTACCCATTGTGTGTGGGGAATGGGTGGGAGAGGTCAGGGGTAGTGGTGCATTGAGATGGGTGAAATAGTGGGAAGCAGTAGAAAAGGTGCTTACTGCTTCTAGAATAAGGTGGCCAAAACTATTTAGTAGGCAGTCTGGGAAGAAGGAGCTAGCCAGATGAAGCTGCGACTCATGGTCCAATGTGGTGTGGTAATATTCATCCAATCAAAGCAATGGGACCGGTTGATAGGCAATATAGCCTGATCTCTTCCCTTGGTTTCCGAGCATCTTTCTGTGACATCTTAATTCCTGATGTTCCCTTTGAGGGCTTCTGGCAAAGTTAACCAGATCATATCTATGTAAAAATATGAATCAGGGACCACTGGTATAGAATACAATGTGCGATTTGATCTGGAAACTGCACCCTTCTGGAGCTAGCCAGGCATATCCAGAGCAGGCATTCATACTTACACAACAGGAGAAAACTTTTCATGATCAAACTTTTTAATCGGAGACTTCTCCTTTGGAACTTTGGCAAATGTTCTACATGAAAACTTTTGATTGTGTTGATCAGGACAAAGGTGTTTATCAACTTGGGTAATACAGTGGAATAGCCTGCAAAAGTGTACTAGTGAAAAAGGAGCTATGATGGTTATGAAGTTAAGTCTGACTTGGCAGAGCTTGTGAGTTAAGTCTGACTCAGCAGAGCTTGTGAGTCTGGATTTCTATTTCTGGTGGGTTTTGCTGTATTTTGTTGCAAATGCACGTGCAGGTGATAGCCCTGGAGATCAGCTATGAGGTGTGCCGTCAGGACAGGTGAGTTGCAGAATGGAAACAGATCTGGCTCTGTGATTGGGCTTCAGTTGTTTTCTCCCGGTAGTTGGGTTGCCAGATAAAATGCAGGATGTCCAGCGACATTTGAATTTCAAATAAATAGCAAGTAATTTTTAGGATAAGTATGTCTCATGTGATATTTGGGACATACTTATACTTAAAAAACCCCACCTCACTGTTTATCTGAAATCCAAATTTGACTGGGTGTTCTGTATTTTTATTTGCTAGATCTAGTAACTCTACCGTATACTGTGGTCTTAAGGGATTCTCAATGTTAATTTTAAAAATGGAGATGAAAAAGCCTGGCCAGTTTGGCTCAGGGGTTGAGCCAAAAATCAATAAAATATATTTAAAAAAAATGCAGATGAGCAAAAGATAAGTGGCCTAATTCACAAAGGGAATAAGCAGGCAAAGGACCTGTGGTTTGGGCAGGATGCACTGCACGGATAGCTGGTAGATAAATAGCACATGGGTTGAGAAGATAGTCTGCCCTTGTCATCATAAGAGGCTCCAGTCCTGAGCACTTAGATTCAACAGCCAGCTGGTGGTCTTTACCTGAGGGTTCTGTTGGCACCTCTAACACAGCACTGCTGGTCGTAAAGGTGGACACATGGCCGGATTTCTGTTTACCATGGCTCTTTTGGAAAGAAAGATTTGGCCAGGATCCCTGAAACTTAAGGAGCTGCCACTTGGGCTACATTTTCCTGAAGAGTATAACCAAAGCGGTGGCAATTCCAATTAAAACATTAGTCTCCACACCTTCGTGTATTCCCTTACTCTGGTGAAATGGGCCGACGGTGCATGAGTGGCAGCGATTCTCTTCCCACCCAATCTTGTGGCCTTGACTAGAAGTAGGGTGAATGGCCTCACTGGGTCCATTGCCTTGAGCACATGTGATTATATTGGCCCACCTGAGTCACTCAGATGGCAAATCCAGGAAAAAGCACTTAATCCGGGTCCGCGGGTATTACACCTCCTCGTGCTATAACCTGATACTATATCACTAATCATGCCCTTGAGATAGGGCCATTTTCTTTTTTGTTTTCAAATATATTTTCATTGATTTCAGAGAGGTAGAGAGAAACAGAAACATCAACGATGAAAGAGAATCATTGATTGGCCGACTCCTGCATGCCCCACACTGGGGATGGAGCCCATAACCTGGGCATGTGCCCTGACCGAGAACTGAATTGTGACCTCCTACTTCATAGGTTGACACTCAATCACTGAGCCACACTGGCCAGGGGAGATCAATTTCTATGGAGGTGGAAAGGGGGCTTTGGAGGTTCGGAAGGGGCTGTGTCTCTTCATCTTAAAGTGTTTGGCCAAAGAACATATTCCCAACTAAACTCACCAGCTTTCCTCAGTCTTTCCTTAACGGCACGATATCATCCACGTCACCCTGGCATCTTCATGTTATTCTCTTCCCCTATAACTGAGGAGTTATTTAGTCTAATACACTCTCCCTCTTCAGTGCATCTTCCATTGTTCTTGCTACTACTCTCCTTCAAGCCATCATTACTTGTCATCATACTATGGATCATTAACTAGTATCCATGTATCTGATTTCTCTGCTTGTTAAGCCACCTTATTTAAACTGATTAGATAAGCCAACTTATATAGACTGCTGACTAATATTTCTTAAACTCACCTCTGATTATGTACTTGACTATTTAAATCCTTCAGCGATTCCCCATGTCATGCCCAGTCCAGCTACAGGAGAGGAAGCCTGCAAAAGCTGGGAACTGGGTAGGGGCTGGCAGGTGAGTCCAGGGGCTGCTGGGAACCTGCTGTTCAGGAGCCCTTGAGAGAACTCCTGAATTGTCACAGCTGGCGGGAAGGCAGGCAGGCTTCCTGAGCCATGGACCCACTTCCATATGATGAAAACGAAGAAGAGTTAGAGAAATTCTGTCCAGTTCGTCTCCTTTTAAAGGAAACAAACCCCTGAAAAATGGATGGAATTCTGACTGAACAATCAAAAGGCTCCAAGGGAGCTGAAATACACAAGTAGAGGAAACTAACAAAAGACCTTTCCCGGTGGAAGAAACCTGTGTACACTTTAGGGTAAACACTCAGCAAGAAGATAATTCAGAAAATAGCTACAAAGGGAGTAAGGGGGTGAAAGCTGCAAAAGCTAACTGAAGTAAACTTGCCTAATCCTCCCTTTGTCTTAACATTTCCTATGTTCTTAAATCTAACTGGTCGTGACTTTTCCTGAAAGGTTGCAAGGGAATTCAATCTTTATATTAGGGATTTGGGGGCTCTTTAGTAAGCGACTCTGATTACACAGAATTATACACATTATGTGTGCGACCCGGACCACAGCTCTCCTCGGATTTACCTGAGGTCCTTACACTCATTTCCCCCAGGATTAAGGATTAAAACTGAATGGCTCTCAGTGGGCAAAGCTGGGTAATTTATCTCCTGGGTCTTGACGCTGTTATTTGTTGCCTGATTGATGATGCCTGAAATCAGAGGCGTGCTGCTGAGGCGAGCACAGCCCCTCACGTGAGCCTTGCTATGTGGTAAGTCTCCATGGCAGTTACTGACGTGAACTTCCCATAACAACTGCTGCTGGGTCAGTTGTTGGATCAAAATTATTGTTTGATCCATACAGTCCTTCAAAGTAGCATCACCTGCATGGATTATTTTAGCCCTAAAATCTCCAAGTCACCCTTACATTCATCATTTCAGAACACCATGGTTTAAAATAAAAGCAAAAACGAAACTCATTTTTAGACCACTCAAACAATTCGGTTGTCTGTGACTGACAATATACAATATATACTGAGTATCATTTATTTAGTCCATGCAGGCTGTTATTTTGTTTTCTAAAAAAGAAAAAAAAGAACAAATCCACATTTTCTGTGCTCTAAGGGAAATTAAGCTCTTGAAAATGGGGATCAGGCTAGAATTTGTCTCAGATAAGGCCTCTCTATGTCACAAAGACAATATCTCTAATAATAATGCCACACTTACTCTCCATTTCTTATTCCCTTATCTTTCTTACGAGGCCACTTCTAAGATAAACTAAAAGTGTCCTTAAGGCTTCTTTTTAAATGAGCAAAGCAGCACAAATAGTGTTTAGATCTGAACTGCTTCTCTACAAAGAAACCTATTAATTTCCATGGCTGGCCGAGCCAGTATTATTTCCTAGATGAAATTCTGCTTCTTAGAGTATATCGTGGCTGGATCCACTTCAGTTCATTGCAACATCAGGTGTCAGAAAGGAAAATCTAACAGGATATTTAAAATCTCTCTCACCCCCAATTGCAACTTGATGCTATTTCCACTGTTCCTGTCATGAAAATAAATGAGTTGAGTCCCAGAAATGGTTTTTTATGCTTAAAATACATAGATTAATGGTCAGGATATGATTGCCAATCAGGAAAGGGAGTGGAAAGGAACAGAGACAGGAACCTCAAAGGAAAGGAAAAGACATAGTATCTTTTGTCTTTTGTTCTGAGATAGAAATAAACTGTCTCCAGTCCTGATAAGCCTCCTTTTGATCTTCCTCTGGGAAGAAGGAGAGATAAACAACTGGCTGTTTTACATTTGCTTTTAAAATCCAAAGTGAAGTCCACACCAAACCAATTATTGATGGGCATTAGTTTGGTCACAGAGCCACATCAGTGACCTTCTCGTTATTACATCTATCTGCTTTCCTAAGGAGGCCCCCCAAACCCCCCTCAGCAGTCAGGAAATGGACTGAGCGCTTAGAGTTCTGTTTTTCTTCTTTTTTATGGTGACCCTGCGGTTATGACCGTTGCATAGAAGAGTCTAATTTATTATCATAATGTTAGGGGGAGCACATACTCCTCTCTGCATTGTAGGAAAGGTCATGGGCATAGGAAATGGGATTTAGAATTTTCTGTGAAGTTTATTACTGGTCCAGATATAGCACATAGACATATGTCTTTATCTGCACCATGGTCTGGGCAGCAGGAAACGGGATGCATGGTACTTGGAAATTTTGGGGCTTTACTACTAGACAGCTCAAGGTTAGGGCCTACTCAACACTACTCGTTTTAAAGTTGTGATTTATTTGTCTCTCACAGATAAATCAACTATGTCCTATGAGACACGATTTTCAGAATGTTTATATTTTAATATCTAAGTACTAGAAAGAATTGGCATGTAATTCTTTTCTTTGATATTTGGAACATACAGGGATTCAAATCTTGGCCCTGTTGTTGACATATCTATGAGAAGTTGGCCAAATTACTTAATCCCTTGAGTTTGTAAAATGGGAAATAATCTGTACCTTGTAGTGTTTTATTGTTTTTAAATTTAGAGCTAATATGTGTAAAGTATCTTGGAATACTGCCTGGCTTTTAGTAGAAACACAGTAAAGAACAGCTTTTTTTACTAATAAAACCCAGCACCAGTCAGGTGTCAGGGTTTCAGTCCACACTTGGGTCCTGGGACTTGCTCTGTGACTTTGGCCACATCTTATCCTGTGGAACCTCAGTTGACTTCTGTGAAAAATTAAAGAGGTGATCTAAGTGAGGATTTAAAAAAATCCCATTGGTGTTATTGCCTTTCATCAGATTTTCCTAGAGATTCAGAACATGGAAGAACATTTCATGATTTAGGTCTCTTAAGCTCTAACTTATGTGATTTATGAAATAAAGCTGATTTCAAGCTTATTTAGTATAACATTTTTAATTTTTGCTCCTGTTATTAGGAAATGCTATGCAAGAGAAGGCTATCAATGCATACTAAAATTCTTCAGAGCTAAAGTTATGAAATGCATGTCTATGTTTCTTAATATTTGAAGAGCCAACAATTCTTGTATGATGAGGCAAACAGTAGAATGCCTCATTTAAAATGCAGGCATGGTCACGGAGAAGAACATTCATTAAACAGTCTTTCATAGTAATTAGAAATTAACAGAAGTCTTATGACTTGAGTTAGTAAGATGTAAGTGGGCATTCATTATTGATTCCAAAAGACCACTATGAAAATATGTTTCTATACATTACAGAAAACATGAGCTAATGCTATTTTGCAGACATAGAATGCTAGCGGAATAGAGTCACTTAGGGTGTCTGGTGAGTAAAATGAAAGAGATGGTCTCAATCATGGGCTTTTAACCTGGGGGCTTTAACCTACGAATCCAACCATTCATACACTGTTCCAAAGGGCTAGTATCCATAGGAGAACAGGTAGCTGAGGGTGCCTACAGCTCTGAAATCCTGTGACTTGTGAAACAAAACTCATCTCATGATTATTCAGTATATTAATTTTGCTTCTATTTACTGGTTATTAGAACATGCTGTGGGTAGCCATCTCAGAAGCTGCTGAATCAGTGGGAAAAATAAATTGCTAAACTTAAGAAATATGTAGAAATCCTTCAATGGCGCAGGAGAAACAAGAGAATAACCGTCTCCTCTAGTTATAATCGGGGAGTGGACAAGAAAGAAATAGAAGCTGCTACTGAATGATCATCTCCTCCCAATAAAGTGTCAAAGGTTTTTATAAAGGAACTAGAGGCCTGGTGCACAAAAATTTGTGCACTTGGGGTGTGGGGGAAGGGGGAGTCCCTCAGCCCAGCCTGCACCTTCTCATAATCTGGGACCCCTCGGGTAGGGTCCCTAGGCCTGGCCTGTGATCAGGGCCTATTGGGGCTTTCCTTTCCCCCTAGCTGCAGGCAGCTGGCCCCACCCCTGCCACTGCCACTGCTTGCCATCTGTACAGAGCCGCCCCCCCCCCTCCCCTGCCACTGGTGGCCTCCCTCTGCAGGTGACAGGCGTGAGGTGTGATGGCTTGACTGGTCTGGGCCTCCCTCTTTCTTTGCTGGGGGGCATGGCCAGCCCTGCGAGGGGCCGTTTGCCTATCTGATCGCCCCTAACCGCTGGCCTGCCTACCTGATTGCCCCTAATCACTCTGCCTGCCTGCCTGCCTGCCTGCCTGATCACCCCTAACTGCTTGCTGGGGGGTGGGGCTAGCCCTGCGAGGGGCCATCTGCCTACCTGATCACTCCTAACCACTGGCCTGCCTACATGATTGCCCCTAACCACTTGCCTGCCTACCTGATCACCCCTTACCACTCTGCCTATCTGCCTGATTGCCCCTAATTGCTTGCCTGCCTACGTGATCACCCCCTAACTGCTTGCTGGGAAGTGGGGCCGGCCCAGGGGGGGCATCTGCCTACCTGATTGCCCCTAACCACTTGCCTGCCTGCCTGATCACCCCTAACTGCTTGCTTGGGGTGGGGCCAGCCCAGCGAGGGGCCATCTGCCTACCTGATCACCCCTAACCACTGGTCTGCCTACCTGATCACCCCTAACCACTGGTCTGCCTGCCTGATCACCCCTAACTGCTTGCTTGGGGTGGGGCCAGCCCAGCGAGGGGCCATCTGCCTACCTGATCACCCCTAACCACTGGTCTGCCTACCTGATCACCCCTAACCACTGGTCTGCCTACCTGATCACCCCTAACCACTGGTCTGCCTGCCTGATCACCCCTAACTGCTTGCTTGGGGGTGGGGCCAGCCCAGCGAGGGGCCATCTGCCTACCTGATTGCCCCTCACCACTGGCCTGCCTACCTGACCACCCCTAACCACTGGTCTGCCTGCCTGATCACCCCTAATGGCTTGCTTGGGGGTGGGGCCAGCCCGGTGAGGGGCCGTGGTGGTTCTGGTCTCTGGTTGTTCTGGTCGTTACACTTATGGTGGCTGGCCTTTTATTATATAGGATGAACCGATCACCACAATATTCCAGTACTCACCTGGCACCATACAGTTATTACAATACTATAGGCCCAGTGCATGAATTCATGCACCAGTGGGGTCCATCGACCTGGCCTGTGGGATCAGACCAAAACCAGCTCCCTGACATCCCCTGAGGGGTCCTAGATTGTGAGAGGGTGCAGGCCAGGCTGAGGGACCCCACTGGTGCACGATTGAGCCTGGGAGGGATGCAGGAGGTTGGCCAGCTGGGGAGGGACCGCAGGAGGGTTCCAGGGTGATTCCAACTCTTCTTGCTCAGTCCTGATCGGCCAGACCCCAGCAGCAAGCTAATCTACCAGTTGGAGCTTCTGCCTCCTTGTGGTCAGTGCACGTCATAGAGACTGATCGACTGGTCGACTGTCTGCTCCCTGGTGGTCAGTGCATGTCATAGCGAGTGGTTGAGCGGCCTTAGCCTATCATATTATGCTGTGATTGGTTGAATGGATGACTGGACGACTGGGCACTTAGCATATTAGGCTTTTATTTTATAGGATAAGTGCAACTTTCAAGAATGGTATGATTGCCCAGTAGGTGAGGCTCAGTGGTTGAACATCAACCTATGAACCAGGAGGTCGCAGTTTGATTTCCAGTCAAGGGCATATGCCCAGTTTGTAGGCTTGATCCCCAGTGTAGGCTGTGCAGGAGGAAGCCAATCAATGATTCTCATCATTAATGTTTCTATCTCTCTCTCCCTCTCTGAAATCAAATATATACTAGAGGCCCGGTGCACGAAATTTGTGCATTGGAGGGGGGTCCCCTCAGTCCAGCCTGCACCCTCTCCAATCTGGGACCCCTTGGGGGATGTCCAACTGCCTGTTTAGGCCCGATTCCCTAAACCGGCAGTTGGACATCCCTCTCACAATCCTGGACTGATGGCTCTTAATTGCTCACCTGCCTGCCTGCCTGGTCACCCCCTAACTGAAAGCCCCGCCCCGCCACCGACCTGATCACCCCTCACTGCCTCTGCGTGCCGGCCTGATCGCCCCTAACTGCCCCCTGCTGCTGGCCAGGTCACCCTCAACTGCCCCCTCTTTGCCGACCTGGTCACCCCCAACTGTCCCCCCCCCCCCCGCCGGCCTAGTCGCCCCTAACTGCCCCCCCTGCCAGCCTGGTCACCCCCAACTGCCCCCTCTGCTGGCCTGGTCATCCCCAATTGTCCCCTCCCCCCCCACCGGCCTGGTCGCCCCATGCAGCCTGCTTGTTCAGTCATTTGGTCATCCTTCACTAACCCCTCTCCTGGCCTGGTTGCAGGCAGCCATCTTTGTGAGGGTGTGACGGTCAATTTGCATATTACCTCTTCATTATATAGGATATTTTAAAAAGAATGGTAAGATTTATGCCATTTTAGCCTGAACTCACTTAAGTTTATTCTTATTCTCAGTTAATATGATTTTTAAAAATTTCTAATAGTGTGAAGTCAGTGGGGACTGACAAGAGTTCAGTGAACTTCTATAGATGTTCCACTTCCTTTTAAGTAGTAGTTGACATACAGGAGAAAATGGGTGTCTGTGTAAGGTGTAACATTAAACACCTAAATAAGGCCTTGCAAATGGTACTGCTAAGGATTACCCTGAGGTTGAATTTCTTGGGGGAACCTAGTATCTCTGATTTTGGTGATGCCCCAGTGAGGACTTATTGAGGAAGGAAGGAGAAGTTTGGGCTCAAAGTGAATTCCAAATGAATCCTATTACTGCAGCTTCAAGAATGCCTGTCCTTGGGAACAGGCTTACATTCATGGTAGAGTAGAGTGTAGGATTAGTTTGCAGGCTCAGAATTAAGTCTAAGAAGCTCAGTAAGTCTACACGATATCACCCCATAAAAAAAATTAATCATAATAACATCAGCCCAACAAGAACAATAATTATGCTTCATCTATATGGCGCTGTTCTTTTGAGAAAGATGTGTTTTTTATAGACATCATTTGGGGTTTCTATTTTTATAACTAATTTATAGAGTCTGGGGAGTTAGAGAGGTAATCACTTATTTTAAGACTTAAGTTCCTAGCCTTGTAAGATGCTTATGTAAATACTAGAGGCCCGGTGCATGAAATTTGTGCACTGGTAAGTGTCCCTCAGCCCAGCCTGCACCCTCTCCAATCTGGGACCCCTAATGGGATCGGGCCTAAACGAGCAGCCGGACATCCTTCTCACAATCCAGGACTGCTGGCTCCCAACTGCTCGCCTGCCTGCCTGCCTTCCTGATTTCCCCTAACCACTTCTGCCTGCCAGCCTGATCACCCCCTAACCACTCCCCTGACAGCCTGATTGATGCCTAACTGCTCCCCTGCCAGCCTGTTTGCCCTTAACTGCCCTCCCCTGCAGTCCTGGTCACCCTAACTGCCCTCCCCTGCAGGCCTGGTGACTCTTAACTGCCCTCCCCTGCAGGCTTGGTCCCTCCTAACTGCTCTTCCCTGCAGGCCTGGTACCCCCCAACTACTCTCCCTTGCAGGCCTGGGTCCCCTCCAACTTCCCTTCCCTGCAGGCCCAGTCGCCTCCAACTTCCCTCCTCTCCTGGCCTGGTCACCCCTAACTGCCCTCTCCTGCAGGCTTGATCACTCCCAACTGCCCTCCCTTGCAGGCCTGGTCCCTCCCAACTGCCCTCCCCTGCTGGCCATCTTGTGGTGGCCATCTTGTGTCCACATGGGGGCAGCCATCTTTGACCACATGGGGGCAGCCATCTTGTGTGTTGGAGTGACAGTCAATTTGCATATTACTCTTTTATTAGCTAGGATTTTAGTAATATACTTTCAACCCCACTAACAGAGACCCCTAACAGGGTATGGCCAGCAGATCCTCAAACCAAAATCACTGTTAGGAAAATATTGGAATAAGAGAAACTGAAGGAAGCAAATCAACAGTTACTTAATACCTAGAATGTTCCAGCCACACAATACTGGTTATTCCTCATAGTTAATCATTTCCTGTGAGATAAAGTAGTAGTAATTCAGTAAGTGTTATTTTTATAGTCAGATGAAATGAGGCCATACACAAAGTATTTAGTTCTGGGTGTGGAACACAACAAGCCTTCAATAAGTGTTAGCCATTATTATAATTCCCTTTTACAGATGATGCAATTTAGATTCAATTTATTTTAAAGATTTCCCCAACTCGTGCAATTAGCAAGTGACAAAACAGTGACAAAACTGTCAGACTTCAGTTTACCAGGAATATGTATTATTTTGAGCAAATTTCTGATATAGATTTGCATGGTTGTTCAAATATCAGAATATGGATGGTTTATTTCTCACTAGCTTAAATCATCTAACAGGAGCTAAGATCCATATAAAAAGCACACAGTAATCAGCTTCTAGAATCTTTCAGAGACTGCAAGATTCAATTGAACAAACCCTGAATTACTCTCATTCTGAGTTCCTTGTCTCATTAATTTTTGCTGCTTCTCCAACTGTTCTTCTACTGCTGTTCCTTTAAAGTAACACCTTCCCTCTTCTGTCCTCACCCATCCACTTGTTTGCTCTCCATTTCTATAATTTTATTTTTCATAGAATGTTATATGCATGGAGTCATGCGGTATGTATTGCTTTTTAAAATTATGAATGGAGAATAAATTTCCCTACTTTTTAGACATGAATCTCAAAAAAATCTAATTTCATAGAATCTTATTTTGTTAAATTATATTTCTAGCTTCCTGTTTCGTTCGTCTGCTTTCTTATTTTACTTCATAAAAGTAAAATATAGTACAATCAGGTCAGGACCTGGTATGGTTTTATGGCTTCTGAAGCAAAATTTTAATATGCTTTTCATTTGTTCTCCATTTTCTCTGGGGAATAAATGAAACAAGAAGTTTTAAATTGATAAAAGAGGGATAACAGTTGTCTGCAAATAAGAACCTACATCCTTCTAGAAAAGATAGTTGTGGCAGGCAGATTAATACCCTGATACCCCACCCTCCAGGTCCATGTTCTAATCCTATGAATGTGTCATGCTTCATGGCAAAGGAGAATTAGACTGGCAGATAGAATTGTTTGCTAATCAGCTGACCTTCAAATAGGGAGATTATCTTGGATTCTGAGTGTGGACCCAATGCAATAACAAGGGTTCTTACAAGTGGAAGAGGGAGATAGAAGAGGCGGTTGGAGGGATGTAACATGAGAAGAACTTGATGGCTATTGTTGGTTTTGAAGGTGGAGGAAGGGGCCTGAAGCTAAGAAGTTGGGAAGGGCAAGGATGAGTTACTGTCTCAGCATATTAGTGAGTATCTGAAATGAAATATTTTTGAAACTTTTATTGTGGAAAATTTCAAACATATACAAAACTAGGGCAAAATTATATAATCAATTTCCATGCACCGATTACTCTGCTTCAACAATGATAAATTCATTGCCAATCCTGTTTTGCCCATATCCCACCTACTCCTTCCAAACTTGAATGATTTATGGCAAAGCAAACCTCAGACATCATAATATTTCATCCATAAATGTTTCAGAATGTATCTCTAAAAGCTAAATTTAAGTTTTAAAAAAATTTATCAATCATTATGCCTAAAAATTAATAATAGTTTATCATTAGAGCTACTGTGTTTAAAATTCTTAACTTTCCCATAATTAAAAATGTTCTTACCTTTTTAATAGGTGAATGTCAGAGTGGAACAAAATATTTTTATGTGACAATAATATTTTAGCCATTTAGTCTACTGACTGAGGTATTTAAGGTTAAATTCTGTTTTAGGAACAAATTTGGTTGATTACTTGGACTACATGAAACTTCATAATACATTTCCCACCTTTTCTGTCATTCTCTGAAAAAGTACACTTATGGATATTGGATGATATGCCATTAGTCTACTTTATGTCACCTATTTACTTTGAGAAATGAAAATTTTCATTATTATAATTACAGAAACTATGAAGAACGAAAAAGCACATTTAAGTTATTTAAATATAGCAGCTCTCTGCAAACTGAGTGTATTATTTATAGAAATTTATAAATTCAATAATCCCCAACCATACTTCCTCAAATTCCTACAAAGGTGATATGGTAACACCCTCGAGTTTACCAGGCTTACTGATATGTATATTACTAAGTAATCACGCTTTCAAATGGAATTTGAAGGAAGCAATGCAGGGTGACAGCAAGGGCTGCCAATGAAATTGTGGTAATCTAGGGCAAACGTATCAACATTCCTATTTATTTTGCTATTTTATGTCTCAAATACCGTTCTAATCATTAGGAAAAATTTTGGTTCTTGGACTAGGAATCATGTAAAAATCAGTGCTATTTCTGGACAGAATGAAAAGTGCAAAATCAAAGTGAAACTACTCCAATTTAATATCTGTAGAACAGATTTATAGTAGTGAAATTACCGTATTCCTTCCTCCCTTTATTTGCTAGAAATTTGAGTTAGTCACATCCACACCCACCCACACACGTGAGTAGTCCTGACATTTAACCTAAGATATAGAAAATATTTAAAATGATAGGATATATTTGGTTCTTATTTGAATGGATATAACACATCTTAAGTTAATTAAAATAGTTGCCTTTATGAATAAAATGGTTCTGAGTCACTTGGGTATCTATATATGAAAAATAACTTATCTCAACCCCAAACTAATATCAGATTTTAAAATACCAATTCCATGAGTTGCAGCTCTAGATGTGAAAAATACACAATACAGCTTTTAGAAAAAAATTAGACTTCTTTCTGATCTAATTCGGAAGCAAAGTCTTCAATATATAACCTAAAAAAATCTACTAATGATAAAAGAAAAATGATAAATGAATTATACTAAAATTAAGAACTTCTGTTCATCACAAGTTCATCGCTCTTAAGAGACTGGGAAGAGATTTCCCACAATATATACAGTCAAAGAATGAGTTTGTATCCAGACTACAGAAAAGAACTCCCAAAAACCAGTAAGAAAAAGACAGACAATCCTCTATGCATCCACCAGCGTGGCTAAAATGAAAGAAGTGGGAAATATCAAGTGTTGGATGTGGAGGAAATGAAACTCATAAACTGCTGGTAGGAGTGTAAATGTGTACAGTTTGGAAAACTGGTAGCAGCTACCAACTCTGAGAGAACAATTCTACCAAATAGATACCAAATAAAAACGCACCAAGTAGAAATGTTTCCATTGTTCACCAAAACACCAGTACTGGAAAGGTCACAGCATTATCTGTGATAGCGCCAAACGGGAAACCATCCGGATAACATCAGCAGCAGAATGGACTAATAAATTGTAGCATGCGTATCAATACAATAGCACGCTACAGAGCAATGGGAGTGAACACTCCACAAGTATGCACAGCAACATCATGCATGGATGGATCTCATGACATAATTCTAAGGAAAGCCAGACACACATAGTGCATGCTGTGTGACACTATTAGTGTGAAAGCAGAAGGAATCTCCACTGTTAGAAATCAGGAACCTTCAGAATGGGTTGTGGTAGTGATTGATTGGAAGGGGCTTAGGGCTCTTTTGTAAAGCTGGCGACGTTTTCTTCTTCTAAATCCTCACCCAAGTCCTGACCGGTTTGGCTCAGTGGATAGAGCGTCAGCCTGCGGACTCAAGGGTCCCAGGTTCGATTCCAGTCAAGGGCATGTACCTTGGTTGCGGGCACATACCCAGTGGGGAGTGTGCAGGAGGCAGCTGATGGATGTTTCTCTCTCATTGATGTTTCTAGCTCTCTATCCCTCTCCCTTCCTCTCTATAAAAAAGCAATAAAATATATATTTAAAAAAAATAAATCCTCACCCAAGGATATTTTTTCAATTGATTTTCAGAGAGAGTGGAAGGGAAGAAGGAGGGGAAGAGAGAGAAACATCCATTGGTTGCCTCCCGCATTTGCCCCTTGAACCTACAACAGAGGTGCGCTGGAACTGAGCCCTTGATCCTTTGGACTGCAGGTTGATGCTCTGACCACCGACTCAATCTGGCCACGGCTGTTTCTTCATGTCCATTCTGGTTAAGTAGATGTGTTCAGTTTTTCAAATTTACCAAGCAGTATGCTTATACACACACATTTCTGTACGTATATCATTCTTCATTAAAACGTTAAAATGCTTGGTGTGACTATTTGGCTTGAGTCTCTTTAAAACATGCACATCATTGGCTTTGGGACAGTGGATTTGCTGTGGTTTACTGAGCATCAGTGTCAGCCTTAGATGCAAATCTTGAGTTTGCGGTGAATTTATATAGATTATTAGTAATCCAAGTACTTAGCAAATGCACATTGTGTTTGCAGACATTCCTTTACTTCCTTAATTCATATCTCAAGGTTCCCAACAACCGCTATCTCTTTCCTGAAACTGACCTATTGTGTTCAGTCCAGTCACAGTCATGGTCAGTTGCTCTGCACTTCCATGGTGCTTTGTTTGTACCTCTGCTTTACTCCTTTACTGATGACGTGTTACCTAGTTGTTTATGTATCCATCTTATCCACTAGACTGTTAGCCCCCTCTTGTGTCACAGAGCACAGTGCCTTACGCATATCTGATACGAAATAAATGTCAGATTATCGCTAGTACTCCAGGTTTGTAGCCTTTTACATATTATTTATTTATTTAAATCCTCACCGGTGGATATTTTTTCCATTGATTTCTAGAGAGAGTGGGAGGGAGGGTGGAGGGGGAGAGAGAGAGAGAGAGAGAGAGAAAGAGAGAGAGAGAGGGAGAGAGAGAGAGAGAGACATCGACGTGAGAGAGACACATCGATTGGTGCCCTTGACCAGGAATCAAACCTGAGACCCTTCGGTCTTCAGATGGAAGCTTTAACCACTGAGCAACCCAGCCAAGCCACGGGTTTGTAGCCTTTTAAATCCAGGCATTGCTAAAAATCAATTTTCCCTTCAGATAAGTTGCACTGTATTTTTCATAAGATTCTTAATAAAACTTCAGAAAAATAGATAACAACGAAGGTGCTACTGCTTCTGTGCTGGAGGAAAGCACTGGGGAAGAGCAGGCTTTGCTTCTGTGGGCTGTGCTCCTGATGCTTCGGAGCACACAGACCAACACCCTGCCAAAGTGACATTTGCTATAGACACAACCTGACTGTGCATTTTATTGACACAATCATGTCAAGAATTTATGACTTATTTATGAACATCAGAATCCAATGTTTCTCAGCTGTCTTTTTTCACTTTCTTATTCTGCATGGAAGATTATGCTTTCACATGGCAAGAGTCTAGAGTTTTAAAAAGCTTTAGGCCAGATAAGAGAAGAATTATGAATTAAGGATAAGGAATAGGCCTGAAATAAGTTGTACCAGAATGCATGTAAATGGTGCACTTTCCTGAAGTTCTTCACTCATCGTTCAAATGACATTAATAAATGTTTACATAAATACCTATTAATTATCCATTTATCCATCCATCCCTTCATTTACCCATCCACTCATCTATCCATCCACCCACCCATTCATCCAGCTTTATTCCTAAAAAATTACCTTGTTAAAAAGAAAGTCCATGTAATTACCTTACACAGAAATAACCAAAAGAAGTATTTTGATATTCTTCAAAAGACCAATAATTCTTATGTTTCTCCCTCTCTCTTTTGCACAATCATTCTCCACAGAATTCTTTAATGATAAATTATTTTTAGATGCAAGGGATTAAACTGTATCACCTAAAGGAATATATATATATATATATATATATATATATATATATATATATTTGCTTAATTTTACAGTGGAAACATAAACTAAGTTTGAAAATTCTTCTTCAATAACTACTAAAGATTAACTAAATAAATGCTTTGTTATTTTCCAAATGTGCAATAATGTAAGCCTGCCTTTTAAATTGTCCTTCAACATGACTAGACTGAAAAAGTTTTTATGTGGCTTTCAGAATTCAAATAGAAGTTTCCTTTGATTTCAAGGCTTTTCTTTATGCAGCCGAAGCCAGGGGTCTACAGTAGAGGGTCTCAGGAGCTTCCGCGAGGGTGTAATCTTAGGCTCATTATTTCAACTCAGGGAGTCTCACTTTAAGTGTTGAAAACAATCTTCCGAGTGCCTCAGTAAAGGTTAACTATGGTAATCATGAACCCCAAACTACGCACTTATGGGGGACATTGTCCAATAAACCATGAGTAGAAAGAAGACAATTTTGACAATAACTTTCACTGAGAAGTGTCAAGTTGAATTTAAGAGTTCCTAAAGTGAATGTTACAGGACTGGTCACTAAAGCAACTCAATCATATGTAAATACCTGCAATACCATTTTTATTGATTAAACAATTCATCTCAGTTCTTAGCAGACTTGTATTTCCAATACTGATCAAGAATCCTCTTAAAAACACAACAATCACATGAAATGAAATTGCTAAAAACAGAACATCTGCTGCCTTCAAACAATGAAAATGGAGTTGCCCAGAATGGGTAAATCTAAAATTTTACTGTCAGACATAAAATATAGAGGAGAATCAATGTTGGTTTTCTCATTCAGAATTTCTACTTATTTATTGGTTGCTCTCTTTTTTGCTATTGAAGATGCATATGTAGGGTGTCCCCCAAAATGTACATACATGCTTTGAATAAGGATAAAGGCAGTGTTTATTAAAATACATTTCATCTTCAAAATTGAGCTATCAGCTGTTTAAGTGTGTATACATTTTCTGGGACAACCTGTATATTTATAAATTTATCAGAAATAGGTCCCATTTAACTGAAATATATTAATGTCTGGTATGAAATTTCATAGGGGCACAAATAATTAATGGAAACAACAGAAAGTTTTAAAAGGTAAGATGTAATTGAAATGATTTTTTGGGAGGAGTGGTGCAGAGAGAAGGAAACACTTCAGTTTGGTAATTTCCTCCTTTTTTCATCTCTTTCATCATGTGCTTTTTTGTCAGGTAGTCCTTAATCTCATATATACATTCATCTAATAAAAGTAAGCAAAGATAAGATCCCACCACTTCTTGCCTATTCAAGGACTCAGCACTCTTTCCTTTCCTTCCGAATTAACAAATTTTCTCTTCTAAGTCATTACCATCAGCATGAAAACCCTCATTTGAATCCACTTCCCCCTCTAGGTATTTTGATTCATCTACTTGTTTCCTTTTACTCTGAAATTCCTTGAGAGTCTTCACACTCAATTGTCTTCAATTCCACTCCTTCCTTCCTCTATGAACCCACCCCCATTAGGCTTTAACTTCCACCATTCCCCAGAACTGCTTATCTGGAAGTCATTATCGATTCTCCTGTTACCAGATCTAATGGTTAGTTCTCAAGTCTTCTACTTCTTGACCAATCAGCACTATTTGATAAGTTAATCACTTTCAATCATCCCTGAGAACCTTTCTTCTCTTGATTCCATAGCACTACACTTCCTAGTTTTCCTCTTATCTTATTGGCCATGCTTTATCAGTCTCTTGCTGGGTGCTACTACCTTGCAGACTTTTATTGCTGGGAGCCCTGGAAAGCACCTTTGACATCTTTACTAATTAAATCCCTCTTTGGTGAACTCATCCAGTCTCATGACCTTGATACCATCCACATGCTAATAACTCCCAAATGTATTTCTCTGGTCCACACTTCTCCTCTGAATTCCACCCAACTGTACATATACTTGGATGTCTAACAGGCATTTAAAATTTAATTACTGAAATCAATAGTGAACTTTTGCTCTCCCCTTGAAAACCTGTTTCTCCCTTAGACTTACTCATCTTGGTTTCTAACAACTCCATTCTTCCAAAGTATCTTCTAATCATCCTTGCCTCCTTCCTTTCTCTGATGTTCTATACCCTATCTATCAGTAAATCCTGTTGGTTCAACCTTCAAAATATTTCCACAACTGAACCCTTTTCACCAACTCCACTGCTGTCAACCTAGTCCAAGATGATAATATTTCTTGCCTGGATCATTCCCATAGCTTCCTAGTTTCCTTGCTTCCACTCTTGTCCTTTCAGAGTCTGTTATCAGTGTGGCAGTCAGAGTATTCCTGTTAAATCTTAAGTACACTAACATGACTCCACTGATAACCCTCCACTGGCTTTCCACCTTAGTCTAAAAACCAAAGTCCTTCTAGTGTCCTACCAGGTTCTCCCTTCCGTCACCTCTCTGACCTTTTCTTCCACTATTCCTCCCTTATCCCTCTTCCCATATTGGCCTCCTTAATGGTTCTTAGGGATAAAGGTACCTGAAGCTTGTTCTCACTTCAAGGCCTTGGGGCTTAGTGTTTTCTCTGCTTAGAAACTCTTTCTCCAGAGCTGGAGGGCTGCTGCCATACCCTTCATGTCTTTACTTAAATGTCACCATCTCAGGGATTCCTTCTCTGACTACCTTATTTCAAATGCCACTCACATTCCCCTTCTCTGCTTTACTTTCCCCCCTATAGCACTTATTACCTTCCAACAGAATAATATATACATAATCCTATATAATAAAGAGGTAATATGCAAATTGACCCTCACACCATCACGAGATGGCTGTGCCCACAGAGGAGGTGGGGTTCCCGTAACAAGCTGTAATGAGCCATCAGCAGGGACCTGAGGCTGTGTGGCGCCAGGCCGGGGCAGGGGACCTGAGGCTGCGCCCCCCCCCCCCCCCCACCCCCCGCCCAGCAGGGCTTGACTGGGGACCTCAGGCCGCGCCCTCCGCCCTGGCGCCGGGATGGGGGACCTGAGGCCGCGCCTCTGCCTGGTGGGGCTTGATGGGGGACCTCAGGCCGTTCCCCCCACCCGGCGGGGCTTGACAGGGGACCTGAGGCTGTGTCCCCCACCTGGCGCCAAACCGGGGGACATGAGGCTGTGCCCTCCCACCCGGTGCTGGGCCAGGGGACCTGAGGTTGTGCCCCCTGCTCGGTGGGGCTTAACGGGGGTGGGGCCAGCCAAGTCTGGATCTAGCCCAATGGGGGTGGGGCTGGCCGGGTCTGGGTCTCACTCAATTTCGAGGTGCGCACAGGTGGGCAGGAACTTGACTCTGGGTCCCATGGCATGCCCCAGACTCTGACAGGAGGAAGATTTTCATATACATTTTACTAATTTTCTCTCATCTCTGACACTTCTATTATAGAGAAAGGACAAATAGCAATATTAAAATATTTCCTCTAATTAATTCCCTTTTAATGTGCATGAATTTCGTGCATCAGGCCACTAGTGTGTGTGTGTATATATATATATATATGTATGTGTGTGTATATATATATATATATATAATTTACTTACTTATTTTTCTATTGTTTGCCTCTCACCTATAGAATGTAAGTTCTATGACAGCAGAAATTTGTCTGTTTTAATCATTGATGTGTCCCCAGAGCCTAAGACTATTTGGCACATAATAGGTGCTCAATAAATATTTGTTGAATGAAAGGGCTTCTTTAACCTCTCTGCTTTTCTCACTAGAATATAAGTTCCTTTGGGGTGAGGATCCTGTCCTATTCATCTTTCTGTCATCACAGTTTAATATGGATCTGGCAAAGAGTAGGTGGTCATTAATATTTGTTGAAGTGAACTGTTGAAGAAAAAGCACACTCTATAATTCTTCGAGTATTGCATTTCAAGCTGGACAGGATGGTAGAGAACTACACAGATGTTATAGAGGAGGGACAGAGAAAGTCAGTTAACCAACAAACACACAGATAGTAAATTTTACATTCCATAAAAATGTACACAGAATGTGCGAAACAAATGGAAGCTAGAGAGAATCTGGACCTTTACTATCAAGAGAACAGGAGTGAGAAAATTCATCATAATCACCTAGGAATCCTTGAGGCAGTAACCATTGCTTTCTCTTCAGGAGAGCCACTAACATTTGTGGAATATTTATTACGTGCCAGACTTTTTGATGCAACTTCCAGTGGTGGCTCATTAGTGTTCTCTTGGCCCCTCAACCCTCTAGCTTCAGCCTGAATAGTTGTGTTTCTCTGTATGGTGACACTTCCTTATATAAAAAGTACAACCATACAAGTTAGTAATATATATATTTTTTATCTTGCCCTTCTTCCTTCCTCCTCCTTCTCTTTAATGGAAAAGTACTCCTAAAAATAGAATATTTGCTTTGGGAGTTTGGGTTGCTATATAGAATCCAGGATAATAATTTTAAGCAAGTAGGTCCATGCAACAGAGGCAGTTTTAAACGGCTAAACCAGTTTTTAAAGCTGCTCCTTTGGAAGTAAATTCCAACTGAAAGAAAAGTCATGATAAGCACATAATTTAGATTAGTAGTACCTCTGGGAAGTGGGAGGGACCTTCTAAGAGAGCTCACTTAATTTCTTAAGCTGGAGGGTGAGTACAAGGGTGCCTCATCTTATTTCTTTTTCTGTATTTCTATGAAATATATGTCTTTATGAAATATTTTTTAAAATTGCTCTTCTGGACCAAGACTCTTCTCAAATAATCATTTAAAGATTTTCAGTGTACATTTGATTTAAACTCACTAAAGTCACTTCAATAGCATAACTATTTTCCATGACAAAATAACTGTGGCAAGCTTTTATGTAAGAGACATTCACCCATAAAGGCAACAATAGCCTCTTTCTGCTAAGGTTAAGTACAGATTCATTTTGTTCGTTTATTTCTAAGTCATTTGTGTCAAACTCTAAATATTCTTCTCTTAGCACCCACATGATTAAAACTCCAGCCAAGAAAGAACAAAAAACTTATTAAATTCAAAGAACTCCAGTGATAATATTCAGGTAGGTCCTAACCACTAAACGTAACTACAATTAAGTAAAAATGCATTCAGATCCAAATGAGGAAGGCAATTGGCATGGAGGCAAAAGAAGATGAGACTCTTGGCCTTTGCTTTCCCGCAGCTCCAGGCTTCATCGGGGAGGAGAGAAGCCCTGGCATGGGATGGGGTGTTTGGAGACTTTGGAGCAGTGGCTTTCTAATAGAAATAGGATATAGCCACTTGTGTAATTTTTAATTTTCTAGTAGCTACTTTATTTATTTGTAAAAACTACTTATTTATTTATTTTTAATTAATCCTCACCCAAGGATATTTTTTCTATTGATTTTTAGACAGTGAAGGGAGGGGGAGAGACACACACAGAGAAACTTCAATGCAAGAGAGACACATCAATTGGTTGCCTCTTGCACACACCCTGACTGGGGCAGGGATGGAGCCTGCAAACAAGGTATGTGCCCTTGACTGAAATCGAACCCGGGATCCTACAGTCTGTGAGCCGACACTCTGTCCACTGAGCCAAACGAGCTAGGGCCCTTTAAAGAAACATCAAAAGAAGAGATAAAATTAATTTTAAGAATATAGTTTATTCAACCCAATTTGTCCAAAGTATCATCATCTTAACAGGTATTCAATATAAAGATGATTAATGAGATAGTTCACATTCTTTATCTCACAGTAAGTCTTTGAAATCTGCTGTGTATTTTATACTTCAAAAAGTAGATCCAAGTTTTGTGAAACCTAATGTTATTCAATTTTGGATGAGGCCCTCTTTAAGAAAAAGGTAACAGCATTGCTAATACAAAATTAGGTACGAACGTGAATAATGATTTAGAATAAAAAAAGACATCACAAGGAATTCCTGGAGATTTGAAGATTCAGGTCTTCTGATATCTCCCTTGGCAATTTACCAGATACACTTACATAGCGTGTTCTCTGATTCCAACCTGGCTTCTCCTCCCCACCTTGAACACTGCGGCTCCTGGCACTCACCCAGCCCACCTAAGGCAGGGTCTCTGAAGTGTGTTTCATTAGTGTTACGAGCTGAATTGTGACTCCTCACATTCATAGGTTGAAGTCTCAACCTCTAGTACCTCAGATGGTAACTTTATTTGGAGATAAGCTTTAAAGAGGAGACTGAGTTAAAATGAGGACCTTAGGGTGAACCCTCAGCCAATAGAACTAGTCTCCTTAGAAGAAATGGAAGAGACACCAGGGACACAGAGACAAGACCATGTGAGGCCAAAGCAGTGAGGAGGTGGCTACAAGCCAAGGAGAGAGACCTCAGGAGAAACCAACCTTGCTGGCACTTTGATCTTGGATTGCAGCCTCCAGAACAATAAGAAAATAAATTTCTGGGGTATTTTGTTATGGCAGCCTGAGCAATGCAATTAGCTTCTTGATAAAACTTCCTCTGCTGATAGACTTCCTTCTTTCCTGCCTCCTACTCTTGCTCAACACCACCCTCCTCCTCTCTTTCTCTTCCAGTTCAACCCAACTAGAGTTTTCTCTCCATCTTCAAAGCTTCAAGTGGAAAGGCTTCTCCAGCTCAGGGCACACTAACCATTATTCATTTGGCAATTGAATATGAGTTTCCTTGTGACTGTCTTATATTATTATCACACAGTGTTACTCTTCAACATGTCATCTTTTCTCCATCACTAAGTTAATCCTTTGAAGACCATCAGAGACAATATCTTATATCAGATTGAAATGTTAGAAAAATTTCTTGAATGATCTTTTTTTGAATTAGGAGAGAGAAGCCCTTTTAGGGTTATAGATGGTAAAGAAAAAAAAAGGCTTTAAAAATGTTATTTGCGGGGAAGGGGGGAATGGGAGATATCTGTAATACTATCAACAATAAAAATATATAAAAATAAATTAAAAAATGTTATTTCCAAAGGCAAAAGATAATTGAGTCCACCCTACCAACTATTTAGTGCTATATCTGCATTAAAAAGATATAAACAGCATAACAACAGTGATGGCTGAAGTCCCCTACTCCTTCCCATTGCTTCCTTCTAACCAGTGGGTCAGAGGAATTTATCTTTGTTTCTGCTGTAGCAACTCAATCCCAGTTGTTGCCTTCTGTTTTTCTACTGCTTACACCAGCAACGGAAGTTCACAAGAATATCTTCCAAAAGCTTTGGCCAGAACTGAAGGAAGTGAGTATGTTCAAGGGTGAGAGGATGATTCAACCTCTTTGAGGGCTTACTTCTTGGTATCCCTTCTGAAACTGCTGAAAAGAATGCCAACAAGTTGTAATTACCATGGTGCTTCCCTGGGAGGTGGAAATCTGCCAGTGCTCATTGGATTTCAACCAACAATTCATTTTAAATAAGTCATCGAAGGAAATGAGCATCTATTTTGGTCTTTTATAAGGAGAATGTCTGTGGACCCGAAAAGGTCCGCAAGCATGCTTGATACAGAGTTTCGTAAACCATGCTTCTTATCAGCATTTTTGGTGCAGGCTTAAATGTGCACTATATATACTTGAGTAATTCACTAGAGAGTTGATGACAGAGAGTGGCCAACAATTGGTCTCAGAATAAGAGCAAACTTCTCAGCTCACAAAAATCTGCATTATCTACCCACAGAGAAATGCACACTTGCTCTCTGAGTAAGAAAACATATCTGGGTTCAAAATACCTATCAAATGCCATATTTTTCCAGTGAGCCAAGGTCCCCTAGAGGGTACCCCCTCCCCCTCCTCGGGAAAGCCAGAGGACTGCGTATGCAATCAGACCGGCTCCCAAGGCCCTCGCGCCAACCACTGTGTGGAATGATTCAACACCGGCTTCGGAATCTTCCCTGGGAGCTGAGTGGGTAGCCATGAATCATCTCTCCCCCACTGCACTTCTCATTATGGATCTCTTTGGATCGTGGCATGAAAATAAAACCTTGCATTTTTGTAAAGAATGCTTTTCCCGATGGCATCCCAGTCCTGGAGTAAAAGCAGGCCCCGGTGAGCTGTGTGTGCTGGAACTGGGTAAGTTCCAAAAATGTTTGCAAATGCTATTTTGAGTCTGAGTCTTCACACCTGATCTGGGAGGGTGTCACCGGCAGAGGTGGGCAGTGCTGGCTAAAGCACCAGGACTCTGTTCTGGGGATTAACTTTATCCCCTTCATAGCCAACTTGAAGGAGCATCTTGAAGTATCCTGTTTTGTTATGGATAAGAAAGTAAACCTAGGAAAATCAATCTATCTTTTAAAAAAATGCTATACAAACACTAAGAAAAATACTGAGTGGGGTTTTACCCTTTGGTATAGCTATTTCTCATTTATTTGGCCAAAAGTGATACAGGAATATTGTATCATGTGGGGAAAAACAGCTAACCCCTCAAAGTCTTTGGGTTCTAATCCCACACAGCACCAATTTGCTACGGAGTTTTGGAGTTGCTGGGCACCCTGGGACACCCACTGAAACGAACATATTTCGTCAGTAATTGGAGATGGCAACCATTCTGTTGTAAGATCAAAAGACAAGGTATCTCATCAAACATATTCTTACAAGTAGCAGCAGCTACAGTGGCATTTTTGAGCCTTCAGAGATAAATAAATAGCTCTTGTCAATGGTGAACAATCAAACTGAAGCGACTGTGAAGGAAGCTTGTTATTAGAACCATATTCCATGATGAATATTTGATGGAAATGAGGATACTTAATTGTAGGAAAAGAAGATTCATAAAAATCCAGTAATTATGGGTAATCCATAGAGATGATGCCACTGTACCAAACACCATGGCCTTCCCTGGAGGTGTCCAAATGGATGCTTGATGACCACATGGCAGAAACACTGTGATTTTATTACATCATTATTCCATTTCTCCTAGAGTTCAAGGGTCATTAAAAACAAATAAGCAGCCGAAACCAGTTTGGCTCAGTGGATAGACTGTCGGCCTGCGGACTGAAGGGTCCCGGGTTCGATTCCGGTCAAGGGCATGTACCTTGGTTGCGGGCACATCCCCAGTGGGAGGTGTGCAGGAGGCAGCTGATGGATGTTTTTCTCTCATCCATGTTTCTAGCTCTCTATCCCTCTCCCTTCCTCTCTGTAAAATATCAATAAAATATATTTAAAAACAACAACAACAAAAAACAACAACAAATAAGCAAAGGTATCATGGAAGAGATATAGACTACAGCTTTTTCATTTGCCAATTAAGGCTATTTGAATTGCCATTTTGTTACTATCACCATTTAAAAAATAAAGGATATTTTAAGCTAAGGAGAATAGAAAAGAAATGATGCAAAAATGAATAGATCTTGAATAATCAATTCATAAATTCAGCTCTATGAAATATAGACCATTTATGTAAACTGAAACACAACAACCAATACTGCACATTCTACACTGATACACACACCACGCGCACACCACGGATGATAGAAGAAATGTCAACACGTAAGAGTAGTTACCTCTGGGCAGGGAGAGAAAAATAGGACTAGAGTAAGACAAGAAAGAAATATTGAAAGAAAATAAAAGATTGAAGAAATCTGGAAGCTAATGTCAGTGTAGAAACTCACAATTGGGAATATGATCTGAAGTAACAATTTTTAAAATAGTGAGAGCAAAGGGACAAAGCAAAAAATGGTCACTGTCCAAATCACTTCGATAGCTCTACCATTTATCTTGAATCGGTACTGATGTGGCACTGGTTTTAGATGTTAGCTCTCCCAATGAATGTATCAAAAGCTCAGATAAAGTTACAACTCCTTGGCATGGCATTTAGATGATGAAGTTCAACCAACATTTCCAACTGATAGAGGTGTACAGCTTCTCATGGATGGTCCCAGATAAACTCATCTCTGGCCCATGTTCTCCAAACAAGGTGTTTTTTTTTTTTTTTTTTTTATTCCTGAGAAAACCGTTGAAACATCACTTCCTTTGGGAGCTTTCTTTCCTGTTCCACTAGCCCAGACCTACTATTACTGCCTTTTATGTGTTTTCATTATATACATACTTTTATTAAATAGTTGTTATTTTATATTAAAATTACTCTTATTTTATGTTAAAAATCATTCTTATTTTACATTAAAATTATTTTTATGTATGTCTTTCACACAAGACAGGGAGGGGAGGATGTTATTCCTGTGAGTTTTCAGATGACAACATAGAGGTTAGGGAAATGAATAAAACCACAGAGCTGGTAAGTTATAGAGCCTGAGTCTGAAACTATGTCTTCTGTCTCCAACTCACTCCCTTTCCACTCTGCAGCACCACTTTCCATAGCATGCTGTGATGCTCAATTTCGCTAAACATGACAAGTACCATCATTGTTTTGGTTTATTAAAATGATCATAATTACACTTTTAAGAAAAGTAAGAATGACTCTTACAGCCTGTATTTATTTTTTAAATTATGCCAGACAATGTTCTAAGAGATTTAATGTATTAATTTATTCAATCCTCATTATAATCCTGTAAGTACTATTATTATCTTTATTTTACAGGTAAGGAAATTGAGGTGCTCAATGGTTAGATAATATGCTTGAAGTCACCCAGCTAAAGAGCAGCAGATCTGAGATTCATGTCCAGGTGGTCTGGCTTTGGAACCCATAATGTGAATGAAACTAGATTTAAATACTAGTATTTTCTCTTCCGTGGAACTTTGGGCATGAACACTGTCTTCAAGATTGGTTTCAGTTTTGATGCAACGTATATATGGCACGGTTTGGCTCTGTTTCTCCATTTATAGCCTCAACTATAATTATATAGCACAAAAGAGTTGATCCAGATGACTGAATACATTGGGTTTCATATGGATAGTTATTATGGAACAAGTAGGGTTTTTATTTTTGGATTGTTTTCCCTCCTACTTCAAATAATAAAGCAAACTGACAACTGAGGAGAAAAAAAGAAAATAAAATCAAGCCAACAACTTGTTTCTGATTTGTTTGGGATTGCATTCAAGGTTGCAGAAATCACTCAGAGTTGTATTTCAGAATGTTCAAAGCAGCTACTCTCTTTTGGAACAACTTTGAGATGAAAAAAATTTATAAAATATGGTATGTCAAGATGCTATGTTAAAGAATTTTCACATGTAGAACATTAAAAAAAAGAAACAAAAATATTCACTACAGTTTGCATTGTCAAACCACCTGAGTACAAAACTCAAATAAAAACAAAACCATGAATAAAAACAAATATTTTATAAATATTTTATGCCCTGTGATAATAATTAAGCACTTCATTTATTAAGAAAGTAAATTTAGAAAAGCAATATTTAACAATTATGAGGACCCTAAAATATAGCTGAGAATATGTGCAAGAAGAAATACTTCTAATTTCTAATATATTACAATGAAATCCACAGTCACTATTATAATGATTTAAATACTATTGTAGTTTAGTAATTAAGAAACAATAATTTATGTCACTGAGATTTTTTTTGTCTCTAAAATACCCAGAATATGTTCTAGACATTCTTGTATATACTTTTACAATACTGAATTCCTCATCTCTGATAGTTTCCCTAAAATACATCTTGAATGCTGTATATAAAATATTTATCCCTGGACACTTTGGACAAATGACCTTGGTCTTTATTCTCTAGACTTTCTTAAGTTACCTTCTTTATTTTATACCTACACTAGAGGTCCAGTGCATGAATTCGTGCACCAGTGGGGTCCCTCAGCCTGGCCTGTGGGATAGGGCCGAAACCGGCTCTCCAACATCCCCCGAAGTGTTCCGGACTCTGAGAGGGTGCAGGCCAGGCCAAGGGACCCCACCGGTACACGGTCAGGGCCGGGGAGGGACACGGGAGGTTGGCCAGTCAAGGAGGGACCGCGGGAGGGCTCCAGGGCATGTCCGGCCCATCTCGCTCAGTCCCGATTGGCCGGACCCCAGCAGCAAGCTAACCTACCAGTTAGAGCATCTTCTCCCTGGTGGTCAGTGCATGTCATAGCAAGCGGTTGAGCGGCCTTAGCATATCATTAGCATATTATGCTTTGATTGGTTGAACTGACGACCAGACGACTGGACACTTAGTATATTAGGCTTTTACTATATAGGATACAGGGAGGGTACAATTAGATTTACAGTTGTTCATATGGAAAAAGACATGTAGGTTATGATTATTACAATAGCTTTATTAATTCTGTGTTTCACATACTCACAACTATAAATCTACTTTTGTCAACCCCTGTATATCTGTATATCCTAACCTGACTGTCTCCTTCACTTCTCTCTGGGCTTCTATATTTTTCTCTCCATATTTATGGATTTATTCATTCATTCATACATTTACTCATTCATTCATTCATTCATTCATTCAATATTCATTTCACTTCCCATACCATGACTTTACTTTTTTTAAAAAATATATTTTATTGATTTTTTACAGAGAGGAAGGGAGAGGGAGAGGTATAGAGAGCCAGAAACATCGATGAGAGAGAAACATCGATCAGCTGCCTCCTGTACACCCCCTTCTGGGGATGTGCCCGCAACCAAGGTACATGCCCTTGACTGGAATCAAACCTGGGACCTTTCAGTCCGCAGGCCGACGCTCTATCCACTGAGCCAAACCGGTTAGGGCCATGACTTTACTTTTATCAAAATGGTCAAGTCTTTATCACCCAAGTCAAGCCTTCCATCACCGCTTTTAACATATTACATTTATTTTCTTTTTCAAGGAGAGCTTGAGATATTAGTGTTAGTCTTTCATGAAAAATAAATAGTAGGATAGTGAGATTCACTTTATGCCTCTTCTGAACACACTCTTCACACACTTTACCTCCCTTTACCCTTCCTTAAACCCAGGTTGGTGTGGACTTCATAGTATTTAGTATTTAGGCTGTGTTCACTTAGATATTGTTCAATTACTAGTTGTATGTTTTTCATTTTAGATTGCAAAATGCTAGAAGGAACTCAGCATCGAATGCCAATAATCCCCATGCTTACTTCTTTTTACATTTTTATTTGAATGATTTTTTTTTCCTAACAATCCCTGGGTTCTCCCCAGCCAAGAGAGCAGATATAGAATTTGACTAGGAAATTACAAACAGGAAAGAGAAATAAGAGATGACAAGAAGTATCCGAATTTCTTTTCTTATTTTTGGAATTATGTTGGGGATGAGTATTACTATCTTGGAACAATTCCCAAAAGTGAAATGAAGATCAAATTTTCTATAGAAAACAAGTTGAACAAACCTGGAGGTTGCATCTACAGTGAATCGGCTGTTTATACAGTGAACAAAAGTGGCTTGATACAGTGCACTCAAGTCCCATCCTCTTTTCTTGACATTTTTAGTCTAAAAATATCTTCCCCCTCCTTCTATACTTAGTTATAAACAATAGGCTTCTACTTTTGAAGGCAAGTGTTCCTCGGAGTTATGGACAGAAGAGGAAATGCCTTTTAAAATAGCTTTGCGATAGTGCTCTTGTGTCTTATATGAAATAAACCTTTGGGAAACAAAACAAAAACAGTTGGGAAATAACATGATAAGAAAATAGCTCTGTAGTTTTGTGTTAATTTTAAATCCACCCTCTTCACTTATTAATGTTTTGTGCTGACTCACTTCCCTGCCTCCGCTGTTACCCTGGAGGGAGACACCATTCAAGTCTTGCACATACATCTTGGGTCTTTGATGTATTTTGGGTCAACAGTACCACCACAGCAATCCTATCACAGTAGTGGCTTTGAAGATAGGCTTGAGGCTTGGAGGGGGCAAAAATGCTCAGGCCAAAAAGACTCCTGTTAGGAAAATATTGCTGTCAAGCCAGAGATATTTCTGAAATCTTCATTTGGTCCAGTGTATGCCAAGGATGAGGACAAATGGGCCGTGGGACTGATACACTCTGCTGGTTGTGCTAAAACAGAGGGTCTGTGTGAGCTGCAGGGCTGGCAAGCAGAGGGTCTGTGGGCAGCGCTAACCTTCCACAGGAGGAAGAGCTCAAGGCCATACAAAGCTCACTGACTTTCACTTATTTGAAGGTCAGGTAATGAGGCCCTGGAAGGTTAAATAAACTGTTTCCCTTAGGCTTCAAAGATAACTTTAGCATTCTCTTGGTAAGTATGGATAAAGGTAAAGTTCAAATTCCAGATTAAAACTTTCTGCCTAGAAATAAATAAAAAAATTACTGTTGATGTAGACAGTTTGAGGGTAATTTCAAGTCATCTATCTATCTATCTATCTATCTATCTATCTATTAACATACAGGGGTGGAGTAAAAGTAGATTTACATTGGAAATAACACAATTCAATTAAAAATATATTTTTATTGATTTCAGAGAGAAAGGGAGAGGGAGAGAGAGATAGAAACATCAATGATGAGAGAGAATCATTGATCAGCTGCCTCCTGCACGCCCCACACTGGGGATAGAGCCTGAAAACCAGGCAAGTGCCCTGACTTGAAATTGAGCCATGACCTTCTAGTTCACAGGTCAACACTCAACCACTGAACCATGCCAGCTAGGCCAATTCAATTTTTTAAAAATTTATTTATATTTTTATTTTTATTGAATTTATTGGGGTGACATTGGTTAATAAAATGATATAGGTTTCAGGTATACAATTCTATAATACATCATCTATATATGTGTATACCACCCAAGTCAAGTCTTCCATCACCTTTGATACCCCCTTTACCATCTTCTACCTACCCCCTTTCCCTCTGGTAATCACCATACAATAATCTATAATAATAAAAGCCGAAGCAACCATCACAACTGAATGGACGACCGAACAGGCTGTGTGGGGCAACTAGGCCGGCAGGGGGGTTAGTGAGGGTCGACCAAATGACTGAGCAGCAGGCTGCATGCGGTGACCAGGCCAGCAGGGGGGTTAGTGAGGGGCGACCAAATGACTGAGCAGCAGGCTGCATGGGGCAACCAGGCCTGCAGGGGGGGCAGTTGGGGGCGACCAGGCCAGCAGGGGGGAGGCAGTGAGGGGCGACCAAACGACTGAGCAGCAGGCTGCATGGGGCAACCAGGCCAGTAGGGGGGCAGTTAGGGGTGACCAGGGCGGTGGGGGGGCAGTTGGGGTGACCAGGCCAGCAGGGGGGGGGGCACAGTGAGGGGCGACCAGACCAGCAGAGGGGGGCAGTGAGGGGCGACCAGGCTGGCAGGGGGGGGCAGTTGGGGGCAACTAGGCCAGCAGGGGGGGGCAGTTAGGGGCAATCAGGGCAGGCAGACAGGTGAGCAGTTAGGAGCCAGTGGTCCCGGACTGTGAGAGGGATGTCCGACATCCCCTGAGGGGTCCTAGATTGGAGAGGGTACAGGCTGGGCTGAGGGGACACCCCCCCCCATGCATGAATTTCGTGCACTGGGCCTCTAGTTACTAAATAATAGTACAAGAATAAACTCTGTTTTGTGTACTCACAGCTGTAAACCAACTTTTGCCCCACCCTGTATATGCTCACACTCACAGGTTTTTAAAAGCAATAAAATATTTTATTAAGTTAAATTCATGGCTATTTCATTTCATTATGAGTGGGATACTTCACAAATGAAATAAATCACTGCAATGAAATCCTGTACTTTAATGATCTGAAAACATCACATCTTTTTAAATGGTCACTAGATATTTCACAGATTTCACCAATTACTTGTCACACTCTGGCTGGAAATTCTGAACCATTCCATTCATTTATTAGCTCAGCCAGGGAACTGTTTTTAAAAACTTATGAAAATGCTATGGTCAAATTCCTTCGTTGCCTTTACATATAACTAGGTGGAGAGAATGCTTTTCAATTGGTTAGTGGTTATAAACACCTGACTTGTATTTTGAACCATAACTATAACACTATGACTATGACACTAATTGACTTCGTTCTTAGCACCTTCTTGACCATACTGCCTGAATTTGGCTAGTCTTGTAATGGAGCATTTCGTGATCACATGTTAAAATGAAACTGTTATAGACCAGATGGCATTATTGGGTAGTCACACTAGGCAAAAAAAATGCACTGCAAGTTTTAATTTTCTGTAGGCAAACAGAATTCATTTCAGCCTGCAATGTAGTCACACATACATCATTTGAATCTCTAAGAATAGTTAGTACTGACTCCTGGGCAGGGGCCCCGAAAGTCTCTTGTACCCCAGAGAGTATGCAGTAATAATCTTTGGAGTCTGGGAAGAAAATATTACTAACTTTTATTTATACTTTATTTATTTATTAAAGGAGAATGAAATTTGGTTTTGTTGATATTTAACATGTACCCAAAGTCTACTGAGAGAAGATTATGAGTGTCATGGCTTGCATGGGTTGACAGAATCACAATTATTCATTTGCTCTCAGCATATCCATACATATTGCAATTGGCCTTTGGATGAACATAAGCAAGCTTAAGAGACCTTAAAGATATATTATCTTATTTGAAAAAAATTGACTAAAAATAATGGTAATAAGTCAATACAAAATAAAGAACAAGTTGATATTTCTTCTACTGAAAGTTTTTCTACTCTTAATATAAACTCTTCATGTGTTGATAAGTAAATCAGATTTGGCAAAATGTCTGCCTCCATCTCCCTCTGCTATGAAATTATCAAGAGGACTATCAAAATACTGATATACATTCTTTATTCTTCAAAGTGAACCTTGACTGACGTAGGGGAAAATTGTGCTTTGAGATATCAGATAAGGATAGAAAAAAGTCAGCAAGACTAGCAAGAAATTTTAAACTTATGCATCCGAAATGTACTCTCCTGATTTCTCCCATGACCTTATGTTATGGAATACTCCATTTAATGTTTAATGCTAAATGTTTAGAAGCAATACTTAAAAGATTTTACTAATAGCCAATGAGCTAAAGGCACATTGAGAAACACCTGTTTTTCTTGCTATGATAAAAATGACTAAAAGGAACTTTGAAAACAATGTTTGTTTGTTTTTTTACAATACAGTACTTCGATAGTAAACACTGGTAGAAATGTAGAGAATAAACACTGATAGAAAATGCACAATAAACATAGTTTTAAACTTAAGAAACAAGTTTTATAACAAACTATGTAGTATAAAAATTTGTCAAGTATAGTTAAATGAAAGTACAGATGCTTCTAGTAGGCTTGAGCTTGTAGTATTTGCTAAATTTTGTTTCAATGATGGAATATGAACAATTACCTTTCCATCTTCTTATGAGCCATTAAAGGAAAGAAAAACCAATGAGTTGATATTCTCAATAATAAATGAGTAGCTTATGGTAACTTAACTGTCAGAAAAACTGTTAAGTTAACCACAGATAGAATTCCAGGCTTAGTTTACAGAGACAACATTGCAAAATTAATAGATGAGCTATTTTAGCAAAGCAGTTAAAGCCAAAGTACACAAAATGCTACAGGATGGCACCGATATTCTAATTTTTTACTTAAAAAATTCTAAAATGTAGTGAATTTTTTACAATATTTGAAATGAAGTAGAGAGAGATCACAAAAACCATTTGCCTTACAGAGGTTCACTGGTTATCTCATAGCAAAAAATTTGAACCTGATGGTGAGTTACTAATTTTTCTTTAACATAGAGCAAATATTTCACATTTGCTGACATTTTTGTGATGACAAGTCACTGTCACTGAGTGTATGTTAACTGAGCATACATTTAAAAAAAGCCTACATAATATGTATTTTCCCAGATAAGGACGATGTTTAAGCAAAGAGTGAAGTAACTGCTTTATAAAACAGCTCCTGTTATGTACAAAATATTCTGGGAGTATTTGCGAAATGTGTGTGTGTATTGTTATGTGAATTTATTAGTGAAAATGTGTATGTAACACCTATTAAAACTCCCATAGCAACATTAAAAAAATCATAGTTTTCTAACCAGCTATATTTTTTTCTACGTGCAAAACTGCAGTAATTTCAAACATACATATTAAAACCAGAGGAAGGGGGTGGGAGGACTAGGTAAAAGAAGGTGAAAATATTAGCCAAAGAACATATACACATCGCCCATGGACACAGACAACGGTGTGGTGAAGGCTAGGGGGTGGCGGGTTGGGAAATGGGTGGAATTTCATATCTTTTTCTACCTTGATGGACTATGGAATCAAGAATTGAAAGAAACCAAAGTTTGAATTAGGGTGCAACCCCTTATTTAAACCAAGATTTAAAAACAACTTGAAGTATATTCTGTAACATTTATTTCTCTAAAATTTATAAATGATAACATTTATAGAGAAAACATAATGTGGGTGTTTGTTTGTTTTTGTACTACTAAAAGGTAAAATAAACTTAACCTTAAAATAGACAATTAGTACAGTATTACTTGTAAATGATTTATACTAGTGGTTCTCAACTGGGGTGATTTTGCTCCCCAGTGTCTAGAGATACTTTTTGGCTGTCATAACTGGGGAAATACTGCTTACATCCACTTGATTGAGGCCAGGGATACTGCTAAATATCCCACAATTCACAAGACATGGGCTGTCCCCATGACAAAGAAGTATCTGGCCCAAATGTCAATAGTTGACAACGGTTGAGAAACCCTGCATTAGAGACACATAAGTATAAATATATGTAACATACAGTGTGTATTTAAAAATATTTTACTCATCTGTGTACTCAATTAAAAATGTTGTAAGACCACTGTAAGTTATGACTTCTGAGAAGCTGAATGATCAGCTGAGATGTTTTCTGGTTCTAAGCACAAAATATCTGGTATTTAAAAAAATTCATCATGGTATTTTTATTTAAAATTCCCCTCATTTTTACCACTGTGAGTATAAATCATGGGATGACAGAAGGATTTTTGTAGGAGATCTTTACAGCTGGTTTTTATTGTTTTTCTAAAGTACTAAAATGTTTAAAAAAATTAAAATGCTTAAAACAAAGTTAGATACATTTGCATACAGAATTCAAGAAATTTAATCTCACACCACGGGCACTAAAATCAATTTCATGTAACTTATTGAAATCTTAGTGCCCATTAGTTTTTAGGCAAAGAACTGAATTTAGAAACACAGTTAAAGATTTTTGTTATCAGGCTTCTTGTCTCCATTTTGGTCTGTCTTCAAAAGTACATTGTGAAGTTAAGACACGATTTTTAGTACTTACCATCACTTTTTTCAGTAAAAGAGTATTAAATCTTACAAAAAAATATGTAGGTTTACAATTTCAGTTTTAAAGGCTAGTACAATTATTTTACTATCTTTGGGGTAGGGTTTTGGGATTAACAACTGCCCAGAGGTGCAATAATCACTTTCCAACTCTAAATTGCTCTTATCTGATGTTGTTCAAACTTCCTTTCCTTCTGCAATGCCCTGAGTTTCAGATCAATCATGAGTCATGACTTTGGAATAGGGATTTAGGAACTGAGTTATAAAATTAAAAAGGCAATGGAGATTTAATATAGGACCACCACACACACACACATACACACACAGACACATATACACATAGCCTTTCTAGTATGTCTAATGCAAAGAAGCAAGACAGTTTTACAAGTATTTCTTTGAAACCTGGAGGAGATGATGATGGGAGGAAGATCATAACATTCTATCTAAAAAGGAAAATTGCTTGCCTGGTATTCATTATATGCAGCTTAAGTTGTAAAAATGTCACTTATATTGTCTGTATTAATTACATGCCATATATTATTTTATTTGATGTTAAAGAATATGAAGAATGTTAAAGAATATGAAAATAAAAAGAATGTCAAAGATCACTTGTTGCCGAAACCGGTTTGGCTCAGTGGATAGAGCGTCGGCCTGCGGACTCAAGGGTCCCAGGTTCGATTCCGGTCAAGGGCATGTACCTGGGTTGCGGGCACATCCCCAGTGGGGGGCGTGCAGGAGGCAGCTGATCGATGTCTCTCTCTCATCGATGTTTCTAACTCTCTATCCCTCTCTCTTCCTCTCTGTAAAATATCAATAAAATATATTTAAAAAAAAAAAAAAAGATCACTTGTTGTCTTTGGTTTTTCTAACAAATTTTCCTAAAGCCTGCAAATTCTAGAAAAATCAAAGTCCTTTGAAAAAAATATTTGGTAGTAATGTGGGAATTGTTTGGGAAGTTTATTCAGTTTAGCAGGTATATTTAATATATATTGATGTATATATATTTATCTTTCTAGATATATATGTAGGTATAGCTATAAAGATCATTTCAAGATTTTTGAGAGTTTATGCAGTCTTAATGGGCAAAATTATATAGAATTTTACCCATAAAAAGCATACTTCTTTAGGAGAGTTACTGAATATGCAATTTTAAGCAGAGAAAAATAAAGTCATGATGAGATATAGATATTGGACATCTGGCTAAACTCACTCATAAGCTAGCTGACTTCTGCCCATCAGTCTCCCTGACAAAATTAAAGATTATGTGAATATGGTTTTGCTCATTGAAACACCACAGAAGAAAACAGGAAAACAAACAAAAAATTACTTTAAATATTAAGTGTGGGAAAGGCAAGTCTAAGCGATAAATTAAAATCAATTATGGGCTTTCAAATGTAAAGATTATGGCTATAGTTTAATATTGTTTTAGTAATACAAAATATTTATTAAAGGAGAAGATCAAAGTTAAAATATATCAACAAGAATTATAATATTTATTGTAGGTAAAACTTCTTAAGAAGAAATACATCAAAATAAACTAAGCCTATTAATAAATTGTAAAATTGGATATAAAGGGAATAGGAACAATAGGATTTGATCTTCGATAAGACATCCATATTTCAAAAATATTTTGCAGATTAATTTACTATGTTACATCAGTTTTGGAAATGCTTTTTCTCTGGCTTTTGGAAAGAAGGAATCGATACTTTGGTGTTGCATGGCAGATGGTCCTCATTTGGTCCCTGGAGGTTTACTTCAAGTTTCCCATGTTTTAGTGACTCAGTTAAAACATCTATGCCAACATTTTCTGAAAAAATTGTTTTATGGCTTATCTTAAAAATGAAGACTACATACAGTATCTGTTCTTCTTGCTGCTTTTAAATCCTTCTGTGTTCTGAAGTTTTTAAATAAACATTAAATAATCTATTTATTCTAGGTCATGCCATCTATAGTAAGAGAATTGAAATTTAAAATGAATAGGGTTTCAGTTTCCTCATTCTTCTAGACTTACAACTACCAAACAAATAATAGTGAAGCAGGTAAAAGAAATGAGAAGGAGAGCAACACTTCTGCAGGAAACTTAAAAAAAACATATTTTTATTGATTTCAGAGAGGAAGAGAGAGAGAGAGAGAGAGAGAGAGAGAGAGAGAGATCGAGATCAGTGATGAGAGAGAATCATTGATCGGCTGCCTCCTGCATGCCCCACACTGGGACCTGAGCCCACAACTGGGCATCTGCTCTGATCATAAATTGAACCATGACCTCCTGGGTCATAGGTAGATGCTCAACCACTGAGCCACACCGGCTGGGCTGCAGGGAACTTTTAAGATATTGACCTATTTCTAAACTAACTAGAAACTACTATATTAATTACCAACAAATACTAGCCATGTTTGCTTTGTCTATTACACAAATCCTATATAATAAAAGCCTAATATACTAAGTGTCTGGTTGACTGGTCGGCCATTCAATCAATCAAAGCATAATATGCTAATGATATGCTAAGGCCACTCAACTGCTCGCTATGATGTGCACTGACCACCAGGGGGCCAACAGTCGACCAGTCAACCAGTTGCTCTGACGTGCACTGACCACCAGGGGGCAGACGCTCTGGCAGGTAGGTTAGCTTGCTGCTGGGGTGGGTCCGGCCAATCGGGACTGAGTAAGATGGGCCAGACATGCCCTGGAGCCCTTCCACGGTCCCTCCCTGACTGGTCAACCTCCTGTGTCTCTCCCTGGCCCTGATCATGCACCAGTGGGGTCCTTTGGCCTGGCCTGAGCAATCCAGGACCCCTCGGGGGATGTCAGAGAGCCAGTTTCAGCCCGATCACACAGGCATATCTACACTAATAAAAGAAAAAGATGCAAATTGACCATAACTTCGTGACGCCCACCAGCCAATCAGGAGCGAGTATGCAAATTAACCCAGCAAAGATGGTGGGTTAATTTGCATACGCAGATGCCGAGTGGCCAGGAGCGGGATGCAGGCGCTCCGCACTGTTCCAGCTGTTTAGGGCCTCTGGGCAGTGTGGGAAGGCGGGGCCAGAGAGGAAAGAGGCGGCTCCGGGGCTGAAGTGGAAAGGTGGTGCTGGCAGCCAGGGAAAGGAAAGCCCATTCTTGCCCGAATCTTCGTGCATCAGGCTTCTAGTAACATAATAATCCCAAAACATGATTTGGTAGGGGAAATGCCAATTTCTATTTTCTAGTTCCTTAAACTTGAAACCATTATAGCATGATAGCTGTAAAATAGAAATAAAAACTAGGCTGGTATTAGATATAAAATCATGAAAAAGAAAACAAAGGAAATCCCAAACTGAGGAGTGGAGGACTGTTTCCAAATCTACATGAAGTTCTGGCAGGTAAAATAATCCTATGATTGTGTATGTCAGCATTCTAGAATGAAAACTGAATGGAACTCACACATTGTTATTTTACCAAACTAAAGCTGAGGTTAAATACATGATAACCAGCCCAGCCGATGTGGCTCCGCAGTTGAGCATCAACCCAGGAACCAAGAGGTCACCAGTTCAATTCCTAGTCAGGGTATATGCCTGGGTTGAGGGCTGGATCCCAAATAGGGGGTGTGCAGGAGGCAGCAGGTCAGTGTTTCTTTTTAATCATTGATGTTTCTCTCTCTAAAAAATCAATGAAAACATATTTAAAGAAATCATAACCAGGACTTCAATACACCATAGAGAAGTCATTCCTACAAACAGTTAGTACCATGCAGGATAGACAAGAAATAACCAATAACCCCAGTTTAAAGGAACTGTGGTATACATATGTAAATACTCTGTGTAGAATTTAAGTTTACATTAAAAAGACTTCCATCGCACTAAACAACAACATTAATTGATTGGCATTCTTTTAATTTGGGTCATATAAGACGACCATCCATGCTGGCCCTCCAAGCTTCCAGAGTGGCCTCTATTCCGGTCAGTATCCCTGATCATTCCCCAGACTAAGTTAGGTCACTCTGTTAATACAGATTCAATAGCACCCTGCTTGTATTTGGAACACTCAGTAATTGCTGTTTCTCCTCTTGAATTAGAAGTACCCTGAGGGCAGGGATTGTGTCTGTATTGTTTACTGCTATTCTCTAGTGTCTTGCACAAAGCTTAACATGAATGAATGAATGAATGAATGAATGAATGAATGAACAGATTTGTTAACTTCCTAAGACCATATTTTTTGCTTGTCTTAGTTTATGAGGATTTGGTTTTGGTATTGCTTTTGGCATTTATTTTGAGAAAGAAGACTAATTTAGAAAATGTTAATTATAATGTGATATTTTAATGTCAAAAAATATGACAGAAAGATGAAAAGGATGGAAAGTGATTGCCTGTTTTTAATAATGGACTCCATGGTATTATTGACAGTGCTTGTGTTTTCTCAAGTAGCTTTCTCAGAATAGTTTCAAGAACTTCAAACATGCCTTTCATCCTCATGTTATCTCTACGATATGTGAAGTATTTTCTATATCACTATATAACAGCTTGGGAGGCAGGCAGGTCTGAAAGGCAGGCGTCCAGAAATGCTTTCCATTTGACCAAGTGTTTGTTTCTAGTTCTGGACTTTGCTCATTTTCATTTGACCTACTCAAAGCTTGCTTTACTCAAGGGCACCGTTTTGATTTTTATTTGTATAGCTTTCTATTTGCTATGGTAGAGATTTAAAAAATGACTATACTTGCTTTTTGAATTTTTAAGTTTGTTTAATTCCATGGGAGTTTAACTACTATAATTTACTTGTCATGTCACAATGACAAATAACATTTACATATTTAATTTTATTAACTTATTGTCTTTCTCTTTAGTCTCACTCAGAGACAAGGTGAAAGACTTTTACTAAAGATTCTGCATAATAACATCAACATTAAAAATACTGCAGGAATGAACTTATACCTACTGGGAAAACAGAATTTTCCTCAGGAATTATTATTGGCTGTATGTAGCTCAGTCAAGTAAAGTGACTACACATAAGCACATGTTTCACCTGTACCTACTACATACATGCTCACAGTTGTGTACCCCCACCTTCAAGGATATTGTTCCAATCTCTGATATACTTTGTATCCTTAAAATATATAGACCTAACAACATATACTTCTACTAGAGGCCCGGTGCACGAAATTCATACACTTCATACACATGGGGGCGGGGGGTGTCCCTCAGCCCGGCCTTCACCCTCTCGTAATTCGGGACCCCTCACGGGATGTCTGACTGCCAATTTAGGCCCAATCCCACAGGGATCCCTGTAGCCGGACATCCCTCTCATAATCCGGGACCACTGGCTCCTAACCGCTTGCTTGCCTGCCTGCCTGATCACCCCTAACCACTCTGCCTGCCTGCCTGGTCACCCCTAACTGCTTGCCTGCCTGCCTGGTCACCCCTAACTGCTTGCCTGCCTGCCTGATCGCCCCTAACCACTCTGCCTGCCTGATCACCCCTAACCACTCTGCATGCCTGCCTGATCACCCCTAACTGTTTGCCTGCCTGCCTGATAGCCCCTAACCACTCTGCCTGCCTGCCTGCCTGATCACCCCTAACCACTCTGCCTGCCTGCCTGCCTGATTGCCCCTAACTGCTTGCCTGCCTGCCTGATCGCCCCTAACTGCTTGCCTGCCTGCCTGATCACCCATAACCGCCTCTGCCTCGGCCCCCGCCATTAAGGCTTCGTCTGGAAGGACGTCCGGAAGGTTGTTCGGCTGTCTGGTGTAATTAGCATATTATGCTTTTATTATTATAAATATTTCAATATAAAGATGAAAAAATGAAATCCTCGCATTTGGGACAACATGGATGGATCTCAAGGGTAAAATGCTAAGTGAAATAAGTCAGAGAAAGACAAATATCATATGATCTCAGTTATATGTGAAATTTAAAAACAACAATAAAAACCGAAGTTCATAGAAACAGAGAACAGAGTGGTGGTTGACAGAGGGTGGGTGAGCAGTGGTGAAGGGAGGCAAAGGTACAAATTTCCAGTTATTAAATACTTAAATCCTGGGATGTAATGGACAGCATAGTGATTGTAGTTAATATTTCTGTATTGCGTATTTAAAAGTTGCCAAGAGAATAGATTTTAAAAGTTCACATCACAAGAATATGGTGTATGGTGATGGATGTTAATTAGACTTCTTATGGTGACCATTTCATAATATATACAAATATTGAATCATTATGCTGTACATCTGCAATTAATGTAATGTTATATGTCAATTATATCTCAATAATAAAAAGAAAAAAGATTGAAAGAGAATGTCTCTGAATTTATCAGGACTCCTTAGATTTTTAGAAACCCAGTAAGTTACAATTTATAAAGCTATTGGAAAATTATCAGTTTTGAACCCGGGGTATACTATTTTAAAGGACATTGTATCTTTAAAAAAACCCCCAAAACCTAATAAATTAAGGTAGCTTCTCCTATGAATCACATTGGAAACTTGAAGGGCTTCCATGTCCAGTGAAGAGAAACCCCAAGGCAGATTCCCCTTCCCTCCTTGATTCCTCTTCAATAATGAAATTTCACCTTTTAGGAGCCCTAGCTATGTATTGCAGGTCTGCAGTAATCCAACAGCACAAGAAAATCTAAAATCAATGTTTAATGAAAATTTTGTCTTTTTTAAAATCCTCACTGGTGGATATTTTTCCCATTGATTTTTAGAGAAAGTGGGAGGAAGGGAGGGAGAGGGAGGGAGGGAGAGAGAGAGAGAGACATTGCATGATTGCTTCCCTCATTCGCCCCAACAAGGGCCAGGGATTGAACTGCAAGTGAGGTTTGTGCCCTTGACTAGGAATCAAATCAGAGATCCTTTGGTCTGCGGGCCGAGGCTCTAATCACTGATCCAAACCCACCAGGGCAAAATGTGGTAACTTTAATGCACTTCAGTGTAAGTACTTTTTTGTTTATTATATTTTCTTTATAAGATGATATATTCTAAATAAAATATCCTTGGGCTTCCTTCCCCACCAAGTGAAGATTTCTAGTATCAGAATGAGCAACCTGCTAGCTGATGTAGAAAGTGGGGAAGCATTATTAGCTAGGAAATACACAAAATGGCAAAAGAAAATGGAAAATATGCAAGTAAGGATCCTTCTAACTGTGGGGAGCATCCTTAAATGATCAATTCAGTGTTTTTGGCTTTGTTCTAATAGTTCTTTAGGAAAGCTCCTCTCCACATTTTCAGAATACAGAGGGAAGCTCTAGAAGCAGTTGTCCTATTTGCTTTTTTTGATGGGCCTCGCAGCCCTGTGGCCTGTGGTGACTGCTGGTGTTTCAGGCTTCTCTTATCTGTTGCTGGAACTGGATTATTGTCAAGCCTATTGAAGAGCCCTTATTTCTGTAGCCGAAGAGGAGATGGGAGGGCAATAGTCCGGCAGGCGCACACCCGCCCAGGCGACGTTTTCTTCTCCAGGAACATGGAAAGGACACTCATGGGGAAAGGTGTAGGGAGACAAACCGATGGCCACTTCCGAGGGGGCAAAATTTGATCCCTTTGTGCTCTTATCTACACCCACTTCCAGCTTGACGGATTTACCCCTGCTGGGTTTCAGAGGTGGTAAAAAGGAGAGGAGGAAACGCTTGGTGTGAGTGCTGGTGGCAATGAATGAGTGTCAGTGGATGGGTCTCAGGGAGACAGCTTTGATAACAGCCTTAGTTCCTGATTGGATGTCAGATACCATCAGACCCGGCACAGCAGATGCACACAGCACTCCGTCAGTCACAACCACCCCAAAAGAGTGCACCAACAACGTGTGCTTCTTGTTCACTCATTCGTTCATGCACTCATGTGCAAATCATGTTTGAGTGCTACCATGTGCTGGGCACTGTTCTGAATACAAGGGTGATAGCAATGAACAAAACAGCCCCAAATCCTACCCCTTAGAAGCTTAGGTACATCCGAATGGAGCCTATACTCTCTATATTCTTATGACGTGCTGAAAATGCCAGGCCCTTTCCCAGAAGTGTGATAATACAAATGATTTTAATTAAAGAAAAATTAATATAGGAACATTTCTGCCTTAGTTTTAGGGGGAAAGGAGAGAATTTGAATTTAAATATTAATGTTTAATGAAATTAAACCACAAAGATCTATATAATTACATTCCATTGTATATGTATGGCACCAAAAAATATTACCATTGTAGTGCTGTGGAAGGTGGGACAAAATTCGAGGAAAATTCAGAATCCAGATTTTTTTAGAATTCTATATTGATTATAAAATACTAGAGGCCCAGTGCATGACGTTTGTGCACTCGGGGGTGGGGGGTGGGGCGGAGTCCCTCAGCCCGGTCTGCACCCTCTCGCAGTCTGGGAGCCCTCAGGGGATGCCCAACTAACAGCTTAGGCCTAAGCCGGCAGTCAGACATCCTTAGCGCTGCCATAGAGGCGGGAAAGGCTCCCGCCACCACTGCTGCTCTCGCCAGCCATGAGCCTGGCTTCTGGCTGAGTGGCGCTCCCGCTATGAGAGTGCACTGACCACCGGGGGCAGCTCCTGTGTTGAGCGTCTGCCCCCTGGTGGTCAGTGCATGTCATAGCGACCGGCTGTTCTGCTGTTCGGTTGATTTGCATATTAGCCTTTTATTATATAGGATTAAACAGTCTTAGAAACCATGCATAGTTTTGACTTGTATTCTGTTTCATTACACATAAACAAGAGCACAAGCTCATGGAGTAAATCGGCCTATTTTTCTGTCCACTTCTACAAAAGGCCATGACTCATCCCCCCACAGAGGAGCTGCTCACCTCCGTTTATTGCCACCAGGTCGCGGATATGGCTCCACAGGGGTTGTAGCTGCCTCTGCGCTGGCCCCTCTCCTCCGTCCAGGCTGCCTCCCTAGAAAGGTGTCCTTGATGCCTTTCCTCATGACATGCCCTCCCGGCTCCCATCTTCTCTGCACACTGTGTCAAAGCAGACCTCCCCCACGTCACTCTCCTCTAATGGCTTCCTGCTCCAGAAGGTCCCATCAGGCCCGCCTCCTCTCCTTCCGGGCTTCTGAATGCCAAACCCCTTCTCTAGTGGCTGCTTCTCCATTCCAGCTCTAGGAGTAGAATCGCTGGGTCATATGATAATTGTATTTTTGACTTAATAAGGAACTGCTGAACTGTTTTTCACAGAGGCTGCACCATCTCACATTCCCACCAGCAATGTATGAGGGTCCCAGTTTGTCTACATCTTAGTCAACATTTGTTACTTTCTGTTTCTTAAATTATAGCCATCCCAGTGCATGTGAAGTGGTAGCACATTGTGGTTTTTAGAGTTGCATTTCCCTGGTGCTAGTGACATGGCACATCTTTTCATGTACTTGTTGCCATTTGTTTATCTTCTTTGGAGAAATGTGTATTGATTTGCAAATGCTTTCTTCCTCTCTGTGGGTTGTCTTTTTACTCTCTCAATAACACACAAAATTTTAATTCTGATTAAACCCAATTTACCTAGCTCTTCTTTTGTTGGTGTTATATCTAAGAATCTATCGCCAAATCCAAGATCATGGACATTTACACCTACGTCTTCTAATATTTTTATAGTTTCAGCTTTTAAATATAGGTCTGTGATTCATTTTAGTTCATTTTTGCATAAAGCGAGAGGTAGGGGTTCAACTTGATTCCTTTGCACGTGGATACCCCGTAGTCCAGGCATCATTTGTTGAAGAGATTATTCTTTCCCTCATTCAATTTGGAAAGCTTCTAGTTGAAGGCATTTTACTTGCTAATTATATACTGCTGTTTTTTTAAGTTGTTCATACATATGTGTCTTCCCTCTATAAGTAGACAGGACCCTGTTCAAGGAAGGAGACTTATTTCTTTTATGTTTCTTGTGGTTTTTTTTTGGTAAGGGCTAAAATGGTTTCCAAAATGGGAAAAAAGGAACCGAAGCAAACTCAGTTTTTGACCCAGGAAAATCAGTATAATTTATTTAAAAGATAAGGTGTAAGTTTTTAAAATATAAAAGGAATAAGAAAGTCTCTGCTCTCAAGATGCTTACAACCTACTGTATAAGAATGCTCACAGCAGCTGAACAATAGCTAACGGGTAAACTATATTTCGCAATGAATATATTTTCACAATAGCTGAAAAGTGTAAGTAATCCAAATGTTCATGAACGGATAAATGGATAAATAAAACGTAGTATAAGCATACAATGGGATATTATTCAGCCATAACAAGGAATGAAATACTGATACATGCTCCAATATGGATGAAACTCTAAATTATTATGCTAAATAAAAAAAACAGACACAAAGGTCACATATTATATAATTCCATTTATATGAAATATCCAGAAAAGGCAAATCCATAGAGACAGAAAGATTAGTGATTTGTAGGCGCTGAAAGTTAGGGAAATAAATGGGGAGTGACCACATAATGGGGAGGGGTTTCCCTATGAGGTGATTAAAATGTTTTGGAACTAGATGATAATGATGGTTGCACAACATTGTGAATATACTGAATACTCCTGAATTGTACATCTTAATATGGTGAATTTTATGTTTTGTGTAGTTTACCACAAAAAAATAAAATTAAATGGCTGATATTGGTTCTGGGAGTGGGGTGTCAATGAAGGCTTTTTTGAACAAGGTGGGCTTCTTGATCACAAAGATGTAAATTTTGAATTTTCAGCAAAGAAGGATAAGGATGACCCTGATAAAGATGGAAATTTGAGCAGAATAACCGTGGAACAAGTGGAGTTCATGTGGAAAAGCGAAGGGAAGTCTCTCATTCTACAATTCTGATCTAAGCAAGATTTGCTTTAAATCACTAAGTATATTTTCATCAGAAACCAAATCCTCCTACACTCTTAAATATAACTCTCAATAAGTGAACACATAAAATAGGATGGTATACTCTTTCAATTTTATAATAAGATATTATTGCCTTATCACCCTTGAGAAAAAAAGGCATATATATTCCTTGTGATCACTCACAGTTCATCAATTTTTATAACATTTGTTTTACAAATACTGTGTTCCTGTGGAGGAGAGAGGTGGGGACACACACAGCATATTTGTTTTTCTCCTTCCAGAGTGAATCCATACATCATTGCGTTAGGAGCTAATTTGTCTTTGATTTATTATTGCAGTGAAGTGCAACTGGAAATATCCAGCGTTTGAAACGGGGATTGTTAATTGTTTGCATGGAGATCAATAGCCATGAGAGGAACGACTGGCCCTGCAGCCTGGCAGCTGCAGCCCAGAATGTCAGCAAGACAGGCCGGGGGCTGAGTGATGAAAGGCAACCCCACATAAGAAGGTGTTAGCTGATTGCGTTTTAAACTTAATGGCGTAGATTTGGGCCGAGGAGCCCTGGAGGGTACACCTGTGTACAATGCGGTGAAGGGACTATCTTTGGAGTCTTCAGTTCCTGGTCACTTTAAACTCACTGGGGCTTCTCTGCCCTAACCGAAGGTCATCACCTTTCACAAGTTCTCCCTACAAACTAAACAAAAAGCTATTGTGTCACCACCTCAGTCTCCCTGGGGGGGATGTTAGACACCACTGACCTGGATGATTGCTGCTGGCAGCACACCCAAATAGAGACAGGGAGAGAGACCTCAATATCTGGCTGACCACCAGAATCCTCACTCAAGAGACCCATGTACTCACTGGGCAAAATGACTTCCAAAGGTCTTCCATTTCTTTCTTTTTAAAAATATATATATATTTTATTGATTTTTTACAGAGAAGAAGGGAGAGGGGGAGAGAGTCAGAAACATCAATGAGAGAGAAACATCCATCAGCTGCCTCATGCACACCTTCCACTGAGGATGTGCCCACAACCAAGGTACATGCCTTTGACCGGAATCGAACCCGGATCCCTGAGTCCGCAGGCCGACGCTCTATCCACTGAGCCAAACCGGCTTGGGCGGGTCTTCCATTTCTTGATGTCAAGGGAAGCATTGCCAAGTAGAAGTTACACTTAGCTATTCTTCTAAGAGAGTGGTCGGCAAACTGCGGCTCGCGAGCTGCGGTTTGCTGCTCTGTTGACTAATGAGTTTGCCGACCACTGTTCTAAGAGATTGAAATTCTGATATCAAAGAAGGCCTTTGTGTTGTTATCATCAACGGATATTTACTTGGAAACCTTTGGCATGCAAGGTACTGCACAACAGAATATATCCCAGAGAGATTTTTATCCTCAAAAACATATTTTTATTAAATCTCTTGATTACCTACCTTTTCAGTCATAAATAAGACAAGGGAAAAAGTGGTTAGTATACATTATCCTATATTGGATCTTGAGCTACTGTGCCAAGTGTTTGAGAGGAACATTATAGTCTGCACTAGTATTTTGTTGAATATACTGATGATGTTTTATGTAGGTTAGACACATCTTTTAAAAGGCAAGTAAGATTTTCTTTTTTGTCTGTTCCCGTGAGTCCTGGCCATTCAATTGCTCCTTCACCAGAAGTTTCCAAATTTTACTTGTGAAAATTTCAAAACTGTCTCTGAGCACCACTTGGGGATTCCAGAACTCTTGCTTCTCACTGATTTCCCTGTTGCTTCTGTGGCTTGCTCTCCTGTGACACTGTCCTTCCACACCATTCTGTGTTTTAGGTACTAGAACATTCTGTGAGTCTTCTTTCTCTGTTATAAGAAGAAGCTTAGGATGTGGAATCAAAGGAACCTGGCTGAAATCCTAGTTCTGTCAGTTACTAGTTCTGTGACCTTCTGCAGTCTTCTTATATATTTGTGCATCAATTTCTCCACTTGCAAAATGGGAAGGGTAACACTATAGGTTTGTTAAAGGATAATGTGAAAGCCCTGGCAGGTGTTGCTGAGTGGTTAGAGCATCAGATTGTGCACCAAAGGGTTGCAGGTTCACTTCCTGGTCAAGGGCATATTTCTGGGTTGCAGGTTTGATCCCTGGACCCAGTAGGGATGCATGCGGGAGGCAACCAATCGCTATGTCTCTCTTACATTGATATTTCTCTCTCTCTCTCTCTCTCTCTCTCTCTCTCTCTCTCTCTCTCTCTCTCTCCCCCTTCCACTCTCTCTAAAAATTAATGGGAAAAATATCCTCAGATGAGGATGGGGGGAAAAAAAGAGGATAATGTGAAAGACTATATATAAACCACTCATTACAGAGCAGCGCACCTAAGTAGGAACTCAATAAAACTTGTTCTCCTGGTCCATCAAACTGGCCCTGTCCCCCCAGTCCCTCAGTTGGTGCCAAATACCTTGGGCAGCATTTCTGTACCATAAGGCAGCTATACTTTCTTTAAAGAACAGTGAATGTTCATTCTATATAATAAAAGGCTAATATGCAAATCGACCGAACAGCATAACGACCGGTTGCTATGACACACACTGACCACCATGGGGAAGGCGTTCAATGCAGGAGCTGCCCACAGGGGGAGCGCCGCTCAGCCAGAAGCCGGGCTTGTGGCTAGTGAGTGCAGTGGTGGTGGCGGGAGCCTCTCCGGCCTCCGCAGCAGTCGGACATCCCCCAAAGGCTTCCGGACTGCGAGAGGGTGCAGGCCAGGCTGAGGAACCCCCTCCCCCGCCGAGTGCATGATTTTCATGCACCGGGCCTCTAGTTTAAAATAACACAATAATCTGTTTGCCTGTGTGAAGCCTTGCTTTTTGTGTTATGTCTGTTTTGATCATTCCCTTGCTATTTTTCTGCAATGCAACCAGAATTAAAAATTTAGGAGAAAATTGATCACCAATGATATTCATCAAATATGGTAAAAAGTGCACATAAGACTAACTTTAACTTAATGTTCTAAACCAAACTATCAACATTAATTGGTATAGAAATATTTCTTTGTATACATTTTTGCTTAGGAAACTTTAAAAAGAATTACTTGGTTGGCTAACACCTTTGGAATGTCAATTTCTAATAAACAACAAGTACTCCATTTTATTGGCCTGCTAGGAATACATATATGTGAAAGTAGAGCATTGTAATTTGAAAAAATTATTTTAGCCTTAAAGTCTTTAAAACTGGCTTCAACTGTTCCTCCTTTATATTGCTTTTAATTTTTCAGTGGTTAATACATTTCAGTAAAATGTGGAGAGTTTTAAATTACATAGTAAAACAGAAGCAAATCAAGAGATTTCCTAAAAATGTGAAGAATGTCTGAAACCTACTCTAATAAAAAAGAAAATGTACCGAGAGTATGTTTAAGAAGCTGTTTCTTTTTGCATTTATTTTATCCTGAATTGCCATGATTAACTTATGTGATTTTTGGAATGACTATAGGCCCTTAGGGCATATAAACTATCTGACACAAAAATAGCTTTTTAAAAATAAAAACATTTGGGATCCTTTGATTATATGAAGTTAGTATTTCACATAAACTGTTGCCATTTAGTATCTGATGGTTTCAGAGTATGGTGGTCATCAGGGCTGCTCACCAGTTCTCCTGTTACTGGCCCTTCTTGAAGACAGCTGTGTCCATATGGCTTGCTGTGGCTAATAGACCATTGCTAAGCAGAAGTCTTTAAGGGCTAGTGAGCAATTCACCTGTCCCACCACTATGGAAAAACTGTAGGAAAAATGATGCCTGTTTATGATATATGTGCATCCGGGGTGAGTGGAATATGGAGACAGGAAAGGTGAGAGAGCCTGGAAAAAGAGTGGTCAAGGAAGCATATGGAGACATACAGTGCCAGGCACGAGTGTTTAAACTGTACTCCAAAACCAATGGAGAAACTTCTGAAGGTTTGTGAGCAGAGCAATAAAGTGACCAGAACTGGGCTCCAGTAGATCCTGGAGAAGTTTTGAGATTCATGCTAGAAAATGCCCAGTCAAAAGGACCTTGGCATTAAGGGTGATTCTGATGACAGCTCAGAAAGGAAAGAGGAGAAGCAGGGCTCCATCAGACACTAAGCTGCTGGCACCTTGCTACTGGACTTCCTAGCTTCCAGAACTGTGAGAAATAACTGTTGTTTAAACAAATAATAATTACAATATATTAATTTAAAAAAACAAATAGAAGAAACAAAAAGGTTACTTAGATCCAGGTGAACATTAAAAGAATGATTCATTTACTCTTCTAAGGCTGCTGAAATTCTTTGAGGAAATAAAATAAAAATTAAGTTCATTTTGTTCTATAAAGCAACCATAAAGTTCTTATAAACATAGTGAATCTTCTATAAAAGTGAATATCTATTGGTTTTTGAGACATCAGCAGATGGAATCTATTTTCTAGAGGTTCTCATAGCCTGTGAACAGATTTTACTTCTGTGGGCCAGAAGAGCTTATCCATCAAATAAACGACCACGAACTCTCATTAATTCTTTGGCTTCTTGGCTGCTGTTGGAGGAATGTAAAATTCTTTGCGAAGTGAGAACAAAGGGTGCAGACTCATCTGTTTATGAAAGGCTTGAGAGCCTAAGAAGTATCTGAGCGCTACAAACATCAGTGACATTCATTTCAGAAAAATATCTGTGCTTGTTTATGGGCATGGCAGACTTAGACAGGTTTTGACATGTGTATTCATGTCCGGCAGGACTTGGACATGGGGTGGGGAGCTTTAAGTGGTCGTCAAAGGAGAATTCTATTCTGGGAAGGTCCTGATTTGTTTTTCCTGCACTGCCCACTTCCTTCCTCAAGGAGCTACTTCCTCCTAAACAATATTTCCTCGCTCCCCAATATTATCACAGGACAGCATGCTCAGCAAGGGCGAGATATGGCAGTATCCACGGAGCCAAGTGCTTACAGATTTTCTCTCTTCTCACTATCTCCATTGTAGCTGCTCCTCCCAGGGCCAAAGGTCAAGTAATCCATCCCATACTATTATTATACTGGAAGTAAATTAAGCACCAAAGACAAAGCTAAAAAACAAAGTTGGAAACTTCCTCAGGAATTTTCTAGGTAATTGTGGAAGATGGACTCTTGGAGTAGGGACCCCATCATTCTTTGCTTTCCTATGTTTTCAATAAGTTTTCCTATCTATATCAGGAAATGGAAGGCCAATTTGAAGAATTCCTCAAGAGCCCCTAGACACTTAACCTCAACTAACTAAAGTCTGTTGCATGGGGCGGAAATGTCTGTTTCTTCTATACCTCTGTGTGATTTTAAATAGAAAGCTGATATTCTTATGCAAAGGTGAGAGTTCTGCCTTTTAGAAAACCCTGTTTCTTTTTCAAAGTGGCTCTTGACAGAGAGCAAGTTCCCCTGGATTGCTGAAGGAGCCCAGCACGCCCTCAAAGGCTTCACTCTCTAGGCACTCCAACCAATGTAATCATCACATTTACATTTGAAGATTTCCCAAACAAGGTAAGTCAAGAGTTTAGGAAGGAATGTGAACCACCAGGCTGGCACCTACAACCAAAGAGGGCAAACATCCCATTCACCCTCTTCCCCCTGAAAAAGGAATTTCTGACCTCACCTCTGGTTAGAAGGAAGCTAAGAAGAACTCCAAATTGAATGTATAGCATGTAGAATGGGAGGTGACTGTGCCCAAGAGTTTATTTTTGGCAAAAAATAACAAATACAGTAGAGATTTTACTTTTTTCCACAGTTGGAGAATTATTTTTTCCCAAAAATTGATTAATCAAGTAACCCTCTTGGTAGTGATATTATTTTTGGTTTATATTTGAGTTTTCTCTCAAGAATTAGAGGTGCTTTCACATATTTTTTCATATTCTAGTAGAGACAGAGAAATCAGTGCTGCTCACATAACCGTGAATAGCACAAACGCTCATATAGAACTTTATAATTTATAGTGATCTGCCCTATCATTTCATTTAATGCTAATAAATGCTGCTAGCCTGGACACAATTGGCTTGGGGAACAGCTACCCTTTCCCACAGTTGACCTACATGGTCAGATTGAATGGTCAAGCTTCAATTCTGGAAATGGGAATTTCTCTTTCCAGATCGCCAGTTTGTCTTTTAGGGGAGAATGGCATCTCTTGGGAGTCACAAGTACATGGCAATTGTAGATCTTGGATTTTCGAGGATGGTCTCTCTCTCTCTCTCTCTCTCTCTCTCTCTCTCTCTCTCTCTAATATTCTCTATTGTCAAACCATGTGACCGGTTTCATTGCAGAAATCACTTTCTCTATGGAGGCTACTCTTGTCGCAAATATAACTTTGAGTTCCCCTGACTCTTTGTGGTTTTGATAACCTTAGAAAGTGCTTGTATTTTGATCTGAGGGTAGCTTTTGTTCTACATTAATAGATTGCCCTGGGTATAGACTTAATTGATTCTGAGCTTTCCTCAAGTGGTTCAAATCAAAGTCTTGGGTACCCATGAACTATTACTGGGAGGGGGTAATCTCCATGAACAACTGTAGCAAAAAACTGGACACAAATGAGAAATAGTTCATTAGTACTCTGTGTAGAGTAATGGGGAATGGGGATGGGACTGACTACTGAGCTTCATCTGAATTCTCTGTTTACTGCAATAATAATATTAATAAAAACACCTCCTCTTACATATAGTCTTACATGTAGTTCTACATATAGTCTTACATGGTGATTAGTCAACAGAACTTGGACCATCATATCATTATTGCTGCTTCTCTCCTATTCAGATACCAGGAGGCCACATCTTCTCTTATGCCCTTCTCCCCTTTTATTTAAGCACAAATCTATACCATCTCAGAGGTCATGTGGCAGAACCTATAGGTCTGAAAAGCTTGGAACAGACATCTTAGTGGATTTCCTAGATGATAAAGTTGAGGCTGGGAGAAGTTTGCAATTTGCCCAATATCACACAGTAATGGCAGAGCAGAATGTACAATTATTCTCTTAAACATCTATGTATATCTATGTTTGTGAAAAACAACAAACAAACCTGTAGATACAGGCTCTATGGTCATACTGAGTTCCCCAACATCAATACACACTCTCAGGGGGATCCACCATGTGTTGTAAGACATGACAAAAATTAAAGTTTTTAAAATACTTTATATCATTTAATCATAACTATAGACAATTTATTATGACATAAGCAATTGTTTTGCTTCCCATCTCACTTTTAGGTATCACACATAAATGTATAAATTATAAAAAAAGAAACTGTTTTACACAACTGGTTTGATGGCTTTCATATTTCATTGAGTAAACTTTGGCCTGAATATTTCGGCATTTATGTAGCTGGTGTTTAAGCTGAACTTAGTCTTAAGTGTGACAAAGTACTTCATCAAATGTCTTGACGGTTCCCTTTCCTTCCATTTTTTTACATTAGTAATTGGGATAACTGTAATATTTCATATAGCTGTTAAGAAAATGACAAGAGATTATGTATACAGGGTAGGTACTTTGTAAACCCTAAATCTATATAAAAACATGAATAATTATTATTGTTGCAACAAAACTGAAGTGGCCACAGTACCTTTATTTACTAAGTTCTTCGTCTAATATTATTAGGGCTCCCCTCCCCCCTTTTAGTTTGTATATTTGGCAAGAGAGGGTTCTGAAATATATTTTATGTCTTCTATTATGACCCATTATTCCTTTTTAGGAGTTTCCTCTTTATATAAACAAGAAATACACAATTATCCGAGAACATCTAGATAAAATCAAAAAGAGAAAAAAATCTGCAAATTACATACTTAATAAAGGATTTATATCTAGAATATATAACAATGCAAGACTTGGTGATAAAAATAAATAACCCAATTAAAAATGGGCAAAAGACCTGGATAGACATTTCTTCAGGGAAGACATACACATGGCCAATAGGGATGATAAGATGCTCACTATCACTAGCCATGAATATAGAATGGGAAATGCAAATCAAAACCACAGAAAGATGCCATCTCATACCTGCTAGGACAGCTATAAACAAAAAGTCAGACAGTAACAATTGTTGGTGAGGATGTGGAGGAATTGGAACTCATACTCTGCTGGTGATAAAGTAAAATGGTACAACTGCTTTGGAAAATAGCCTGGCGGTTCTTCAGAAGGTTATAGAGTTATCATATGACCCAGCAATTCCACTCCTAGGAATATACCCAAGAGAAATGAAAATATATGTACACTTAGCAACTTGTATATGAATGTTCATAGCAGCATTATTCATAATAATAAAAACAATCCAAACTGATCCATCAACTAATAAACAAATAAATAAAATGTGGAATATATATATATATATATATATATATATATATGTATATATATATATATAATGGAATATTACTTGGCAATAAAAATAACATGCTAACACATGCTACAAAATTATGACACTTGAAAATATGACACTAAGGGAAAGAAGTCAGTCATAAAGGACCACATGTCGTATAATCCCATTTATATGAAATATTCAAAATAGGCAAATCCTTAGAGATAGAAAGTAGATCAGTGATTAGTGGTTGCCTAGGATTGGGACAAGGGGTCGAGAGAAGGGGAGAAGGGGACTTGGGAGATAATGGAAAGTGATTGCTAATGGGTACGGAGTTTTCTGAGACGATGAAATGTTCTATAATTGTGCAGCTCTGTGAACATAGTAAAATGATTGAATTATATACTTTATATGGGTGAATTAAGTAGTATGTGAATTATTTTGAGAGAGAGAGAGAGTGAGAAAGAGAGAGAGAGAATTATTTTTCCTGGATTCTAAATATTACATGCAATTTCCTCAAGTGAAAGCAAATAACTTTACAAAATGCTAAGAAGCTCTCTACCTCCAAGCTAATGAAGAGAACCTGGCCCCTAAAAATCTAATGATAAATTCTGAAAGTTTTCATTTCCCTCAAACTGGTGACCTGCAGTTTTGGGGGAACATTTACATCTTGGAGCAGATGGATTAGCAAAATGAATTTGGCCCCAAGTGGATCAAAGAACCTAATGGCCAAAAGCTTTGATGTTGTCAAACAACTAACCAAATAACATGTTGGATAAAAAGAAAACAGATGTACAGACACCACTGACGAGGCTTTGATCTCCTCCGTGGTGGCTGCCTGCTCATAAAGGACACTGGGAACTTTGTTGCTCTTCCTAATGAGCCTTCCCTACTTTATTAGGTTCACTGATTTCATGCACACCAAACAGGCGGGAAACGGCACTGCTTTCTAAGAAAGGACTTTGATGTTTGACTAATACTAGCCAATAAACCATTCCTTGCACTCTCAGCCAGTAAATAGTGATTATAGGATATTTTCAAAAAATGCTATATTCAGTCTCTGCTGGTGTGAAACGGTGGCAGCCAAGAGTCAAGAACACCTTGGAAGTCCTAATCAGATTTCATATAAAGGTGACCTCAATCCTCAGAGAGATAGCATTTTTAGGATTACTTTCTGAAGCAATACCACGCCAAAGGGTTTTAGGCGTTTGCCACTTTGCCTGTGGTGTGGAGAAGGGAATGGTGGGTCACTGTATCACAAACACACATGTATCACCAAAGAGTACTAGCCTTGAAATTAAAGGAATTTGGAGTCAAAGGAATTTGGTCAGGATCCCAGATTCACCACTGAATACTGTGCATTTTTAAAAATACGTTTTTATTGATTTCAGAGAGAGAAAAGGAGAGGGAAAGAGAGAGATAGAAACATTGTTGAGAGAAACACTGATAGGGTGCCTCCTGCATGCCCCCTCCTGGGGAGCAAGCCTGCAACCCGGGCATGTGTCCTGACTGGGAATTGAACCCTGACCTCCTGGTTCATGGGATGATGCTCAACCACTGAGTTTCACTGGCCAGGTGCTACTGTATATTTTGGGCGAATTACTTAACCTAACTCTTCTGTGAGTTCCTTTGTTTAATGAGATGATCTCTAGAGTTTCTATTTCTATATATTTTAAGTTTTAAAAAAGATACAGATCCGTTATTATTTCCCAACTTACAAAAGGAATATATGTTAGTTATAGAAAACACAGATAAGCAAAGAGTTGGAAAATTCTTTTACTTTTATTAGTCCTTGATTTTTCATAATCTCATACACAAAGTCCAAGATTGTTAGAGCAGAGATAGGACAGCGGTTATATGGTCCAACCCTCTAATTAAACAGATGAGGAGACTGAGATATGACTTGTCCAAGGTTACACAGCATACATTACTGAGCACATCACTGTGCTCAAGTAGTTTAAAATGTCATGTCCTCTAATTGTTTGCAAATGGCATATTTTGATCTTTTCCTTGAAAGATTTCTATGAAAGTATAAACTTTAAACCATAATTTTCCTATGTAGATGGACGTGGCTATATTTTCTTTACAAAGGAAATCTGTAGGTATTTTTTATAGGTTGCTGGAGCCAGCTGTTGGTGTCTCCAGAAAACACAACCCAAGGATCCCTGCACATCTGGCACATCCAACTCAACCCCCAGTGCTCAGTTTTGTTCACTCTAAGACTGTCACTATGGCCCTTCTTGGGTTCTTAGTTCTTTGGTCAAGGTAGTGGCAGCTGTTCTCCAATTAAAGAGGTGGCCCCATTTCACCTGGCCATTGGCGTCTGCTGCAGACACAGGATGAGGTCAGTGACAAATCAATATCATGAGAGGAAGTAGCCAAGCTTCCTGGGAGGGGGAATATGGACAGTCTTGGACCTATGAATGCTGAAGTTGGGTGGGGATGATGTGTGGGGACAGTTTAGGATTTTCTTCCTCTATTCAGTCACACACACAAAGTAAGTAGGGAGTCTTTCTTTGCCATTCCAACCTCATGATTCAACTGAAGTCTCAGAGTGTGAAGAGAACTGTGACTGAAAGGTTGCCTGCCATTACCCACATTCATTTCAGGTGACATTAATGTTGCCTTGGCAGTTGTAGAAATATCATATTGCATTAGTCAGAGTTTTTAGAAGTAGCTATTTATCTTCTTATGTTGTCTCTTTCTGTGATAGGTGGAACTTTTTTTTAAATGTATATGAAATAATTTTCCACTTGTTGGTCTGTTTGTTTGCTTTCCCTCAAGGAGCAACACTATTTATGGAAGAAATAGTGGCATAATAAATAAAATTAAGTATTAAAAATATAGTACTTATTCACACTTTTGACCACTGTTAAATAGACATTTCACAACTCTGGCTTATATTTGTTTACAATGGTTGGTCATTGTTATCCTCATTTCAGACACTCACATAGTTATCTGAGAGAAATTTCAACACATTCTTAGTACATTTTCTTTTTTCCTAACCGTTAATTTTTTTCTGAAAAAATAAGATATTTTAAACCTGGGTATTATTTTTAAAATACTTTACTTGAATCATGGAGTATATTCATAAAAGAGAATTTGTGTAAGATAAGGATTTATTTCATAGAAAATTCAAATATAGGTCCTATTATCTCACAATCAGCTATGTACCTCATCTTCTATCACACTGCTTCAGTTTCAATAAAATATTTCAGCACATGAATGAAAGGAAAATTATTTAACCTGTCATCTGGATATTTCGTCAATGCAATGTTTTGATACTTGGATACGCCTGAATTGTTCATTTTCATCCAGCTGTTTGGTATTAAATAAATAAAACCTCCATCCGCCATAAATCCTTAGAGTAAGAGCCTTGAATGGAGGATCTGGTTGCAGAGAGATGAATTCTATTGGTTTATTGTCTCTCAGGCTCATAAAATACCACTGAATGCCTTGGAAGTCTCAACCACTCACAAGCTATAACAAGTAAATGTTTTCTTTTGATTTTGTCTTTCTTACTTTAAAAATAATGGGATATAGCCCTAGCCAGTTTGGCTCAGTGGATAGAGCATCAGCCTGCAGACCGAAGGGTCCTGGGTTCAATTCCCGTCAAGGGCACATACCTCGGTTGCAAGCTCCTCCCCAGCCTGGGCATTGGTCAGAGTGAGTGCAGGAGGCAACCAATGGATGTGTTTCTCTCACATTGATATTCCTCTGTCTTTCCCTCTCTCTTCCACTCTCTCCAAAAATCAATGGAAAAATATCCTTGGGTAAGGATTCAAGGAAACAAACAATGCGGTATATTCAAGTCAGTTTACGACCTTGGATCATGCTGTAGTTATTTTTCATACAACGTATGTATTTGTATTAAAAAAAAAAAACCCTGATAAGGACATGCAATTAACTCTAAACTAGATACCGGTCCCTGACCCATTAGTGGAAGAGAAATGCAGGTTCCAATAAAACATATAGTAAGTAGCTGGGTAATTCAGGACAGGTCTCTTCAAGCTTATTTCCTGCTTGCATAAGCACCCTACTCTAATTCTAATTAGCATCCCCAAATCAGCCTTAATTAGTACTTATATTTTGGCTATTTATGTAATTTAAGATAACACTCTCATCTTATGAAGAAAAGTCCTGTATATATGGAAAGCTGAGGACAATGTTAAAAATAAAGAGAGCTGTTTTTTAGCACTACCATCTTAAAGCAAAGGAGTGTAGCCAGGAGAAGATCTGGTAAGTGGCAGAATACCTTTGCTCATTCCTTTTCTAAACATCTGTCTTAAGTTCCACTTAAAATAAAACAATGGTGCATGTAAGTTACATATATCAAATGAACGCTGGAGCGTGTAAAGATTAAATTTTGAAGCCACACTATCACAAAAGGCACACGAATGCTGAAAAGTTGAATTTTGTTGGGTTGGTTTGGCATGGGATCCTGGCAAAGAAAAGAAAGAGTTGTCTTCAAAAAAAAAAAACAAAAAAAAACCCACCAAAACAATTATTTGTAAATAATGTGATTTTAAACGAAGACAAATCAGAAACTATTTTGAAACCCTTAGCAATGGGATGGATAGTCAAGACTGAATTCTGGGGCCTGTAGCCTTGACCAGCCTTGTCTGTTAGGTTTTGTCCTCATTCTACTTCTTTCTGAAAAGGAAAGAGAAGGAAAAGCTCATTTCCAGTGTTGGTTGTGTTCCCACCACTACAGTCAGCACTTTACCCAAGTTGTCTCATTTAACTGTCATTACCATTTTATACATCAGATAATACTCTGCCTAACTGGCGAGGTGAACACCAAAACGGAGATTCAGAAAAGTTAAATATCTGGCCCAGGCCATTCACTGCGAACTAGTTGTACTGAGACAAAATTGGAACCCGATTCTTATGTACGCCAAAGCCCGTGCTCTTGGCCCTCCAGCAAGATGCCTTTCCACATTTTGGAGCTTCTGAAAGTTGGTCTGAATCCATATGGCAGGGGGTAAACCGTAAGGTTCTGGGTGGAGGTCAGGAGCTCAGGAGATAGCGAGGCAAGCTACCTGGGATGGGCCGTGGCCAGGGAACAGTGAGTGGGGTGTCCTGCTCCTCCGCATTCCTGAGGCATGGAGACATAATCCGCAGGCTCCTGCCGCTGGAGACTGTTGACCTGGAAGCACCTGAGTCACTTGTACTATGTGGGTAGGACAATGCGTAACGTACCTGCTTGTCTTCAAAGTGCCAATTGCCCTGGTCTATTCATTTTAAAAGATAAGATTTAGCAACTTGTACGCATGCATATAAGCATAACCAATGGATACAAGACACCGGGGGGCAGGTAAAGGCATGTACTGGGGGGTAGGGGAGGCTGTGGGGGGAGGTCAATGGAGGAAAAAAAAAGGAGACATATGTACTACTATTTGTAATACTTCAAACAATAAAAAAAAAAGATTTAGCAACTCTACTACAATAAAAGAGGAGTAATTTGTGTACTTTTAACATTTGCTGCATGATATCAGCCAGATATTTCTCTAGAGAAAAATCAATTTGTGTAGAGCATAAAACTAAATTGAATAAAGGTGTAAAATACATTTAATTAACTGTTAGCTTATGTATAATAGCCATTATCTTCAGGGTATTTTTATTGACATTGGGTCTTATCCGGTTATTTAATAATGAAAGTAAGTTTAAGTTTGCTTGCAATTTTGTAAGTATATCCTTCTAGAAATGAAAATCTGAAAGGGAGGCAGTGAAAGGAATAGGTATAGTTTAATTTTTACTCCAATTTTACAGATGAAATGAAGTATCTAATGTCTTTTTGACAATGGAGTGCCATTTAATGGGTCAAGGAAAACAGTGGCCTTATCTAAATTTACAAAATGAGGTCACAGCAGGGTCTAAAGTGGTACTTTTTTTCATTTGAGATATATCAGGAAAATGTGGAGAGAATACACTGCATTCCCCTCAATTCTTAAGGCCAAAAGGAAATTTGTATATCCAATATCTCTAATTTTTATCATTTTTCATCTTTGCAGAAAGACATTTGTTCAGTGTGATATTCTAAATCTGTGTATAAAAATAGCTATTCTGGAGCTAATTTGTGTCCATTTTCTTGTGAAGTAGAAATAGATGAGATATTGAAAGACAGACCTTTCCTAAACTTAAATTTAACAATAATGAATCCATAGGCTACCTAGATTTTTTTTTGAGATGAAATATAATTAAATCTTCTGTTAGAAATCATCTTCTTGAAGGATATTCCTAAAAAATGGAGCCAGAAGTCTCATCACCACCCACCAGGTCACAATAATAAGTTAATTTGGACAAATTGCCACACACATTCAGCCTTGGAGACTTTTAATTTCTAACAGCTTTAAAAGCATCCGTTAAAGCAAAATTGAAGGGAAGGGACTATAAATAGCTGACAGTTGTCAGAAGGAATGTTTGAAGACTAGAGCCTTTGGTACTTATTACACAAAATGCTAATAGTAGGAAGCAGGAAGAAGCAGTAAAAGGCAAAGTGAAATTTTAAAAGAGCTGCAATTAAGATATTATCCATTTTCTGAAGTTAAAATGGAACCCATTTTTGAAATTCTGAATAATTTATTTATGGTAAATCTAACATACATCTTGTGAACACAAAACATTTAAAACCATGCAAAATAGAAGATATTATTAATTTACTTAAGGATAAAAAGAATGTGGAAGGCAGAATCTATTATGTTGTTTTGCCAGCATAAATTGTTGCAAGATCAAGATATATAAATATCTCTTTGAGTATAATCTTTTAAAGTCTCATTCTCTCTTCCAATACTTATGGTTACAGATTCTTGATTTTCTGTAAATTTAAAGGATTATATTTTTTAGTTTAATTCTTTTTAATAATCTTAGTTCAAGATGATTGTCTGACATCAGTGAATAGTGTTATTGTACCTTAACTAATGGAAGATGTGATTAAAAGATTCTGTCTGCTCTTTGTAAACTGATATGAAAAAACAGAATTAAAATTTAAGATCCCTAGCCACCAATTAAGCTATCAACCTTGTCATATAGTTACTTCACTCATATCCATTGGAAATTACCTACAGAAATGTCTACTGTGAACAAGAGAAAAATAGTAATTCATCTGAGTGCATTATAAAGTAGATTCTTGGGTTCTTTTTTTTCTTTTTAAAAATATATCTTTATTGATTTCAGAGAGGAAGGGAGAGGGAAAGAGAGATAGAAACATCAATGATGAGAGAGAACCACTGATTGGCTGCCTCCTGCACATCCCCTAATAGGAATCAAGCCCACAACCCAGGCATTTGGCCTTGACAGAAATCGAACCTGGGACCCTTTAGTCAGCAGGCTGATGCTCATCCACTGAGCCAAACCAGCTAGGGCCTTGGGTTCTTTAAAGAAACTATTAAACTCTGACACTATTCCTAAAACAACTCTGACATAGGTAAGTCCTATTTTCTTTGGAGATGGATCCAAAAGAATAAATTCGCTATATTTTGAATAAATATTGTGCAGGGCAATGCTTACCACATTTTGTTATGAGTTTATTGAAATAAGTACAACTTGAGATCAACATTACAAGATCTATCTCTATCTTAAAGGGTTTGCTACCTTGCCCAGACGATCTGTGAAGTGCTGGAAAAACAAAGATGTTCCTGGCTTTTAGGAACCAGTAGGAAAGAGGAGATATGTTTGGTCCTAAAAATAATTTGACCTTTGTAAACTCAGACATGAGACACAAATCCTTCAACCTTTTCAGATTTTTTTAAAAAAATATATTTTATTGATTTTTTTACAGAGAGGAAGAGAGAGGGATAGAGAGTTAGAAACATCGATGAGAGAGAAACATTGACCAGCTGCCTCCTGCACACCTCCTACTGGGGATGTGCCCGCAACCAAGGTACGTGCCCTTGACCGGAATCGAACCTGGGACCCTTCAGTCCTCAGGCCGACGCTCTATCCACTGAGCCAAACCAGTTTCGGCAACCTTTTCAGATTTTAATTACTCTCTGTGAAATGAAGAGACTGCTGGCTTAGATGGTTTCAAGGTCCCTTCCAACGCTAATCTTTTATGATTTTATAAAGATTGTTCTCTGTATGAAGTCCTTAAATCCCATCAGTTGTTTTGCTTGCTCTTGGAATGGCCAGCAGCAGAGGGGACAAAACCTCGTGCGAAACTCCAGGGGTGTGTGGGCATATATTGTGCAAGGAGAGGACTACATTTTCTATTGCTCACTGCGCCTCCCCCCTCCCCCAACCCCTTTGTTTTGGCCTTTTTGACAGCACTAGAGAGATATCTGTAGTAGCCTCAGAGTAGAGCATACAAAGTCGCACATCTCTTTCTGGGTTGTAATTGATTCTTTTAAAGTAGCACAGACCTAATACACATGTTGAAAGAATAGATGAGTGAACAGGTAAAAGCATTACTCTAACATCCTTTGGGATAAGTTAATAAATACTGGGTAGCTCTATGCTCATAAACATTTAGGTTTGCATTTATTCTACTTTTTTTTTTTTTACCCCAAATCAAGTACCTTGTATGCTTGTGTGTGTATATAAATAGGTGTATGTTAACATTTCTATTTATATTGTAGACATATGTATTTCATCTTTTTAAAGGCAATCTAAAAATAGATCAATATATTGACTGTGATAATATAAAACTAAAATCTATCAACTTACTAAACTAACTTGATCATTTTTCCTTACCCTCTGTTATCCCTGAACCTTGGCTAACCCACACAAAACCACAGGATAAATTAGAAAAAGGTGCCCTCTCAGGTGACACTGCCCCCTAGGTGTGTGGCTTAGCGAGGGATCAACACCTTTCAACAAATCAGAAAAAGGCCGCCCATTCTCAGGGGAGCAGCCCCCCTCCAGGCTTTGGAGCTCCGAGGACAGGCTGACTTCAGCTTCCTTGGCCATGAGCCCTCGAGCAGGGCAGATCCTGCCTAACCCTGGCCTGGGTTACAGCAGTTGGCAATTGCAACCAGCCTTGTTTCCTGGAATCTTATAGAAGTCATTCCTCCCCGGTGATGTACAGGCTCTTGGAGGGGCAGTTCCAGGAGGGTGTGTACTTAACAATCAGAAGCCAAGTGAGCCTGTGCTGAGCCTACTGTGTGCACTGCACGCTGCTGAGCGTGTGGGAGTGTGTGCGTGAAGGGAAGACAGGTCCCTGCTTTCAGAACGTGGTCTCATTGGGCAGTGGGAACAAAGCCAGACAGTGTGGTGTGATCTGGAAGTCTGGCTCTGAATACACAACCACTTGGTTTTCCTCTTTCCTGTTTTATATGAAAAGGAGAGCGCGTGGAGGATTTTGAGTGTATACACCTAGGATTAAAGGTTCCTTATCTCTCATCTACAAAGAGCCACTAACAAAACGTTTTATCTAGTGCTTATTGTGAAGAAACAAGGGTGGCTGTTATAGGCACATGGCTGGGGAGGCGTCCTAGATTAAGCATTTAATGTCATATTGCAATAATACTAAATCACTGGAGAAGACTGGGGTGACTATTCCAGGATTGGGTTGCTGCACAGGCAAAAGCTCAAAGATGGGAATTGCTAAAAGATGGGTGTGGGGCAGTGAAAAGTCCAAGGTAAATGGAGCAGGGTGTTGGGTTATAGAGGAGAGCAAGCAGGGTCTGTCATTCCATCCTCCCCAAATGGACCACATGCACGGAAACTGCCAAATGATCCTCAGGGATCTGAGTTGGATTTGTAGCTGCAGGGAGCCTTCCTCAGGGTATAATGTTTGGGGACCGAAACCAGGGTCCCAGCCAACATTACACCACACTCTACACGCCCAGTGAAGCAAATAACACACACACACACACACACACACACACACACACACACACACACACACACACGTAGGCATAGACTTCAAGAGGGAAAGGATCCTGATATGTAATCTCAGGCCTGGGCCACACTCTCCAACTTCAAAGGGGACGCCATGGAGGGGCAGTCTGAGAAACGGGAACCCTTCCAGAAGAAGAGTGTTGGAATACTGACCGCTGCAGCGCTGTAACCCAGAGAAATACTCTCCTCACACAACAGAACAAGTTACAAAGTGGCTTGAAGTCAGGCAGAGAGAAAGCAGAGTTTGGGAGGGGAGCCAAGGACCCGCATTTCTGTAATGCTTGTTCTGGTGCCAGTGATAAACATGAGTGCATCCCTTCAGCCTCGGCCTGCGGGAGAGCTCTCCAAGTGGCGGCCGGGCTCTCTAAACATAAATAATCTTAATCTCCAGATGCACAGTAGACACATGGGAACACGATTAGGGGGACTTTTTTTCTTAGCTCTTTATGGAAACTTCCAAAAGGAATGAACGTCAGCCTACGATGGAAGTTTAACTTCAAGTGGGTGTCTCTGGAGACCTGGGCATGTCTCTCTACAGTTCACCAGACTGGACTTGCTCTTCCCATAATAGTGTTCTCTAAGCCACAGAAGCTGCAGAAGAAGGAAGGGGCTTAACCGGATTCCAGGGTGCAGAAAGGACTGGCAGTTCAAAGGAACAGAAAAACAACCTTCACTTGCATCATGTGATGGTCACGTGGACTAGTTCACCTCATCTTCCTTAAGATGTTTTTTTTTTTTTTGGTGGAGGAAAAGGAAGCAATAATCACTTGATCACTTGTCAATACACACACACACACACACACACACACACACACACACATATATATATATATATATATATATATATATATATATATATATATTAGCAACTTGGAATAGCTGAAGTATTAATGACCAATATCTATTCAAATTTTCAAATAGGATTGAATAGGATTTAAATTGAAAATATCTTCAATTGGGGAAAACCCCTAAATATGTAAAATCTCAACCTTTCCTGGAGACACAAGTTACCAACACGGATTATTAGGCTGTTTCTCACTGTCACACTGTCAGCAGGTAGGTGTGGTTCAGCATGCAAAGTATTAAGTTATGAATAGTTTTGAGTAGTTTTGGCTCTCTTCTAATCAGATTCAGCAGGTTGAGAAAGAGAGGGTAAGAAAGGCCAAAGACAGGGTTGAGAGAAAAGGGAAATAAATCTATGAGGAGAGAGAGGGAGGCAGCAAGGGAGCTTTTCTACATATATTCTTGCATGGACTCAATGTCTGGAGGAGAAATACTACTCTTCAATAATAGGGACTCTGGAAGGTCAAATTGTAGTTCTGTATTGTCCCTGAAGAGACACTGAACTTCTCAACTGAAATAAAAGCAGATGCTTAAAAATCATCCAAAGAGGTGAGAAGTGCCTTCAATTAACAGTTAAGAAAAGGCCACTTAGGAAGGAATTAATATGCAAATATCTATTGTAAACACCTTCAGTGTGAACAAGCGGGAGGCAACATCTCACAGGCACACAAGTTTTCCTTTGCTAGAATTCCCAACCTGATCCGAGGCACATCCCCCCCCCCCCCCCCCCCGCCCTCCACCCCCGATTTCTTATTCCATGGTTTCTGGTTTTCAAACTCATTATACCTTTTTGTATGTTTTTATAATCTAGATCAGGTTCAACTGTAGACCCTAAAAGGAAGATAGCTCAAAAATTAATACTTTGGTAAGACTCTTTATGAATGTATGAATGTAGAGGAGAAAACATAAGGAAAGCTTTTCCCCTCCTGCTCTCCTCCCCCTCTAAATGGCAATGTAACACTCTGACGAGAAGCTTTCAGTTTTCTCAACGGGGACAAAGGGCACTGGCTGAGGATCTCCCTTTTGCCATGACCCTCCAGTTGGTGAGCTATTCTTCCATGAAGACCCTGCTGCGCTGTTAGGAAGTAAGAGGCATTAGCACACCACTCACTATCTTTCAGGGGCCAATTAGCCAGTTTGGAATATCCAGACCCTGGGCTCCTTTCATTTCTCTTTTAGCAGCCTGCCTTTTGGTCATTTACTATGCTTCATTAAGAGGGAGAAAGCTCAGATCTGTCCATTTGGTTCACCCTTAGGAGCGCTGATGAGAGCCTTTCTTGGGGAAGGCAATTGAAGTCATTGTAGGGAGATGGGGGATTATCCATGGATCAGGATTATCTAAACCAGTGATTTTCAACTCTTTTTAACTAAAAGGAGTCCTTTTTACACATTAACAACAACAACAACTATGCACCCCAACATGACAGTAATTATACTGTCAGCATCTGTTGAGTAAGGCAATATGTGCTCATATGGAAGAAAGCCTAGTTCATCTTGTCTTTTTGGTCTTCAAACACATTCTGTTCCTCTGCCAATTCCTCTTGGAAAGACATCTTTCCTAGGGCAGCACTACTCTGAATTCCTTGTGGTTCAGATGCAAGTATAGTAATGAAGGTTTACAGATGAAGCCTGGTATCTGTCATCAGTTGGAAACCCTTGTTGAAACACACAAGTACAGATTGTTGAGATGTTTTGGAATAATAAATACTAAACACCAAGAGAAAATAAAAAAAACAACTCCCCTTCCTTTTCATTAAAGGTGTTTCTATTTGGGAAGGCTTAAATCTGAAGATGGCTAATGATTTTCTTGCTTTCTGATGACTCAGTATGTGTGAATTAGAAGAAATTGAAATCAACTGTGAGGTGCAGCTGCAGATAATAAATAGGATGACCCTAACATTTTTTTAATTAAAAATATTTTAGTGCTGACATTATTGCAAGAGTCCCCATCCCTCCCCCCACCCTTTGCCTACCTTCGCCCTTCCCCACCTATCCTTCCTTTACCAAATTATTTTCTGTGTCCATGGGTATGCATATATGTTCTTTAGCTATTTCCTTCACCTTCTTTATCCAGTCACCCCCTAACGGGTTTTAGCAATGCTTCTGCCTATTTAGTGAATGAGACTCAAGGTTTGAATTTCAGAGGAGAAGTAGAAGGCATCAGAAACAGTTACAAAGACTTGCATGTTATTGACAGCGGGAACTTTTCCTTCCCCTGAGCTATGAATGTTGTTTCTCTTTGTTTAGTGTTTTAAAAATTGTTCTCAGGCCTAGCTAGTCTGGCTCAGTGGTTGAGCATCGACCTATGAACCAGGAGGTCAGGGTTCAATTCCTGGTCAGGGCACATTCCCAGGTTGTGGGTTTGATACCCAGTAGGGGGCGTGCAGGAGAATCAATGATTCTCTCTCATTAGTGATGTTTCTATCTCTCTTTCCCTCTCCCTTCCTCTCTGAAATCAATAAAAATCTATTTAAAAAAATTGTTCTCAGTATTTGGGCTCCACCCTTGTCTAAACAGATAACTTTATCTTCATCATCAAGAAAATTAAGGCGATCAGGTATAAAGTTCTTCAAGTTATTTGTAACATCTGCATTCTTGGGGCCAAAAAAAGCTGCTCTTGTCTTCTCATGTATTTTCCTTGGACTTTCTCATTCTTTTCCTACTTGCTGCTGACTCCCAAATTGTATTTTTTTATTCTACCTTCTCTCCCACATTTAGATTCTGACATGAACCTAGCTACTGGCCACACACACCTGGATGGCCACAGCCACCCCATGCTCACCATTTCCTCCCTAAATTGTTTCTCTTCCAAAATTCCTTACCTGAAGGAACCGCCATTCCTCCAAGCATCCAGGGTAGGAACCTGGCAGTAAACCTAGAATTCTCTTTTTCCGACACTTCCCATTCCCAATGAATCCGCAGGTATTATTTTATTTTAAAAAGATTTCTCACATCTATTTCCTACCTTTTAGCTCAGCTATCCTTCCTTTATTCAGGCTCTCATAACCCTTCCTCTGTATGCTTACAATGGCTCTTCAAGACTCTCCATTGCCTAAAAATAAGGTCCTTGCCTGTTAATATAACATTCAAGACTTTTCATCACCTTCCGTTTCCACTTTTACCGGCCACTCTCTGGTCCACTTTACCAAACTGCGCATACCAGGCGATGCTTTTATTCCATCTACTTGAAATCTCCTCCCTACCTCACGTCACCTGATTGACTGTAATCCACCTTCTCTGAACCTTATGGCCAAGCTATGTACCTCTCCTCTGTGACTGTATGACACCTGTGCATACCTTATTCCCTGTATATTACTTTGTGATTATCTGTTAACTCACAATCCCTCCCATGCCTTTAATGATTCTAGTCAAGGAGGAAGAACTTGGTCTACACGGAGACACGTTTTTTGTTTGCTTTTATAAAAAAGGACGGAGATTCTTTTACCGTATCTCCATTGAGAGCTAAGCTCTGTTTCTCTCCCCTTGAATGAGAGCAGGATTGTCACCAACAGAATGTGGCTGTGTGGCTTCTCAAGTTAGGTCAGAAGAGGAGGTGCTGCTTCCCCTTGCGCCCGGGACATTTGTTTTGGGAGCCCCAGTAAGACATCTGACTGCCTTGAGGTTGCCGTGCTGGGAGGAAGCCCAGGCCGTAGGGAGAGGCCATGTGGAGATGCTCTCTTGAGCCTCAGCTGAGGTGGCAGTTGACAGGTAGCATCAACCTCCAGACACGAGTGAAGAAACCGTAGGTAGCTCTGGCTCCCAGCTGTGGAGCCACCCCAGCCTTGGAAACTTTCCCGCGGAGGCCCCTGTGCACCCTACCTCCTGACCCACAGGCTCCAGGAGCATCATAAGGGGTTGGATTACAACTGGGCTTTGGGGTGGTTTTGCTGCAGTGGCACCAGAACACCCTCCCACAGCACCCATCCGCTCATTAAACGTTTGTGGTGCTCCTCACTTACCCAGCTCTCCCCTCCACTCTTTCATCGCGCTTATGGGCATCGCCTCCTAAATCAGCTACCCTCCTAAATAAACGCCCAAATCATTGTCTCAGGGACTTGTCTTTTTCCCTCGAGGGAATCAAAGCTAGGATACTGCCCAGCCTCCAGCATCAGAAATTATTCAGATGGATATAAAACATCTTAAAATGCTTAAAACCACACTCTGAACAGGCTATGGATCTGTTTAAATCTTGGACCAAGGACGGTGGTCCTGAGAAAGCCCAATTAGAAGGAAAGGCAGTGGGCTGGCTTAAGGAATCCAGTAACACTTTTGCCTAGAACTGAGATTTTTAGAGGCCATTTACAAAGATGGCAAATTAAAGGAAGGAATTGGGGTTACAGATATGTTTTCATTTATGGAATAGTTTTCTTTTGGAGAAAAAAATAATTTTGTTTCCAACAGTCTGAAAGCATGTCTTTTAAATATCCTAGACCTTTTTCTCTATAGGATTCTAGGTAACTATTTAGAAAAAAGAGATCTGACAAAATTAAAAAAGAACTTAGATAGTAATAGTGACACCTTTAGTGTAGAGTGCAGTTATTAATGCTCCAACATATACAGTGTCCTTCCTTTTTTGTTTTAAACTTCACCTGAGGATATTTTCCCATTGACTTTTAGGACAGAATGGAAGAGAGGAGGAACAGAGCAAGAGAAACATCGATTGGTTCCTTCCTGCAAGTGCCCCGACCAGGGCTGGGGATCAAGCCTGCAACCAAGGTACATGCCCTTGATTGGAATCGAGCCTGGGACCCTTCAGTCCGCAGGCCAAGGCTCTATCCACTGAACCAAACCAGCTAAGGCCAGTGTCCTTCCTTTTACTGGGTAGATTGGGTCACATGGCAGCATGTGTGTGAGTCACTCATGTGCGTGAATCTCATCTGATATAGAAGAATCTGATACTCAGAAAGCATTTGAAAATAGAGAGCACTCAGAAATCTTGTTGACTGAAGAGTATACAGATAGCAGTCACATCAGCCTAGTCTCCGACAGGTTCATAATAAAGATACCACAAAAGTACATCCAATGGCTTTTCCCTCGGCCGCATTCCATCTTCCACCACTTGCTTGCATACCACTGCCTCCCTCACTGCTTTATCACATTTATCTGAATTCCTACTCTCTGGAGGTAGTGTGTCCGGGGTTCAGCACAGTGCCTGAGACATATTTATAATATTTGTTGAGTAAATAAAGCCGTGCATCGGGCCCATGCATCCCATCACTGAGATCATAAATACTGTTCATACCTGTTTTGTTGTCAGTTCAGTGCCCCACCTAGAAGTGACCCTGGATTGCAAAACGCTAACGTACAAAACCCAGACTGAGTGTCTCTCTTAAATGCAGGCAGACACAGACTCCTCAGTTAACAAGCATACCATCCAGATACCCGTGTCCTTCACCACGTGGCAAGGCATTTCACTTATTGCCCAGAAGGAAGGAGGCTGCCTTCTATAAGTATTTAACGCACGAGCACTGACAATGGGGACAAGAGGCACAATGCTGCTGAAATGACAGCACGGATTCATGATGTGGTTGGGTGCCAAGTACAAGTCAGTTCCAGTTGTTCCATTAGCAGGCAGAACTTCAGGCATCGCCAGACATTGCTCTCTGCTGATGCAATCTGGCACAGCTGTTAGTAGGTCAGGATTACAATTGCAAAGCTAGTGCTGCCAATACTTTGTCCAGCAGGATCCGACTCTAGACGATATAATGCCTTTCAGAGAGTGACACACTATATGCAAATATAGTAATAGAGCACTTGAAACGTTCCATTTAATCCCCACACAGCCTCATGTGGTAGCAGTGTCACTAGCATACCCATGTTACAGATGAAGACACTAAGGCACAGAGAGGTTATGTAACCGGTCCATAGTTACATCCACATTGTAAGAGGCAGAATGCGATTCAAACCCCATCAAGTCTGTCTCCAAGATGCCTGTTCTTAATTGCCACATAATGCTGCTTCTCATAAGCACTATGGCTGGCTGCCCCAACGCTGTGCAAATGCCTGGCTTTGAAGATAATGTTAGAAGAATGCTCAAACAAGTACAAAAAATAGATGTGTTTTACCTTCAAGGCAGATTATCACAGACTTAAGGCTCACAATGATGTTAGAATATTTTTCAAACCAAACTATGCATTAATTTATTAACATTGTAACCAGCCCATAGTACCAGCTGGAGCTGCTCAAAGCTCCATTCTGGTTTGCAACTAATTTTTATGGACTCTTGTTTATGGCAAATGTAGCAAATAACATGTAGATGTTTTTCGGTAGTTTTGCAGTCATTTGAGACCATTCCTCTGCTCACTAGAATTGTTAGTTATGAAGCAAAAGGCAAACCATTCGACACTGAAGCTGCAGGAAAGCAGGGGCCTGGGTTGTCTTGGTCATCCTATATAATAAAAGCCTAATATGCTAAGTGTCCGGTTGACCGGTCAGCGTTCAGCCAATCAAAGTATAATATGCTAAAGATATGCTAAGGCATGGCTATGACATGCACTGACCACCTGGTCAACCAGTCTCTATGATGTGAACTGACCACCTGGGGGCAGACACTCCAACTGGTAGGTTACCTTGCTGCTGGGGTCTGGCTGAACAGGACTGAGACAGGCCAGACACACCCTGGAATCCTCCCAGGATCCCTCCCTGGCTGGCCAACCTTCCATGTCTCTCCCCGGCCCTGATCGTGCACTGATGGGGTCCCTCGGCCTGGCCTGTGCCCTCCTGCAATCTGGAACCCCTTGGGGGATGTTGGAGAGCTAGTTTCAGCCCGATCCCACAGGGGGAGCACCACTCAGCCAGAAGCCAGGCTTATGAGGGCTCCCAGATTGCGAGAGGGTGCAGGCCGGGCTGAGGGACCTCCCCACCCCCCATCCCCCAAGTGCATGAATTTCGTGCACCAGGCCTCTAGTCTATATATATAAAAGCCTAAGTGACCATTAGGACTGAATGCCTGGAATGACTGGTTGACCAGTTGCTATGATGCACACTGACCACCAGGGGGCAGACGCTCAATGCAGGAGCTGCTCCCTGGTGGTCAGTGCGCTCCCACAGCAGGAGCACCGCTCAGCCAGAAGCCAGGCTCATGGTGAATGCAGCTGCTGCTGCCTCCGCGGTGGCAGCAGGTGAAGTGGGGATGAGTTGAGCGGGAGCCGTGTGGTGCCCGGCCCGGGCTCGGGCTCAGGCTCAGGCTCAGGCTCAGGCTCAAGCTCGGGTTCCTCCCTGGCTGCCGCTTAGCATACTGCTACATCCATCATACCCCATAAGCCTGTAGTTACAATCTCTGGAGAACTGTTGAAGCGCGGACACTTGGAGTAACCAGGACGAGCCTGATATTGCTGCTGGGCTCCTGGAACTCTGCCTCGGGCATCAAGATCAAATCTCATCCCTTACCGATTGCCCCGGAGCTACAGAGGAAGGCAGCAATATAACAGTGGCCACAAGGTGGCGACTGACAATCAGAAAAGTCAAAAAGATGGATCTGAAGGGTGGGGGCATGGGCAACTGAGCACCCCCGCCCCCCAAGATCTCTAACTTTGTATTTTTCACCTTAGAGCGTCTCTTATCTGGCTCCTAGTGGTGGAAAGCATCCAGCACAGCCCGAGGTGTTCATGGGACCGCTCAGCCAGCAAGGCGCGACCGTGGCTGCAGAAGGGACATTTGGAAATATTTTTTCAGGAAGCTGCAGGGAGGAGGACAGACTCCCCACGCGACTTCCTGGAGGCTCACGGGGGCATGGAAACTCCCTGGGCACATGGGCGCGGGCTCCCAATTTCCTTTCAACGTGCACGAATCCGTGTACTGGGCCACTAGTTGGTTTCATTTGCACAGAGCAGTGTCTTGGTAGGTCATTGAAGCACCCCTCACAATGTGTTGCCTGGAACTTCCTTACTCTTGTCTCCTTTCCACCCTCCTCCCAATCCTTTTTCCTGGACCAGTGGCATCCTCACCTAATTGTTCACACACTCTCTTATAGCGCCACCATTTGCAGCAGTCTCTGCACCTCCTGGTCCTAATGGAGACCTGGTCAACCCGTGACACACCTCTTCTCTTGCTTCCATACCCCATTACATGTGTTGCAGGAAGAGATACTCTCTCTGAACTGCTGTTTCTCCCACCTCTTTTGAAGTTGAGGCCATCCATCTATATAAACTGAATCTCCTATTGCTCCTCCTTCTTCACTGAAGATTCTAGCTCTTGGTTCATATACTTCCCTTTCACTCCAACTCCGACAGCCTCACCAGAGGAGGCAAAGTCTCTGTGAGCAGCCCATATACTCTGTGACCTTGCAATTTCAAGACATCACCGGGCCACAGTCTGGTTCATTTTATTTCCTATAGTGCTTCATTCAGAACTCTTTCACTGATACCTCATTTTGATTTTAGCCTCCCATCCTCCTTAAATCTCCCCCCCGCCACACCCCTCCACAGCTGGGCAATGGCTGAGCCACTCATTCATTCCTGGCATGCACCTTCTATAGAATCCTGGCTTCTCATTGCCTTCAACCAGGAAAACCTCCTCACTGAATCAGAGCTGCCATTTACCCTTTCTTTCTCTTTCCTGCAATGGCAAATTACTATTGGAGAAAAACCCCACAGCTTCAGAGATAGCAGCCATTATCAAGTCAAGCTCCCTAACCTTGGTAGGCCTCTTTTACGCATTTTTGGACTTCTCTCTCTCCATTCCTTGGCGATTCCTCTAACCCTTCCCCATACAACTCAAGCTGATTCGTTTCTAGTAGACTGCATTGTCTGAACTGCATTAAGAAAGTGGAGATTATCAGTGCTGATCTATCTCAGCTCCCCAGACACTCCTTGTTAAGTTATTTATTGCCACAGCAATCTCTACCCCATTCCTGCCAGTCTAAGGGTAGGAGTGCCCTCCTCCTAGCCAAGACTCCTCTTTACTTGTGCCTTTCACTCTGTCTCCTCAATTATTACTTCAACAATTTTCTTACCCCTTTCTCAGAATGTCAACTTCTCCCTCCCTCCCTCCCTCCCTCCCTCCCTCCCTCCTTCCTTCTTTCCTTTCCTCTTTCCTTTTCTTTTCTCCTTCCCCTCCCTCTCCTCTTTAACTGGCAACTTCCCCCTCAGCTTAAAGTCTCTCTCATCCTGATTAAAAAACAAACAACACAAACCAAAATAACAAAACAAACAACACAAACCAAAATAACAAACCAAAACATACCCTGAAGCTATTCTCCCCATCCCAAACTATCCCTGTTTATCATTCTTGTTCCTCTCCCAGCAAATGTCTCCAAATGAAAAGACTCGACTGATGTCATCACTTCCCTTATATGCTTGGCCATTTCTTGCCTTTCTACATGTCATTCTCCCAGAATTGTCTCTGCCTGCCAGGACCCTCCAGACTGGGTTGGGGCCTCTCTCTGTAATTGTTTTGTGATATTGTGCCCACTTCTACCACAATACTCGCTTCACTCTACTTGAGTACTAGCCAGAGAGACCCTTCCATGCCTGGAATGTGCCATGCCCACTGTATTGTCCTTATGTGGCACAGCACCTGGAACATGGGAAAGGATCAATATGTGTTGAGTAAATGTTCTCATACAAAGATCTACCAAAATGACTCTGTTCCATTCACATTGCCTCTTTTTATTGCTTTAATATAATTTGATAATTTTTTGACCCAACATATTGCTACTCCCTGCCAGAACAGTATTGTTCCCATCTGCTTTACTAAGCTTCTTTGTAGTTCACAGAGTTCTCTTGGTGGAAGTCAGCTGGCCAACAAAACATCATTTATTCACTCACATGTTCTCCTCCAATGATTTCTACACTTATGAAGTTGTAGACTGGTAAAATTCCAAACTACAGGACACAGGTTTGGATTGCTAATTAAAAAAAAAGTATGTAGTGATGAGAGAAAGAGAGACAGGAACATAGAGTTGTTGTTCCACTTATTTATCCATTCATTGGTTGACTCTTGCAGTATTTTCCCTGACCGGGGATCAAACTCACTATCTTGGTGTATCAGGATAATGCCCTAACCCAGTGGTCGGCAAACCACGGCTTGCGTGCCACATGCAGCTCGCGAACTGTGGTTTGCCGCTCTGTTGACTAATGAGTTTGCTGACCACTGCCCTAACCAATTGAACCACAAGGCCAGGGCTGTATTGCTAATTTTTATTATCTTAAATAAATGCATATTCCACTTCACCCCAAATTAACTTCCATTATTACCATAATTTCATAAAGGTGAGGATACTTTAACAACAAAAAAGTAAGCAGGCAGAATGATACAGTATTAAATTGAATACATTTAATATTATACAGATCTCGGTGCATTGCTGTGTTAGTCTGCTTGGGCTGCCATAACAGAATACCAGAGTGCTGCAAGTCATTGGAAATCTCATCCTGGATTGGCTCCAATCTGCAGGTCAGGATTTGAGAAACACAGTTCTAAACATTGTAAATATCACATATGCAGCCTCTAAAAAATGACCTATTTTATTTACTTATTGGTGTAGGTCTTGTTGATGTACTTGGTAACATAGTATTTAAATTTTGGTCCTACACAAATTCATTCATCCTTTAAAAAATATTCACTGAGCACCTAACCATGTAAGTAGAATGCAATTGAATCCTGTCAGCTGTGGTGTCATGGAAAGAAAGCTGTGCTTAAAATAATAAGCTCTGGGTTTTAGCCACCTCACTGAGCTTAAGTTTCTTCATCTTTAAAATGGCGATAATCACATATGTTTCCTTAATCTGTTTGAAAGGATTTCATAAGGGTGATTTATGCTGAAGTATTTTTTTTTTTTAATCCTCACCAGAGGATATTTTTCCATTGATTTTTAGAAAGAGTGGAAGAGTGAGGGAAAGACAGAGAGAAATATTGATGTGAGAGAAACACATCGATTGGTTGCCTCCTGCATTGTACCCTGACCAAGGTCTGGGCCAGGGAGGAACCTGCAACTGAGGTACGTGCCCTTGATTGGAATCGAACCCAAGACTCTTTGTTCCACAGGCTGATGCTCTAACCCACTGAACAAAACCAGCTAGGGCTGAAGTATTTTTTAAATGTGCAACTATACAAATAAAGGCACATAATAATTATTAGATATAACATAGTTGGGTTAAAATATTGAAACATGCAAGAATAGATGAAAAAAAAATTCTTAATAATACCCAATTCCATTTTATAAAGTTACTAGAGGCCCGGTGCATGAAATTCGTGCATGGGTGTGTGTGTGTCCCTCAGCCCAGCCTGCACCCTCTCCAATCTGGGACCCCCAGTGGGATCGGGCCTAAACAGGCAGTTGGACATCCCTCTCACAATCCAGGACTGCTGGCTACCAACTGCTCGCCTGCCTGTCTGCCTGATTGCCCCTAACCGCTTCTGCCTACCAGCCTGATCACCCCCTAACCACTCCCCTGCCAGCCTGATAGATGCCTCACTGCTCCCCTGCCAGCCCGATTGCCCCTAACTACCCTCCCTTGCTAGCCTGGTCGTCCCTAACTGCCCTCCCCTGCTGGCTTGGTTGCTCCCAACTGTCCTCCCCTGCAGGCCTGGTCACCCCTAACTGTCTTCCCCTATTGGCCTGGTTGCTCCCAACTGCCCTGCCCTGCTGGCCCAGTCATCCCTAACTTCCCTCCCTTGCTGACCTGGTCCCCCCCAACTGCCCTCCCCTGCAGGCCTGGGTTCCCCCCAACTGCCCTCCCCTGCCAGCCTGGTCTCCCACAACTGCCCTCCCCTGCTGGCCTGGTTGCCCCTAACTGTCCTCTCCTGCAGGCCTGGTCACTCGTAACTGTCCTCCCCTGCAGGCCTGATCGCCCACAACTGCCCTCCCTTGCAGGCCTGGTCCCTCCCAACTGCCCTCCCCTGATGACCTGATTGCCCACAACTGCCCTCCCCTGCTGGCCATCTTGTGGTGGCCATCTTGTGTCCACATGGGGGCAGCCATCTTTGACCACATGGGGGTGGCCATCTTGTGTGGAGTGATGGTCAATTTGCATATTACCTCTTTATTATATAGGTTTAGACTAGTAGATCAGAGAAATGGCATGCCTTTTACTATCAGCAAAGCATTTTACAAAGTTTTAGTAATGTTCTTTACTAGATGGGCACCAAAACAATTGGATACAGTCATATTTTGGCTGAGCAACTGACTTTTAAGAGGATTGATAATTGAATGAATATGGACCCAAAGTGAGATTTTTATTTTGTCATTGATCTTGTCCTAGTAACATGTTGATTGAATTAAAATAGAAAATCCTTGATTAACAGTTCCAAGTGGCATGCTTATAATGTCTAAGGGTGTCACAAAGCTAAAATAAAGAACTAGTATATGATGAGATATAGATTTGGAATTATCTAAGTAGGTTGGAATGATGGGTAAGGAAGGTGTATGTAAAATGAAGAAGATAAGATTCGGCTGGGATATATGCCAACCCTACATTTAGTCTTAAAAAACAACCCAACAAACCTCTGTTGCACAAGAGAAAAGGCCTGAGGATTCTAGTTCATGTTAAAATGATCTCTGACTTATAAGTGATCATAAGCTTAATATGGACCATAAATATGGTGAAGATCATAAAAAGACAAAAAAGAAATATGTTGCAACTGCACATTAATTTTTTCACTTGACCTCGAATAAGGAAGGAAGGAACCCTACCACATCCTACCTTGTCCAGAGCAGATGCTGAGCACCTTGCTTATGACTGAAGAGGGCTGTTAACAAACTAGAAAGCACCAAGAAGAGACTATTAAGGATCTTGAAACCCTTCCCAGTAAGATCATGCTGAAATAATTAAGGAGCTAGACCCTGGGAATAAAAAATATCTTTCTTTCTTGTTTTCAAATATTTGAAGGTTCATTATGTAGAAAAGTGAACAAACATTTTATATGATGCTTCAAAGAACTGTCCTATTACAATAGTCTGTTAGTGTCTCTGACCAAACAGGAATAGCACAAGAAAGGGAGCAAGAAGAGTGCCTGGCCTTGTAGCCACACTTCTCTTGAGGATCAGGATGCATTTACAAAAAACTAGAGGCCCGGTGCATGAAAATTCATGCACTCGGTTCCCCCTCAGCCCAGCCTGTACCCTCTTGCAATCTAGGAGCCCTCAGGGGATGTCCGACTGATGGCTTAGGCTCGCTTCCAAGTGGAAGCCTCGGTCACCCCGCTGCTGCCGCCGGTGGCCTCCCTCTGTGGGAGGTGACCAGGCCTGCTGATCAGGGGACTGTGCCGGCCGGTAGCCCCTCCACCACCGCTGGTCGTCGCCACCCCTCCCCCCATTGCTGTCCCCTCCCTCTGCCTGCTGGCACGTGCCTTGGCTGGCCTGGCTCCACCTGCTTGCTGGCCTCGCCCCCCACTGACTGGTCGTTCCGCCGTTCGGTCGATTTGCATATTACGCTTTTATTATATTGGATAGTAAGTATGATCAAGAACCGAAAGCAGAAAGCTAATCCCACCCTGCATAGACCACATGTGTTCACTGCTAAACTATCATGAACAGCTTAAAATACATTATAATGACACTACAAAAAGTTCACATGAAGTCATAGGACTGAAAGAAGTGGGAAGGTATCATACGATCAATCTATTCCCCAAACCTTGCAGTCATAGGACAGAACTTAGGGTGACTCCTAGAAAGTTGTAGGAATAGTTTCAGGTTAAACAGAGCTGAGCTACTTTTAAAAAATACTGTTTTTATTGATTTTAGAGAGAGAGGAAGGGAGAGGGAGAGAGAAACATTGATGTAAGAGAGAAATATTGATTGGCTGCCTCCTGAATGCCCCCTACTGAGGATCGAGTCCACAACTGGGACATGTGCCCTGACCGGGAATCGAACTGGCAACCTTTTGGTTCATGGAACAATGCTCAACCAACTAAGCCACTCTGCCAGGGTCAAAACTGAGTTATTAACACCAAGATATTAAAGTATGTGGACTGCATATAGAATTCATTAACATAGGAGGTAAAATCAGTTAAAAATATGAATAACCACACACATATTTTAGAAAAATTATGGTTGTAGATCTAAAATGGGTTTTGAAGAAATAAACGGTTCTTTGGGATTTTCCTAATTTCTTGGCATGGATGTCGGAGTCATAATGCCTTTTGCAAACTGCCCTTGGATGCTCATTGTAACATGAATCTGCTCCAATGTGGTTGTTTTTGTGTGACTGGGGTTCTCTTGTAGAACAATCAATATTTTTGTGTCTGTGTGATGTTTATGTATATGTATAATCAAAGCTAAAATCAGATTAAAAACACAACTACAAAAATTTTGGAATATTTATTATTGATTTTATTCCTTTTCCGGGTTCCTTACTACCTGATATTAAACCTGAAAAGACATCACATAACCTGTTTTAACTAAAAATAGCAACTGAATAGAAATATCCTTATCTGAGGAGGCCCTGGTGCCTGCCTTTCCCAGGCCTATATACATCATGTGATGGCCTGAAAGTGTGCTTAGAAGGAGGAGGAAACCAGTCACTCTGGGTCCATGTCAGATGCTAACGTTTTCCCCTCTCCTCCAATGCCATCATGCGTTATGAAGTTGGCAGTCTGGAAACAACAACAACAAAGGCAGCAAATGCTTAGGGGTAACGAAAACATTGCTTAGTTCTAACATCTGGACTTCATCACGGCAGCCCTGACGTCAGGACACAGCCCAGATGTTAACTATAGTAACCATCTAAAGTTTGGGTGAATGTGGTCTTTCCTTCAATTTGCCAAGTCCTTTTAGCGAAAATCCATGAAAACATAACAGCTTAAGAATATAAGTAGTCTACTAAATATTTGGGAGACCAGCTTTGGGATTACACAAATACACCAGCTAGTTCTCGGGGTAGTCATCTCCTTGGAATGTTGTGGTCACTTATTTGGAAGTCTCACCACCCCCCTCCGGCCCCCCACAAAAGAATACATAAAAAAGGAAAAAGCCCTTGAAAAGAATAGCAAGAAGGGAAACTATGAATGTAAAAATGAGAAGTAAGTAGTTTTGAGCCTTAATCGACATGGGGATGTTAAGTCAGAACACTCTTCTTACCCACTCAAAGGCAGGCCGGCTAGAAGACTGTCTACATTTCTATGTTTTATGTACATCTCTCCATATTTTCTAGGCAGTTGAAGAATAAGAGAAGACTTATTAGAATTCAGCTAGAGAAAACTATAAACTATATCTCGAATTTCTTTCTACTTTTGATCACTATTTTAAATTAATGTGTATTTGATGTCTTGTACAGCTCTCACAATCAAATAATTAAAAAGGCTATGCTACATGAGCTCATTTGGGGGATGATGATGAAAAGAAAATGGAACAAAATTTCATTAGTTACATCCTAACCCACATGGACTCCCAACTGTCAAATATCATTGACTAAAGAAAGACTAAACTACAGTAAAAAAAAAAAGGATATCTGGGAGTAGGATATCTATAGTTGTGTTTTATATTTGTGATTTCATACGATGGGGTTGTGACATGACTAAAAATCACTTAGCATTTAACAAAATATTCAGAATTCATTTAACAAATACATAGAAAGCAGAGTAGCTCTGGTTAAGGGCACAGACCCTGGAGATGGATGGTCTTCAGGGGTCCTCAAACTTTTTAAACAGGGGGCCAGTTCACTGTCCCTCAGACCATTGGAGGGCCGGACTATAATTAAAAAAAAAAACTATGAACAAATTCCTATGCGCACTGCGGGTCCGGGACGAGTCGGCTGCTAAGCAGGACAGGCAGCGGCACCCGGCAGGCTGGATAAATGTCCTCGGCGGGCCGCATGTGGCCCGCGGGCCGTAGTTTGAGGACCCCTGATTCAAGTCCTGACTCCCGTATATACCGTATGACCTTGGAAGAGTTACACCTGCTGGGATGAGGTTAAAACATCACTGTCAATCTATCTACTATAAAATGTATTTTTGTCAGAACTAGTGATGCATGTATGAAAAGCTTACAGCAGTACTGCTATATAATAGTTCAATAAGTGACATTATTAATTATAATGAAGGCATAGATGACTCCTGTCCATCTTTGTATACCAACTCTCAGTGACTTGGTAAGTACTAGCAAATATTTTTGAATATATGAATGAATGAAGGAGGAAATAGTAAATGAACAGTCTCGGGTCGAAACCACAGCCTCCACTTTAGCCAAGACAGTTTTCTCCTTGTTTCCCAAACTGGCCTGGCCACTGTTTTCATTGTCTCTGTATTTTTTGTTTGTTTTTTAAAAAATATATTTTTATTGGTTTCAGAGAGGAAAGGACAGGGAGAGAGAAATAGAAACATCAACGATGAGAGAGAATCCTTGATCGGCTGCCTCCTCCACACCCCCTACTGGGGATGGAGCAAGCAACCAAGGTACATGCCTTGCCTGGAATCGAACCTGGGAGCCTTCAGTCCACAGGCTGACGCTCTATCCACTGAGCCAAACCAGCGAGGGCGTCTCTGTGCTCTTTACTAGGATTCACAATATTCCCTCTTCTCCACTACCTTGCCTGGAATGTTTAACCCATAATTTATTAACCCATGATCCCTTTTCTGACACCTCCAGGTCAAGCTTCCTTGTAATGCCCATAGCACTGAACACTGATGTCATCCATAGTCATTTTTGCTGCACATGGCCAAGTACCTATAGGAAGTACTTAATTAATATTTGTTAAATGGAAGAATACCTTTTGTTGTTTAATGAGCATGTCTTGAGAGTATAGCCTATTTCCTATCTATACATTTTCATTACAACACAGCATAGCAGTGAACAAATACTTAGGCACATAGCATATTTGTGTTTGAAGGATACTTAGAGATAACAGAATTGAACCTCATTTCCACAGATGAAGAACATGAGAATTACATACATACGTTACTGACTTGCTCAAATCTCTCAGAGCTGGTTTAGTTCCAGAATATGGAATATAAATCAGACCTCTTCACTCATGGGTTTTGGTTAAATGGATAAAAAAAATAGTCTTAACAGAGGTTTATAAGTGGTCATATGTATTTATTATTATGTAACTCAAGCTTTCAAAATTCCTAAGACCACAAACAAGGGTTTAGCCTAAATTATTGAAAGACCAACGGATCTTCTAATCACAGATTTTTAAAATAGTTAAACTCATTAAGAGGCAAGGGCAGGCTCTGTAGAGATGGCCAGAGGTGACTTGCAATAAATAGTGACTCCCAGTAACATATTGTTTAGCGTGTGATATTCTTTAAACACACCTTCCAGTCCCTGACCCTATTATTTGCAGTCTGTGCTGTCTTGTTTGTATTGGAAGATACGATCAGGGGCCAAGTTCCACCCTATACTATAGCACTGCAATCAAGATGTCACAAAACAGTTGTCTACAGGGGTCATAACTTGTTTCACAAAACTAAGGAGAATTTTCTCGGAGGAGAACTTTCTCTCTAATCCTGTTACGTAGTTCCCAGGACCACATATGCTTACCTTAAAAAAAAAAAAAAAAAAAAAAAAAAAAAAGGCAAAAAGTCTCACCCTGGCCGGTTTGACTCAGTGGATAGAGCGTCGGCCTGCGGACTGAAGGGTCCCAGGTTCAACTCCGGACAAGGGCATGTACCTTGGTTGTGGGCACATCCCCAGTGGGGGGGTGGTGTGTGCAGGAGGTGGGTGATCGATGTTTCTCTCTCATCTACGTTTCTAACTCTCTATCCCTCTCCCTTCCTCTCTGTAAAAAAATCAATAAAATATGTTTTAAAAAATGTCTGACATGCCCATCAAGCTAGTGAATAGCACTAAAGCTCTGCTGGGATGATCGTATGTGATATAACCTACTTTATGTGTTTTAGTCATCACATGGATGTCTGCTCTGGTTAAAATGCAGACATTGTTTCCTGATATAACATTGAAATGTTTGCTGTACTCTGCATTAAAAAATTATTTTGTGGACTATCCTGATTATATCAAAAATGTTAACTTCATACAGGATATGATGTAGACTTTGTTTATGGCAGCTACAGAAAAAAAAAAAAAAGAGGACTAGAGGACTAGAAGCTGTGGGAGTGCCGTACGCTAAAGGTAGAATGCTCTCCTAATCCTAACCAGCTGTCCTCCCTTGAATGCATGGGACCGTAATAGCAATCGCTCTCGCTTCTCATGTGTTCAGTGAGCAGCAAGCTCTGTGTGCGTTTTACCAAAGCAAGGGCAGAGCCGTTTCCTATTTACGCAAGTGTCTCCGAAACTACAAGAGGGAAATAACCAAAAGTCAACTTGAAATAAAATATATACAAGTACTAACAACAAATTTCTCCAAGCCTGTTAAATGTCAGGGAGCCACAATTAAGTAATTACTTAAACACAACAAGTTCCAATTCACTTACACCATTTTAGAGTGGCTACTATCTCAACTTGAATCACCCCGCAAATCACAAGTGCAAGGCTGATGGCGACACAACATTCCAGTACCTGAACATAAAGAGCCTCCAAACGCTTCAGATCTTTCAACTCCTCCTCCTTCACATGTTTCTTTAGGGGCAAAGTATAAATCCTTGACTTCACAAAGAAAGCTTCAGTCTGAATTTCTTGAAGTAATAGGTCAAGAAAATACAGAAAAGCGTAAGAAAGAAATAACATTCTTACTTTGTGTTTACAAAAATATGTTATGGAAAAGTATGGAGACAGGAGGGGACTTTTGTTAGTTTCTGAAAGTGGTTACCTATATCTGTCCCCCTTAATGTATAATCTACTTCTTGATTTTTGCTTCAGTCCTATAAGGTTATGGGAACATCATGGATTTTCATTCAGGAGAATTGAGTTCACATCCATATTTAAAGTCTTACTAGTTTTGTGATTTTTGACAAGTTACTTAACATTTTCAGTTGTGTTTTCTCATTTGTCAGTGGGGAAAATGACATCTGCCTTAAATCGCTGTTTCAGCACTCAAGGAGATGTAATGTATTAGGTCCTCAATGAAAATTAGTTTCTATTTCTTCTGATATTTCATTTCATATTTGTCCAGGATCCTGCCATTTCTCACATGGGCAGGAGACAGTCTATATCTAGGTTTTAAAATATTCAATTTCATTTTGCAAACTAAAGAAATAATGAGAAAATAAAAGATTAAAATTATAATTACAAAATGTCCACTCAGTCACTCCAGTAGTACTTGGCATAGAAAGTTATGAGTGCAGGGGCAGGATTAAGCAAAAAATAAAATAAAAGAGAGAGAACCCATGGACATGGACAACAGCGTGGTGACTACAGAGACGGGGAGAAGGGGTGGAGGTGGAAGAGGGCATACAGAGGATAAATGGTGATGAGGAAAAATTAAATCTTAAAAAAAGAGAAAGAAAAGACAAAAGTGTGAATATAAAAGGTCTTGGCCATGCCAATACCAGCCAACATGAAAACTTATGCCCACTGACCAGGCAGTGCTGTGAATCATAATGAACCATAATGATCTGAATCGAATGCAGTAAAAAAAAATCTTAATTTTAAAAATTTTATAGAAACATGTGAACACAGGGCTAGGGCTGCCCTAAGACCTTAGAGGGGTGTGGGCAAGTGAGGGACCCTGAAGGTTCATTAGCTTCATTATAAATCCGCCTGACTGTGGGGTGTAAGGAATCAGTGCCTTATTTTTATTATTTAAAAAAAAAAAACCAGATACTACAACGTTTGAAAATTTCAAAACTTCCCCAAAACACATCATATTGTCTTTATTTCTCTCCCACCTGCCCTACTTGAATTGGCATGCAAACTTGTTTATTCTGAGTAAGCAATGGGAATGCTTACTTATTTGAACTGCTGTGTGTGTGTGTGAGGGTGTGTATGTGCGCGCACGCGTGCGTGTGCTGTTTGAAAAAAAAGTACTGGTATGCTATGTGGGTGCATACCAGTGCTATATACAAGTACAAGAGATGTTTCTTCTGTTCAAGTAGATTCCTATCTAATGGGGTGGAGAAGACTAACACATGAAATAGCAACAAAGACATGCAATAAATAAAACAGCAGAGAATTAATTACGGGCATTTTAAAAATCAGTACGTGTTATACGACTTTGGATAAAATGGACATCAGTAAAGGCTGACATTGTTCTAAATGCTACAAAAGCAAGATGACTGCTTTGGATGAAGGGGTCATGCTACATTTGTTGACAAACAGGAGCAAACTGGAGGAGAACGAACACCCTGCTTTAGTGGAACACGAGAAAGCAACATGACTGAGGAGAGTGTAGCTAGGTAACAGGATCTTCCCAAGCAGGCAGAGGTGTTTTGATTTTGTGTGTCTGGAAACTGCATGACATTGAGCAAAAACAGTGACAGAGTGAAGATGGCAGTGGCGTATAGGATGGATGGAAGTGGCAAGTGTTAGAGTTCTAGGGACATGCTTAGAAGACCTTGACTTAATCTAGGTGAGAATAATGACAGCCTGTGAGGTAGTGGTGGATGCCTAGAGTGGAAGAGCCAGACACAGAGAGAGGTTAACCTTGGAATTGTTGATTTTCATCTGATGTTGCAAGACCTCCAAATTTACGGGACATGTCCAATAGACAGTTGGAGATACGGGATTAGAGTTTAAAGGTGAAGAGAGGACAAAAAAAGATAGATATACAGATGATAGATACTAGTAGATAGATAGATAGATGAAAAAGACTCAACTGATGCTGAATGCATACAAGTGTAACTATCATATCACTTATATACGGGGTGTCTCAAAAATACATATATACACTTTAACAGCTGATAGCTCAGTTTTGAAAATGAAATGCATTTTAATAAACACTGCCTTCATAATTATTCAAAGTGTGTGTACACATTTTTTGGGACACTCTATAAATGGTAGTTTGAGCCTTTGGAATTATCAAAATAGAGGTAAGAATACAATCTGGAAATAATTTGTGAAAAAAACAATCCATGTGATATACAAAAGAGGGGGTACTCATTCAAACAGTTTCTGAATGTTTGATTCAGAAAAAAATTGTGAGGTAGATGTTTTGTCTCAATCTCCTGATACCTATTTTTTCTTTTAGTTGGTCCAATACAAAACATACTTGTATAATATAACAAGTGTTCATACATGTACAGCTTCATTTAGAAATACGTATGTGTGCATTTTGGTTTTGGCCTCCAAGATGAACTTTTATACTAAAGGGAGACAGAGACAATAAACAAACATACGTAACATTCTGGGGTAAATGGATTGTACTTGCTTAATAGGAGAATGTGATTTTTAAAAAATGTGATTTTCATTCAGTGTGCCAGATGGCCTCTCAGCCGGGGTGACATGTTAGCCGAGACCTGAGTGAAGTGAGGGAGAGAGTCATGTGACAATCTGGAAAAAGAGTTTTTCAGGATGAGGGAACAGCAGTTCCCCAGGAACAGAGAGGCCAGAGTGCATGGCATGGAGTGAACTGGGGGAGAATAGAAGATGAAGCAGGAGAGGTAGGCAGGCCCCAGGTCAGGTAAGGACGTCTTGGCTATAGAAGGGATTTTATTCTAAGTGTGAGGGAAAGATATTGAAGGCTTTGGAGTTGAGGAGTGACAGGACATGATTTATGTTTAAAAATGTCACTCTGGTTGCCAAGTTGGGAATAAATTACAGGAGAGGGGCGGGGTGGAGTAGGGAGGCCGGTTGCGAGAATCCAGGTTTGAGATGATGGTGGCTTGGGCCAGGGTGGTAGCAGTGAGGGTGGTGACAAGCGGTTGGGTTCTAGCTGAATTCTGCAGGTAGAGCCGATATAATTGGCTGGTGGAAGGAATGTGGAGAATGAAAGAAGAGAGGAGCTAAAGATAACTGCCATGAACTGAGATGAAAAGACAGGCTTTGAGGGAAAGTGAAGGAGTGCACATTTGGACATGTTAAGTGATTTTTGGCAAGTTACTTAACCTCTGTGGACATTGTGGACATCTTTCATTTGTAAAACGCGGATAACAGAACCTACTTCACAGGGTCATCTGAGGAGTAAATAATGCAACCAAAGCAGCGGCTGGCACTGAATGTTAGGTGTGTAGCTAAAATGAAATATGAGGAAGTTGCGGAAAAACTTCAACCTCACATTCTTTCTGAGTCTTAAAAAAAAACGCTTAAAAAACCCTTGCTACAATTTCTTCCACAACCTCTCTTTGAGATAGGGGTGCTACTGGTGTTGTGGGAGAGAATGTTAGTTCTAAATGTAAATTTTTTCATGTGTACTAAATATAATAATTTTGACAGTGATTATGATTGAATAAGTAAATTAAGAATAGTAATGATGGTTATTAGAGAGAAGTTCTACTTGAAATCAGGAGACTTCAAAGAAGAGATGGGGGTTTATATTTGGAGAAAAGAGAAGAGACTTAAAGAATTGCTTGAAGGGCACATATTCCATGAGAAATGATAACAAGCATTAACATCAGGAGGGAAACTAACAAGCCAGTGATTATGAAGTAAACTACCACATGTTTTACAAAGTATGGCTTGTGTCCCTTCTGGACTTTACGTTCTAAAGAAATGGTTTGTGGCCAACTTGGTAAAATAAAAAGAGGTCATTTAACTATGAAAATTGAAAATTTATCAATATTTCCAGACAATTATGAGGAGCTGATTGTGTTCCCATTTTATTTTTTATTTATTTATAAATATATTTTTATTTATTTCAGAGAGGAAAGGAGAGGAAGAGAGAGAAACATCAATGATGAGAGAGAATCATTGATCGGCTGCCTCCTGCATGCCCCACTGGGGATCGAGCCTGCAACCCGGGCATGTCCCCTGGCCGGGAATCAAACTGTGACCTCCTGGTTCACAGGTTGACATTCAACCACGGAGCCACACCGGCAGGGCTGTGCCCTCCATTTTAAAAATGACCTCTGAGATCTTCGCAACCCAAAGCAGTGCATGGCTCCCAGCTTATCAACATGATAAGAACGATTCCTAGGTAGACGGGTGAATACAAGCCTGGAGGCCATACACTCCGCAGCCTGAGCTTCAAAACTGAGTGACCATCATCGTTAGCTAAGGATCTCTCTGAGAAAAGGTCAAGTGAGGATGCTGATTTTAAACACGCACATCATTCTAAAGCATGGTGGAAGGAATGTGGAAAATGAGTATTTTCTACGCTTGAGGATAATACCGTTTATACCGTTTTGCTTACAAGAGACGTTTTAAACATAAAGTGTTGCTACTTATATAATAAAGTCAAATAAAAATACAATTTATGCTTATTTTTCAAATGAATATTTTCTACGCTTGAAGATAATCATTCGTTGTTTAAGAAAAGATTTGCTTTTCAATGGCACTCAAATAGTTGATCCCTACGCTAGACTTTCACACTTGGTTCCAAGGAATCTTTGGTTTTTCTGGAAGCTTTCACATATTTTTAATATTTTTTGGTGGGGAAGAAGCGTTCTGTTAGGTGCTCTTCTAAGCATTTCCTAATATAGGTTATTGTGAAGATGTTATCTCTGAATCATACACTTTTTGCTTCCTCTAATTCTCAGATTCTCTCCTTCCATATTCTATTCTCATCCCTACCTCAGCTGTATTTGGACTCGAATATAGGCTGAAATTAGGCATACATCAACTTGATGTTTATCATTACTTTAAATGGATACTTAACTATATTTTAGCTTGACCTATGTAAAAAACCACACTAAAATTAGGGAAATATTATTTATTATTTGTAGCCTTTATTCCAAACCTTACTCATCTAATCTTTGGTTAATTCTATTACTAATTTAAAAACTTTTTATGATATATTTATACAGGAGATAATTATACAAATTTATATGTGTAGTATATATACATGAATACATCTATATGACTACACATATATATAAATTTGACTTTAATATCTATATAATTTACATTTCTATGTTTTTTTAAGTAAATATTCTATGACTTTTATGGCATTTGAAAACTTCTCTTTTCTATAATGAGCATTCTTTTATACCATTAGCACGAGTGTAATTCATGTTGAACAATGTGGCTGTATAAGATGTACATATCTTAGTCTATGAAATTCCATCCTTAGATGAATTATTCTGCCATAGAGAAATTGCTACACATATGTACATGGAGGTTTAGAAAATAGTATTCCTAACAGCAAGTGCATGTGGTAATAAGACATAATTGGAAACATTCTAAATGCCTCTCAATAGGAGAATGAATAATAAATTGTGGCATATTTATATAACTGCAGTAAGAAGGAATGATCTTTCTGTTTCAACATGAATAAATCTCAAAAATATAATTTTGAGCAAGTGAGTTGTAGAAGGATATCTGCAGTATGGTGCTACTTAAAGCTTTTAAATGTGCAAAAACAATAATTAATATTGGTTTAGCTTACTTAAATATGTAATATGAGTACAAAACTGGGCATGATTAAGCACTAAGTTCTGGACTGAAGAATTCCAAGGGAGTAGGGGAGGAGGAGGGGGGAGGGAATGTGATCCAGTAGGGGCACACTGTAATTTAAAATTTTAAAAACAGTAATTTTGATGCTTTATTACTTAAACTAGTGGTTGACACATGGGTTTCTTATATGTCTAAAATATTAATGAAGATAACGTTGCTATTAATCAATTGATAATATATCTAAAGATATTTTTGGAGAAAAGACTTTTGGAAAGCAAAAACACCAATTTTAAATGTTATCTGAACTGTGTCGAATCAAAACCAATGAGTATGTTATGAAAACATCAACTTAAGCCACACGAGACACTGGGATCAAATGTCCCAGGGTCCGACTGCATGGACCATTAGCTATAGCAACATCACCTTCATTCTACAAAAGCAATTAGTACATGCTTCAGTCTTCAAAGTGAGCAAGGATTACCTACTCTTAAAAAGTTATTAAAAGCACTTGGCTTTTGACCCTTACAACTCAATTGGTAGGTGGTATGGGGTCAGCCTTTTTCTATCTTAATAAAAAATGTCAAATGTCATTTTCCTGGAGTGCATTTAGAAACGGAGACGTTACCTAAGTTACTGTGATTCAAAACCACGCACTTTTGTGTGAAGACAAGTGGATAGCCCCAGGAATGGTGTTTTGCTAATCAGTTAAAATACTTTAGGCCGAAAAGGGAGGAAAATATGGAACCAAGAAAAGAAAGCACGCACACACGGGACAAATGATGCACTATGAGCATCTTAAAGTCAGCCTCTAACTTGAAGCACAAAATGGGTAAAGGAAAAGAGCAGTCGCAAAAGCAGTTTGAGAGGCGGGGCCTGTGTGGGTTGGTGGTAGGGATTAATGAGGATGAAAGGCCACGAGGGTTCACTCAGGGAACACTTTATGCAGCGAAGTGGGAGTGATGCTCAGGGTCACAGAAATAAAAACATTTTCTACAAAGTGGCCTCGGAAGAATGGGAGCTTGGAATGTGTGTGGTGCAGCCAGGAAGGTGGGTGCACGGTTTGGACACCCTTGTCCTTGTTCCCCAAGGGGTAACACCAGCAGGCATGCTTTACCCTCAGCCCCTGTTAATGCCCTTGCTTTTTGAAAGGAGTTAAATGTTTATTTTTTTCTTTTCCCAGCCTATTTACACTTGGCTCTGATGTACCGGCTAATCCTTGGGGTATGCACATAGTGGCGGGCCACATGCGGTTATTATTGTCTTAAATGGTGCAAAGTGCATTTAGAATAGATTTCCAGGCACTGCTTGGAAATAATTTCTCTAGAGTTTACCCTCTATGTTTATCTTCAGTTGTGCAATGACTATGCTGTGCCAAAGAGCTTTGGCTGGAAACACAGTCTTGGGTTCTAAATCACCGATTTATACCTTTATCTTCCCTTTTACCCTAGCAAAAGAAAAACTTTAAAAAGAAAAGAGAAAAAGAAAGAAGTTCAATTTTATGTCTAAGTTGTTATACATCAATTGGAAGTAGGTACTGAATGTACATTTCATAAATGTACAAAATTAAAGTCTAAACTTTCCAGTGTGATTCTCACAGTACTGCTATATATCAGCATACAAAAGACACGAGTAAGGCACACACTTTGGGTTGTCTTGTCATCCCTCTACATTCTTCCACCTGGTGCTCCTGGCCAGGGGCATGTTTGGTCGATGTCTGGTTGAATGTGGTCTATACCCCAGCATAAAGGAAAGGGTCTCAGTTTCTCCTTGTGACTCAGTGGCACAGCACTCTCCTAGGCTGTTGGGTTATGGTTCTTAAATAAGCTCCCTGTAGAGTTCTAATGTGATTAGTAATTCTTAGAATATGAAAAGCAACCCGTGAGAAATAAAACTCGAGGTGGCCTGATTATATTTATTCCCACATTGCTTTGGGTTTGTCCCATTTCCTCCCTTCCCCGCCGCCCCACCCCATTGGATTGTCATCTCATTTGCCCATTCATAAGCTATACACATGAGTTAACATGCATATGCTAATTTCATTTGGCTGGAATTCACTAAATGAAATTCTATCTTTTTGTAGTAGCACCAAGGAAAGACGTTTCTATTGCAGCCTGAAATTACATGTTCAAACTCATTTAAATCAGAGAAAAATCAGAGTCCAAAGCCTGTCTTATCAGAGTTGAAAAACAATACATTTGGTGGCATCCTTTCAACTTGGGAGGGCTTCATTTAAAAAGTTTTATTTAACCCTAGCCAGTTTGGCTCAGTGGATGGAGCGTCAGCCTGTAGACTAAAGGGTCCTGGGTTCGATTCTGGCCAAGGGCACATGCCCAGGTTGCAGGCTTGATCCCTCCCAGTAAGGGGCTTGCAGGAGGCAGCCAATCAATGATTCTCTCTCATCATGATGTTTCTATCTTTCTATCTCTCTCCCTTCCTCTCTGAAATCAATAAAAACATATATGTTTAAAAAAGTTTTATTTTAAATGTAGCATATTATAAAGGTAGATTAGGAATGTTCTTACTCATCTAACTTAGTTCCTTTTTCCCCCCAGATGTTTATGTTGGTGAAAAACCAATAACACTGTCTAGACCTCTAGGATATAGTAATCAAGCATGAATAGAAAACATTCAGAGGTCACACTTCAATCTGGACCTACAACATCCTGCTATTCAAAACCATATTAGAGATGATGGATCATGATAAACAGAACCACACTGAATAGCTGAGTCAGGATTTGAGAGTTGTCTGCAAAAAGCTAAATGTGTCACAAAAAAACCTACAGGATAAAACAGTCTAGACATCATTAAATGTGTTGTATCCCTGCCTCCACCCCAAGTTGTCAACAACCAGAGGCTACTTTGTGACATTTACATCAGCATCCTGTAAGTCAGGAATCCTCAATCTTTTATGAAGAGAAGGTCCTTGATGGGTGTGTATGTGTGTGTGTGTGTGTGTGTGTGTGTGTGTGTGTGTGTGTGTGTGTTTAATTGATAGATGTGCTCCTGCTAATGATAAATCCCCTAAAGAGACAGAGAAAGTGATAGGTGGTGTCAGGATGTTCAGAGATCACCAAGCAATAACATGCCATGTTTTTTACTATGTCTTGGTAATTTTCATTGTCTAGAAGTCATTAATTTGTGTTTTTTTTTTTTTATTGAGTGTTTCAGTTCTTGAATTAAAAAAATTACTGATTGTAGAATATTGCCATAGAGGATCAAAACCGACGACCCTCGTATGAAACTGAATTCAACATTAAGGTATTTTTATTGTCAAATAATGAGTTCGGGCCTGGCTGGTGTGGATCAGTGGTTGAGTGTTGACCTATGAACCAGGAGGTCATGGTTCGATTCCTGGTCAGGGCAAATGTCTGGGTTGCCGGCTTGATCCACAGTAGGGGGCGTGATGTTTCTATCTCTCTCTCCCTCTCCCTTCCTCTCTGAAATAAATTAAAAATATATTTTAAAAAATAATGAGTTCGGGTAAGTATCTTGGCAAATCATAAAATGAACTTCTTGCTCAGCCACTCTCACACCCTATGGAACTTTCTATCTGGAATACATTTGAGTTACACTGAATGAGAAGTGTGGGTCAATGACTGTCTCAAAAAGTTCAAACCTTATTACTTTCCTGGGCATACTGAAGTAAAATCACAGTGGGGTACTGCATGTTTTTATTTCTATTCAGCAGAGGCAGCAACCAGGTATGTCAGTCCAATTACTAGTGAGAATTTTCTCAAATTGAGGAATGTCCAGTAACTTACCTGGCTGAACATACCAATGATACTGTGAATAAAAGTACAATCCAAAATACCTGTATTTACTTACACATACACCCCTCTACTGTTATATTCTCATAGTGGCATAGAGGCTCTTTGCCAGGACTCAAATGTTTTTATTTCCATGATCAATAGTGGAAAATGGACACCTACTGCTAGGTGTCAGATTTAGTTCATATTACAAAAAATGTTTTTAGTTTACATTACACACCTAGTCTTTGGCTGTGGCTGAGAAGTGCAACAGTAGCACTACAGTCATGTATTTGATCAGTAAGGAGATAGATAACTTTGTTCTTTGGGTAACTTTGGTTAAGTCTTTAATGATAATTCCAAACAAATGCATCAAAAATAGCAGTGGTTGTTCAAAAGCAACGGGGGAAGGGCACAGAAGGATTGGTGAAGGTCATCATCGTCAGCATCATCATCACACAAACAACGCCAGCACAGGGCACATCCTCTTTCTTCAAGAATCACAGGTTATACAAGACATACAGATGGCCAACAGGCACATGAAAAGATGTTCAACATCACTAATTATCAGGGAAATGAAAATCAAAACCATAATGAGCTATCACATGTTACAGTGACTATTATAAAAAAGACAAGCAATAACAAGTGTTGGCAAGGATTTGGAGAAAAGGGAAACCTGTGCCCTGTCGGTGGGAACATACATTGGTGCAGCCAATGTGGAAAACAGTGGAGGTTCCTCAAAAAATTAAAACTAGAACTACCAGATGATCCAGCAATTCCACTTCTGGGTATTTATCCAAAGAAAACAAAACCACGAATTCAAAAGATATATGCACCCCCATGCTCACTGCAGCATTATTTACAATAGCCAAGATATGAAAAAAACTAAATGTCCATGGACAGATGAATAGAGAAAATGGGGTACATAGATACAATGAAATATTATTCAGCTATAAATTAAGAGTGAAATCTTTCCATTGCATCAGCATGGATGGACCTTGAGGGCATTATGCTAAGTGAAATAAGTCAGACAGAGAAAGACAAATACCATATGATCTCCCTTATATGTGGAATTCTAAAAAATAAAACAAAACAAGCCAGAGTTGGGAGTGAGGTGGGCCAAATGGGTGAAGGGAGCTACAAACTTCTGTTATAAATTAAAAATTCATGGGGATATAAAGTATAGCATGGTGAATCTATATATATAAAAGCCTAAGCTGGTAGCTATGATGTTCAATGACCACTAGGGGGCAGACACTCAACACAGGAGCAGTCGAGCAGCAACTTTGCAGAGTGCCCTCTCGCAATCCGGGACCCCTTGGGGGATGTTGGACTGCTGGTTTCGGCCTGATCCCTACAGGCCAGGTCAAGGAAGCCCACCTGCCGGAGGGACCCCGCTCACTCTGCAGACACCCTTCGAACCCTAGTGCTGCTCCAGGTGCAGCCGGCTGGGGAGGGACCACAGGAGGTTGGCTCCAGGGCGTGTCTGGCCCGATGTGCCCAGTCACATCCCGTCGGCCACCTTCTAATTAATTTACTTTCAATGTGCAAGAATCCGTGCACCAGGCCTCTAGTATGGTTAATAATATTGTATTTCATATTGGAAATTTGTTAAGAGAGTACATCTTAAAAGTCCTCATCACAGAAAAAAGAATTTTGTAACTGTGTATGGTAATGGATGTCAACTACACTTATTGTGGGGATCATTTTGAAATACATACAAATATTGAATCATTATGTTGTATACCTAATATAATGTTGTATGTCAATTACACCTCAATTAAAAAAATAACGACACTTTGGGACAGCCTAGATGGACCTGGAAAACATTATGCTAAGTGAAATAAGCCAATCTGAGAAAGACAAATATCACATGATCTCAATTAGTTGTGGAATCTAATGAACAACATGACTTGACCAACAAAATAAGGCCCTAAGCATGGAGGCATGGAACAGACTTGATGTGGGGCTGGTGGACGAGAAGAGATAAGAAATTATATACTTACAGGCATAGCCAATGGACACGGGCAATAGGGTAGTGAAGACCTGGTCGGGGGGAGGGTAGGAGCTGGGAGGAGGAGGGTTAAGGAGAGGGGGGAATGGAAGATATCTGTAATACTATCAACAATAAAAATATATTTAAAAATAAAAAAAGAATGACAAATTATTATTAAAAGTGACTAGAATCAGCAATTGGAAAACACAAAGACAAGTTTAACTTCAATTCCTCTGGAATAGAGAACTTCCAGGAATGCTCTCTTAAATCCACTTTTGGCTTCATAATACAGCTTCAGATCCTTAGCAGACCTGTGACTAATTCATATGCCCCTACTACCACGCCTTTGACTTTGGACACATCTCATTATTTGTGTATAATAACCTTTGGCAAAATATGCAGACTGCTCATAATACTATTTGAACTAAAGAAAGTTATAGAGGGCTTGCTCCCGAAAGCGAGCCATGCAAAATATCCCTCTCCCGTGGCAACCGTGGCATTTCGCATACTTTTTCCCATACCAGAACGGGGCCACGTGCTTGAAACCTCAGCGTGCTGGTGCTGCTGCTCTTTCCCATGTTTGGCTGCATCTATACAGCAATTTTCAAAGCAGGTTCCAACTCGCTTGGGATGACTTTCAGATATTGTAGATCTAGCCTGACAAACTCATGCAAGACTGATTCCTTCATTAATGTGCAAAAACAGTTATTCTCAAGTCATTTCATTTTGGAGTTCAAGGTCTGCACGCAAAAAAAAAAAAAAAAAAAAAAATCACCTCCATTAGAATCTTCTTTGTTTTTCTCCAAAGGTACAGAAATAATGCCCATTTACCATGAACATTTTAACCTCTTCTACTTTTTGGACTGGTTGAACTAGTTTTGCCCAAAAGGCTTAGAAAAATTATAGCAGTGTCATGCTAACAGGGAGATCTCCCAGGGAAGCAGGGTAAAAGGGAAAGGGAAGAGGGGTTACAAAATCCAAACTCATGGAATGCTTACTATGTGTCAATGACTCTCCTAAGCACTCTGCCTAGTTGCTCATTTAATTCTTAAAACAATTTTATGGTATAGTACTATTATTTAACCTCCTTATATTGGTGAGAAATAAACTGACTTGCCCAAAGTTATCCAGTGCAAGAGCCAGGATTCATACCCAGGCAGTCTGATGTCACAGCCAGCTCTCTTAGCCACTGTTTTCTCTCATCAAAGTTGGCCTCCACATTAACTTGCTCTTCTTTTTATCGGAAATAGTGGCACCTAATTTAACAGATACATGCTCACATCTACCCTCCAGAAATGTGACAGTGTCTCATGAAGCATCATTAGTGGTTGTCTCTCAGACCCTTTAAAACGTTATATAGTGTTGCGTATGTCTAGGGAAGTCTTTGTTTACTGGAGCAGCCTGCATATTTTGAGGCATGCATCACTCTTGATTAAAAGGCATTACATATGCCCTTACTTGCTTTGCACTGTGATCCAATGAACAGAAAACAGTTCACAAAGTCAGTGTTTGTGGTTGCCTGCCATGGGAAGTGGGCCAGGATTTTTGATGCCCCATGGAATTGAAAGCCAGTGTATCACACAGCATGTCAAGCATTCTTTTTGCTAGTGAATCAGAGACCTGGTCAGCTGAAAGGTAAAAATTTATTTCACAAAAGACAGAAGATGCTGAGCAAAATATCCCAGGGGGATCCAACCTGATGTAGATAACTTGAAGAATTTATTTTATGTCTATTGAATCTCATCTGGGTTGAGATTTGTCTACATTTTATTTTTGCCTTCTTTACAGACAATTCAGTTTTTCTTCCTCTTTTGAATGTTCAGCTCTAGAAGCAGTGCCACATGTCTCATAGCAGGTTGAGGCATTCATATTTTTTCCTTCTATGTCATGTTTCCCTAGTAGTAAGAATTGATTGAATATTTTTATAAATCAGTGTACTTTACACTAAATAAGTTGTCCTTACCTTACTAGATGTTAAAGAAAGACTAATGTTTATTTTCTTTTGTGGTTTATTTGTTCATTCCACCTTCCCAGTTGATGACAGCTACTATGCATGTATAGTCTGGGCTTTGCCTTGCTTTCAGTCTCTCTGTCTCTTTCTAGTCTGAATTTTAGTTTCTTTCATTTTTCCTCAGAGGCAGTCTTTCTGGTGTATCAGTTCAGTCACTGGTGGAGCTTTGTCAAATATACATCAAGGAATTCCAGCCATCTCATGTACGATGGCCCAGCATCTCAGACTCTGATAATTATTGATAAGAAGTATTTGGAAGTTACAGGTATTAAGCAGGGATTCTTAATCTAGGGTCTATCGATAGAATTCAGGGTGTCCATGAACTTGGATGAGAAAAAATTTCATTTCTAGTTTCACTAAATTCTAATGGAAACTTCACATTTCTCTAATGATAAGAGTTGACAAGCTGCACCTCCTCACCCCCCCCGCCCCACCCCGCAACACACATGCCATGGCATTAGCTGTCCCTGTGACTGTCACCATACGGACTTTTCCATTCATTTACCGTTGTTGCAGAAATCACAAACTATCACTTACACACATCCCTGCTGTACAGGTATGGGAGTTATCAACGCTGCCCCTGATCACACGTGAGTGCTGTTTTTCTGTCCACAGATGTTCACGTGACATTGCTGGCCCCATTCAACTACCAAACAGGGAAGTTGAAGGTTTGCACATTGGTGACCTGGTATGGATGTTGCTCCTATGATGGTTGACGACAAGGAGATGAATCCAAAGCTACTGTACAGTTCAATGTTCTTACTCTAGCTAAGCAATGATAATCTGCACACTGGGATCTTTAAAAAATACTTAATTTAAATTTACTTCCTTATGTTTTAAACATAATAGTGTATTATATAATTCATTCATGTTACATGACTGTATCACAACTTTGTGTTTTGAATATTAAATACCTCAGTAACTACAGTTCATTATTATTGGCTCCCATTAGAATTTTATGTATTTTACTTATTTTAAAAGTATTATCCTGAGACGTGATCCACAGGCCTCACCAGAATGCTAGAGATCAGTTGGCACAAAAAAGGCTAAGAATGCCTACATGACCCTATATGCAAGGATTAAAGGGCAAGAGGTTTCCAGGAATGAATGCACCCCGATGCCAAGATGCCCTTGGGCTCAAGGGGAGGCCGGGCAGAAGCAGAGGAGTGGTGAGGACACAGAGGAAGTGTAAGGCAGGAGGGCTGTCGACCCCATCTGTCACCCAAAGCTCCAATTCCCTGAAACCTCCATGCCACCCTCTGCGCTTAGGAAAGAAGACAGTGCACCTGTGGACTTGGGAATAATGGTTGTAGAGAAGAGGAGTAAGAGAAACCTCTGTGGGTTGTGTGGTTGGGCAGAGAAAGGCAATCAATAAAGCGTAATATGCTAATTAGACTGGAGGTCCTTCCGGACAAAGCTGGGGCTGTGAGGGAGGGAAGCCCAGGTCCCGGGTGCCAGAGGGAAGCCGGTGCTGGTAGCCAGGGGAAGGAAGGCCTACTTTTGCATGAATTTCGTGCATCGGGCCTCTAGTTACATATAAAGGAGCATGTAATAAAACAGTCTGTTCTGTCACTCCTCGCAACCTAAAGGCCTTTTCTAGCAGCAATTCTGTACGTTGTTTTTATAAGGCTGTGGATATTTAAACATAACAGATGAAATTCCTATTTTTGACATAAGGGAGTTTAAGGTAATGAGAGGTATATGATGGTTTTTGTACATGGCATCATTTGGGGCAGAACTAGGAACTCTTAAGTTATGTTGTGTGTGTGTGTGTGTGTGTGTGAGAGAGAGAGAGAGAGAGAGAGAGAGAGAGAGAGAGAGAGAGAGAGAGAGAGAGAGAGATTGAATGACAGAAAATATCTAACAAGGAAAGTTAAAGCTTTGTCTCTTGGCCCAGCACTATGGAAGAAACTGAAATCTCAGATTAGTTTTTGAGAAACTAGACGAAATGTTCATCAAAGAAACAATGTTTCAGGTACTATTTACGGAAGTCTTTTCTGTGGGGCTTCAAAACACTTCTCATCTGTCACCTGATCAATTTCACAACATAAAGTGAAGCGGGAGGTTTGGACTTCCTGTTGCCCTCCATTCCGCAAGCGAGGGCCAAGTGGTAGGACATATAATGGAGTGTACTGATGCTTGGAGAAGTGACTTTTTGTGGATAATTAACAGCTGAAGTCTTTGGTCAGTGGGAGGGTGGGGTGCAGGCGAGAAGTTTGAGGGAAAGGACAGACATGAGTGCTCTTGAGGTTTGGATGTGGACCAAATTGGTCTCCATTGGACAAACACTGACTGAGCTCTGAGCCACGTACCAAGAACAGGGGAGGACACAGAAAGGGTCCGAGGACACAGAAAGGGTCCGAGTCCCCAGCAATCAGTCCATTGTGGTAACCAAAGCCCTTTCCTTCCAGTACAGAACGTGGATACTCCGCTGTGTGAAGTGCCTAAGAGGTCAGACTCATCTTAGAAAAACTGGGCAATACAAAGAATTTCTTCCTCCAGTGGACCTGTTTAATGCTTCATCACACATTAAAAAGTAGCTATTTTTCTCTAAGTATTTTTCACTTGATACTCTATTTTTGACTCCATATAGACCATTAATATTTAACAGACAAGCCTGGATGGTGTGGCTAAGTGGTTGAGCATGGTTACAGGTTTGATCACCAGTGGGGGGCATGCAGGAGTCAGCTGACCAATAATTCTCTCTCATCATTGATGTTTCTATCTCTCCCTCTCTCTTCCTCTCTGAAATCAATAAAAACATACTTAATATATTTAATAGACAAATGACAAAACAGGGACAGCATTTTCCAGGGATCATATCCTTATTCTCAGAAGTCAACATATGTTAAAAGCTCCTCATTTGTGAAAATGTAAAGGGAAGTCTGGGACGCTGGAATGTTTGAATTAGTCTTACTCTCAAATTAAAACACCCAACCACAGTAAGATATTTTTGTGTCATCTTTACAAGACACTCTTTGTGGAATCTTTCCATTTGTGACAATGAATTTGTCAAACAAGACAGCAATAAAGCAATCACCTTATTTTTTTAAGGTTCAAACAATTATAGTTGTGAATTTTATATTCCCGTATCTTATTTCTTAAACTTCCTCTAGCCAAATACAAATTTTTATCACTAGACAGAACACCTTAAAAAACCCCGTCTTATTAAAAAGTTGGATTTCTTTAAGGTATCACATTTTACTATAAAGCCACACTAAAATGGTTAAATTTAAAATATTTTGCTCTATCTCCCCTATCTATGATTAGACAACACTGCTTATTCTCTCCCAGTCCTGGGCAATATTGCTTAGTTTAACAGAAAGATGTTTATGAGCATTTAGGAAAAATTTCCAGCATACCATGATTAGGTAATGAGTATGTTATCTTCATAATCTGCTTTATCACAATCACAAACCTTAAATTTCCCCCTTTCAAGTCACGTTGGGACAATTGTGTGAAAGTCAAATGACCTTTTATTGAGAACACACAGCACAGAAGTCTGGACTGACACTTGTAATATTTTTAACAATGCAGAGAGAGCTTCACTCAGCATATGAAAAACAACTGGATTAACCAAAAGGGTAAAGAAAACATAATCTTTGACCCATCTGTGTAGATGACATCAGTATACAGACTTAGAAAGCAAACAAGAAGGAGCCATTCAACACGACTGGGAGACCTTTTCGGGATTTGGAGTTTTCTTGCCTGCTTGTTTGAGATGCTATTCGGGATCAATTTCTGAATAAATAGTCTTAATACCAGAATGAGGCAGAAGTTCCCGTTTCTTTCGCGTGCGCCTGCACACACAGCCTGCCATTTGGTCGCTGTCACATGAGCCGGAGGACGTTTGAATTGCACCACTGTAGTTATGCTTTATTATATTTCAAATGCCTGCCTCCAGCATACCTGACACACTCTTGGAACTCAGCACAGCTCCAGCTGCCAGAGGAAATACCAGCAGCTCCGACTGGGCAGCGCGGATTACTCCACTGACACACCGCCCTCGCGGGCCCCTCGCCTGCGCGCCTGCCAGGCCACCTCGGACACACCAGCCCCGCACCGACCCCGCAGCCTAGCGGATCCCCGCGCGTCTGCCAGAGGCGGACCACCTCCGCCGAGTCCCTGGTACTCATAAGGATCTCGCTTTGTTTTTCAAGGTTAAAAACACCACCACCACCACAAAAAAAAAACCAAAAACAAAAACAAAAAACCAACTCTCATAAAACCTTATCTAGAAATAATCGGACGGAGGCATCATAGGAAGAAAAAACACACCCCAAACCCCAAACACTGCAGAAGCCTTAAATATCTGAGGGAGACTGAGATCACTGCCGTGACAGTGATGAACTTGACCCGGCTGATGGGATCATAAATGACCCGAGTTCATAACTGAGCCTGTGTATTTAATTGTTTTCCTGTGAAGACCTCCCCTCCCCCAGCCCCCACCCCTTCGCCCCTCACCTGCCAGCCGTCTGTCTCGGGTGTTTTTCCAAATCACATCCAGGGCTCTGGCCGTGGAGTCTCGGATGTGATCGCTAAAGGACCTCCGGAGAGGGGCTCTCAGGGGCCGCGCCATCACGTGGGCCTCAGGGTCCCCCATCCCCGCGAAGGACTTCAGTGCTGCTGCCCTGGCGCCGCGACCATTGGGCTCCGCTGCTGCTCCTCCAGCTGCAGGCGCCCTCCCGGGGCTGAGGGCTGCGGCTCTGCCAGGCGGCCCGGCAGCGTGCGCGCCAGGCCGGGGGCCGGGGACAGGGACCAGGCGCCCGCGAGCCCCGCGCCTTCAGGAGCCGGGCAATGCGGCTCGCACTGCGGCCCGGAGTGCGCCGACTGCAGGCGGCCTCCTGGACCGCCGCCAAGCTCAAGCTCGCGCGGCTGCCACATCTGGAAAGGCTTACAAATGAGCCAACGACACCCTCGCGCAGCTCTGGAGCTGCCTTCGTGGCTCTAGAGATGATTCTAGCTTCCTGTGTAATCTAGTAACTTGACTTGGTCCCTGCCTGGCTGTCCGTCTATGAAATCACATCTCTCCTTTTCTGGCAACACACAGAATCTTGCATTTTGAAGGAAAGGCAGGGCAGGAGGCAAAAAAATAAAAAATAAAAAAATGAGGGAGGCTGAGGAGGGGTCGCAGGTAGGGTGCTCTTTGACTTTCGAGGTTAACTCTCATTCACATGCGCCGCTTTTGACTATCTCCTTTGTGTTTTATTAACTCATGGTTTTAGAGTAGGATGTTTATGAGACAGAAAACAACCTTTAGTTGCGGTTGTGGGAAGGAAGCTATGGCTGTCACTAGCATCCTGCAGGCCAGTCTGGATTCTCTCTAGGTGGATATCTGAGTTTTAAACGAACTATTAATCAGCCCCTCATATTTCCCCTCTGATTATTCTTCTACTTTTCATTCAGTGATTGAATCAAATCATTCCTGCTTTTGCCTCTAAATATGGTGCAGATGCCTCCTGGTTTTGCACATCTTTCAGTGTTAAGTAAGCAATGGTCATTATAACTGCACATCAAAAACTCCCCCAAAACAATAAACAGTGCCAACGCCCTGAAATCAAAAGATGGGCCAACTGCTTCTTTTACAAGATATGTTGAGTTTCTAAAATGCCAAATAAATCTATTTCTCTGCCAATGAATTTGGCTGATTTTCTGTTTAATGCATTTTTAATTATCTTCTTTCTCACTTTCCCTAAATTCCATTTTATAATGTTTAAGGTTAGGCATCAAGTACCTAAGGGCCAGTTCATAATCTTTGTGAAATTAAATGATGTGTAAAAAGCATTTTGTAAATTATCAGGTACCAAGCAAATTCTAATTATTATCATAATTATTTTTAAACACGAAACTAATTTCAACCCACGTCGATCTCCAGAGTTTCCAAATTTCTACAGCATATATCCTCTTTCCCATCAACTTTGACAACTTAATTATGCAGAGAATGATAATTAAAACTGTGAGAAGGTGCTCATGTTATGAGTAATACTAGTATGTACCATTGCATATTAGTAACCCATGAGTTCTAAATTGTATTGTTTCCAAATTGTTAAAGCTCATGAATATCTCCAACTCAGACTGTGTTTCTTGGTAGATAGCTACCCCTTTGCCTTATTGTTGAACTGGACATAGATCAAGAGGTACAAACTACTGAGGTATACAGACCTCTATGCCTGTGGGAGTCAATTCCAAGGGACAGTTCACCATTTAAAAAAAAAATCTAGCCTGGCTGCTGTGGATCTATGGTTGAGTCAGCTTATGAACCAGGAGGTCACGATTCAATTCCCTGGTCAGGACACATGCCTGGGTTGCAGGCTCAGCTCCATCCCCAGTAGGGGGTGTGTAGGAAGCAGCTGATTGATGATTCTCTCTCATTAATGTTTCCATCTCTCTTTCTTCTCCCTTTCTCTCTGAAATCAATAAAAATATATTGTAAAAAAAATGTGATCACCTAATATCTGGTTCATTTTAAAACAAGTTCGTTCTCTCTCTCTTTCTCTCTCTAGTGTGTAAGTATGTGTTTCTTCTTTAAAGAGATTGAGCTTCTGGAAGCAGGTTGACTCATTTCCTGGTCAGGTGAGACAGAACAGGTTGATGGTGTGGCCCCCTTTTGCAGAGGAACAGGATAAAGTAACCATAGCCACAAGTACTGAACTGCACACTGTGTTGGGCCTGGGGAGGCTGAAGATGAAGACATAACTCTGTCCTTGAAGAGGAGAAATCACACTGACTACAAATAATTTCAAAATAATGTAATAAGTTCCATGATGGAAGCATGTTAATGGGCCAACACACAGGAGGGGAAAAAACAAACATAGCTTGGATTCCTAAATTTTCCTAGTCACTAACCTCACCTACATTTCCATTCTAGATCTATGACAATGTTAAGGATATACAATCATTCCCAGCATAAATATCAACAGCTGATTGTATGAGTCATGAACAATGAGTGACTATAATGGCACGAAGCTTTGTTATATTTAAATACAGAAAGGAAGGAGGAGCAATAAGGAAAAATAATATTTATTGAGTACCTATGACATACCACAAGCTCTACTAGCACTGTATGTTAGACCCCTGTATATGGATAGACTAGTGTATATAGAGCAATCAGTATAGGTGTTCTATCTCTTCTTTAGAGATTAGGAAGCTAAAGTTTAGGGAGAAGAGACTAGAGAAAGGTCACATAGTAAATGGCGGATCCAAGATACACACCCACTAAAGAGCTGTCTGCATCTTAACACATTGTGGACCAGTAGTTTTATTGCTAGCTTTACCCAGTGGCCCGATAAGTTTCTATTGAACGAGTACAAAAAACGTTTTACATAAATGTTAAAGGCACACTTTAAAATTAAATACCCATTGCATTTTGAAGTTATTTATTACACGGTCTTACAAGCTAGTATCTTTTTAAAGTATGATACATTATAAAACACTGTGTAATATGGAGTGAGAATTCTCGTGATCCGTCCGCAATGTGTTAAGCTTAGTAAGCCTCCAGTCATAAATAGTTTGGTCAGAAATTAATGTTATTGATGATAATGACCCATTATTATTATCTAGGCTCAGTGGATACTGAACTATGGGCCAAAGTTCCTTACTCTTAGCCAATAAAATCACCCAGGATGTGAAAGAAGCTTGAGTCTCAGATAGGTTCTGGGTGATCCCAGCTATGGAAATCAAAGGGCAGTGAGCCAAGAGAACTTGGGCATAGTCAACACATACATTTTAATGATAGGGCACCCGGGTCTGGTCTCCAAAGAGTTCCAAAACGACCCTCTTCTTCTGCAACACTTCTTTCCCAGGACAATCCTTCCAGTTCTTTGTAACTCATTTTGGCAGGTATTGGAAAAACCTACTTACTCGAACATCGGTTTCATTGGTGGAATTTCCATAGACCTAACCAATATGGGGTTTCGTATGTTGTTGTTTTTTAAGCAAATATACCAACATAAATGTGACTGATTGGCAGACTGTTGGAGAGGAGCAGCACAACACCATGTCATCAAGCAAGGAAGGCTTTAATTATTGGTTTCACCAGAGTCCACCACAGGGCTGGCCACTTGTCCCCTCACTTTTGAAAAGTCATTAAATCAAATTTCATTTTGAGGATATGTCAGCTCCTTATGGATGAATTTCAGCCACATATCATGGGAATAATGTAAAAACCATTTTAATACACAGCCAATTTTAAGTTATTCTTTTTTTTTTTTGCTTGCTTCCTGTATTTATTGGCCACTAGAAATATCCCACACAGAGAAATTGCTTTTTAGAATCCACTGTGTATAGAACAATTCCTCAAGTTGTATTTCCACAAATTTCAAATAAGCCAAGTCTTTTCAAACTGTTGAGAGTGGAGGGCAGTATGTGATAATTAGTGTTGTCTCAATTTGGCAGATGGGGAAAGTGGGAATATGAGAAGTTTGCTGGTTTCTTTCAGGATCCCACTGGGAATTATAAGACAAAATGAGAATAGCCACATAATGCTTTGACAGCTTCCCACTTCCTTGCTTTTTTGTGATAAAGAGCTCATATTAGCCATTGGTGGGGCTGCTCTCTGACCTGGGCGAGCTTTGCAAACCCGTCCAGATCCCTGGAGAGAGAGATTCTTGTCTAGCCAGCTAGAGATTCTGGCTCTACTATGTCCCTAATACTTTCCATCCAAGAAAAACATTTGGCAATATATTATACATTTTATCTAGTTCTGTCTAACTTATAAATGTTGTCTTCTTACTGCAAACAAAATTTTAATGTTATAGTGTTTCTAGGTCCCATTTGCTTTGATGTAATGTTGGGGACACCTTATTTTCCAAGCTTGTGTAGCATAAGAGTGGTCATAGGGCCACTCTCATTTGCTGAGGCAACTCATTTAAGCCTTCTTTGGAGCAATTAGAACAGTTAGGACTACCCAAAGCACTGATAGTTTCTATAAAGAAAATGTGAACAATGATGGGAAAGGGAAAGTTTATTGAGTCAATGGCATGTTTGGATCTGGGTCTTTAGCAAGGAAAGGAAATTATTGAAACCTCATTTGGCTAAGCCCTATGAGCAATCCAGCGCCTGCAACAGGACATCAGGCTTAGTGAATGACAGTGCCTACCCTGGTATAACAAGTCTGCCCAGTAGGCGGTCAGTCCACAAAAACACAGTTCTCCGTTATGTAGGTATCCAAAAGCCCATGGCGAAGTGAATGCATAGTGAGAACCTCTCTAACTCCGAGGAGCATATACATGTGTTCTGTGTATTCCAACTGATGATCCCTAGCCTGCAGGTTACGTGCTGCAGGTGACTGTTTTGATATTGAAATGTGTATTTAACTTTACCACCTTTACCACGTTGTTCTGGTACAAGTAGAAATTTTATTTCTTAATCTGTTTCTACCTTTGAAACCCTAAGGATTCCACTGAACTTGGTTGAGAATCTCCTTCATGATAAACTGTTAAATTTCCCTAACCAAAGAACTTAGGTAAAAAAGCTGTTAATACTATTTGTTAGGTATCTATTGATGCCTGGTAGACCAATAAACCACAATGATGATTTTCTTGAAATCTCTGATCTCTGCCCTGGGATAACGTTGCCCTTAGAAGGCAGGAAGAAAAATCTTAGAATCTATGTCTATATCTATGTATATAATTCTTTAAATATTTATACTATATTTAATTACTAATGTCTAGTAATTAAAATAAGGAAGTATCATTTACAACATGGTCAAAAACATGAACTACTTAGAGATAGATTTAATGATATGTGTACAAAACTTGAACACTGATTGCCATAGACTGCCAAGAGAAATTATTAAATCTAAATAAATAGAGATATACCCTGCTTATGGAGCTGAAGACTCAATATTGTCATGATGTCAATTCTTTTCATACTAATCTATAGATTCAAGGTAAAACCAGTTGAAATTCAAGTAGAGTGTTTTTTTTGGGAAAACTGACACATTGGTTTTAAAATTTATATGGAAATATAATGTTTATATCTAAATTAAAGATGTTGAAAAAGGAAAGCAATGTTGGAAGATTAATACTACCTGATTTCAAGAGTTACTATGCATGCACAGTAATAGAGACAGGGTGATACTGGTAGAAGGCTAGACATATAGACCAATGAAGCAAAATGAAGATTCCAGAAGGAGGACCATAGTACCTGCTCAGATGATTTTTGTTCAAGATGCCAAGGTAAGTCAATGGGGTAGGATGATCTTTTCTAACAAATGATGCTGGATAATCACATGAAAAAATGAGCCTCAACCCTTACCCTATACCTTACACATACATTATCAACCCAACAGAAAAAAAAATCAATGGATTATATGAAAAGACATTTCACAGAACATATGAAAGTGATAACATTGGGAAATAGAAGATCAGTGTTAAAAATTTTGATATTATTGAAAATTCTCCGAGAAAAGCAAATCCCCAGAACTCTGAATCTCTGAACATCAGATGTACGTCTTCACAGAGAGGTAGGGAGGAAATCACTGCTTGGAGAATGGTCACTGGTTGAGAGTATGGGCATACTGAAATGGATGCCTAGTGTGGTGTTATTGGATCAAATTATATGAGAGAGAAGGCACTTCAAATATTATCCACAATAACATATATTTGAATAGTATCATGAAAGACTCATTCTATATAGAATAATTATTAGTATCAATTCTTGTAGTGTTATTAGTATTGGCATATTTTTAACCAAAACAAATGAAACATTTTAACTCAACAATGATAAGGTTATTTTTAGATAGCATTATTATATTAGAATATGCTATTTGGGAAGATATATATTTGTTTTTAGGGCACCTAATGGAACATTAAAAAATGCTTACTTAAGCAAGTAGGTAATCTTTTAACGGCAGTAAAAGAACATACAATTTTCACAGCCTCTTTCTGATAAAAAATAAGCCAACAATTTCTTCCCAAATATTTAACTTAATTTATTGATTTACTAGAGGCCCGATGCACAAAATTCATGCAAGGGGCTTGGCCTATCGCAGCCCCAGCTGCCTTGCGGCCCCACCCACTGGTCGTTCCGGAAGGTCGTCTGGAAGGTCGTTCCACCGTCTGGTCTAATTAGCATATTAGTTCTTTATTATATAGGACTAGTGGCCCAATGCATGAAATTTGTGCACTGGGGAGGGGTGTCCCTCAGCCCGGCCTGCACCCTCTCCAATCTGGGACCCCTCGGGGGATGTCCAACTGCCGGTTTATACCCTGTGGGATTGGGCCTAAACTGGCAGTCAGACATCCTGCTTGCAATCCAGGACTGCTGGCTCCTAACTGCTCACCTGCCTGCTTGACTGATCGCCCTTAGCCACTCTGACTGCCAGCCTGCTCACTCCCAACTGCCCCCCTGGCCGGCCTTCTCGCCCCCAACTGACCCCCCGCTGGCCTGATAGCCCCCAACTCCCTCCTCCCCAGCCAGCCTGCTTGCCTCCAACTGCCCCCCTGCAGGCCTGATCACCCCCAACTGCCCCCCCGCCAACCTGATTGCCCCCAACTTCCCCCCTGCTGGCCTGATTGCCCCCAACTGCCCCCCCCACTGGCCTGATTGCCCCCAACTGTGCCCCCTTGCCAGCCTGATTGCCCCCAACTGCCTCCCATGCTGGCCTGCTCACCCCCAACTGCCCCCCCTGCCAGTCTGATGGCCCACAACTCGCCCCCCTGCCAGCCTGCTCACCCCCAACTGCCCCCCCTCCCACTGGCCTGCTTGCCCCCAACTACCCCCCCCCCCCGCCAGCCTGCTTGCCTCCAAATGCCCTCCCCTCCTGGCCTGATCTCCCCTAACCACCTCTGCCTCAGCTCCGCCACCATGGCTTTGTTCAGAAGGATGTCCGGAAGGTCTCCCGGTCTAATTAGTATATTACCCTTTTATTAGTATAGATATTTTTTATGTCTCTGTCACATAGTTGAATAGTATCATGAAAGACATATGTTTTTTGTATGTTTCAAGGTATATGTCATTAGATGCTCAATATATGTTTGGAAAATATTGATACTAAAATTGTCATAAAAAGCTTGAATTGTTAACAAATACCTTCTTTCATATGTGTTACAGTAGTCCACATCTACACTCTATTAGCTTAATTACTACTTGTACGGCCTAAAAGTCCATTATTACTAACAATAAGTCATTTTAAAGTCACACATAATTTTGAATGATGCTAGCAGTTGCTTCCTGCTAAGCATGCAGTTTTAGCAGTCAGTTCATGCCTTGGGTCCCACAGGCAGGATGATGAGATAGCTGCTCAAAAGCTTCCTAAATATCTTAAACAAGAAAAAAAGAAAGGACAAAAGTGAAACACTTACTCTTCTGACTAGCATATAAAAAGATAAAGAAAGACAAATCAGGAGAAGAAAGTTAAAAATAAAGGCCTTGAGACAGGAAAAAAGAACTATGGGAGAGGGAACATCACGATTCGTTTGCATAAATTAAACCTGCCTGGGAAGGGACCGTCTGTAAACTTCACCTGAAAGAGGACATCTGCAGGGAAGGTCATGCATACTCCTGTCTGAGCGAAGAAGGCAGATGGCGAAGGACAGTGAAGGTTTTTAGCAAGTGCTTCTTTGGACAAATTCCATTTTTTCAAAAAATGTGGGAACACCCTCATTCATGGATGTAAGAAACATGGCATCGTTCAAAGAAACTGCTGCCTGTAACTGCTTCCCTAATCTTGAATTGCAAACGTGGGAGTTCTGACTCTAACGTCCCCTCACACTCATTATTGGCCTGGGCTTCTGGGTGCTATAACAATTCCGTGTGAGGCCAAGAGGAAGTATTTAGTATTCTTTTTTAAAAGTATGTTTTTATTGATTTCCGAGAGGAAGGGAGAGGGAAAGAGATATAGAAACATCAACGATGAGAGAGAATCGTTGACCGGCTGCCTCCTGGATGCCCCACATTGGGGATTGAGCCCACAACCTGATCATGTGCCCTGACTGAGAATCGAACCGTGACCTCCTGGTTCATAGGTCAATGTTCAACCACTAAGCCACACACTGGCGGGGCTGTTTTCATTATATTTTTAAATGGTATGTGTCCAGGAGAGATTGGGGGGGAAAATCAATCACCATAAATAGGTTAGGAAACCCTGCTCTAAATAGATGTGTAAAGTATCTGGAGAGGGTGCTTCAGTGGCTGGTGTTTTAGTTTCCTTGTGTTTAGATGGAGAGAAAGGTAACACACTGTTTTGTGAAAATTTAATCAGTCTTTGAATTAAACAATTGACGGTATTTGCACATTTCTTGCTATTTATTATTTGTGTGGCAGATCAACATAGTATTGTTAATATCTCAAGTTGGAAATTGAAAAAAATCCTTTAAAGGAAATGGGAGTCTTTGAAATTTCATGCACAATGAGTAGTTCACATCTCGCACCAAGACTCTACATCATCAATGACACAAGAACATAAAAACGAAAACATTAAAACAAACAAACAAAAGAATGGATGGTGGCAGGAAATATAATTGGCAATTTGGTCAAAATCATAAATATGGTTATTCTAAAGTAAACCTTTCTATGTAGCTAGCTTTTAAGAAATGGTTAGCATTTCTGTGGAGAATGATTGGCTCTAAATTCAGTGAGAAAATTGGAAATGTTCAGAAGCAGCTATTTTCTTTAGTTCTCTAAATTCATGTTATCTCTTCTCTATGTTAATGGTGTCACTTATTATTTATTATCATGACCAAGGGTTGAATTATAACAAAGCAGAACTCGGTTTTTATCTGTCTGACCAAAAGCATAACTGAAAACCTTTTGATTGTTTTCTAACCTCGTCACTAAATCCCATATGATTTTTACATATTAAAAGTCCTTTATCAATAGTGATTATAGCTGTCTAATGGGCTTCAGGTATTGTAGGGCATATTTAAAATAAAAAACGGTTTCTGCCTCTGTTTCCTTTACTACTTAGATAAAAAGTTAAAAATAAAGCTGTCTAGATCTTTGCAGCTGGGATAATAACCCCTGACTAATTTAGTAAGATTTACTATTCTTAGTAAAAATTATAATCACTCTCCAAGGCCTGTTGGAGTCTGGACCCATCCCATTTTTCCAAACTTCTCTCCTTCCAAACACAAACTCTGTGCTCCAGCTGGCCGGGCTATACAATTGCATCACTGTGCCTTGTGCATTCCCACTGTGCTAACTTTGCCAACATCATTTTCCTTGCCTAGAAAAGTCTCATGCCTTCTTTCCCAGTTTTTCAAGGCTTACTATCCCTCCCCCCTTGCCCCCCCACCTCGATTCTCGCTGGACTGGACCGTTCAGCTCAGGTGACCTCTCTCAGCTAAATGTCTAGAGTCTTCTTTATCTTACCACCGAGCTTACCACTTACATTGCTCAGCAGGCTGGAAGCATTCTCAAGGTCTAGAACAAGGAAATCCTGAGACAACTAAACAGGAGAGGCAGAAAAAGGAGCACATATCACCTCATTTTTCTCAGTTCCTTTCCCCTTTATCACCGCCCCTCAACTTTCTAGTGGAGGGGAGAGGAAGTGGGAAAGAAAGAGGTTAAAGAAGAGAATTGGATGAACTGACATTTGGCTGGACTTAGATTAACCTGGAGTAGGGACAATACATTCCACTGAGGGGGAGCTAAGGATTGTAGCCTTACTAAAGAATGATAACATATTTGTCTGTTTGCAGCAATAGATGGTAATAATTTTTCACTGTCACTTGGGCTGTTTTTAAGATTACAAAATTGAAAACTAGGAATGCTTTCTCCCTATGTCATTCCATCCTTCTCCCATCTGACTGTCCAAAGTCACCACTGGATGGTGGTTTACTCCTGCACGCCCAAACACCCGCCACCTCACAGAGATCAGGATTCCTATTAAGTTAGCCCTGGGAGACAAGGAGAGGAGTAGGGCTGTACAGAAATTTATATTTAAAACAAGAACCTGGTCCAAATAAACATCTGCTTGTTGAATGTGAGTGGTGGGACACTGTAGCTCTCATTGCCTAGTCTCTATTCTTTTTTTTCCTCTTTCTATCATGTCTGCATATGAAATTATTTTCACTGTTTAAAACGTTGTTGTCTTTAGTTGATTGGATAATGACTGGGTTGGCTAATGACAAATATATGAAAATATATGACATAATAGGGCATCTTTGATTACTTTGCTTGTTCAGTAAACTTTTAATATGTATGTATGTTTTCTCTCACCTAACTACTAGCTCTCTGAGGGTAGACAGTTTTATAAGTCTAGCACACTATTTGATAAAAACAGATATTCTGAAATATTTATGGTTTTATTTATAACAAACTATGACCTTTTACTAGCCATTCAGAATCATGATAATTTTTCTTAAGCCTTAGTATTTTGCTATGCAGTACAAATTTTGAAGTTCATGTTGAAATGTGCTTGTGAGGAAGAATAAATGGGAAACTTTGATTGACATAGACTAGTGATCCTCAAACTTTAGTATAGATAAGAACTCCCTGGAGAGTGGAGTATATTATATTTAAGATTCTTTGGCTTATAGATGCTGACTAAGGAGGACTGGAGGCATCCAGGAATCTGAATTTTTAAACAAACATTCTAGAAAATTATGAGGCACATTTGAACAAACATTGCACTAAAGGAGTGTGACTTTGTTTCAATTAAAATGCATTTTTTTCCAACCCCAAAATTTTTGCATGTCCTTTATGTGCAAGACATTCAAAGGTAAACCAGACACGGATTTTATTAAATAATGGGGGGGGGGGGGAGGAGAAAATAAGCCTTCATGATCATAATAAAGAGCACAAAGGGATAAAAACCTCATGACAACTTCAAATATAGTATTGAGAGTTCCAGGAGGAAGGTCAGACTTCATACTAGTGCAGATCATGGAAGGCTTCAAAGAGGAGGTGGATGTGAAAATTTGAAGATAGTATGTAAGGACATTTTAGGAAAAGGTAACAGTATCAGCAAAGATACTGAGTAGAAAGTGCAGGATGTGGAGAGTGTGGGCATTTCCTTGAGGCGTCGCAGGGCAGTTGGTAATGAGGTGGGCAGCTTGGCTGAGAAGGTAGGGCTGAAGATTGTGTACACATATTGTTAGCTGGGTGAGACTCTCAAGAGAAAGTGTAAGGACAGACAAGAAAATAAATTCCAAATATCAATGTCATGCAACTTATTTAAGGCTTGAGAAGGGATTCAGTGAGATAAAGGTACAGTAGTAAGTATTCTTAATTGTATTAAAATGATATCAATAAGTACTCTGATACAAATTCATAACTTTATTTCTATGTGCTATATGATATTAACTGCCATTATTGGAGACAAAATAATCTTCCAATAAGAGAGTTTACCTAAGGTACTTTAAAAATATAACTCCATAAAATTGACCAGATATTTATATTTTTAATGTTTATATCACTTAGACACTTTAAAGAAATATAAAGTAAGGCTAGAGAACCTCAAAAACATTGTGAAGATTTCCCGTGCTCTTCTTCCTTTTAAAAACAACACAATACAAAACAAAACAAAAACCTGAAACCCCTAAGGGTTAAACAATTTCACTAAAGAAAACAAAAGGGAGGTAAGCTGAAGTCATGGGAAATGGTAAGGAAAGAGCAAGATACTGAAAACCTACCACAGATGGAGCAAAGATTTTCCAGATGTGGAATTCTTTCTATGCATCAGTGCTGTTAGCTTGGCTCACTTAGGTTCTACCAGGAAAAAAACAAAACGCAACTGTGGCTTCCTTTTAACTTTTATCTGTAATCTAACTAAACCTACTTTGCTGAAATGTTGTATTTTGTTTCCTTTAGGAAATGTCTTGCTATCTGTAATTTGCAGTTACTTTTTAAAAGCTGGCTTCCATTCTAGATGGGAGTACTCTTGGAACGCCTGGAGATGCTTGTATGTGTGCCGGAATACCTCCACTTAGAAAGACATTTCTCACATCTCGTTGTCACAGTCCCCATGTCCACATCACAGAAAGACCAGGATGCTCCCTGCGCGTGAGGATGAGGGGTCACTGCTCTATTTATGCTCTGCTGTCATGGACCATCTGGGAAATGGCTCCTGATTAGCTGCAGAACGATGAGTGCCATCTCAGAGTCAGGGTCACAGTTAGACCTACATGACTTGTTCTTTTTAAATTTGGTACTCAAAAGTATTACGAAATAATGAATGTTTTCATGCATAGCCATAACCCCTGGACACAGACAATAGTTCAGTGAAGGCCTAGATGGGAGGGCAGGGGCAGTAGGTGATCAACGGGGGAACAGAGGAAACATCTGTAATATTTTCAACAATAAAGATAAAAAAATATGAAAACAAATAAACCAAGTTAATATATTACACAAAGATAGAACTAGTAAATAGATTAATTCAGAAAAAAAATCAATGGCTAAATAAGAAAAGATAAAAGTTCATTGTGATTATACATTATGATTAACTAGAGGCCTGGTGCATGAAATTTGTGCACGGGGGTGGGGGTGGGGGGTTGTGTGTGTGTCCCTCAGCCCAGCCTGTACCCTCTCCAATCTGGGACCCCACTAGGATCGGGCCTAAACGGGCAGTCGGACATCCCTCTCACAATCCAGGACTGCTGGCTCCCAACTGCTCGCCTGCCTGCTTTCCTGATTGCCCCTAACCACTTCTGCCTGCCAGCCTGATCACCCCCTAACCACTCCCCTGCCAGCCTGATTGATGCCTAACTGCTCCCCTGCCAGCCTGTTTTCCCCTAACTGCCCTCCCCTGCAGGCCTGGTCACCCCTAACTGCCCTCCCCTGCAGGCCTGGTCTCCCCCAACTGCTCTCCCCTGCAGGCCTGGGTCCCCCCCAACTGCCCTTCCCTGCAGCCTGGTCACCCCAACTGCCCTCCTCTGCTGGCCATCTTGTGGTGGCCATCTTGTGTCCACATGGGGGCAGCCATCTTGTGTGTTGGAGTGATGGTCAATTTGCATTATTACTCTTTTTTAGATAGGATAGAGGCCTGGTGCATGGGTGGGGGCCAGCTGGTTTGCCCTGAAGGGTGTCCCAGATCAGGGTGGGGTTCCCTTGGGGTGTGGGGTAGCCTGGGCGAGGGGCCTGTAGTGGTTTGCAGGCTGGCCATGACCCCTGGCGACCCAAACGGAGGCCCTGGTATCTGGGATTTATTTATCTTCTACAACTGAAACTTTGTAGCCTGGAGCGGAGCCAAGCCTTCTGCTTGCTCTGTGGTGGCAGCCATTTCTGTTGGGATTTATTTATCTTCTATAATTGAAACTTTGTAGCCTGGAGTGGAGGCCTGGGCCTGCAAGGGTGTGCGGAAAGCTTGGCTTCCTCCATCACTGGGGAAACCCAAGCCTCCCTCCTGCTCTCTCCGTGGCTGCAGCCATCTTGGTTGTGTTAATTTGCATACTCGCTCCTGATTGGCTGGTGGGCATGGCTTGTGGGTGTAGTGGAGTGATGGTTAATTTGCATATTACTCTTTTATTAGATAGGATGTTTTTTAAAAGTTTTTACATTAAATCTATATTAAGTAAGTTCCTTTAATTGTGCTATTTCCATACAATTGAATGTTACTCAGTCTAAAAAATAGTGTTCTACTGAGTCATGAAAAGACATGGAAGAATTTAAAACATATTGGTAAGTGACAAAAACCAATCTGAAAAGGCTACATGCATATCTATTGCAGAGTCACACAGAATAGTTTCCCTGCCCTAAAAATCCTCTATGCTCCATTGATTCATGACTCCCTTCCCCCATCTCCTGGCAACCCCTGATCTAGAAATGCTTGTAATTTTGCCTTTTAAACAAATGTTATATAGTTTGAACTATACTTTCCACTCAGTTTTTCTGTAAGTATGAAACTTCTCTAAAAAATAATTAATTAAATAAACCTTTTTAAATGCACAGCACTGTGCTAAGTGACTTTTATAAAGATCTTAAGCTCAGCCGGTGTGGCTCAATGGTTGAGCATCGACCTATGAACCAGGAGGTCACAGTTCAATCCCCATTAGGGCACATGCCAGGGTTGTGGGCTCAGTCCCCAGTGAGTGGTGTGCAGGGGACAGCCAATTGATGATTCTCTCTCATCATTGATGTTTCTATGTCTCTCTCCTTCTCTCTTCCTCTCTGAAATCAATAAAAATGTATTTTTAAAAAATGCTTAAAAGACTATTGGCAATCAAGGCTGAGACAAATAAAACACTCAATGGATGATGAAAATCCACATATAATAAAGTATGAAAATGACCAGTACAGACTATTTATGCTGTAGTTGTATCATTTCAAAAAGTATGAAATTCATATGAGCAGGAGGTCACAGAAGACTCACAGTGATGGTGAGACCCAGATGAAACCTTGGGGGATGAGGGAAGTTAATTTCTGGAAGGGAAACTGAAGGAGCAAAGGTCAAGTTATGCAGGAGCAAATTCAGGAGAAAAGTGAGGTTGGTACCATGACTATAAAGGGAAGTACATGTTAGAGGAGGATGGGAAATAAGGTAGAAAAGGAAGGGTAAGGTCAAATTATGGAAAAATTTATTCATCAGCCTGAGGAGTCTTGGCATGTAACCACCACACACAGCATACAGCATGCATTCTAGACTGAGCTGTTTGCGTTGCATCTTGCGTTGGCCACAGTGTGACTTTGGCTATTTTAGGAAACCTCTCTGAGTCTCAGGTTCCTCATCTCTAGAACATAGAAAACGGTAATGCCTACCTTACAGGGTTGCTAGAGGATCAAATGAGTTCATATCTACAAAGTGCTTAGAAAAGTGCAGGCACAGAGTAAACGCTTGCTGTTATTATCCATTCAAACATCCATTTGACAAACATTAAGTGAAAAACTTCCTAAGAGGCTGGCATTCCATGGCTGCAGAGAGAATGTCTGCCTTTCAGGAAATCACAGCACAGCAGGGGAAACATTTGGCTAATATATCCAAGAAGACCATAGACTTTAAAAGGTGGGTTCAAGCCCCAGCCAGTTTGGCTCAATGGATAGCGTGTCGGCCTGTAGACCGAAGGGTCCCGGGTTCGATTCCAGTCAAGGGCACTACCTCTGTTTCAAGCTCCTGGCCCTGGTCGGGAGCATGTGGGAGGCAATCAATCAATGTGTCTCTCTATCATTGGTGTTTCTCTCTGTCTCTCCTTCTCCCTTCCACTCTCTCTAAAAATCAACAGGAAAAAAATATCCTCGGGTGAGGATTAAAAAATAAAAATAAAATAAAATAAAATAAAATAAAAGGTGGGTTAGTTCAAGAAGTGATGAACTGTACTGTTATACTCCATTTATGTATTTCTTTAAATCCAGAGGGAAGAGTAGATTTAACATTTATATTAAGAAAAAGTTTATAATATTAGCAGTTTGGAGTCATTGTATGTCATGGAGTATGTTTTCTGGGACAGTGTAATGGTTAGAAAAATTTAAAGACAAAAAACAAAACCCCATTGTGGTCAGCAAGTGAGTGCTTTTTGATTGCTTAAACATCACTTGTGGAATTCTATGGGATCTTTCCTACCTGATTACAGTTGACAGGACGAAATAGCTTCTCAAATCCATGACCCACTTTTTTGCACAAGCCTGCCCAACGAGAAGGTCACCAGTCTTTTCTTGGGCATTGGTTAATTTTTATGGTTGTCAATAACTGTTTTAAACTCCTCACTTTGATATGCTATATCTCAAAATCATATATTAATTCTGCAATAGAAAAGTTTACGGATCAATCTGAAAGAGACATTGATCTCAGGCTCTTGCCTATAAGGAAACAAATGAAAGTCCTTCAGACCAATGGAGGGTCTGGTTACATCATCTCATATTCAGACAGGTCAAAAGTAATGCCTTGCTATATGTACCTGTCCAAGATAAATGTACTCCTCCAAAGAAATTAAAATCAATGTACTATTATCTTGTCAGTACATATGTGTTTATATTCATGTTATTAATAAAAGTAACTGAACTACAGACCTCACTGGGAACTCGATAATGCTAAATATTTGATGGCATCTAAGAAATGATCAGATACGATTTACAAACCAAATGAAAGTCCTTCTATTACTTTGTAAATACAACTGATAGAAAGGGCCTTTTCATAAATTGTCTTTCTTCTGGGAAAATTGAAAATGACAAAGTAATTTTTCTACGATTAATAGGTCAATGTCAATTAAAATACTGAAATGCAAAATTGCACTGGTAGATTACAGCCACCTCTTCATACTGCTGATAGCCATTCTTTCAAAGGATAAAGGGGGGCGGGCAGATAAAATGTGAATAGGATTTTTTGGAGGAAGAAATTTGTAGTTTGTCTAATCTTGTGAAAAGTTATGGTCATTGTAAGACTGGAGATTAACTAAGAGCCCACATAAGCTGTTTGGTATTTCAAATAAATGGGTTGATTCAAAACTATTTCTGGAGCATCTGCTCTGCGCAAGATACTATACTGGGTATGGGTGAGAAAGATGAAATGAGAGCTTTACGCCTTCAAGGAGCTCGCAGCTTGATGTGGAAGATAATTCATGAACAGAAATACATTGTAGGAATCATTAAATGCTATCGAAAGATATAGCCCCCATCAGCTATAGAGACCTGGGAGGGCCACTCCAAGGTGTAGGAGGTAACATCTGAACTAGAACTTGTTAAAAGAGAAATTACTATGTAGCCATGTTGCTTGAAATATAACTGAGAAGAAAAGGAAGTATGTTTGAATGGTTCTGGTTTATGGACTTGGAAATAAACAAAATACCAGTAAGAACAGTGAGGAAAGTATTTAGAAAAGTATCCACTATTGAAAAATATGCTATGAATTCAAGATCTTTGGCATTTAAGAATAACTTACTTATATTTTTTACGAATTCCTTGATACCTGAAAGCTAATATATTTCCTCTCAACAGCCCAGTCAACCACAGCCAACTTTTCATGGATTAGTTTACATTAGGTTTCAGAAAAAATGAGAGGTTGTGTGCGGGCATACCCTAAATTCCTGCCTCATAAACAGGCAGGCAAGCAGAGACCATATACTAAGAAAAGTGAAGCAAGTGAGCATTTATAAGCCATTAGTATAAAAATAATGAAATTCATTTTCTGAGAGTGAAAGGGAATAAAGAATTTGAATGTTGGCCAAAGCCCTGCCTGGCCAGATAAAGACAATTTTCAGATCCTGCCGAACCCTGTAAAACAGCTGGGGGCTTTGCGGTACAGAAAGCGCTTTACTTAGAATAGAATGATAAAATTCTACATGGACTTTGGGAGTACTTAGAGTATAGAGCAAAGCATTTTCTGGTTTTTAAAAGATCTCATTTACTCATTCATTTACCGAACATCAAGCATTGGGAGTACAGAGTTGAATGAAACAAAATTCCATCTTTCAGGTACTTACAGTCTAGGGGTGGGATGGCATTAAACTGGTCTGATTTGTATTAAAATGGAGGCACAAACAGGGCAGAGTCTTTCAAAGGAGACCTCTGAAATAGAGCCGTCCTATTTTTTTTTCCCCTCAAACCCTATTGGATCTGCTGATATTAGAACATGGGTCAGAGTGCAGTAAATTGCATGGGTAATCTTCTGAATTGAAGCAATGATGATCAGACTGACATTTTAGATCTGTGTGTGTGTGTGTGTGTGTGTTTTGTCACTTGCATTTCCCTTCTCAGTGATCAAAGGCAGTGAAAAAAATTAATAACAAAAGCCACCACGTCTGGGCTTTGTTATTAGTAAGTTTACAAGGTGTTTGGAATGAAATTATGAAAACCCTGGTTTTTCCCCTTACACATTTGTCACAAAGAAGTGTTTGATTTTTACGTCCTGCCTTCCCAAGCCACGACACAAAGTTTGGAAAGACTATGAATCTGTTATATAATCCTGAAAGCTATCTTTCACAAGTGTTTCAGGCTCTAATCTTTCACTATCTGGGTTTTTAACATTTCTGGCAACCTCGAGGCAGGAGAACAAACATTCTAAGAAAAATGGCCAAGAAATGCAACCAAAGTCAAATTCTAAAGTCATGCTTCTCAATGATGCCCTTCACATATTTGTATGGGATAGAACTGCAAAGAACACCATTAGTTAATGACCTGGTTGGGATATTTGGCAGTTGTGGAAGTGGCAGGAATAATGGAGGAAGTGTGGGTGTGGGGGGAGTTAAAGTTTAGAATCTTATTAACTCTAAATCATTAAGATTGAAACCAAAGTATCTTTGTGATTACAATTCATGCATTACCATGTATTTATGGAACACCTACTATGTGCTAATAGCTGTTTTACTTACGGGCCACACAAAGACAATAATCCTGACCTAGAAAAGCTCATGGCCTGGAGAAGAGGACACACAGTGAGGCAAGATAATAATAAGACTGAAATAGAGAACACATAAAGTTTTCTAGGAGCACAGAACCATCAACGACTAAACTGTCCGGGAAGTTATTCATTAAGGTGGAGGTTTAGTTATATCTAATAAAACAAGTAGAATTTTCAAGACAGAGAAGGTGGACATATTTGCCATTTTTGGCTAACAATAACTATCTGTTTTCCATGTGATTTAACTTTAGAATGAGAGATTTCATATTACTCTGTACTAGAGGCCTGGTGCATGAAATTCATGCATGGGGGGGGAGGGTCCCTCAGCCTGGCCTGCACCCTCTCCAATTTGGGACCCCTCAGGGGATGTCCAACTGCTGGCAGTCGGACATCCCTCTTGCAATCCAGGACCACTGGCTCATAACTGCTTACCTGCCTGCCTGCCTCATCACCCCTAACTGCCCTCCCCTGCTGGCCTGGTCGCCCCTAACTGCCCTCCCCTGCTGGCCTGGTCTACCCTAACTGCCCTCTCCTGCTGGCCTGGTTACCCCTAACACCCCTCCCCTGCCGGCCTGGCAACCCCTATCTGCCCTCCCTTGCAGGCCTGGTCACCCCTAACCATCTCTGCTTCAGCCCTCGCCACCGTGGCTTTGTCTGGAAGGACGTCTGGAAAGATGTCCGGAAGACGTCCGGTCTAATTAGCATATTATCCTTTTATTAGTATAGATTCTTACTTTTCAAATATTCCCAGAGTCATGTTTTAGTGGCTAATATGCAATGTGAATTCTCTAAGTTACATGCTTCTGTGCTATAGGGAACACATTCTAAATCATAAGGGTGGATATTTTTCTCTCCCATGTGACTGAATGAAATGAAACTGAGTTCACTTAGGATGAATTCAGGGCAAACACGGTCCATATCTTTTTTTTTTTTTTTTCCTGACTAAGCCATCTATCCCTCTCTAAACTACCTATCATCTATATTTCTTAAAAAGACAGTTATGTGATTTACGAAGAGCAGAAAAATACAGACTTAGGAGAGGTTCTCTGGCTGGGTGTGGTGGTTAGGGTAAAACAAAGAAACGAATAAACATACACAAAGAAACAGAAAGAAGAGAAGATATTGGTAGGTATACCAGTGAGACTTGTAGCAGAAAACAGATGCCACATTGGGTAAACTGAGGGAAGTTAAGTCAGAACTCTTTATAAAGCTGTAGGGAAACCACCAGGGCAAGAAGAGAGAATGGTTGTTAGCACCTGGAAGCTGGTGTAGAAAGGGCCACCTAGGAGAAGCCAGCAGTGACTCCTCAGGAGGCCACACTGGCCCCCCACCTTCATCTCCTGCCCTGGCTCCTCACTGGTGGAATGGGGAAGGCAGGGGGGAGGGCAGCCCATTGATTGTGTGGACATCAGCCTCCAGGGCACAGAGCAGGAAAAGCAGGGTGGGGTGAGGTGGGTCTGAGGGGAAAAATGGACAGATCCAGTGCAGTAAATGACACTGCATCCAGATCACACATATCAAGCAGGAAAGTTGGTCCTTACCCTGTAGGGAGAGAAAGAACACGTTGAAGCAGGAATTTCTATGATCAGGTTGTGATTTTCAAAGATAACTGATGAAAGTATAGAGAACGGACTGATGCAGTGATAGGTAAGGCAGGGAAACCTGCCTGGACACTGTTGTGAAAGTCCAGTGGGAAGTGGAGGCTGCAATAAAGCAGAGGCAGGGAGACTGGACAAGGGATGATGAGGAGGCAGTGCTGTCAGGACCGTGTGCAGGAGGTGAGGGGGTCCGGTTACCTTGGGGCCTGCGATACAGGGAGTCATAGGAGAAGAGGATACAGGTGAGGCATTTCTCAGGGACTAATCCTGGTGAAAATCAAAGATGATCTGCTCACAAGAGAGAATTTCAGTCTACTAGAGACAGGCATTCCTAAGGAGAGGGCAAATAGGACCAATTCTGTCTCTCCTGTGAGAACCGCCATCTGGATGAACTCCCTTAGAAGTTGGAAGGCGATCTCTTTCTTTCACACTGATGGCTGCTCAGCTCTTAGCTGGTGCCCTGAGGAAGTGCTTACGAACACCTGGAGGAGAGCAGCCACTCAGCTAGCTTCCATTTGGCTTTACACGTGATGGTTATAAACTCAACTAATTATCATAAAATACAGCTACCATTTTGTAGGGACCTGTTTGCGCCAAGCATTGTTGCCTTACAACAGTGTGACAGCTTCTCTGTTTATACTCAAGAAATGAGAAAATGAGGAGGTTGAGTAACTTGCTCAAGGCCACATAGATAGAAAGCAGATGTGCTGGCAAATATACCAGTGACATTGGGCCTACTCGTCAAGGGCACACAGACTCTCGTTGCGTAACAGAAGTTATTTGACAACATTATGTGTTGAATGTATTGATACTTGTGTGATTAATTCTGATTTTTTAAAAAAACAAATGAATTGTATTCTATTTCAGATCCTGAGAATGCACATTGTGACCGTTTGCTGAAAACAGTATTTTTTTTTTTCTTCTTTTCCTGGGAAGCTTTCTGCATCAGCTGGGTTAAGGAATGCACACTGAGAAGAGGGAAAGGAGGATGCTAGCCTAATAGAATATTCTCAATTAGAGTTTGAGTTCCTTCAGGGCAAGCACCATGCCTTAGTCATAACTGCTTTCTTTTTTTAAAAATATTTTTAAAAAATATATTTTATTGATTTTTTACAGAGAGGAAGGGAGAGGGATAGAGAGTTCGAAACATCAATGAGAGAGAAACATCGATCAGCCGCCTTCTGCACATCCCCTACTGGGGATGTGTCCGCAACCAAGGTACATGCCCTTGATGAAATCGAACTTGGGACCCCCCCAGTCTGCAGGTTGACGCTCTATCCACTGAGCCAAACCGGTCAGGGCAATAATTGCTTTCTTGAGGGAACCTAATACGATGCCCAGTACATGTTGTAGTTCAGTAAGTGTTTGTGGAATGAATGAACCAATGGGAGGCTGTTTCGAAGTTGTTTCCCCTTGAAGTCTTTTGCCATCACAAGGTGGGAGACAGCAGCAAAAGTCATTCCACTAGCCTTCCTTTACTTAGCAACATGGACCAGAATAGAAAATGTCCACTTAAAGGACACACAGGGGCAACCATACAACTGCAATTCAAGAATTATTAACGGAATGTAACCAACATGATTTTGTTTAGAGCTTCGCAAAGCCTGGTGGAGTTGCTTCCAGTTGGCTTGGATTAGAGGTCATACAGATTAAAAATAGGCTTTCTCAAGAAGGAACAATAGTCTATATTCACTCAGCAAGACAGAAAAAAATGGCAGGCCTTAGGGGCGGGTCGGAAGCTTAATCCTATTTAAGAGCTCAATTAACCCCCAGAAGATTGTGTGGGTCCTCTGCTTCCATCCTCACTCCTCTGTCTAGCAGAGCTTAAGAACAGAGAGTCATAAAGAGAGGAATAAAGAGATTCGCATTTGTCTATAACACTCAAATGTTCTTAATATTTTAAATAGGGCATAATAGAGCTTAGGAATACAAGAATTAGATTGCTTTGACTGTTATGGTCCTTTAAAACTTTTGGAGTAAATCATATTCTCTTTTGAATTGTCAAATCTGTTACCATTATTAATTAAATATCCAAACATAAGCCTTTATTTTGACACAAATTCTTTGATATTTTAAAAAATATCATTCCTTTCTTTTATTTATATTATCAAACAAAACTATATTTCTTCCTAAGCAAATCAGCACATTCTCAAGAAATCAAAATAAAAACCTATTCTAGAGTAAATCCTAATCATTCTAATGTTTCAATATGTAAAAGGAGGGTTCTGTTCAAGTCATCCCATCCTGGGTTAAGTAAATGAGATGGGGCCTCCAGGTGACTGGGACCTGGGAAGGTCATACATATCAGTTGGTGGGTCTGTGTTTCACAGATCATCTTGTGGCAACTCTGTGAATGGCATTTATTAACACTTTGCATTTGTTGCCCAGCAGTACAGAAATGACCAAGAGAGATATTAAATAAAGAATGACAGTTAATTTTGTTGTTGTTGTTCTCCAGGAGGAACATTTCCAGGATTATGATAAAAAGTGGTGGTTGCATCATATTGGTACTCTGTTTAATTAGTTCCTGTTGTAACAAAAATATCTTTAAAGTAGTTGAGAAGCTTGATAAAAAGAAGGGCTCTCCCTGTCAATCTGAAATCATTTAAGTGGCCTGGAGAAGAGAACTCTTTGGCTCTCCATCCCCTCAAGCAATGACATGTCCATCCCTTTTTCCCCTTCCCCACCAGCCGAGAATTTACATTCTAATTTCCTCCTTGAGGCATGAGAGAAGTTGCTGATCTTCTGGAACAAGATGACGACTTTGCCCTGTTTTACACTTTGTTTAAATTGCAGCTAATCTTGGGAGTTACGTTTCCTTTGTGATGCAAATGACCACTTCACCGTTTATTTCTTGTCCTTACTAGATAGCTAACACAATCTATTTAAGATATTAGAGCCCTGGAACTGTCATTTAAATTTGTTCAATATTTGCTACTAATCCATGCAATACCACTGCATTGTAAATTGAACAGCTTTCCTCTTAACTGACGCCAGTTCAGTATTTTCCTTCCATTCTGAAGGGTTACCTTTCAACATATTAGTGTGAAGAAATCAGAACGAGTCTAACGTAAGAGAAAACTTAAGCTGTGGAAGGAGACAAACCATAAAAACTTTTGTGTGAAAACTATCTAGCAGCAAACATAAGATCACGAACTAGAAAGGGAACATCCCCTGTATAAAAATCGCGCCTCAGACCAACTCCAAAGCTTCATTATAAATCTACAAAGTCATGCCATTTTTTAGATAATACTATAAACTTTCAATATGGCTCTTAAAAATCACAAGTGTCTAAGAACTAAGTGATGTGCTTCACGTTTGGGAGCACACTTTTAATCTGTATTATAAAAACCTATTGTTATTACACAGGAAACATAAGACAATATTGAGGAAGATCCACAGATTTTTTAAAAAACACATAATCCCATCAATTCAACTCTAATTTTTCATATTCTATGTTTTTCATCAGACCTTATCCATTTTCCACAATACTGCTAAATAGTTATAATGATAGCACAGAGCACAGAAAATATTATAATTATTTCCAATATAATTTTCTTATTGTTTAAGAATTATAATTTTGATGGTATAGCATCAGCTTTAAATAAGTACATCTTTTCCCTTGACTACTAAATAAGCTACTTAGGATTAATAAACAAATATTGATAATTATTAACAACCAATTTCCAAAGACCATTCTCCAGCACAGTAAACAACATCTCATTCTTTCCCTCAAGAAAAAAGTTGTGGTTGCCGTCATTCATTCCACAAACACTAGTATGGCCACAAGAAGCATACATCTCATTCTAGTATGATGAAATGCTATATTAGAAAACCACATTTTTTTTTTTTACATTTTGAAAAACACAATTTATTTTTCAATAATTCAACAATAATATTTGTGCAAAGATTGATGAGATCAACACAGTTTTAATGAAATGTCTACATGAAGATGAATTTTCATTCTAAAATAGATAGGAAGGAAAAATAAACCATATTTCCACTTACCAGCCATTTCCTTCTCTGAAATACCTGGGAGAGCCTGAAAAAGAAAACAAAAGTTACAAAATTGTGCTATGATTAGAAAGAAACATCAGATAATATTATTACAAACTTTTTAAAAACCAGAAAGCTATATGAGCCAGCAATCCCACTTCTGGGTGTATATTCAAAGGAAATAAAAAGAGGAAATCAAAGAGACATCTGCACTCCTCTGTTCATTGCAGCATTATCCACAATCGCCAAGATATGGATGTGATATATAATGGAATATTATCTAGGCATGAGAAAGATACTCTTCCTGCCATTTGCAATAACATAGACCTTGAGGGCATTATGCTAAGTGAATCAGAGGACATAAGTGGTTACCAGGGACTGTGGTGGGTGTAGGGTGGGAGGTTGGAAGGGTGGGGGAACCGGGGAGAAATAAGGAGAGGTTGTTAAAAGGGTACAAACTATCGGCTGTAAGATGAATAAATTCTGAGGATGTAAGGTAAACCATGGTGACTATAGTTCATAATATTGTAATATATAATTGATATTTGGGAAGAGAGTGAAACTTAAATGTTCTCATCAAAAAAGGGCAAATATCTGAGGTAACGGATGTTACTAATTAGATGTAAACAATTCTTTCACAACGTATACATATATCAAATCACCACAAGATATACTTGAAATATCTTACAATTTTATTTGTCAACTAGAGGCCCAGGTGCACGGGGAGCGGGGAGGGGTCAGTCCCTCAGCCTGGCCTGCGCCCTCTCACAGTCCAGGAACCCCGCGATCGATCGCCCCAAAAAGGTAGGCCCTGCCCACCTGGCCGGGGCTCCGCAATGGATCTCCCCCACCCCCCAACAGTGGGAGGCCCCCCCACCTGCCTCAGAGCCGCTGTGGGGTAGCCTGGACCGCCCTCTTTGGGGCCATCGTGGAGCCCCCTGATTGAGTGCCCCGCTGACCGGTGGCCTGGTCCTCCCTCTTTGGGGTGATCATGGGGCAATGGCGGGCCCCAGACCCATCGCATTGCACCCGCCTTGGCTGGCCTGGCGCCAGTGGGTGTCATAGCGCTGTCCTCAGTTTGTTCCGCTATTTGGCCATTCAGTCGGTTTGCATATTACACTTTTATTATTATAGGTTATACCTCAACAAAGCTAAAAAGAAAAAGAAAAATGAGAGTTGTGGAACTGTCAGCAAAGTTACTAGATCCATCTATGATAATTCTAAATCATCATTTAATTGTTTTCTTCTCTGAAGATATTGGTGATAAATGAGACTAAAACACTCTTTGAATTTGGATAGAATGGTTGGAGTTCATTTGCTTTGTTCTACTCTGGGAGTCAAAAAACGTAAATTGCTTACTCGGCCCCTTCCACTTCAAACCTCTGTCCTTTTCTTCACTGCCCAGAACCTTCCTCTCTGAAACAGGGAACCACTCCTAGTTCCCCGGGTTGCTGAGAGGACTGTGGTAGCTTCCAGAAAGCATAGGAGGTCCTCAGGAAAAGGTAGCTGCTCTATTAGTTACTATGGGCTTCGGGTCAATGGGTCTAAACCTCTCTAACATGAGAGGTTTGGAAGTTCAGTTTCCAGCATATTACCTATCACTATCATTACTTTAAAACATAGAGTTTAGAATGAGATGCTTACAAAAGGCTTTATAGTATAAATATCAGTTCTACTGTTTGTGGAGACTCTAAAAGTATGCTAGGAAGTCGGACTTCTGGTTCCCATTCACCTCAGTTATTCATGTATAAAATACAGTTAGCATGAGGACACTAATCTGTATTGGAAATGTTTTATAAATCTGTCTGACCCACTGGGATTTGACGCCTTCTGCCCTACAGCCATTGATCTCACGAGACATCCACAAGTGATGTTTCTCCCCTTCTTCAAGGAACAAAATCCTTACAGTTGGAGTAAGAAAAATAGACACATGGTAACTAATTTTGTTGTGTGTGTGTGTGTGTGTGTGTGTGTGTGTGTGTGTGTGTGTGTGTGTGAGAGAGAGAGAGAGAGAGAGAGAGAGAGAGAGAGAGAGAGAGGCTCAATGCACCTCTGTTAAAGATCAGCCTAAGGAAATAGCACCAATCTTCATTTCCAGAAATATCAAATATCAAGACACCTATATTGTTGTGAGATATTTATTACTGGGGAGATCCTCACCTTTGGAATTTATAGGATTTGGAGATCAATGTAATTTTTCAAATACGGGAAAAGTCTTCCTATGGATAAAAAATCCAGGGGGTTTTGTTTTGGCAATGTCGATGTACAGTGAGAGTAAATGAGACTTAACCTCAACCTGCATACAACCATTCATGTCTTGTTCTCTGGGTGTTAGCGTCAGCTCTGCACACTGACAAAGATGCAGCCATGGGGAGACCCTCGGCTGACTGAGTGGCAGAGTGGAGCGTCCCACCTGGAGAGCAGGGAGTCTGAAGGACCGAGTGGGCTGCAAGCATCTTCCTCAGCATGCTTTCGTTTAGAGCAGGGTCAGCGGATTTTTTCTCCCCTTCTAGAAGAACTCCGGTTCTATTCTTCAGGGAAGCTAATTTCTCCCTTTACTGCCAAGTTACCCTACAGTTTTGGTGATTTGTTTTGTTCTATGTGTCTTTTTGGAAAGGATTTAAAAATGACATTAAATCCATACGATGTTATATATATATTTATTTTTTTAATTTTTAATTTTTATTGATTTCAGAGAGGGAGAGAGATAGAAACTTCAATGATGAGACAGAATCATTGATTGGCTGCCTCCTGCACACCCCACACTGGGGATTGAACCTGCAACCTAGGCATGTGCCCTGGCTAGGAATTGAACCGTGACCTCCTGGTTCATAGGTGGTTCAACCACTGAGCCGTATCAGCTGGGCTAGAGATCACAGCCTTTAAATTGACTTATTTTTTTTGTGAAAAGAAAATAAACAACAAAAACAAAACAAAACAGGAATGCTTTCATTGTCAAGCTTGTCAAGGTTGGTGATAGGTAATTAAAGGATGTTTAATGAGAAAGTTCCTTAGTAAACGAATAGCTAATTAATACTTACTACTACATTCTTAGTATGTGCAAGGCAAAGTTTTGAGCTTTTACTCCATAACCTCACTCAATCCTTAGAACAACCCCATGAAGTCCTGGAGGGCAAAGCAACTTATATGAGGTCACACTCAGTCCTGGGAGATAGGACCCAACCCCTGGCATGCTGGCCTCTGAGGTCACTAACACTAATTTCAAAACACTGAAGAGCAGAAAGGTTTGAAGAGATTCCCATGATAAGAAACTGCCTTAGATCACAAAGTATCTGTGCAGGCATAATTGTGATAGACAGTTGGAAAGTCTAAGTAAGCTCTCTCTTCTTACAGCTAAGGCGTTTAAGGCAAATTGAGTGTCTTGCTCTACATTACAACTTGACCAGCGACAGGCCTTCCTATTTTATTCTATTTGATTACAAAGTATGCAACCGAGCATGAATAAGTAAATATGTAATAAAATGTTGATGAGCTGCACTATGAAGCAAAAATATTTTAGCCTCCATACAACCAGTGCTAATACTTCATGGAGCCAATGTCAATTATTTTAAATCGCACCACGTTCTTCATGATTCTTTAAGCTACCAAGGCTCACTTCCATTAAGTAACTGCAATGGCCATATTATGAGATAGAGCAAGGAACATCAAAGTTTAATGTAACCCAGAATTTGATAGCTTCTCTTTTAAGTAAAATCACATAGTAATATGAGCTGGATGTCCATCAGCTGAATTATCTCTGAATTTGAGGTAGAATTGTCTCTTTAGAATATGGTTTATAAATAATTGATTGAATTTGTGAGGTTTCCCAGGGATGAAAGGAATTAAATATAAAAAAATACTGACACTTGGTTTTCAATTAATTGAAGCTATTTGTAGATTCATATCAGATGCCTCACATTATTATATGTACAACAACCTTTAATGAAGTTTTCTTCTTTGTGCAATTCATATCCAATTAAAGAAGATGTGTGAAAAGATAAAAAATAGATCCATGCAGTGGATGCTAAATGACAATAATTAACATCACCACGGACGTGCTGTTAAAAGGAGCAGGAATATAGTAGATAATTAGGAATACCCAGGTGAAAATGAATTGGTTTTCTTGGGCCTCAAACCTTCAGGAAGGAAGCGTTGGTCAAGGGTTTTTTTTTTTCCCCTTTGACATCTGAGAAGAGAAACAGCTAGGTTTGGGGTCCATGTCCTGAGGCTCCTTAGTGTTATGTCTGTTGCTTAGAAAGAAACATTCCATGCAGGCTGGCTAGCGAGTCTGGTACAGAGTAAGTGTTCATCAAACATTTGTGGAATTAAAATACCAAATGCATATTTGTATGGACAGTTTAAGTAACATGTATGCCTGCTGCTTATGAGAAAGCTCCCATAAAAGGCATATTTTGGAATTCATTAGGGGCTTTTGTTAATAGCTGCCACATGTTTCATTTGAACTGTATCCTCAGGAAGTGATTTAACATTTCTGGCAATAAAGCAATTAAACAGGATTTTCCTGCTGGCCATATGGGTTCGCTATAACTTCATATTTTCTTCTCTCATTTCTCAGCGGAACAAAGGGAAATCTACTAATAACTTCCAAATGAGAGAAAAAATAATTCATAGTCTTTTGTTATTATTCTTCATGATAGTCAAATGATAGAATAACAACCTTTGGTATGGTCATACTGACCCTCCAATGGTTCTCGGCATGTAAAGATTTTCATTTAAGTTAATCTGCTAAGGTGTTTTACAACTGAATTTTTAAAAAGCCACTCAAGAAAGAGCTTTTTTAGTAAGAGGAGAGGAAACAATTTGCTCTCTCTTAATGAGGTCTTTAAAAGCTGTGTGTGGGAGCTCAGGCTGTGTGTGAGTCTGTTTGTGTTTGGATGTAAAAAATGGCTGGGGAAATGCTGATTTTGACATGCCTGGCGGAAATGTTGGAGACACATGTTGATTCTTTTGATCTGTGCTAGGATGGTTTTCTGCACTTACAGGGGGACCACAGCCGAACACCTTTTAGGACCTTACACTAACTGCATAGAAGCTGCTGACATAAACAGTAACTAAGTAATAGATGTTGTATCTGGATCTTTTTAAATCTAATGACAATGGAAACATTCTAATTGATCCAATTTCTTCTTGATGATTTTAGGTGAAAATTGAGAATGATTTTCTCCTTTAATGTTATTTTTATTAATATGCTATGTTCCTCATATATATATATATTTTTTTTTCTATCAGTTTTTTTTTGGAATCAGGCTCACAGAATACTACCATTAAAAGGACCTTTGAAAGCTAACCCCTTCCAACAATGGGCAGCTATGATAGACTGAAAGTTTCCATGAAGGGATTCATTTTTATCCCACATTAAAATAAAAAGTCTTATCATTAATTTTGTGCTTTCTCTCTTTACAGTCAGTGCTTGTTTTGCATGTTTTAAAAAATATTAGTGATTTCACACAGAAGTTTATGGAATATTCTGTTCTTTTCTATAGAGATTTCCTCCATTTGCCTTTTTAAAAATTGCAGGAACCAGTGGCAGAGTAATATATTCCTTTCCTTGAAAAACATTCACTTTTGTTCCCACAAAATATCTTACAGGGAAATTTAGAAAGGGGTCATTATGTCCTCAGAAATTTCAGGAAAACCTCCCTCAGCGATGGAATAGCCTCTGTCTCAGAAGAGGGCACAAGAGCCCATTGTGGGTACAATGGGCCGCAGGAAGGGTTTGGGGCTTCACATTTTTTGGGGGAAGACATGAAAGACAACAGAAAAAAAGGTGCATTGGAAAATGGGTTTGTTTCCATCTCTTTATTTAAAGACTCTTTTGAAATCACTCCAGTCTGCGATATTATTAGCCAGTCAATGATTCCTGTTTGCTTTCATTTGAACAAAGAAGTTCATTGAAAAGCTGTGTCTGACTGACAATCTGATGTCACCGCTTTTGGTTTACAAAACACTTCTCTAGCTTGGAGAGTCATCGTTCCTTCATAGAAAATATAGGCTCTTCTTGGTAGGCGGAATTTAATATTATTTAGTCCTGTTTCCCAAACTATAGCACTTTGAATACTACCTTTACAATTTGTACTATATACATGAATTACCTATAAACTATTTATTTAATAATTTTTAAAATATTAAATTTAAACACATTTCAAAGGGGAGTTGGGGACTGGGTGAAAAAGGAGAAGGGATTGAGAAGTACAGATTGGTAGTTACAGAACAGTCATGGGGATGTAAAAAACAGCATAGGGAATATAGTCGATAATATTGTAATAGCTATATATGGTGGTAGGTGGGGACTTGGAAAAATTAGGGAGAACACTTTGTAAAGGATATGACTGTCTAACCACTATGCCATATACCTGAAACTAATACAAAATAATATTAAATGTAAACTGCAATGAAAAAAAACATCATTAAGAAAATACAAAACATAAAAAACATACATTTCTTTTTTCACTTGACTTGCTTTAAGTAATAAAAATAAAACACATAAACTTTTGGGTTTAAACCTTTGGTTATATTATTCATAGTACACGTTAACATAACTACATGTAAGGAAAAATGACATTTAAGACAGGTGACTTATTCAGTGAGCAACTGCCTCAGAATGACTGCTTATTTTTCCTGCTGGACGATGTTAACTAGCAATTCATCGGCCCTCGGTGCTAACCTTTATGTCGTCTCTTTCTTCCTAGTATCCCTCATAATGGATTTTCCCTCATTTTGTCCAGGTCCTTATTTTTCTGGCCGGAGTCAGCTTTCTGCTGGTGTGCAGCCCTCGTTCTTGCTCTATCTGAAGGACATTGCAAAGGCAACTGTCCCACTACAGTGTATCACTCCCCCGCTGTTTGCTTTAAAATGCTTGGATGCTGCTGCTCCCTCCTGGAATGCTCAGCTGCCAGCTACGTGCTGTGCTCTCAGATCCTTAGCCTCTTGGGCCCAGTTCTAGTTAATTAGTTAACAGACACATATTGAGTAACCACTACATGTGCAGTCTTTTACCAAGAGCTCTGGTGGCACTAAAAGAAATGGAAGATCTGCTGTAAAAATAAGAAATCTAGTTGTGAATTCAAGACTGAAGGCTACAACAGAAAATGATGGGTATGAACAAGTACTAGGCTCCCTGCTGCCACTAATTAGCTTTGTGCCTTTTGGCAAGTTTCTCGAACTCTCTGAGCTCAGTTTCCTCATCTGTAAAAAAAGAAATAGTACCTACATCTCAAGGCTATTTGGGGATTAATTGAAATACTGCACAAAAGGGGATTAACACAGTACTTGTCCCAGAACTCCCTAAGTGTAAATTATTCCTATGGTTGGATCTGTCATTGTGACATAAAAATGTGACTACATAGCCTGGCCAGTGTGGCTCAGTGGTTGAGCGTCGATATATGAACCAGGAGGTCACTGCTCAGTTCCTGGTCAGGGCACATGCCCGGGATGCAGGCTCGATCCCCAGTGTGGTATATGCAGGAGACAGCTGATCAAGGTTCTTTCTCATCATCAATGTTTCTCTCTCTCTCTCCCTCTCCCTTCCTCTATGAAACCAATAAAAATATATTTTTTAAAAAGTGACTACATATTTATTCTGAAATAATGCAAAGAAGAATAGGTTGTTTGTCTCTGCCTCCTCCTCCACCTTCTGTCAGATTAACTTGTTTTTTTCATGTTCATTCCTCCTTTATTTATTTTGAACTATTTGTAATTATTTACTGTTATTTTGAAAAAAAAATTCTTATTTTTTTGTCAACTATTTTCCTTCAGTCTGATAAAGCCCAGTTTGGAGGCTTACCATTCTCAGCCCTCACCCTTAACGTGAAGCCTGTCACCAGGCGGGTCTATTATTTGCCCTGTTAGGTATAGGCAAAGGACACTGTCCATCCTGGGTCCTTACAAAGAAGTTCTGTGCTCCCAGGTGTGTGCATCCTGGAGCATCAGGGCCTGAGGGCATATATGGAAGTGACCCTTGTACCAGAAGATGCACAACATTTATCTTCTGTACTTGTGGAACCTTGGGTGACCTCTGAATGGTAGAGGGTAACTGGGGACATCACTCACATTTAACCAGACACCTAATGAGATTTATACAATATCATCCTATATGATAAAAGGCTAATATGCAAATTGAACAAATGGTGTAATGACCGGTTGCTATGATGCGCACTGACCACTGGGGGCAGACACTCAACGCAGGAGCTGCCCCCTGGTGGTCAGTGCACTTCCACAGAGGGAGCCTAAGCCATCAGTCGGACATCCCCCCGAGGGTTCCTGGAATGCGAGAGGGTGCAGACCCGGCTGAGAGACGCCCCGAGTGCACAAATTTTTGTGCACCCGGCCTCTAGTTTTTCTATAATTTCATACATGATTCAGAAATTATGATATTTACTTTATACTTTTATTCATTATTTTAAAATTTTATTATTATACTAGAGGCCTGATGGACGAAATTCATGCAAGAGGTGGCCTTCCTTCCCCTGGCTGCTGGCACTGGCTTCCCTCTGGCACCCAGGACCCAGGCTTCCCTTGCAGCCCCAGTTTCGTCCAGAAGGACATCCAGTCTAATTAGCACATTATGCTTTTATTATTATAGATTACTGTATTTTAAAAATCTCCACCCAAGGACATGCTCATTATTTTAGAGAGAGGAGAAAGGAGAGAGAGAGAGAGAGAGAGAAAGAGAGAGAGAGAGAGAGAGAGAGGAAGAAAGAGAGAGAGAGACACATACACACCCATCAATGTGAGACTGAAACATCGATTGGTTACCTTCCTGAACATAGCTTGACCTGAATTGAAACTGCAACCTTTCAGTGTATGGGATGATGCTCCAACCAACTGAGCCACACCAACCAGGGCTATTATTATTATTTTTTTATTTGTTACTTTGTTTATACTGTTACCCACATTTATAGACTATAATATTGCATTGTCCAAATGTACCAGTTTATTTATCTATTCGCTTACTGAAGGACATCTTAGTTGTTGCCAGGTTTTGATTTTAATTATGAAAGAGCTTCTACAAACATCCATGTGCAGGTTTTTGTGACTTACATTTTCAGCTCCTTTGGGTAAATACCAAGAGTGAAATGGCAAATTGTATGGTAAGAATATGCTTAGTTTTGTAATGTTCATTTTTCGCTGACATAAAATTATAAATAGCTGTATCACTGTCAGTCAGGGTGGGTTTGTCTTTCTGGCTCCTATGGTCTTGTCTAGTAGGGTGTGAGATTCATGTGCTGAGAACAGTTCTCACTTTAATGTAATGACTAGTGATAAACAGACTTTTTCCCCAACCCTTTCCAGATGTAATCTAAAAAACACCTCCCTTTTAAGAACAGCAGGCAGGTTGCTCCCTGGTTTAACAAAGTACACTCAGACACAAGTGCTTCGGGACAGCTAGCTCCTGATTCCCTGTGGTGACAAAAGTGTCTGGCACCGCTGCCCTGCCGGTCACTTGGTGTACCTGCCAGTGTTGCTCTGGTGCTTGCTGGAGCCAGCAGGATACTCAGAGCCTGCAGGGCAGGAGGGAAATGTGGGTTTGGTGTATGTGAAATATGCATATGAAATGTGGGCAAAGAGAATATTACTGGGGAGACGACCAGACCTCAGTTCTTGTTTTCTTGAGGGAAAGATTTCAATCAAGAGACAAAGTTTAGCAAAGTAAGTAAGAATTCATTGGCTGCAGCAAAGATATACTTCGGACAGTGCAAAAAGGAAAGGGATAGAAGAACTAAGAGGAGAGCTTAGGCTGGGCTGCTTCGACTCAGTGAGAAGTCCGAGAAAAGGGGGCCTTGGAGACAAGTTCAGGGGTTAGCCCGGGACAAGCTGCAGCTGCCTATTGCTCCCCTTGTTACAAGTCTCAGGGAGTCCCTTAGAGGGAAGAAGGGGGGAAGGGAATGGCATGGGCATGCTCCCCTGGAGGGGCCTCTGTTTTCAGAAGGGTTAAAGGTTGAGTATCTAGGGGAGGTTTTAGGGGAGGATCAATAGAATATTCATCAGCTTTATGCTGCTGTGCCAAAATGAGATATTATTCTGTTAATTTGTCTGTCCTTGGGTATAGTTGGCCAATGGAATTGAATGGATTTCTGTTATCTGTCTCCCTAACTAGGGTGAGGTAATTTAAACTATTTTCCCTCTGTTTGGAGAGACGTTCATCAAACCATTTACTCTTACGTGTCCTTGGTTTAGGGAAGATAGAATTTACTAGGTGCCTGCAAACTGCTTTTGAACTCTTTTTAGTCTTAGTTTCCCTATTCTGCTTGTCCTGGAATTTTCCTAGCTTCTTACTATGCTATGACAAGTGGAGGAGCAGTTCTGCTAGAGAGTGTATAGAGTATCGGGGTGTTTCATTATTTATCATATAATATAAAAATCTATGATGGTGAGAAACAAACAAATACACAAACAAAGGGGACATCTATAATACTTTCAACAATAAAGATAAATTAAAAAAAAAACAAAACAAACTATAATGGCCCGGATGGCGTGGCTCAGTGGTTAAGCGTCCATCTATGAACCAGAAAGTCACGGTTCAATTCCCGGTCAGAGCACATGCCTAGGTTGTGGGCTCGATCCCCAGTGGAGGGCATGCAGGAGGCAGCCAATCAATGATTCTTTGTCATCACTGATGTTTCTATCTCTCTCTCTCCCTTCCTCTCTGAAATCAATAAAAATATATTAAAAACAACAACAACAAAACTATAATGGTTATGTAATTGTTGAGTAGCATTTTTTTTGGTCTGTGTTTTTGCAGCAATCACAATTAATTTTAGTAACTCCTTTAACTCTCAGAAGTGTCCCAGTTTGGATGATAATTTATATGGAAGTACTTTGTATGAACTTCATCTACACTATCCCATGCCCATGGCATCCAGGTAGGATGGGCCTAGGGGGAGCACCAGGAGGGGATATAAGGGAGTGATATTGTGATTTATAATAAGAAAAATATAGTTAGTCTCCTTCCTGGCACAGAACTCCTAAAACTCTTGGAATTTCCTAAGTGATGACAGTGATAAAGGTGTCTTTTGTTATGTTCATGATGTGACTTCTGGAAAGCACCTAAGGATGGGGGCTGGTTGCCAGTGGAGCCAACCATGTGATTAGAGGGTTAGAACTTTCAGTCCCACCCCTCCCCTCGCCTCTATCTCCACCTCCGGGGAGGAGAGAGAGGCTGGAGGTTGAGTTGGTTGCCATTGGCCAATGATTTAATCAATCACACCTTGCAATGAAGCCTCCATAAAAACTCAGAAGGAAGGGGTTTGGAGAGCTTATTGACGGTAAACAAATGAAAATTTGCTAAGACTGGCTACTTGGAGAAGGCATGGAAGCTCCATTTCCTTTCCTCAAACCATGCCCTAAGCATCTCTTCCATCTGCTTGTTCCTGAGTCATACCCTTTTATAATAAACTAGAGGCCCAGTGCATGAAATTCATGCATGGGGGGTGTGTGTCCCTCAGCCCAGCCTGTACCCTCTCCAATCTGGGACCCCTTGAGGGATGTCGGACATCCCTCTCACAATCCAGGACTGCTGGCTCCCAACTGCTCGCCTGCCTGCTTTCTTGATTGCCCCTTACTGCTTCTGCCTGCCAGCCTGATACACCCTAACCACTCCCCTGACAGCCTGATTGATGCCTAACTGCTCCCCTGCCAGCCTGTTTTCCCCTAACTGCTCTCCCCTGTAGGCCTGTTCACCCCTAACTGCCCTCCCCTGCAGGCCTGGTCACCCCTAATTGCCCTCCCATGCAGGCCTGGTCCTCCCAACTGCTCTCCCCTGCAGGCCTGGGTCCCCCCCCCAACTGCCCTCCCCTGCAGGCCTGGTGGCCCCCAACTGCCCTCCCCTGCTAGCCATCTTGTGGTGGCCATCTTATGTCCACATGGGGGCAGCCATCTTTGACCACATGAGGCAGCCATCTTGTGTGTTGGAGTGATGGTCAATTTGCATATTTATTAGATAGGATTAGATAAGATAGAGGCCTGGTGCACAGGTGGGGGCCGGCTGGTTTGCCCTGAAGGGTATCCCAGATCAGGGTGGGGGTTCCCTTGGGGCATGGGGTGGCCTGGGCGAGGGGCCTGTGGTCGTTTGCATGCCAGCCACGCCCCCCAGCGACCCAAGTGGATGCCCTGGTATCTGGTATTTATTTATCTTCTATAATTGAAACTTTGTAGCCTTGAGTGGAGCCAAGCCTCCTGCTCGCTCCATGGCCGCAGCCATTTTTGTTGGGATTTGTTTATCTTATATAATTGAAACTTTGTAGCCTTGAGTGGAGGCCTAGGCGGGCCAGGGTGTGCAGAAAGCTTGGCTTCCTCCATTGCCGGAGGCAACTCAAGCCTCCTGCTCTCTCCAGCTCCGTGGTTGCCGCCATTTTTGTTGGGATTTATTTATCTTCTATAATTGAAACTTTGTAGCCTTGAGGCCTAGGCCAGTCAGGGTGTGCGGAAAGCTTGGCTTCCTCCATTACTGGGGAAACCCAAGCCTCCTGCTCTCTCCGTGGCCACAGCCATCTTCGTTGGGTTAATTTGCATACTCTCCCCTGATTGGCTGGTGGGCGTGGCTTGCAGGTGTAGCAGAATGATGGCTAATTTGCATATTACTCTCAGATAGGATATATATACTAGAGGCCCAGTGCACGAAGTTTGTGCATGGGGGGGGGTGTCCCCTCAGCCCAGCCTGGACCCTCTCCAATCCAGGACCCCTTGGGGGATGTCCGATGGCCGGTTTCGGTCCGATCCCAGGATCGGGCCAAAACAGGCAGTCAGACATCCCTCTCACAATCCGGGACTGCTGCCTCCTAACTGCTCACCCGCCTGCCTGCCTGATCACCCCTAACTGCCTCTGCCTGCCAGCCTGATCACCCCTAACTGCTCTCTCCTGCAGGCCTGGGTCCCCCCCCCCCCCCCCAACTGCCCTTCCTTGCAAAAGACAGGGATAAAATTGTTACTGTTGTAATTAGCTAGTTATTAATAATAGAAAAGCAGCAAAGGGAAGGCCAGGCATTATAAGCATGCAATTTCACACTCCTCAGGGAACCACCTGTCCCTTCCCTGCAAATCACTGGAGGAAGGGGTCCAACAAAGAGGAGATGGACGCATGCACAGTAAAGTCCGGGTGAGAAGGGAAGATGTCTGTTAGTCAAACCTGGGAACAGAGATCATTGGCCAGAGGAGATGGGGTCACTGCAGTCCACAAAACTTGGGACTATATAATCCCCCAGTTAAAGGAGCTCAATCTCTTGTGGCTGGTGGCTCTCTTGGTGCTCTTGGCTCTTGTGACTCTCTTGCATTTGCCTGTGCTACCTCCATACCCATATGGCTGACCCCACAGACAATGGACTTAATACTACAACTGGGAACACAAACAAAGCTATCCTGATGCTGGATTGGAATGTGCCCCAACATGAAGTGAAAACTCCAGGCAACAGCTTTAATCCCACCTCTGCTGAAAGCAGAATGGGACTTCTTCCTTGGTGGGATGAAAGGAAATGGGATCTTGGAAACTCAGGGATTTAACTCCAAGCAAATAAATTCCATTAATTCTCCCATGCCAGTCTCAGGAAATTTTTTTTTCTCTTGCTATCACAAGAAGCCCACTTCTCCTGGCAATAGGTGGGGACAAGGAGCACTCTCCACAAATAGCAAAATGACTTTGTTCAGTACTCTTGACCAGTATCACTACAGAACTAATGCTCACATCTATGGGGACTGTGGATAGTGTGTGTGGGGAAATACAGGAGTGGGGGGCTGAATTAAAGATACTAGGAGGGGCCAAACAGGGGGAGAGAATATAGAAGGAAGGGAAGGAGTTTGCATTAGGACTTTAGAAGACTGGGAAGAGGGTTGAGAAAGGAAAGTCAAAGAGCTAAGCTGTGGTCCAGAGAGAATTTAGTTTCCTCTTGGGGTAACTCTGACTTTTGTTTTGGGTACAACTTCATCCAATGATCTATTTTCTGTAACTAACAAAATAAAATATTTGGTAGCACAATTTAAAATAAAAAATACGAAAGCAATATTGCTATTTCCCCCTTTTCAGGATTGCAATATAGCAGGATTTCCCCCCAAAACTGATATCATCCCAATTACGTAAAATGAAAAATGTAGTACTAGGAAAGAATTACATATTTTTTAAACATTCAGGCCTATTAATCTATATGTTAAATATGGAAATAGCCAATAAAGGAACTAGAGATTATAAAGTTTTTCCAAAGTGAGAGAACTGAGCAATCAGTGCATTTTAGTGACAAAGAGAATGTTTCCTCTGTGATGAGGCCCTTTTCTCTTTCCAATTAGCCACTGCCTCCTTTTTTTAAAATAGGAAGTTACTATCACATGAGCCCTAAATGGGAAGGATAATTCATCGAGTTCTCAGCAAAACTGGAAGATTTTCTGAAATATCTATTTTTTTTTAATAAGAAAAAAACACTTTTAAAATTGGCGGTTATTTTCAAATAAACAAACTCACATGGCCCAGATGAAAGAAGTGACCTATTTTTAAGTGTCTTTCATAGGAATTTAGTAAATGTGTTACATTCTCTGTAAGCTTATTTTTAATTCCCCAACTCTTTTCTTTAGTATTTGGGTCAAAAATTTTATTTACAAATGGTACCTTTCCACTCATTCTTCACTCTGGGAACATTGAGTACTAAAAATTAAACATTTATTGAAGTAGACCTTAAAAGATATTTTTATTCAATTGCATTATTAACATTGGGCTTTGAACTTCAAAAATACACACAACAATAGTAAATTTTCTTTATAATAAACAAAATTTCAAATAGAAAATAAAAATTGCTTTCATTAAATGCTTAATTAGTTAATCAAAACATTTAAGATATTATCTATGGGCTATTTTAACTGGTAGCCACTGCTGTTGAATACCTGTGGTCGATTTTGCTTTGAAAGATAACCATAGGTCAATTGATAAAATAAACAAATCATTGTTATAGTTATATGTTTGGAGGCTCTTTGTTCTACTTAAAGTGCAAGTACTTTAGTATGTTTATCTACTTGTACCCCTTATAAGACATACTTTGTTAGACACAAAATGTTAACTTGAATTTAGATTTTTACATTGATTTCATATGGATCTGACATTCTAACATATGATAAACCCCAAAGGATTAAAACTGGGTTTCTAGAGACCTCAGATCTAGTCCTGGAGCCTTACCAAGGTAAAACACTTTAGGTTACAGTTTTCTTAGTTATAAAGTTTAGCTTATCTTTAAAGTTCCAAATTTTAAGTAATTCTTCATTTGTGCTGAAATGTCTGTCAGAAAATATCTTAGCCAAACTGAAACCATATGAGGTCTAGGAAGTGATATTTCTTTACTGCGTAGACCTCATATGATTTTTCTATGGTATGACCCATAGAACTTAGTGTGATGGTTTTAATATACGTCCACAAATTCTTTGACACAACTCTCTTTAAAAGATGGAGCCTCATTTCCCTCCCTTATAGAGAATGGCAGAAGTGATGGGTGTGTGACTTCTGACAGGACGTGCTAAAAGGCATCACAGGACAGCTTGCACTGGTATAAACTAGTTCCTATGTCATGAGGACACTCACGTCCCCCTACATAGTTCACACTACAATAGCCATGTGAACGAGTCACATTGGAAACAGATCCTCCAGCCCTAGTCCTGCCTTCAGAAATCTTGACACATGCCAAGCTAGAACCACTCAACTAAGCTGCTCCTGAATTTTTGACCCATAAAGATTTTAAATGTTCATAGTTATTTTAAGTTGTTAAATTTGCGGGTAATTTGTTATGCAGCAACAAATAACTAATACATTTACCTATATATTTAAATGAGGAACTTATGCTATCTTTTGTATACATCTGCAAAACTATATCTAAATTTAAATTCATCTTATTTCCTAAGGAGCTAGGTTTTTTAGAGCTCCTTTAAAAGACTATTTGATGTTCAAAGACATTAATTTACCCTTAATATAAAGAATACAAATTCCCCCTGTTACAATTAAATAGCATTATTTTATGTTATTTTTTTTGTGGCAGTCTTAATGAAAGCTGGTCTCTAGTCTTCATTATTCTCTTTCATCATTCTTTGCAGTTAAGCATTCTGCTTGGGTAGATGGTCATCACTTATTAATTTATACTTATTGATCTCCCCTCTACATTTTAAGTAAAAATAGGAATTACATATAACATAAAAAAATTATTTCTACCCTTAAGGAACTTAGACTTTTCAACAAAATGTGATGTGAGCATATAATCTTTTTGTTGTTGTTGTTAATCCTCGCCTGAGGATATTTTTCCATTGATTTTTAGAGAGAGTGGAAAGGAGGGGGAGAGAGAGAAACATCGATGTGAGAGAGAAACATTGATTGGTTGCCTTTTGCATGCACCCCAACCAGGGCCAGGGATCAAGTCTCCAACTGAGGTATGTGCCCTTGTCCAGAATCGAACCTAGGACCCTTCAGTCTACAGACCAACTATCCACTGAGCCAAACTAGCTAGGGCAAGGCATATGGTCTTTATACCATACTGACATATATACAGAGATAAGGTAATGCATATGAATACTTTATTGTTATTGAATGTTTATATTCAGTATTTTATTTAATCCTTATAGTAATCCTATAAGGCATAAAATAATTCCCTCACTAGTTAGTGGTATTATTCCTTTTGAAAATAAATATTTTTTCTGATTATAAGCATATTTTAGAGACTTTGAAAATACAGAAAGTTGCTCTAGTGTTGTATTAGTGCAGACCAATCCAGCAAGCTGGATTATGAATTACTAGAGGCCCAGTGCACAAAATTCGTGCATGGTAGGGGGGTCCCTCAGCCCAGCCTGCACCCTCTTGCAATCCGGGATCCCTCTCGCCATCTGAGACTGCTGGCTCCTAACCACTTTGCCTGCCTGCCTGATCACCCCTAACCACTCACCTGACTGCCTGATGACCCTTAACCTCCTCTGCCTGCCTGCCTGATCACCCCTAACTGCCTCTGCCTGTCTGTCTCATCACTGCTAACCATTCACCTGCCTGCCTCATCGCCCCTAACTGATCACTCCTAATTGCCTCTGCCTGCCTGCCTGATCACCCCAAACCACTCTGCCTGCCTGCCTGATTGCCCCTAACCACTCACCTGCCTGCCTGATCGCCTCTAACCGCCTCTGCCTTGGCCCCCGCTGCAGCGGCTTTGTCCAGAAGGACGTCCGGAATGACATCCGGAAAGTTGTTTGGCTGTCAGGTCTAATTAGCATATTATGCTTTTATTACTATAGATTATTATAGATGTGAGACAGCTAATGTATCTCAATGCATCCAGTTTTGTGGCTTCATGAGAGGTGCCATTGAGTAGAGTAGGAACAAGACTGTTACTGGAGAACGGTGAATGCAAAGTCTGACAAATCAGACTGGATTTTTTTTCTGTCTTACATTAGAGAGAAATCTAGCCATGTTTTTAAAATTTTGCCTGGCCAATGTGGCTCAGTGGTTGAGCACTGACCCATGAACCAAGAGATTGCTGGTTTGATTCCTGGTCAGGGCATGTGCGTGAGTTGCGGGCTCAATCCCCAGTAGGGGGTATGCAGGAGGCAGCCGATTGATGATGTTTCCCTCTCATCAATGTTTCTATCTCTCTATACCTCTCCTTTACTCTCTCTGTAAAAATCAATAAAAACATATTGAAAAAATAATGAAAGTTTTGCTTTTTTTCTCTCTCAAATGTGCTAACAAGGGGACTCTCTAGAGGTACCATAGAAAGCAAACTAAATAATTTTAGTAGCTCATATTATTGGGAAACATGTAGTACATGTCTCTAGGGCAATTCCTTAAAAGTGACTTTAAAACAAGCTCCAATTTTAACAATATAATACAGTTTTCTGTGTTAATCTGAGTAAGCCCTTACATTCCAAACCAAATTCAAACCACGTACTTTTACTTATTAAATGAAAAATTGAATATATGTATTTTTCAGATTAGAATCATATTACACATCAAACTATTGTAAAGCCTTTACTGAACTTGAAATTTTGCAATTTAAACCAACCAAAATGCACCCGGCTGGTGTGGCCAGTGGTTGAGAGTTGATCCATGAACCAGGAGGTCACGGTTCGATTCCAGGTCAGGGCACATGCCTGGATTGTGGGCTCGATCCCCAGTGGTGAGTGTTTGGGAGGCAGCCAATCAATGATTTCTCTCTCATCTTTGATGTTTCTATCTCTCCTTCTACCTTTCTCTCTCTGACATAAATTAAAACACAGACACACATACACACAGACATACACATGCATATGTTAAACCAACCAAAATGCAATCACAATGGCGTTTTCTTTGATAAATCTCAAAGACGTTATGTTTGCGTGTCTTATATGCTACACAAATATGCCATGTATATAAGGCAACTACTAGGGTATCAAATAGTCTTTTGTTAGTATTTTGGTGATGCTATATAAAGATTATTTACCCTAAGATATTTCAAGTGATTGATTTAAGCATTAAATGCTAAGAAATGTTTGAGTTTCTTGAAATTACATAGGCATATGAGTGAACTATGTAGAAAACAGACCCAACGAAGGCACTCACTGGAAGTGAGGATCATAACAGAGAATATTTTTGTTAGGGTCCTGTAACTTATGGCAATTATTTTATAAAACAACTGGGGAAAAACCAACAAGGAAAGAGAAAACTCAGAAGCTGAGCAGTCAGTCCTGGGTTTTTGCTTTTATAGCTTGTTTAAGCCCTGGAAGCCCTGAGAGGAAGTAGGAGGGAGGCTAATGAGCTTTTGGCTCTCAGACCAGAGCCAGTCCCTCGAGAAGACTGTTGGATTCCTTCTTGTACGGCAAGAAGGGATAATGTGATACATAGAAAACTTTTTTTCTTGCTTCCAATGGTCCTACTAAATTGCACAATAGTTCTAAAACACTTCTCAAACACTTAAACATGTTCTGGGGCAGTAATTTTGTACATACACAGAAAAACATCAGGAGGCCATAAATGTTGCTCTGCTACATGAAAGGAGGCTGACGAGTGGGTGGTTTCTGAGGCCTGATGGGAAGGTAGGGACATAAATGAAGCAGGCTGTCAGTGAATGATTCTTAGTACATAACGGTCTTTCATGTGAAGACAAACAGCTGCTGTAACTCTTTGGAAAACACCATAGAGATTTAAGAATTCATAGAAAAAGAACTTCGGCACTCTCACAGATGAAGGTCATGACTAAATATTCTCTGGGAAAAAGATATTGTCTTCTTGCATCACATTTTAAAACATGCAGTGGTTTATATTTATTCCAAATTAAAGCAAAGTGGCTCTGTCAACCACTCATTCAATATATATTAAAAACTTGGTATTGCAAGGCAGGGAGGAAAACATGAAAAATTATGAAGTGCAATGCCTAGTTTCAGTGAACTTGAGATTTGAGAGAAAAAGACATACACATGCAAGTTTTACTAATGATTCAAGATACCGAGAGGTAATGTTGGACAGTAAGAGGGTCCAGCTTTTTGCTTAAGGCTTGCTTGCACTTAGACCATAGTTCTGTGAGTATCAGCTGACCACTATTTAAGTCGAGACATGGTATAGTAGAACATCCAAAGGCTCACAAAAAAGTACAGATAATTATGTCTTGTCACTCACAATTCAAAATCCACCTACGGTTTTCCCTACCTCACCAGGAGACAACTTATCAAGTTGGACAAGCAACACTAGCCTCCAATATCTTTCCTTCACTAAATCCTCCAAAAGACCCTGACAAATCAGTTGTGTCTAAGTAATGAAAAAACAGTAAAAGTAGGACTTGCAGGAAATTCCTTTTTCAGTTTCGCTAGATCAGTGGTTCTCAAAGTAGAGTGTGCATCAGAATCAGCTGTGGGGGCCTACTCCCGGAGTTTTTGGATTCAGTGCATCAGTAGGTCTAGGATGGGGCTAGAGAATTTTTATTTTCTTTAAGTTCCCAGGTGATATCACCGCTGTTGCTCTGGGCACCATTCTTTAAGAATTGCTGATCTAGGTGAACACACTGGTTTGATTTTATTTTATTTATTTATTACTTTTATTTTTTAAGTACATTTTTAAAATTGATTTCATAGAGGAAGGCCGAGGGAGAGAGAGACAGAAACATCAATGAAGAGAGAATCATGGATCAGCTGCCTCCTGCATGCCCTCTACTGGGGATCGAGCCTGCAATCTGGGCATGTGCCCTTGATCACAATCGAACCTGGGACCCTTCAGTTCGCAGGCTGACACTCTATCCATTGAGCCAAACCAGCTAGGGCACACACTGGTTTGATTTTAGTTCTGAAAACAGAACCTGTGGCTGGAGTTCAATGAGTGATGGAATAGGATGGTATGAAATGATGCTATAGAATTAGGTGGCAACCAGGTTATTCAATGCCTTGTAGTTTATGTTAAGCACTGAGAATCTACCCATAGTTTTTAAGTAGGTGAGTGACATGATTTGATTTGCAGTTTTCAAAGATGTCCCTGCCAGTCCTGAGTAGAACATCTTGGGAAGACTCAGCATTAACAGGTATGACAGGACAGTTCGGGAAATAAAAATGCAGTGCTAGTGATGAAGATGGAGAGAAGTGTCAGGCCTAACTTACATTTTTAGAGGCAGAATCATCAGCAGAGACTTGGTGATGGACTGATGGTGGGAGTGTGGGAGAGGCAGCTGACAAAGAAGATGCTTAGCTCCTATCATATGAAGCTGAGTTGATGGAGTACTGGAGGCAGTGGAGGTAGAGAGGACTGCACGGGGAATGGACTGGGTGGTTGAAGAGCTCAACTCAGTGTCAGGTAAGTTCAAGTAGAGACAACTCTGGGACTTAACCCATTGGTTACAGGAGTGCAGAGGTCAGAAGAGAGGTCGGGGCTGAAATTTAAATTGGGTGGGGCCTAAAGCTGGAGAGATGAGGCCTTGTCATGTGAGAGTGGGTCTGGGATTGGATGTGGATTTAAGGACCAAGTAGAAGGGCCAATAGAATGGACTAATCAGGATCAGAGAGGAAAGAAAAACCAGAAATGCATGATGTCACAGAAGCTGAAACAAGAGACTTTTTTTTAAATGAGAGGCTTAGTCTGGAGATGGAAGTGATGCTAACATCAAGTAAGATGTGAATAAAAATGCAGTCATTTGATCTAGCAACATGGAAATTGAGGAAGTCCCTGAAAACACCAGCAAGGGTAGATGTGGAAACCTGGTGGGGATGTGACTGCAGTGAGTTGAAGAGTGAGTGGGAAGGAGGGAAGCAGACACTTACTCAATGAATCATTGATCCAGACATTGATTCATCCCATTCAGTTTTAAATAAATATTATGTGACACAACAAAGCCCTGGGAAAAAGATGAGGAATCTGTTTCCTGCCTTGAAGTGGCTCATTACAGTCTTTATAAAGGAGGAGACAAACAAGCAAGCACCTTCTCCCTTTCCCTCTCTTCCCAGACTTTCCTCAAAACGAGCATTACTTCCTTGTGTTATGACTCTCTGCTGGTCTCACAGAACTTCGCAAATTTTTCATGTCAAGACATACATAAAAAATTATAATATTGGTAACTGTCAATCTGTACTTCTTAATCCCTTCACCTTTTTCACAGGGACTTAAAGTACAGTATAGAAAACGTATTATTGACTAATAATATTGTAATAATCATGTATGTTGTCAGATAGGTACTAGACTTAAGAAGGGGATCGCTTTGTAAATTATATAACTGTCCAGCCATTATACTGTATACCTGAAACTAATACAAAATAATATTGAATGTAAAAAAAAAAAGGTAATATTGGTACAGATCCTTGAGTTGGCTAGAAGGGCTTCTCAAGGTTGGAGTTGTGTCCTAGAAAAACACATTCCTGTCCTGGGCTCCAGCCTGTGGGATAAATGGAATCCTAGTCATCCCCAGACTAGATCCATCTGTCATCACATCAGCCTCGGTATAGTCAGTTCTATTCATATCTAGGTTCTTCCCAGCAAAGCTAAAGTTCAAGAGGCCTACAGGAAAGAAATTCTACTGAATTTTGGGGTTTCCTGGGTTTTGGTGTTTTTCTGACCTCTCCTTTGCAGTGTGATTAGGAAATGTTACCACTATTAGTGTAGCACTTATTTGATATACATTATTATTTCAAAATCTTTTCACATATTCTTATTATATACTTAAATATCATGTCTCATTTCTCTAATTAAACTCTAAGATTCCTAAAGACGAGAGCTCTTTCTCTTTGTCCTCCCAATGCCAGTGTAGTATCTTTCATGCTGCAGATAATGCTTATTGACTGACATATACATAAGTATGTGAAGTCTATATTTACTGCTCAGGCTTTGTTTGTAATAGAAGAGAAAGGAACATTTTATTATCAAATGTTTAAAATCAAGACTGAGTTTTGCCTTTGACTGATAAGACTCATCTGGTATTAAAACAAACAAACACTACCTGGCAAAATCTGGCTGAGGTGGCGTTTTAGCAGATTACATACACATAGTTTTAAAAAATTGATTATTCAACTCAATACTTGTGAACTCTGGACTGAACACAAAGGCCTACCTTATTAAATGGACGTTGAGTCTGTGTGTCTTCCACACCACCCTCCATTAGTAGATTGCTACATATTCTGTAAGCTCTGAGAAAATATTAATTACTAGAGGCCCGGTGCACGAAATTCGTGCAGGGGGGGGGGTGTCCCTCAGCCCAGCCTGCACCCTCTCCAATCTGGGACCCCTCGAGAAATGTTCAACTGCCCGTTTACAGGGATCGGGCCATGGGGGTGTGGCCAGCCTGGCTGTTTGCAGGCTGGCCAAGCCCCCAGTGGGGACCCTCATCCCATGGGGGTGTGGCCAGCCTGAGTGAGGGGCTAAGGGTTGTTTTCAGGCTGGCCACAGCCCCTTCACGGTGGGGGGTCCCGCTGGGGTGCTTGGCCAGCCTGGGTGAGGGGCTGAGGGCTGTTTGTAGGCTGGCCACAGCCCCTTCATGGTGCGGGGGGGTCTCTACTGGGGTGCCTGGCCAGCATGGGTGAGGGGCTGATGGCTGTTTTCAGGCTGTCCACACCCCCCAGCAACCCAAGCTCCCAGCCCCTCCTTTTTTTCTTTTCTTTCTTTTTTTTTTCAGTGCCTCCTTGAGCGGAGGCCAGAGCCTGCTGGAAGCAGATATCTGGGATTTATTTATCTTCTATAATTGAAACTTTGTAGCCTTGAGCGTAGGCCAGGGCCAGCCAAGGCGGGCGGGAAGCTTGGCTTCCTCCATCACTGGGGGCAACCCAAGCCTCCTGCTTGCTCCAGCTCCGTGGCCACCACCATCTTTGTTGGGTTAATTTGCATACTCATTCCTGATTGGCTGGTGGGTGTAGCCGAGTGATGGTCAATTTGCATGTTTCTCTTTTATTAGTGTAGATAGGTAATAATTTTGAAGCCAACACATTCAAACCAGTCAGCAGCTACCTTTCTCCATGACTTCCTTATTTTTATTTTTATTTTTTTTTATTTTTGTTAATCCTCACCTGAGGGTATTTTTCCATTGAGGGAGAGAGACACAGAGAGAAAAATATCGATGCGAGAGAAACACATGGATTGGTTGCCTCCCACACGCAAGGATAGGGACTACAACCGAGCCTACAACTGAGGTACATGCATACCCTTGACTGGAATCGAAACACTTCAGTCGCAGGCTACCCTCTGTCCACTGAGATAAACCAGCTAGGGCCATCCATGACTTCTTTGCTGACTGGGGACCTTCCTATTGCATTCTTTGTTTGGGTTGGCGTGATGCTTCTGCCTCATGTCTTCAGGTCCCAGTTCCTGGATGTGTGACTAAACATGGGGGGGAGGGGATGAGGTGACTGTCCAGTTAGAGGTTAGGATTACATACATCTGCCTTTTCTCCCTGTTTGCCTTTTATTGTTTTTGTTTTTTGCTTTGTCTACTCACTTAACTTTTCTCCAGACTCTGTGGCACAATGGCTGAAAACAATTCTTCAATGACTTTCCTTACAAGTAGATTGTCATGAGCATAGAAACAAGCCAGCCTTACAGGTAGGATTTCCTCCTTGAGAAATGTCTGCATTCTTGAAATGAGGTTAGGATGGGCTTGAAGAATAGATATGAATAGGAGAAAAGATAAAGTGAAGGATATGCCCCCAAAGGCTTAAATAAGCCTCCATGAGCCTAAGAGCAGCCCCCTCACTCCTTAGGACTCGCTCTGCGCTGGGTTCCTCTAGTCACAGAGGTCTTTTGGTTTTCTGGCTTCTATTATCAGCTTCCTAGTAGCAGGGTCTTACACTGGTTATGCTGGAGTATTATTATGGGGACTGATGGTTAATAAGTAAGTCCAACTTTTTAATTTCATTTTTAATTTTTATTCTTTTGTAAGCAGCAAATGACCACCTTGGTTTTTCTATTGTGGTTTCCTCTTTTTTTTTTTTTTTTTTCTTTTCAAATTTTTATTAAGGTATTATATGTGTACATATCTTACCATTGCCCCCCACCCCCACCCCACTCCCATACATGCCCTCACCCCCCAATGTTTTGCATCCGTTGGTTACTCTTATATACATGCATATAAGTCCTTCGGTTGATCTCTTATTTCCCCCACCTCTCCCTAACCTTACCCCTGTAATTTGACAGTCTGTTTGATGCTTTACTGCCTCTGTAACTATCTTTTTGTTCATCAGTTTATAATGTTTTTCATTATCCCCAAATGAGTGGGATCATGTGGTATTTTTCTTTCATTGACTGGCTTATTTCACTTAGCATAATGTTCTCTAATTCCATCCAAGTGCCTACAAATGGCAGTAATTCCTTCTTTTTTACGGCAGCATAGTATTCCATTGTGTAGATGTACCATAGTTTTCTGATCCAGTCATCTGCTGATGGGCACCTAGGCTGTTTCCAAATCTTAGCTATTGTAAATTGTGCTGCTATGAACATAGGGGTGCATATATCCTTTCTGATTGGTGTTTCTGGTTTCTTAGGATATATTCCTAGGAGTGGAATTACTGGGTCAAATGGGAGTTCCATTTTCAGTTTTTTGAGGAAACTCCATACTGTTCTCCACAGTGGCTGCACCAGTCTGCATTCCCACCAGCAGTGCACGAGGGTTCCTTTTTCTCCGCATCCTCGCCAACACTTGTCGTTTGTTGATTTGTTGATGATAGCCATTCTGACAGGTGTGAGATGGTATCGCATTGTTGTTTTGATTTGCATCTCTCGGATAATTAGTGACTTTGAGCATGTTTATTGTGGTTTCCTCTTTATCGATATGCTGACCGTAACAGTAATGCGGGGACTTAGAGAATGCCTGGTAAAGACAACACTCTGGCACCCACACCCTAGGTCCTGGCAAGTACATGCGTGCTTTAGTCTCAGTTTAACGTATTTGTAAATAAGAGAAGATAACCCAAGTGGCACTTACTTCTGAGTTGATCCTAAATACAAATACAAAGCACAAAAATAAGTCTCTTAATTATCAAACTGAGGCCTTGTGAGCAATGGTTACCTTGTTAAAAAGTCATTCTTTGTTTGGGTTGGTGAACACACAATACAGATGATGTATTATAGAATTGTATACCTGCAACCTATATAATTTTAGTAACCAATGTCATCTCAATGAATTGAATTTTAAAAAAAGACATTGTTTGCTTTGAATGTGGAAAATAGTGATGGAGAGGAGAAAATGTGGTCTTCTCTTAGGGGGTAATTCCAGTTTGTATGTTATTTTTTGCTCAGAGATCTGATGCTAGGAAGCCTTGGCCTAGGTGTATAAAGAACAAATTCTAACCCTAAAGGTATTTTCATGAGTCTGGCTCAGTAAAAGGTAACATTCCGGAGGAGGTTGAGAATAAAAAATGTCCAAATTGAGGACTTTCATGAGCCTCCATATTGTTTTGTTAAAACAGCTCTTGTTGTGGAAGATCAAGAAGGGGAAAGAAATCAGTACACTTGATTTGTCCATTTAGCTGCATTCTGTTCACTATTGAATGTCTCCAAAATTAAAATGCTTATGTTCTAATTTAGAAATGATACAGACAGAAAAATCAAGAAACAAACAACAAATAAAAAAACTATATAAAACCCTAAGGCTCAGGAAGTCCCACTTTCGGTTTAAAAATACAATCTATTTTTTGAAATTTCTAAGATTTCAGAAGCATAAATATTTTTACATTCCAAAAATAAAATAAAATAAAATATTGATATTGGCATCAGGTCAGGCCTTCTCCCTTGGCTTAAGTGGCTTTAATGTTACTCTTTCCATGCCTTACTCCTTTTTGCTAGTCTGTTTCTTGACATAACGCATTGAGAATGTGACCACAGTCAGTGTGTAACTTCTGAGGATGAAGACTCAAACCAGTTAGGTTGACTTCAGCCACAATAAAACAACAGCAAACATTGTTTTAAATTGATGAATTTGCTTCAGCATTTTTAATGACTTTTAGAAATGGTATGTAAATTGCAATTTTCTCTCAATGCAGGTTTAAATTTAAGGGGAGTAAAAGTTAAAAGTTAATTTCAACTAATGTTGAAAATTTCAGCATTTTTAATGACTTTTAGAAATGGTATGTAAATTGCAATTTTCTCTCAATGCAGGTTTAAATTTAAGGGGAGTAAAAGTTAAAAGTTAATTTCAACCAATGTTGAAAATCACTGTAATGTGATTAGGATATTTTCCTACCATAGCAAATACAGTATAAGGACTACAACGCAATATTTCTTTCTTTTTAAAAATATGTTTTTATTGATTTCAGAGAGAGGAAAAGAGAAGGAGAGAAACATCAATGATGAGATAGAATCATTGATCAGCTGCCTCCTGCACACCCCCTAATGAGGATCGAGCCCGAAACCCGGGCATGTACCCTCAGTGGGAATTGAACCGTGACCTCCTGGTTCATGGGTTGATGCTCGACTACTGAGCCATGCCGGCTGGGCAATGCAATCTTTCTTGAAAGAATTTGGTTCTTGCAGTGCCTTCTGCTTACAATCATCTGAGCTTGACATCGCACCCTCTTGTTTCCAGAAGTACACATGAGGGTCAGAGAGCGAGTGGAGCACACACGCATTCCCTAGAAGCTGCTTGAAAGAGTAACAACACACAAGGCTGATCTTGTTGGCTTTGACTTTTTTCTGAGAAGCAAATTATTGGTTACTTGATTAAACCATCAATTAACCCAGGTTAATTGGTATTTTAGAGAATTAAGATAGTATATTTAGAACAATATATTTACATATGATGTTTTCTGAATTATACTGAATCTCTACTGAAATGGCTGCATAAGAGTGATTCTGTGATTCTGGAATCTCTTGCACAGAAGTTTACAAAAATGAGATCTCTATTTTCCCTGAAGGCAGAGCCATGGATTAAATCACATCTATGGAATTTCCATAGCACCATGATTCTAGAGAAGTTATTAAAGTAAAATAACTAACTAAATTTAATTTTGTTTTATAAAAATGGTTATACTATTTTTCATTTAGCACTTATCACTACTTCATATGTAATTAAATTTTTTGATGTCTGTCTTATTAAATTCATGAGAAATTCTTACAAAATATCCTTTTCTTACCTATATTATAAAATGAAGAATAAAATTTTTTTAAGTCTCAAATTGCTCAAAGGGGGAATGTAAAGTTACAGTGGGGAATGGCTGTCCAATTTGTGCAAGCGTGTCTTTTCTTTTCTCTGCCATTTAAAACATGGCTTTATTTAGAATATATAAAACAAAATGCACAGGAGCTCAAACTTAATGTGAGTTCCTGAGTGGTTAGGAATGACAAATACATGATTGGAGAAAATTTGGCATAGAATCTGTCTAAAGTTTATTGGAGTTCAAATGTAACACTTTTTTTAAAAAAAGGAAAATCATATTCAGAGAATATGGAAACCAAAGACATGTAGAGCCAACATTTTTCTCTATGGAATTCTATTATTTGTAGAGAAAACATCGTGAGCACGCAAGAAAATCGTTTCCAGATAACTGCATATTTGCTATGAAGTCACGTAACTTTCTGATGTAGGCTGAAGGACAAGAAAGGGAGGGTTGTCTAAACCCGAACTGAAGTTTCTCAAAGCATATTTGAAAGGAACATCCTATATTTCCTCATGGTAAAGTCATCCCTTGGTTAAGCTGATGGAAGCCCTATTCTGCATAAGAACGGGCCTCACAAACAATAGGGAAATATGTATAATACTGAGGTCCAGTGCATGAAATTCGTGCATGGTGGGGGGGTCCCCTCAGCCCAGCCAGCACCCTCTCCAATCTGGGACCCCTTGGGGGATGTCCGACTGCCGGTTTAGGCCTGATCCCTGGGATCGGGCCTAAACCACCAGTTGAACATCCCTCTCACAATTTGGGACCGCTGGCTCCTAACTGCTCACCTGCCTGCCTGCCTGATTTCCCCTAACTGCCCCCCCTTCCAGCCTGATCATCCCTAAACACCTCTGCTTGCCAGCCTGATCGCCCCTAACTACCCCCCTGCCCCATTGGCCTGGTCGCCCCCAAATGTCCCCCCTCTGCTGGCCTGGTTGCCCCCAACTGTCCCTCTCTGCTGGCCTGGTCACCCCTAACTGCCACCCCCCGCCCCCGCCAGCCTGGTTACCCCTTACTGCCCCCCTCTGTCGGCCTCGTCACCCCTAACTGCCCCCCGCCCCCCCCCCCCCCCCCCCCCGCTGCTGGCCTGGTCACCCCATGCAGCCTTCTGTTCACTCACTAACCCCCTGCCGGCCTGGTCGCCCCATGCAGCCTGCTGTTTGGTCGTTACTGTTACTGTGACAGCATCCCAAACAATTTGCATATTCTTCTATTATTATTATAGATTATTATTATAGATATTCTGCTTGTAGGAAACACTAGTAACAAACAAAATGTTCAGGCCAAATCTAGATCTATTGTTCCATAGAACTGTAGCACCAGTTCATTTCTCCACACTATATAAAGTCTGCCATTGGTACATGGCAAAATTAATCAATTAATATTCATTGGACCTGCACTAAAACATGTATAATTGTGACTTTATTAATTTCACAACAACCTTAGGGAGCTATTTTGATAAGAGAATAGGTTTTCATAAACAGTTTTCTTGCAAATTATGAAAAAGTTTACTTCACATTTAAATTTATGAAGGTAACATTTATTACACATTATATTTGACTTTTAGTTGGGAGAAGGAAAAATATATTTAGAATCTTTTAAAAATTGGAAAGAGTGAATATTTTCAAAGGCTTATCTTACTTTGATAAAGTGAGCTATTTTCCTTCTAAAATTCAACTTTTGCCCTAGCTGGTGTTGCCCAGTCGTTAGAGCCTCAGCCTGCTCACCAAAGGGTAGAGGGTTTGATTCCCAGTCCAGGGCATGTATCTGGGTTTCAGCTTCAATCCCTGGCCCTGGTTCAATCGATGTGTCTCTATCACATTGATGTTTCTCTCTCCCTCTCTTTTTTCCTCTCCCCACCACCTTCTACTCTCTCTAAAAATAAGTGGAAAAAATATCCTCAGGTGAGGATTAACAACAACAACAACAACGACAACAAAAATCAACTTTTGTATTCAACTTTACTTCCAGTGGGAGCTAGAGACCTTTCATCGAAATGTATGAAGCATATTCCACTATTTGTTAGAATTCAGAGAAGCAGAATCTTTAATGAAGTTCAATTTACCCAATCCTAAAATGAAGATAATATGATTTATTATTGGGACTGGAGGTAGAATAACAAGGGTAGAAATTATGATGTATCAGTACATGTTACCATATTTGCTAAATTATTTTAATGTTCCAGGCTAGCAAAAGTAACAATTCCAGGGAATGTTTTTTACTCTTAAAAAGAGAGGTCTATCTTTCTCTATGTATGAGATTAGTTTGTGGTTTGCAATTAAGTTTATAGCATCTGAGACCTCAGAGGGATAAATCAGTCAAGAGTAAGCAGTTGTATTGGCCCGCACAGCTAAGCTATGTGTTCTATCGTGGGGATCTGCTGTGTGGCCAAAAAGAACGAGACTTAACAGAAGTCTAGGTTTTAATATGAGCTCTGTCACTTACTAAAACTGCATGCTCTTGGCTTCTACCTCATCTTCTTTATCTATAAAATAGCAATAACAACAGTACTTGCAGAGTTGTTGTGATTAATAAAAATTTGAAAATACTGTGTATAAACTGATATATTTATGTGACATTAATATTATCTCAAAAAGAAAAAATCAAAACACTAAGACTGGTGCCATATTTGTCTTTTTTTCCTAATATAATTTAGTTATGTAAATCACTGAATAGAAGCAAATTAGTCACTATATATCAGCCAAAGGAGATAAAATGGAAAATATAAACAAAGTAAAAACAAAATCAATTGTTTCTGGCCATAGACAAAGGGAAAATATGACCTCTTTCTTGGAGGAAAAAACAGAATTAGAATAAAGACTTGTTCATACACTTGATTGATAATGCCTTTGTTGTAGAACTGAATTACAGATTATAAGAATATTTAATTTTTTAATATTTCTGCTATAAGAAAATATTGATTATGCAACAAATAAAAGAAGGTCTATATGAAATAGTACAGTATGTGGATATTATTTCTATAACATATATTAGATATTGGCAATATGGTTTTTGAGTTCAAGTAAAGGTACTTCTGATTCAATTAGGATTATTTGAAAATCAAATTACTCTTTATCTGCTTCATTTCAGAATAATAAATTACCTCATTTATAATTAAGGATGAGTTCACTCACAGTTATATAAAATAATTGGTCTAATATTTTCAAAGGTCATGATGCAGGGTAATAACATATTCTAGGAAATTTATATTTTGTAACTATTTTTAATGCCTTGATTTGATTTGATAATCATATTAGCATCACACATTATAAATAGATGAAAAAATAAGGGGATTCTGAAGTCTTGCCACATTTTTCAACTTTATTATGTGTATAAGAGAATTTAGGAGGCTGAGACAAAATGAAAAAACAAACCAACACACCAGAACTTCCAAGATAATGTACAGGTACCAATATGTACATATGTATCTGTATCTACAAAGTACCTTTCCCACAAATTTTGGTAAAATAAGACTAGAAAGATAATGTTACTGCAGTTTATCAGAAGTAGATTTGAGCAACAAAGAAAAAATATTATATTAACTAAATTACTGAATTAAACAGGAATTCCTTAGTGTCAATAAGTCTTATTCTTTCTACTGCTATTGATAGGCTGCCTTCATTTATTCTTTCATACAACTGGTGTTACTGATCCCTTACCATATGTTGAGTTACCCAGCTACAGTATAATAGTATAGCTAGAAGAACTTAGTATCTTAAATTGGCTGTTATCCTCAAGATTGCCATAATGCTGCCTCTGCAGATGGTTTGCTGCAATTCCAAGAAACTTAACTTGTTATAGTTTTGCCCCAACTTGCTTTTGACCTTAGACAAGTCACTTGGCCTGTCTGCCCCTCAGAATCCACCTCATGAGAACCAGGATGATACCCTCATCCAATTGGAGGCTTTTTGGAAGATGAAATAAGATAATATATGTTTGTAATGGTTAAAAATAAAGAAGGGTAACAAGTTCATGGTTTAAAAGATATTGCTTTAGTTTAACTCAGTGGTTCTCAACCTTTCTAATGCCGCTACCCTTTAATACAGTTCCTCATGTTGTGGTGACCCCAACCATAAAATTATTTTTGTTGCTACTTCATAACTGTCATTTTGCTACTGTTAATGAATTGTAATGTAAATATCTGTGTTTTCCAATGGTCTTAGGCTCTACAGCAGCGGTTCTCACAGGTTGAGAACTGCTACCAGGGTCGCCTAAGACCACAGGAAAACACAGATATTTACATTACGATTCATAACAGTAGCAAAATGACAGTTATGAAGTAGCAACAAAAATAATTTTATGGTTGGGGGTCACCAGAACATGAGGAACTGTATTAAAGGGTCGCGGCATTAGAAAGGTTGAGAACCACTGGTAATTGGAAATAATTGTTGAGGTTGTAGCTATCACCTCAGCAGAACTCAAATCCTGAAGTTAACCACTGGCGCATGGGAGTGGGCTTGTGGGTTTTGTTAGCAAAACACACAGCAATTACTCTTGTAAAATAGAGAAATTGTCCTTCCAGTATCCAATTATATTACATAAATAGAATGCATGGATGTGAAGTTTGCATACCAATTGAGGAAATCAACATCTCGTGAGCACTTATTCTTCACCAGTGCCACCTTTTTTTGTGAAGACACATAGATGAATAAACCCTGATGCCTGACCCCAAGAAGTGCAGACTTGTGAGATCCTTTTACATGTTCAAGGAGGATGAGCCAGATGTTTCTGAAGGGCTCATCCCCTTCTAACATGCCATGGCTTCACACAGATCGCAGAAGGTAGCTACCAGTCTCACGAGCAAATTATAAGCATCAGCCGACTCAATTCTAGGAGCAGTAGAGTAACAATAGATAGCCTTTATCGTCGGCTTATGGAGGTCAAAGAATTCCACAGCATCAGCAATTGTTATAAGCATCTATTATTTTACTTTTGTATAGGTTGTTTCCTCATCCCCACTCCCCCTTCGCCCCCCAAGACATTTGTGAATTAATCCAGGAATTAAACCAAACACATTTACTGATTTGGATTTTTTTTTTTTTAACCAGAAGCACCTCGAATACAACTCTTTCAAGCTAGATTTTAAATAAGACAGAGATAAATTTCTATAAGAGTAAGAGCTCAGTAAATATTTAATAGTAAATTAACTGAATCATTCTCTTGCTTGTTGAATAGGAATTTCACAGATTAAACTACTTTTATCAGAGTCTCTGTGAAATTATAAGACAATGAGATGCATATAAGAACAGCTTCCAAAGTTAAAACGGTTATGCATTTTAACTTTGGAGGGATACACATGCTCCAATGGCACCGTAGTTTGTTTCTAAATCAGATGGGACAAGGCACAGTGCATAGGATTTCTGGCCTCTGGTGACACCTTCCAGGGCATTTATAAGGATGGGATGATGCATGTGGAGCAGGTAGTTATGCATGTGAGTCAGGCAAATAGTGCTCAAGAAATGAAGTATTCTCTTTTCAATTCTCCAGTTTCAGTTTACCATTTTCTCCTTTTAGAGGGTACATTGTTGGAAATCATCCCATCAGGCAACAGATGGCAGTTTAGTATTTTAGATATTTTGTTGATATTTGCGTGTGTTTATAAATCACACTTGGTTTCTGGCATGATACAGGGTAGAAATGAACTGTCATTATTTCACTGTTTTGAAATAAGGAGAGTGGATGGCTTTCATCTCTAGAAAAAAATTTTAAGAACCAGAGATTATTTCTGATTTAAGTTTAAAAGTCCATTACTACAAAGGTCAATCTGAAACTACATACAGCAGGGTTTCTCAACCTGGGGCCCCTGGTTTTTGAAGCCCAAAAATTGCCTGCCAAATTAATCTGTGCTTGTGTGCATTTATTTCTTAAGAAAACAATCCCTAACTTCTGTAAAAACACAAAGGTAGTGTGATTCTCTCCAGATTAAGAACTATTGATACAAGAAAGTCTGTAAAAATCCTAATAATAAAAGCCTAATATGCAAATTGTCCCCTCAACTGGAAGTTCGACTAGGGGGTGGGGCTGGCCAATCTCCTGCAGCTCTTCCCCCTGGCTGGCATTCATCCACAATTGGCCCCCACTCCGATTGCCCCCCACCTCCATCGGGGGTGGGGCTGGCCAGCCAACCGCCTGCGGCCCCTCCCCGAAGTTGGCCAGGCCCCTGATCGGCCCTCCCCCACCCCAATCCCTGGTGGGTCAGCCAGACCCCACCCATGCATGAATTCGTGCACTGGGCCTCTAGTTATAGTGTATTACGTTTGTGGCTCAAGGGTTCACATTCATTTCTCTCTTCTTTTCCATTCATTTGACAAATATTAACTGAACGACTACTATGGGCTTAGAGTAGCAGGAATATAGCAGTGAATAAACCATCATAAAGTCCCTGATGTTCTCACTGGACTTATATTCTAGACAGGGGAGATGGAAAGCAATGAATAAAATATGATATAAAATCAGGTAGCAACAAGTGTTATGAAAGAAAATAAAGCAGAGTTGGGGCAATGCTCGATGGGGGGTAGGGCATGTATGGTCTTACGGACTCAGACAGGGGCTTAGGGAAATGTCTCCAGGGAGGTGACTCAGCAGGGACCTGAATGAAGAGCAGGAGCGAGCTTTGCACATAGCCAGGTGAGGAGCTGTCTAGGCACTCTTTCCGGTTAGATTTTAGCTTTAAATTCTTTTTTTTTTTAATCCTCATTTGAGGATATTTTTCCGATGCTGTTTAGAGAGCATGGAAGAGAGAGGGAAAGACAGAAATATCGATGTGAGAGAAGCACATTGATTGGTTGCCTCCTGCACGTGCCCTGACCAGGGCCCAGGCTGGGGAGAAGCCTGCAACCGAGGTGCGTGCCCTTGACCGGAATTGAACCTGGGACCCTTCAGTCCCCCGGCTGACACTCTATCCACTGAGCCAAACCTGTTACGAGTAGCTTTAGCTTTTTATGCTGACTTTCCTCCTGTATATATGTTCCTGTTTAATTTTTGTTGCTGATTTTTTAATTGCTTTTTTCTCATAAGCCCAATGGATGTGAATTTCTGCTCTCAATTTCCTCTCCTATAAAACAAGAGTCTTTGACTAGCTGATTCCTTAAAATGTTAACATGCTGTGGTGCCTATTGTTGTTTTACTATTTTTATAAAATTCACATGTTTCAAAGTTCTCCCAAATGCAGGAATAATCTAGCCCTAAGTGATAAATTTCGTAATTAGTTCACCCACCAATGGTTCACGAAAAAGTAAAATGTACGTCCGTTGCCTTTGAGGGGCTTAAAACCTGATGGGGACATACTTGCTGGAAAGTTAAATTGCACTGTATGCGTGCATCCACGGGCGGATGACTTATTCCTGCTTCTCGGGGTGGTTTTATCAGCACCTGAGTCTGTGTAAGGTTAGGGCTCCCAGGCTGCACACTGACAAAGGCATATTCTCGTCAGGCTGTGGGCCTATCCAGGACCACCGCTGCTCCTTTGAGACTCATGCTGGGAGAAACACTGTGTGTGGCAGGAATGGAGTAAAAATAATGGGCAGAGGGATCACATTTCAGCAAAAGTGCTGTTTTTCCAGTTGGACCAATTTTTCTAGCTTGTAACTATAAGGCTCTACAAAAGAAACTAGTAGCAAACAAATAAAAGAAAAGGAAGGAAAGGAAAAGAGAGATCTCAAGAATTTGGGACGCTTGATGCATGCTACCGTATATGACAGAACCGCTGGGAATTGTCTCCTCTACTATGTTCCACCAAACTGAGGCCAGCCCACAGGCAGGAATGAAGTCAGTGACCTTGAATGCAGCTGCGAATGTCACTCACACGTGGGGTTGGGCCCGAACTCCAGTGTGCATCAGGATCCCACGGGGGGCTTCTTGAACACAGGTCACTTGGCCCCAGGCATAGTCCCTGGGGCCTAAGAATTTTTTTTATTTCTAACAGTTCTTTCTTAGCTGCTGCTGCTGCTGCTATACCTACTCTTGAGAATTGTTGGGTTAGAGAATTCCTGACAGGAGAGCGACCACTGGGCCACCCAGTGTGCCATGCAGCTGGAATGTTGTAAGGAATCCTTGCAGAAGGCCATGAAGCGGGGCAGCCAAGAAGACTCCAGTGAGCGCAACAGGCAGGCTCATCTTGCTGGTATGCAGCTGCTGAGAGGCAAGATGCCTTCCAAACACTGTGCAGGGCTGAGGGTGGTGCCCCAGGGAAGAACAGGCCCATCAAGGCCAGCCAAGAGCAGCCTGATGATATCCATACCCGAAGTGTAAAGGACCACGACTCATCCATCAAATTCTCCCATTGCATGTGGACACGAGATTGGCTACGTTGTCAGCTGAACAATCTTTCAATAAGCAAAATAATAAAATACCTAAGCTGTTCTCCATTCTATATGCCGGGTAGTATTTATTTTAGCAATAAAGAGACTCTTTAAATGGAAAGGTATCAGATCAAGAGGATGTATTTGGCAAGTGTGAATTAAGAATTTATTTGGTTTCACTCTGAATTCCAAACTAAAAGCCATTTCTGAATACAAATATGACTGATGAACTACGACAAAAGAAAAGCAGTGCCCTATGTCGTCTTCTTTGTAATATACATGAAGTAATACATGACAGGTAGCAGGAACTACATTTTTATAAACTATTTAATACTTATTCAAAGAAACAACTCATATTTTAGGAGAAAAGTATTTCAAATTCATAGCAAATTTGGAGGAAACTAGAAGATCTTATATGATTAGAATAGTAAGAAAAGCAAACAGTTTGGTCAAGCAAAGGATATGTGATGGTTAATTTTTTCTTTACTTTAAATAATTTTTATTTTTCAATTACCTGTTGACATAAAATATTACATTCGTTTCAGATACACAATCCAGTGATTAGATATTATATATATTATAAAGTTATCACCCTGATAAATCTCATATCCTTCTGACACTATTATAGTTATTACAATAGTGTTGACTATATCCTCTGTGCTTGTACTTTACATCCCTATGACTATTCGGCAGCTACCTATGTGTACTTCCTAATCCCTTCGCCTTTTTTACACATTCCTTCCACCTCCTTGCCATCTGAATTCCTTTAGCTTGTTCCTATCTGGGAAACTCACTATCTCTCCTTTGATACTAAATGATAGCTTTGCTGTGTAGAGTAATCTTGGTTGTGGGTCCTTGCTTTTCTTCACTTTAAATATTTCTTGCCAATCCCTTCTGGCCTGCAAAGTTTCTGTTGACTAAGCAGCTGACAGTCTTATGGTAACTACCTTGTAGATAATGAATTACTTTTCTTTTGCTACTTTTAAGTTTCTATCTCTGTCTTTAACCCTTGGAAGTTTAATTATGATGTGTCTTGGTGTGGGCCTCTTCACGTTCTCTTGTTTGGGACTCTGTGCTTCCTAGACTTGAATGTCTATGTCCTTCACCAGGTGAGGGAAGTTTTCTGTCATTATTTTTTCACTGTGATGGTTAATTTTATGTTTCAACTTGGCTAGTCTGTGGTGCCAGTTGTTTGTTCAAACACAAATCTAGATATTGCTGTGAATGTGTTTTTAAAGATGTGATTAACATCTAAATCCGTTGACTTTGAGAGATTACTCTTCATATTGTTTGTAGGCCTCATCCAATCAGTTGAAGGCCTTAAGAGAAAAGACTGAGATTTCCCAAAGAAGAAGGAATTTTACCTCATGATGCAACATAGAAACCCTGCCTAATTTTCCATTCTGCTGCCCTGCGGAATTTGAACTTACGACTACAATTTCAACCCTCTCCTTAATTTCCAGCTTGCTTGTCTGCCTTATAAAGTTCAGACTTGCCAGCCCCCATAATCACATAAGCCAATTATTTGAAATAAACCTCTATTTCTGTTTCTCTGTCTCTGTGTCTCTCTGTCTTGGTATCTCTTTTTGTCTCTGTGTCTCTGTCTCACTGTCTTTCTTTTTCTCTCTTCTCTCTCTCCATATATATGTGACAACAGAAAAATTCTGAAATGTCCTAAATTAAATTATAGCAGGCCAGAGGGTGGGAAGAAGAGACTAGGAGTTAATCAGTTATCGGAGCCGTGGACAGAAACCAACAAAAGAATGCTCACATTTGTGAATGTATGTTGAAACTTTGAATCAATTTCTAGGAGGCAATTTCTGCCAACCATCAGATGCCACTGCATCCAGTTTACACTTGAACTTTCCAGACTGTTGCCCACACCAGTCTCAAAGCAGCAAACACTTCTTCCTTATGGACTATACACCTATCCCAGAACTAGTCCGGCTTCACCCTTTCCCACTTCCCTTATCTATCGCCAATGCAAATTCTTTCAAAGCAGCTTACATCTTTCTTCCCCAAACTAATTGTATAAAAGAGCTCTCTCAGCTCCAGTATGGTGGACACATTTGTCTTCTTTACCTAGAGCTGCTGCTGGCAGTGTAGACTGCATTTTCTGGCTAGCTTATGGCTCAATAAACCCTTTCTTTCAGAAAAGCTTTTGGACTCCAAGGTTTTTGTTATATATATTTTGTTATGTATATATAAATCAGTTGATTTTCCTTTCCTTGGAAAATGTGAAGAGAAGTGGATTTATGATTCCTCAGTGACATAAGAGATTGGACAATCTACCGCTGTGCTTCATGCACAGTTATTTCATGTCCTATGCAGCCTCAAGTGTAGCTACACCAAGTAATTTTTCTGACCAGAAAGTGATGGCTCATCGCTGAGACAGAAACACCAATACAGGGTGCTGTTTTGCACAACTCCAGGCATTGTGCAATGTGGTGCCCCCAATCAATTACAACCACTGGATGGAAAAAAGCATTAAAACTACATAAGTCTGTACTTTTAGAACTAATATGTGCTCAAATAAAGGTTATAAGATGGGAAAGAATTTATATTCTATGCAAGGTACTATGCTAGATCATTTAAATTCATAATCTTATTTGATTTCATGATGATGATTATAATGGTGACGGTGCTTTCCATTTAGGGAGTAAGAAAAAGAGGGTCAGATGACCTGCCAAAGTTGGGCTATTAGTAAATAAAGTGACATAAATTTAAGTCATATCTGATTCCAAAGCCTATATTCGTTTTCCTATACTGGATTGCCTGTGGGTCAAAGTTAGACATTTATAGTACTGAATGTAGTTTCAATAAATGCTGTTGATTCACAGATATGCCAAGCTGATTTTTCTAGACATTGGTTGGAAAATCTACAGCAGGTGAATATAAGTCAACATTTCATATCATTTTGATAAATGTAAGGACCCAGATTTGAAATACTTAGTTGTTTAATTTTCCAGAATTGTAGCACAAATGGTCCAAGCCATCAAGATGTTTGGTTAGTACCGGTTTCCTTGGGAAAGTGGTGAGGGTTTCTCAGAATTTTGGATTTCTTTTGCTTTGATATTTCCTAAGCCTGTTGTTATCCTATAAACCACTCATTAATTTACTCATTAATTTTTTTCATTCAATATTTGTTGGGTACTTAATATACCAAAATTTTGTATTTTATACAAAGGAAAGTGGAAGATGAACTAGCTACAGGTTCTCCCTTTACAGTAAAGTCAAGTCAATCCAGAGGGGGATTTCTACTAAATAAGTGGAAGACACAGTGCAGAGGCACATGTGGTTTTTGATGTTTCCCACAAATCAATGCCAGCAAAACAGTTCTTACCAAATGATGGTAGAAATGGTTACTGATGAGATCATGCATGAGGCTAGTTCTTTATTCCTCTATAGCACAATGTAGATGATAATCATCATGATACAAGCCAGATTGATCTTTTAGCAAAGCAAGTGTAGATAAAATCACTTGGGTATATTTTTTTCCTACCAGCTCAGTAAATAGGGACATAAAATAATAACCATTGAATAAGTTTCACTTTGTAAATAGACATAGTTTGCATGTGATGTGAAAGAAAAATAATCTAATTGTGGGCACATACTTAATTTAGTAAGTTTACTCAACTTCTAATTATTTAACTATTCCAATTTTCCCAAAGCATAAATTTTTCAATTAGCAGCAGAAATAAAATGTAGGCTAGTTTGAATTTGTAAATAAGTCATAGCCTAAATGTTTACTTTCAAGTCTACTTTATGGAACTCTGAAATCATTTTCTCATAGACAAAAAGACTGACATGGTGGCTGGATTACCAAGTCTGCTCACAAAATCATCATGTATCTAACCGTCATGTACTAAAGTTTAACTGTTTTTCTTGTTCTTTGTAAGATGAGCCATGGGTATAAGAACTTGATGGCAAAGTGCACACAGTTCTTCTAATGCAATTAGATCATTGACTTTCCCATTGTTCGGGCTGGGGATGTATCCAGGAGGGAGTTGATGAAGGGACTGGGGAATCTTGCCAGTTTCAAACCCCCAGTCACACACTCCCTTTTTATATTATAGCCCCTGGATTGGTACTCTTTTCCCAAGTACAGTAGATATTTCTGACAAGGTTTTATCTCTTCTTGTGTAGAGAACAAGAGGAAACATACCTAAAGCCAGATATACTGCTTTTAGAAAAAAAAAAGAGAAACAGGTGACCAGTAAATCAATCTCACTGGTGCATTCTTTTCTCTTGCTTAATGGAAAACACAAAATCACATTTGGTAATAATGATGATGAAGAAAACTTGTCTACATTTCTGGGGAAAATGAGAAATACAGAGCCCCAAGCATGACATCACTCAACTTAAGGATGTGAAGGTGCCTTGGGACCATGAGCAGCAGAGCCAGACAGAGCAGGAATAGCTGTGCTGTGGGTGGAGGTGCAATAAAGGTGCAGGTCTGGGAATCGAATCTCTCTTTTGCAGTGTCCAGCTCATGCTGTACCATACCTCACATACAGATTTACCCATTAGAATCAGCTTGAGGGTCAGAGATTAGTCCTAGGTACCAGGAGGCAAAGAGGGAAGGGAAGGGAAGGGAAGGGAAGAAGAAAGTGGCTGGAGGATTTCTGTGGCCGATTCCAACCGGTCTCGGCCATAAGCAGATCAGGAGAGAAGATGAGTCAGCAGCAGTCCCTCTCCTCTGGGCACAGAAGCTGAGAAGCTCATTTCAGTATTTAAGTAAGTAAGGATAAGCAGCTATCAGTAAGAATACAGTGTAAGAACTCCTAAACCTCTAGGGAGAGGGAAGTAAAAAATGAAAAAACTTCCTGGAGATCTTATTTGCATAAATACGGTGTAAATGGGGAGGGACAGAAAAAAGGCATGTAGTAAGTCAAAGAGGTAGAAGAGACCATGACCTCCCTTAGGGTGGTATGTGTGTGTTTGATGGCTGCTGGAACTTAAGGTACATTATCTGGCAGATCATGCAAAGCCAAGCTAGAGGGATAGGATCATTCAGGGCTATGGGCCACATGGAGGAAGCTGGATATTATTCTCTAGAAGATAGGGAGCTACTAAAGTGTAAGCAGAAGTAACGTCGAGAGATTTGCACTTTGGATGGATGAACTGGCGGTGTGTGGGAAGTAGATTTAAGGATGGCAGGCTGCAAAGGATACCAGTAGGAGGCTGTGGCAAGAGTCCATAAGAAAAATGACGAAGAATTAATGAGGACCATTATTACAGTGTTGACAGTAGGAAAGGGGGATATGGTTTCTCATTCAAAAAATGTTTTAGGTACTTCTAGTTATTATGACTGAATAAATACATTCACTTATCTTAGATTCCTCCCCTAAACACATTGCAGAGTAAAAGAAAAAAGAAAAAGAAAAAAATGGAAGCAAAGGTGACACAAGGATAGAGATAATGCAACCCATATCAATAACATTTTACTCTGGAAAGTAGTTGGACTGCTGGTGGTGACTTATAGGCTTCGAAGAACTCTATTCTCAGCTTTCTGGGGTGGGGTGGGGTGAGGGAGTCAGTAAGAGGGAAGCAGATTCATGGAGCTGAAGAAAACAAGAATATGCTCAGGAATTGAAGACACTGGTTACCAGGGAAGGGCATCAAAGGATGAAAAGAGGAGGACCAACTTTATATGTGGCAGGTAAATTCCTATATCCCCAGCACATACTGCACAGCCAGTTAACTACCCATCTGCAACTTCAGTTTATAGCACAGGTGCATAGGAGACTAACCAGACAGGTCCTGCACCCGAGAATACGGGGCAGAGCTGATACTAGGAAAGGAACAAGTAAAACACAAGAAGATAAGTTGCATTTTAAATATTGGCCTCAGAACGATTGGATCTACTGGTAACTGCATTAAAACCCTATCTCTCTTCTCTGCTTTTCTTTTGTTTGTTGACCTTAATCTTGAGAACAGCTTCTCCTTGAGGTAGGCAACAGAGTTGTAAGCGTAACAAAAATTACGTCTTTTAGGGTGTGACCAGAAACTAAAATGAGGAGTCTTATTTAACTGTTATTCAACATTTTGAAGATATTATGATGATCCAAGCCTGATCAGACACTCCCCTCAGTGTTCAGAGGCTGGGTCTGTTACGAGGACTAAGTGTTTAGAGGACAAAAGTACTACATACCACATGTACAACTTTTTTCAAAAATTATATTTATTCCCTTTTTAAAAGGCCTACCCTTAAATGTACCCTAATGATGGATGTTATAAGTGCCTCAACTGGAATTTATTTAGCCTTCCTCCATAACAGCCATTGCTTTATTACTTGTTTGTTGTTTATCATTTATTGCACTTAGTTGAAGTTTTTTTCATGTGCGTATATTCTATCTCCTCTCCAAGATTTTAAGGAGCTTAAAATCTTGGAGAGGAGACGAAATCAAGCACAAGAGAAAATGTAAAGTGTAATTATAAGGAAAAACACCAGGTTATATCTAAATGAGAATCGCTCATGTTAGAATAGTAAATTGAAAGTTTGCGGGTTTTAATGATTCGATTACAGTCATGTGCCACGTAACCATGGGAATATGTTCTGAGAAATGCATTGCTAGGCAATTTCATCCTTGTGCAAACATCGATAGGGTACACTTACACAAACCTAGATGGGTTAGCCTACTATGCACCTGTGCTATAAACTCCCGTGCTGCAAGCCTGTACAGCAGGTTACTGTACACAACAGCATGACACTAAACCAAGAGAAAATGATGCACTCAAGAGACGCATGAGATGTGAGGCCACTGTCAGCTTAATATGACATATTGTTTTACAGCAAAATTCTTTTATAAGTAGGAAGAGCACTCTACAACCCTGATAAAGTCTAGTAAATAACATAAACCAATAATTTTTTATTGTTATTATCAAGTATTATGTACTGTACATAATTGTATGTGCTGTACTTTTATATGACTGGCAGCAAATAAGCTTGTTTACAACAGCATCACCACAAATATATGAGTAATGTGTTGCCCTTGGCTGTTACCATGGCTACGAAGCCACTAGGCAATGGGAATTTTTCAGCTTCACTATAATCTTCTGGGACTACCTTCATATTTATGGTCAATCATTGACGAAACTATTGTTATGTGGCACAGAGTTGTACTCAGAGCTTACTTAGAAGGCCATTTTATATAGCAATTGTTTTCTTTTTTTTTTATTAAAATATATTTTATTGATATTTTACAGAGAGGAAGGGAGAGGGATAGAGAGCTAGAAGCATCGATGAGAGAGAAACATCGATCAGCTGCCTCCTGCACACCTCCCACTGGGGATGTGCCCGCAACCAAGGTACATGCCCTTGACCGGAATCGAACCCAGGACCCTTCAGTCCGCAGGCTGACGCTCTATCCACTGAGCCAGACCGGTTTCAGCAGCAATTGTTTTCAAATGTCATAAACCTTCTTTTGTTACTTGTAAAATATTTGTCCTTGGTGAGATAATTTTATTTTTAATATATTTTTATTGATTTCAGAGAGGAAGGGGAAGGTAGAGAGAGATAGAAACATCAATGATGAGAATCATTGATTGGATGCCTCTTGCACGCCCCCTACTGGGGAACGAGCCCGCAACCCGGGCATGTGCCCTTGAAAGGAATCAAACCAGGACCCTTCAGTCTGCAGGCTGGCACTCTATCCTCTGAGCCAAACCAGCTAGGGAAGATAATTTTATTTTTAAATAATAGCTAAATCCTTTTAATCTAGCAACAGGTTTTACAAAGTAGAATTTTTACAGTAGAGTTTTGATACAAATGTTTGACTTTGAGTTAGATTTTCAAAAGAAATTCGGGGACACTGCTCATAAATAAGGTAGTTGGCTATAATATAATGATGTTATCTTCCATGGTTTGTAAATGGGCTTTGAAAGTTTTTTAAAGGAGTCCCAAGAGTTTTTAAACAATGCAGCTTATGGAAACATGTATGTAGTATTTATTATATAGCATTATTATATATCATGCACAGTTTAAGTACTTTATATCTATTAATTCATTTATACCCACAACTAACTTACGAGGAAGGTATTATTATTATACCCATTTTATAGATGACGAACTGACCCACAAAAAATTTAAGAACCTTATGTCACAAACTAGGAAGTAGAGCTGGAATTCAATTTTAAATCCAGGAACTTCACCGAGGATGATATGCTGAACTGTTTTTGTAATGTTAATTTCTCCAATATAATCAATCATGCCTTCAAATAAAATCCATGCTCTTGTTTTTATACAGCCTGTAAGCTAATTTTTTGATGTTTGAAAAACAATAAAAGGAAGAATCTTTTGTAGCACATGGGTATTATGTGAAATTGAAATTGTAGTGTCCACACGTACAGTGTTTTTGGGGGCACATCCGTGAAAACTGGCTTACGGACTGCCCATGCTGCTTTTGCAGTACAACAGCGGAATTGAGTAGCTGTGACAGAGACTGAATCTCCCGGAAAGCCTAGAATTTTTACTTCTGATCCCTTTTTAAAAAGTTTGCTGATCTCTGACTTAGCAGAATAATAATCTGGATAACTCTGTCCTAACACATTTCTCAAAAGAAATTCCAAAAGAAATCAGATACAGTAGTTTATAGTGTAGTGATTTGATTTGACATTGCTTATGTTAAATTAAATTCTTATGCATATAATATGTATCTATTTGTTCAATAACTGTTTAATTCACATATGCCAGTCATTGCTTGTAGGAAAATTTAAAAACGCTGGAAAGTATGCAGAATAAAATAAAAACTGTAGTGTCATTATGGCCAGCCCTCATGCGCTCAAAAATATCTATTTAGTGTTTTGCAGATCATTAGGAGATCAATAAATCTTTATTAGTAATTAATTTCATTGTATTTTACACATAGAATGTGTTTTTCATTATGTGCCGAATGACTCCATATGTATATAAAAAGATAAAAGAAAACCATGTAGAGACAGCTTTATGATGAAAAAAAAAAAAAGTAAAACACTAAATACAACTAGAAAGAGGCAATGGAGTCCTGTGGTTGAAGGCAGGCCCTGGAGCCAGACTGTCTGCCTCCAAATCCTGTTACACTGCTTACTTCCAGCCCATTACACCCGGAAGCACTCAGCTGGACAGAGCATCCTCTCTCCCTGGCTTCAGTTTCCTCATCGGTAGACTTATGTGTCTGAGATGAAAGGACATGTACAATCTCAAGGATTTTATGATCATGTAAGTTCACAGGAAAGAACAGATGCCATGTTTTTCAATTTTTAACATTTCTATGAAGACACATTGTTTTGTGTGGTGTAAGACACCAAGCAGATAAGAACAAGGTCAGATAAATATTTGCCATTGGCTAAACATTAACCATTGCTTCGTAATATTAGATTAATTCTTTGATCCTTCTTTGAAAAATAAAACGTTTGTTCATTCATGTACTAGTTATGGTCCTTCTATTTTTCAAAGTTAAGTGACTAATATATAGTAGTAGAGATAATCTTGATACCTAAACACATCCGCCAGAACTAGAGTTAAAGATGAATGACTTATTATTAAATAAAATATAAAATATCGAGAAATTCCCCTTTTATTCTTCAATTCAATAAAAAACCCACAACTCATAGACACAAACAGTATGGTGATTACCAGAGGAAAAGGGGAGGGGAGAGTGGGAGAAGTAGAAGAGGGTGAAGAGAGGATAAATGGTGATTTTGGGTGGTGAACACACAATACAATATACAGATGATGTATTATAGAATTGTACACTTGAGACCTATATAATTTTATTATGTCACTCCAATAAATTCAATAAAAAATTAAGCCCTCTTTTGTTTTTTAACAGATATTTTACAAATTTTGTCCCAGATGATATTACTGTGCCTAAGTTCTTAGTTGTTCTTATTAACATTGATCACTTTGACCCGAATGGTGGCTAGAGGTGGCTCTGCTCTTTGAGACTGCACCCCGACAGCTTACAGAAGTTAAGCCTAGAAATATTTTTCCAGGCAGAGGAAGTAGAGATGAACATTTCAGTCAGGGGTTTCAAACTATCTGAAGATTTTTTTTTTTTCTTAATAACATATGTGGTATTTTTTTCTGGGTCAGAAAATGTTTGAACTCATATATAATACATGTAAAAGGTTTTACTACATTTTACTGCTTGTTTACTTTTCCAAAGTCCCCTTTTGACTCTAAAGGTGCCAGGGGTGGGCAAACTTTTTGACTCGAGGGCCACAATGGGTTCTTAAACTGGACCGGAGGGCCGGAACAAAAGCATGGATGGAGTGCTTGTGTGAACTAATATAAATTCAAAGTAAAGGAGAGGAGGGGAGAGCAAGAGAACCCTCCGCTCTTTTGGCTCCGCGGGCTGGATAGAACAGCTGAACGGGCCGGATCTGGCCTGTGGGCTATAGTTTGCCCACGGCTGGGACTCTAGACTCTGTACATCAGTGGCACAGTTCTCAATTTACTCAGTGATGGTGGAGTGTGAAACAGGCTAATGGATTTGTCCATGGACACATGCTTCTCCACATTTTAGCCCCTTGGGATTCTGCCCACCAGCTATATTGAACTTCTTTTTATTTCTGTAATTGGCCATGCTTTTCCACTTCAGACCTTCAAATATGATGTTTATTCTGCCTGAAAACTCATTCCCTACCTCTTTGCTTGGCTGATTCCTATTGACTAATATTCCTTTATGTAACACCAGAGGCCCGGTGCACGAAATTTGTGAACTGGGGGGTGGGGGTGGGGTCACTCAGCCTGGATTGTGAGGGTGCGCAGGCCAGGCTGAGGGACCCCACCAGTGCATGATCAGGGCTGGGGAGGGATGCAGGAGGTTGGCCAGCCAGGGAGGGACTGTGGGGGGGGGGGGGCTCCATGGCGTGTTTGGCCCGTCTCGCTCAGTCCCAATCAGCTGGAACCCAGTAGCAAGCTAACCTACCGGTCAGAGCGTCTGCCCCTGGTGATCAGTGCACGTCATAGCGAGCAGTTGAGTGGCCTTAGCATATCATTAGCAAATTACACTTTGGTTGAATGGCCGTCTGGATGACCGGACACTTAGCATATTAGGCTTTTATTATATAGGATAGTGATTGGTACCTACTATATGTCAACCTAAGAAGCCATTCCTGGCCCTTCTAACTAGCAACCTGTACTTCAATTATAGTCCCTAACATACTATTGTCTGTCATTGCTAGTTTCATTGTCTTATGTGCTTGGTTGAGAGCAGGAAATGGTTCTACCATTCTCACCTTTGTCTATTTCTGGGGCCCAATACTGGCATCCAAAAGCTGCTGAAGAGATTCATGTGAGCAAATGCCAAAATAATTGCCAGCGTTTCTAATAGAGGTATGCATATAAATAGAACTGCCTTAGAATTTAAAAAAAAGTTGAAATGAACTTGTTTGGTTTGAAATTCATTTATGGGTCAAATTCATCAGCCCAATTCATTATTTTGAATGTTACTAAAACTTAGCCCAATGATAATGTTCAGATGGATAGAAAAGAAGAAATTGTAAATCAATAAATGTTATCATTTCAAATGAAATAAGACATTATAGGTATATGTAAATATCGAATCATATTGTATATCTGAGACTAATAATTTTTTATGTTACTTTTATCTCAGTTAAAAATATTTGGAGGGTTGTTTTCATAATCACCACATTGCTGAATAATCAGTTAAAAATATATTTTCCAGAGCTCAATAATTACCATAAAGAGCTAAAAATTAAAAGCTTCTAAATATTAAAATCACATTTTAAAAATAGATTTTGATATCTGAACCAAAACTTAAAAAAATCTACCCCACAGCAAGTAATTATTTCTCTGTTATCTCTATTAGTCATCTTGGTCTGCCATTCCTGTCAAAACTGTTTTGCTTAAACAACATCAATTTATTTCTCACTATTCTGGGGGCTGGAAGTCCAAGATCTAGGTCCATCAGATTTGATTTCTGGTGAGGACTCTTCCTGGTTGGTAGATGGCTGTGATTTTGTTGCTTCCCCCCGAGGATATTCATGTGAGTAAATGAGGGAGAATGAGAGCCAGCTATCTGGTGTCTCTTTTTGTAGATGCACTAATCCTATGGGATCAGTGCCCACCCTTATGACTTCATTTAACCTTAATTACTTCCTTTTGCTAAATGCAATTACATTAGGTGTTAAGACTTCAATATATGAATTTTGAGGGGACCCAAGTCAATCTGTAGCATTATGATTCTAGCATAACATTTTAAGTAATTAAACTTGAAGGTCCAGTAAGTATTCTCATGGTATGTATAAACACAAAGTAGTATTGATTCATTAAAATATTTATTTATTTATTTATTTATTTAGCTCTTAAGAACCACTGTTAGGATAATGCAAGAGAGGGTATTTTTCTGGAATTTGAAGTAATAGCTGTTGACTTGGCATTATCTTTACAGGAATTGATAAGATCTGGCCAGATTTTAAATAAAGCATTTCTTCTGGAACTTTTAATGTCATCTTTTTTGACTTTTAGACCTGGTCATGAAATCAGAAATTGTCCAGTCCAATTCCCTTGTTTGAAGATGAGAACATTTAGTCCCAAAGAGTCTGAGTTGCCCAAATTCCTGAGCAAGTTATTCAAAGCCTTTCACAATCTGCCCCCATTTACATTTCATCTAAAAGGTCCTTCCTTCTCCCGCACTGTGTGTTCTCACCATGCCAGATTACTTGACAATTACCTTCAAGGCCCTGATTAAAAGCTCTGCAGATGTTTTTGCCTGCACTCACCAAATAGAATTGATTATTCATTTTTCTCTATTTAGAATTTTCCCAAATGCTTGAATATCACTTGTTGCATTATGTCATAGCAATTTGTGTTAGTTTACAGTCTCCATTAAGTTATGAGCTTCTTGAAGTCAGCAACGGGGTTCTATTCATATCCACTAATCCTACCATATAGGATGGCATCTTAAATGATTTCCAAACTAATAAAGTCATGTGGATGCTCTATGGTACATAAACAATGGAAATCTGGGTCTCCTGATCAGTGATCTGTCTACTCTGAGACCACCCTTCAGTCTTAAGATGTTAGCTTTAGAGTTCTAGTAAGTCTCCTGGGGCAAAACATTTCATAGCCTAAATCAGAGAGCCTCAGAGTCTTCCCCTGAGTCAGAGTTTACATCCTAACTCACTCTCCAACCCCTACATGCTGCAAATAGACCATGCTGGAGAAAACGGTTCCATTTCTTATGGGACAAACTTAGCCCAACTGTTCAGCACCAAAACTCAAGTTTGACTTTTACTGTTATGACTCTGGCTTGCAGAAGAACTATGCGAGGCCTGACAATGGTCACGTTTCAAGATGCTTTATACAAAAATCACTGATGCCCCAAACAGATTAAAGGTCAATGAAGTTAAGCCTGGGGCAATTGTTCTGTGAACTCTGGCACATTCTTACTGGGTTGCTGCTGTTTTATTGCTTTTGGCCCTTCCCTTATGGTTTAGCAGGGATTGTGAAATTCTGAATAAAGTTATAAAAAGACAGGTTGATTGCCGAAACCGGTTTGGCTCAGTGGATAGAGCGTCGGCCTGTGGACTCAAGGGTCCCAGGTTTGATTCCGGTCAAGGGCATGTACCTTGGTTGCGGGCACATCCCCACTAGGGGGCGTGCAGGAGGCAGCTGATCGATGTTTCTCTCTCATCTATGTTTCTAACTCTCTATCCCTCTCCCTTCCTCTCTGTATAAAAATCAATAAAAAAAAATTTAAAAAAAAAAAAAAAAAAAAAAAAAAGACAGGTTGATTCTCTTTTTGTGAATCAAATGCCAACTCTTTTCATCTTCAGCTTTCTTGAGAATTACAATAGTTAAGCTATTTTTGCAACAGATGTCTTAAACTCTTATGAAAATTGAAGTGGACAAAAAACAACAACACTCATCTTTTTCAATGCTCTATGACTATCCTGAATGAATAACGTTAGAAATTTTGCACTTTCCTGGAGAAATTAGAAGAGGACCATTTGATAACAAAAAATAGAAAATTTCATTTAGGGCACACATTTTATGTAAATACCTGTATAACATTTTCGTAAGTTAGGTATTATCTTAAAAAAGATGAGAACTTTCTAAAAATTCCCTGATTAATTTTTAAAGGCTAATCTTTTTATAACACTTGGCTTTGTAACAAACATTCTGCCACTATAAGGTTTTATGGGACTAATAGCTGTAAGTCAGGAGATTCTAACTTGCTAATTAACTGAAACCAATGATATAAGAACAAGTCTCCTTTCCACATGTATGAAGTACACATACAAAATATACCTATAGAAAACACACAAACACAGATGCTTTTATTTATGAATAATAAAATTGTAGATATTAAATAAATATTAATGTGAAATTAATATTTACATAAAATATTAAATGTTTATGGACATAAATATTAATATGAATGTTTGTATTATTAATAGGAACATTAGAATAAAATTTTAAATAAAATACTAATAATAAAATAATGAGGAACTTCATTAAAGTGTTAATCAGATGAGTAAGGCTGCAAAGAATATGTGCTGTCTTGGTAAAAGAATGGGGAAGGCCGAGCCAGTGTGGCTCAGTGGTTGAGCATCAACCCATGAACTAGGAGGTCACAGTTAGATTCCCAATCAGGGCACATGCCCAGGTTGTGGGCTCCATCCCCAGTGTGGGGTGCGCAGGAGGCAGCCAATCAATGATTCTCTCTCATTGATGTTTCCATCTCTCTCTCCCTCTCCCTTCCTCTCTGAAATCAATAAAAATATATTAAAAAAAAAAAAGAATGGGGAAGGCCTTTGATTTGCATTTAGTCCAAATGTGCTCAATTTCTCTGGCAGTAATTTTTCTTACATGCGTGTTAACTGCATGGACTATTTTAATTTGTCTTTTACATTTTCTTCTGGTCTACAGTGGGTAAAATAAAGGCAACAAGAGTTTTTTTCCTTTAAAAATAAACATGAAAATATTTTTTTCACTTTATCCATTATAACTCTTTCCCAAATAACCCAATCGCAGAACACAAGGCTATAATACAAAGTACAACATAAAATTCCTGATAAGGGAGGACCCCAATTAAAATGCTAACAGTAATGGGAAATAAAAAAGAGGTGGTGAGTAGAAAAATATTTCTCTTTTATTTGAACCTAAGCACCCAAGATGGCGATTCTTTTAAATGTTGTTTCTTTTCTCCTTTTTTGTGCATACTCATTGACATAGTTATTCAAATTAAGACTAGTTATCTTGCAAGGTTGTGGACTATATTCCTCCTTAATTTGCAAAACTACTTGTAAGGTAATGCCTATTTCATTGCACAAGAGCAAGGCAGTCACGAATGATCTTTCTACAGAGCATTTGTTCTGTGTCCTCTCTGCTATCTTGCAAATCCTTCTCCATAAGCGGATCCGGAATTCCTGGCATTGAAATGGCTTACTTTGTATCTTGAACCCATCAATTTGGCTTTATTGGGTAATGTTATGCTCAGGGAATGCTATACAAATCTGGGCAAATGAGTTTTGCTTCAAAGCCCTGGGACTGAGGTTATAAGGGAAAAAGGCTGTGCACCTGCAGCTCTGCTTGAGGTCAGTGGGCATCTTGACTACCGGAAGAAGTAACGTTTATTTTCAGCAGGTTCAGCAAAACACAACTCCTTCTAAACAAAGCACCAGAGAGGAAATCTCAGCAAATCCAGTGATGTTGAAATTTGTCCGGAACAGCAATCCTAAAACCGGTTTTGTGACATCCAACAGTGCCTTCATACATTTAAAGAGTTTTGCAAAATTCTTTGTGAAATTCTCAAAATACACTTCACTGTTTATTACCAAAAACTGATATGAAATAAAAAAAAAATACAAACCATGCCATGTGTCAGGAGAGAAGTTGGACAGTGTCATAAAATTAAGTAGTGAGACACTATTGTAACTTTTAACAAGTTGGAAGTTTAAGTTCTAAAGCATTATAATATGTACCAGAACGTGCATGAAGTTAAGCTGATGCTATTCAGGTTGTTATGGAATGAATGAACAGAAATACCCCGGTTATCACAGATGCATTTACACTTGATGGAGTTCTACAGGGATGGGATAATTGCTAGTTGGAAGTCTTACGAAGAACTCCTGCATTAACATTTTATTTAATTTAAATAGAGTTTTATTGATTTTTAGAGAGAGAGGAAGGGAGAGAGATAGAGAGATAGAAACATCAATGAAGGAGGAAGTCATCGATTGGCTGCCTCCTGCTGGGCCCCCATCGGGGCTCCAGCCTGCAACCCGGGCATGTGCCCTGACTGGGAATTGAACTGGCGACCTCTTGGTTCCTTGGTCGACGCTCAACTGCTGAGCCACACTAGCTGGGAATCCTGCTTCAACACTTTAAAAGTGTGTACACCAGATTCTCTATTCAGCTATTTAGAAAGCATTCTCCCAGAACTGGGGAGAATTCTTTCTTTACCTGACGCCATAGGAGACAGATAACCTGAGTTCACAAACAAGCTGGGTTGCCCAATTAGTCCATGTCTCTGAATTCTAGCTTTCTCTTCTGTAAGAGGAGAATAAGCCCCACTCCTCTCTCCTGTTGAATTATTTTGAGAATTAAATGCACATATAACACTCAGCACAGGGGTCTGCTCAGAGTGAACACTCATGTGTTAGCTTCCCTAAGACAGTGGATGCAACCCTGTCTGTACATCAGAATCACCCGAGGAAATTTAAACCATACTAGCCAGTTGCCCCTACAAACCAACTTAAATCAAAACCCTTAAGGACCACCCTTATAAATGCTCTCTGGTTGATTCTAATTGCAGCCAGGGTTGCAAACCACTGCCCAACCTATCCAGTTAGTCTACAGTGGTTTTTAACATTGGCTGTGCCCCGAAATCACCGGGGACCTAAAAATATCGATGCCTGGGTTTGTGTTTCTGATTCAATTGATACACAGTTCAGCTTGGGAACTGTGAGTGCTAAACAATTCTCTAGTTAATCCTTAAAAAATCTCACTTTATTGCATAAAAAAAGCTGCACATATTTAATGTATACAACTTGATGAGTTTGAAGGTAAGTATACACCCATTAAACCATCACCACAATCAAGGCCATAAACCCATTTACCCATCACCTCTGAAAGTTTTATTTTTTCCCCTAGTTAATGCTAATGTGCCTAGATTGAAGATCATGGCTATTAGGAGAGTAACACTTATTCTCTTCGTACCGTGTGATTTCTTTTCTCTTATAAAATAGTACTAGAGGCCTGGTGCATGAATTCATGCACAGGTGCACAGATGGGGTCCATCGGCCTGGCTGGCAATTGGGGCCAATTGGGGCCTTCTCACTTAGTCCTGATAGGGGCCAATGGGGCCGGCCGGCTGGAGAGGGACCGCGAGAGGTTGGCCGGCTGGCAGGGGAGGGACTGCAGGAGGGCTCCAGGGCGTGTCTGGCCCTCTCACCCAGTTGTGATGAGCCAGACCACAGCAGCAAGCTAACCTACTGGCCAGAGCATCTACCCCCTGGTGGTCAGTGCACATTGTAGCTGGTCGAATGGTTGACCAAACCGTCAACTGATGGGTCAGACCCTTAGCATATTACGTTTTTATTATATAGGATATTTTTTTCTGACTGAAAATAATATATGTCTTTAAAATTATAAAATGTAAAAAACTATGGAGAAAATAATAATTTAAAAAAATCCATAATCTCATTGCTCAGAAATAAATATCATCGACAGTTTGGTTGTTTCTTTTTTTATATGCTAACTGTTTTGTGTGGTTGGGTTCATCCTGTATATACAATATTATACTCCTTTTATTTTTTTATCTTACATTACAACATTAGTATTTTCTGTGTCATTTACTAGTAATACATATTTTAGGTATCATTTTAAAGAAGTAGCATAGCCATGAAAAGTTTTCATCACATATTATTATTTTGCATATTTCAAAGGAAGTTCCAGACTAAATATACAGGAAGTTTTTGGCACACTTCCTCCACCCAAGTGAAATGTCCTTCCTGGTAGGGTAGGGAGGAGTACACGCAAGCTTCTCGCTCCAGGCAGAACTCAAAGGGCTGACAGTGGGTCCTGCTGCCCAAGTCCTCATCAATCCTGTTTATCAGCATGAGGTGCTGCATTGGGCCAGGTAATGATCGGAATGCTAGGCCAAGCTAAGATAGCTCTCCAAAAGTCATGGCAGGAAGAAGAGGGAAGAAAGAGAATCTCCTAAAACCGAAGAAATAAATCCAAACTCAGCCAGAGTCACGGGACACAATAGATGCAAACCACTAAACTTCTGAAAAATCAGCAGAATTTTCCAGTTTCCTGTCCCTAAAAGAGGGAACTATTGAGCAGTGACTTAAGTTGAATTTGCTTACAGGGCAGAAATGAATGAGCACATCACTGGTCTATGGAGTTGGAGTAGGTGAAGGCAACATCTGCAGGGAAAATGAACTCGATAACATGAGAGGAAGCTGAGCCGTGAAGCTTAAGGGATTTGGTGGAAATCCAGCAGTAAAACTGGAGAGAAAGCCATGTTTTAGGCTAGCGCTGCAAAGTCTGGCTTAAGAAAATTTTCTGAACATCCTCCAAAGTATAGGTGACAAAGTATGAATTAGAATCATGTCCTGGGGCAGTCAGATTTCTGGGTGCTCTGTAAAGTGGGGAGCCTCGTGCCTGATAATGTAATAATTTCAAGGGTAAGCCTAAAATTAGAGGTAAACTCCAAAGTAGGTTAAGCTTTCCTGGATGCATTAGCTCACATCCCTTCCACTTCTGGACATGGATACCTGCTTCTCATAATCTGAGATTAATCATCTGCTATCTAGTATTATTGCCTAAATTTAATTATTATTTAAAAATATGTTTTTATTGATTTTAGAGGAAGGGAGAGGGAGAGAGAGAGAGATATCTATCAGTAGCCTCCTAATGCCCCCTCCTGGGGATCGAGCCTGCAACCTGGGCATGTGCCCACCAGGTTATTGACCTGGCAACCTTTCGGTGCATGGGTGATGCTCAACAAACTAAGCCACACTGGCCAGGGCTATTGCCTAAATTTTAAATGTGTGTTCATATTGACACTCAAACAAAACTATGAAACAAGGGGAGGTATGGAAGAGGGAAATGGAACTTACAATATGTTTAGAATAGAACTCAATCTTAGCAAGTCTGTAGGCCCTGTGAGATCTAGCCATTCACCCTGCGTCAGCCACACGGGCCCTTTCCCATTCCTTAAAGCATTCCAAGCTCTTTCCTGTCTCAGGGCCTTTGCCCTGGATATTTCCTGTCTAGAATTCTTCTCTCCAGGCTCTTTTCATCCACATGACTGGTTTCTTCTTATCATTTAAGTGAGTGTTCGCGCATCCTAGAGAGACCTTCTAGGCCAAGCATGTCAAACTCAAAGGCTAACACGGGACAAATAAACAAGGTTTAAGTTCATGTGGGCTGCAGAAAAACAAAAGCTGCCATTTTCATAGAAACGTAGGTTTATTTTGATAGAGACATGCTGAATACAAAGGGCTGAAATAAATGAGTCATCATTAACATAAAATAATAGAACATTTTAATAAAAATTAATATTTTTTTCTTGAACATTAACTTCTAGACACTGAATAACTGTACAAATAAGCGTAACACAAATAAACATATTTTTCTTGTTCTCCGAAAGCAAAATAGTTCCTGTTGTAAACACCAAACAAGTCAGTCCAAGACTACTGATGTGGCAATCGGCTGCTAAAATATTCGCTGCTAGTATTAGTGGAGAGAAATGGTGCGCCTGTGTGTAAGGGAAATGAATGCAACACGATTCTAGTAATCAGTCATTAGTGAACACTGTAGTTTGTTGTTAATAATTATGTATAACAGGATACTGTAAAAATTAAGTTAAGAAATTTTTATTAAAATCTTTCTTACATACTGTTATATTGGCTAGGCTGCAAAAACATTCTTTGTGGGCTGCATGTGGCCCGCGGGCCGTGAGTTTGACATGCTTGTTCTAGACCACCCCATGGAAAGATTTACTTCCTCATATCACCATTTTCTGGATGCATTAGCCTTCTGTTTATTTCCTTGCCACAATGCACTCATTCATTTATTCTTTAATTATGCAAATTTGTCTACCCTGTGCATGGTATGGGCATACAGTAGTTGGTCTCTACCATCATGAAGCCTACACAGCAGTGGGGGATATAAACATTAATCATATATTCATATACATAATTTCAAGATCCTAAGTCTGTTAAGATCTACAAATGAGAGCCCATGGAACTAGCCTGTGAGTATTTCATGTGGAATCTGTGTAGTTTGTTATCTGCTTTCCACCTGAAGGGCAGTCACTGCTTTCTGTCTGGTTCTGCACACTAGCCCAGAGCAGCACATTGTGAATGAATCCTGAGCATTTAGATTTACTCTGTGAGACTTCAAGGTCATCATGAGAACTGTGTACAATTATTCCTGTTTTATGGATTAATGGCACTGAAGCTCAGAGAAGAAATGAGTCCAAGGTTTGAACGCTGGTGACAGAAACAGGAATTGAACCTGGTCCTTATTCCAACTCTTAGCTTTTTCTGTGATACAAAGGGCAGGGAAGAGGCAAAGAATAAATTATTGTAAATTACTATGCTTAGACCCTAAGCTCATGGGTAAAATGATTTTCATAAAATCAAAAGCAAAAAACAAGAACACTCTACTACCATGCAAAAGAATCCAACTTTATTTTCCGATACCACTGCGGGACCAATGAAATCTAACCTCGCCAAACATGCTCAAATATTTCTGTGTTTGGTGATTGCAAAATCGGATTTCATTCAGATCTCTCTATATTTTGCTCCAAAATGACAACTTGGCTGATCAAGACCAAAACTGTATGCTGTGTGGCATTTGCTTTACTTGGCTAAAGGAAACCAGATACAAAGGCACACAATCTTAACTCTTTCTTTTAACCTGAGAAGTTCTCTGAAATTTGAAAAAATTTCCATAGTGGTTTCTTTGTTACTTATATCTTGAGTGTTAGCAGGGAGGTGTGTATGTGTGTGTGCATGCATATGTGTGTGTACATGCACAGGGAGGTGTGTGTATACATGCGCAGGGAGGTGTGTGTGTGTGTGTGTGTTTGTGTGTGTGTGTGTACATGCACAGGGAGGTGTGTGTGTACATATGCAGGGAGGTGTGTGTGTGTATGTGTACATGCGCAGGGAGGTGTGTGTGTGTGTACATGTGTAGGGAGGGGTGTGTGTGTGTGTGTACATGCACAAGGAGATATGTGTGTGTACATGCGCAGGGAGGTGTGCGTGTGTGTGTGTGTGCGTGTACTTGCATGCCCAGATATATTTTGCTCACATTTATGCTTTTATCTCCTCTTTTTCCTGGGATCTCTCCTTCCAGATTTGGATAATACAGGGCTGGACTAGAGCTTTAGAGAAAAGGCAGGAGCACAAGGGAAGCCAGAGAACAACTAATTAGGTGGTTTATGGTCCAGACACTCAGAGGACCCTGAACTCTGCATGGAGCATCAACCTGCCAGCTTTCCCTTCAGCTTGCTTCCCCAGTTTGCTCCCCGCTCACGGTCAAGCATTGTTTTTCAGTTCCCAGATTTCTGGGGAATGCCTCTCCTAGCTCCCGTTTGTTTGGTGGCCATTAACACTGCACATAAATCTCTAAGTGTACATGGAGTCCCTTTTTTGGAATAGGATTAGATGAATTTTAATCTTATCACATACTAGAGATGTTTCCCCCAAACTTTTCAAGGATCAATAAAAACGAAACACCTTTCCTCTCATTAAATAAAAACATATATTTTAAGAAAAATTGTCTCAGATCTCTAATTCATTTACCTGTAAACCATCTAAACAATAGAAAGTAATTGTTGTCTAACAAATTCTTTGAGGTTGTTGAAAGCTAACTGCCAAGTCTCCCCCTCAGATTTAATGAACCTCATCTCATGTTTTGGCAAGGGTTAAACTTTTGGTATGTTTGAGATTGCATGGCGAATCTGTGCCCAACGACTTTCAACACTTCCTACAACTGGGACAAATGTCTTCCTGTTCTGATACTTAATTTACATTTAATCCAATCTGTATTCCATTAGTATAAACCTTAGCAATCTAATTCCACTTTTTAATTTGCATTTCACAACATCTATCCTATTACTAGCCCTCATGTAGGTCCACAGAATACCCTATAGGAATATGTTTGTTGACATAAACTGAGAAAAAAATACTTTGAGTTAAATTGATTACCTCTGTCCTTTGGAATAAGAAGCAGCACTCTAGGCTGTATAGAATGCAATCAGTCAAGCGCCTACACGGCTTGCTAATATCTAAGGTGAAGTATGAGGAGTTGATCCATCTCCCTCAATGGTATGTTTATAGTTTCCTCCATACTGATAGAATTACTGGCCTCACTTCATCTCAAGATACTATGATATTTCTGGGTTCCTCTGGATGGTCAGAAGATTCTGTGCCTTCATCCTCTGTAGGTGTGAACATCCCTCCAATATAAGGGCACCCTTGAAAACATTGGAGGGACGAATGCCAGATGCATAAGGTGCCACAGAGTTCGCTTTTGAGGATCTTGCAGTCTGCCTTCCTCAATTAACCACTTACAACACCTTCATTGTATAAGCCCGAGCAAGCAGTTTTGAGACTGGGTTTCCAGACATGTGTCATTTCCACCGCATATTTAGCAGCACCTAACTGCCTGAAGTGGGGAGACCGGAATGTGAGGCATGTCTCACCGAGGAGTAGAGTTTTTATTTAAAAAAAAATATCCCTGCACTGCTGATGGAAACGTCAACCTCCCAGCCCGATTCTTAAAAATAAATAAATACAAGGAGTTCCCCGTGTGAGAGGCACATTAGGGATGCAAGATATTCATTTCCATGAAGTCACTCACAGCAGGCCTGTCTGGAAAAATGCTTTCATCTTCTGCAAAGGGAGGGAAAAATGTACTAGCAAGAGGGTTGAAAGACCGAGACTTTGAAGTAGAGGGTGAAGTGGGGAAAGTGATCCTTCAGTCAGGTGAATTTGGGCCAAACCAGACTAATTTCTACTCAACCTCAACTCAACGCATAGAGCCCATAGAATGAAGACTTGTAGAGAAGCCTGTACATCCAGTCCAAGGATGTTCCAACTGGCTTTCCTGCAGTCCTGTAGTTCCCACAGGGACCCCAGAGCGAAGAGGGCAGTTGACATAGTCGGTGACTTACAGTTTCAGCCAGGACAGCTCTGCTTTTACCTGCTTCATGGATGTGGTCGGCTTCAATTCTCTTAACTCACATCCATTGAGCATCTCCTGTGGCGTGCCTGGTACTTTTCCAAATGTGACGCGATAGTGATTAAGATGGCCATGGCCTTGACTCTCTGCAGTCTATGCAGCCTGCAGGCTATGCAAGGTTCTTTGTGGGCTGGTGGGAGGTGTGTGAGTGAAGTTGTTCTGCTAAAAACAAGTGGTGATCCAACATGCTCATTTTGAGGCTGAATAAACTGAGATCCAGAGAGATAAAGTCCTATGACTAATTAACTGAAGAATTGGGGATAGAATTGAGAGGCCTTGGTTTTTACTTCAGCTTTCTTCCAAGTTCAGACAGGAAGAGAAGGGATGAAAAAATTGTTAGAAATCTGCTCAGCTAGAGAGGATGTAAATTTCAGTCCTTGAACTTCCCCTGACTAGGTCTTATCTTCATTTCTATCCTTCGGAGTGTTTTTTCAAGATGCAATCAAGGCTGTCCGCCCATCCTTGGACGGGGGCCGACATATGCGTCTTGTTCCTTCCAGACCAATGTCTCCGTTTCCCCTCCGATCGGAGGTCATCTGGCTGTGGTTTGTTCCAGGAGCTTTCCCATCAGCCACTCTCTGGGCATGTGGCCCCTGCACACAGTCCGGTCTCTGTGGAATCGCTTGGGCTATCTTGCATTCTTCGCTGCATTGCATCACTTCCTTCCTTCCTTCCTTGTATGCACGGAACACTTTCTCTCCAGCCCCCATTCCTGCCTGCTCACTCTCCCAACCGTGAACTTTGCCTCTGTTCCCTTTCCTCTCTCTGTTGCCCTTGAGGCTATGTTACTGTATTTTGTAATGCTGAAAACGAGAAGGGAGGTGGCAGAAAATCCAGTTTATTTTCCTTTTGACTCTGTGCTTCTGCCTTGTCCTCGCATTCTCTTTACCACTCCTCCCTCCTTTCTAATTTGGGGGTTTCAACTTTAGACCTGGTCACCTGTCCTGCCTGCTTCGCATCCCTTCCCTTCCCACCACCTGCGATTCTGTCTCCTGTTGGGGCTTGCAAGGTTAGATCTGATCAGGCTTTTGTGAGGGAGGCGACCTGCAAGGTTTGTGGGTGTGGAATGTTCCTCAGTCATTCCCGACCTTAATTTGCCGGAGAATGTGTCACAGAGGATTGCTGGCCATGATCCTATGCTATCCTTAAAGATCCCGTAATACATTCAACATCCTGTTCTTGAGAGCTGCCTACATGTTAGCTCACATATCCCAGTCCTCATTCAGGGGCCGGAGGGAAGGAAAGCAAAAGGCAACCTTCCAAAGACCTCCTCTTTCTTTGTACAACCTTGTTTCTTTGTACAACCTTGTTTCTTTATGACAGCCAGAAAACAAATCAACCATGGACACAGACAATAAAGATTAAAAAACAACAAAAATCAAAACAAACCCAAATGTGCTTGTTTTTGAGAAGGGTTTGTTTTCTTTACAGTCCAGCACACTGAATCTTTCCCGTAGCCTTTGAAATCCTAAAATCAGTTCTCTGTAAACTTTAGTTAACCTAGTTTGTAGAAGTGGGACACTCTGTGGCTTATTCCTCTCTTTCATCTCTTTTCTTCATCTGAATTGGGCCACCTGAGGATGAATTCAGCAGGCTTAGCTTATCTACTGGCACCGATGCAAAGAACTCAGATAGGAGAGAGTTACAAGAGATTCTTTAATTTGCAAAGGAATAGTGATGTTATTAGAACAAGAGCCTTGAGAAGTTTTTCAATTTAGAGAGTAATTTTGCAGAAATGAGTATACACTCTCTTCTAGCCCCAATTATGATCAATAATTGTGTGGGGTTGAATAGGGTTTACAGCTTTAAGGCTGTTTTCCATGTCTACAGCGAACAAGGCTAGTCAAGGAGCAAATCTTTGACCTTGGCTTCAAGTGACCACTGTGTTCCAAACAGCTGAATTTATTCCAGCAATATGTAACTCAGAGTGGAAAAGAAAATCAGAGATGTTTTGTTGGAAGAAATGATAGGGACTTTTCAAATAGATAAGATTTTGATTCCCACTTTAGAGCTGAGAGATTAATGTCCCAGCGTGAAGAAGGGCCCTTCAATGTCAAGTCTTCTATCTGCTCCGGCAGTATATTTTCCGTTATACCAAGTCCAAGTTCATGTGATGTCTCTTTCTCTCTTTTTCACCTCCCTGTTTTGTTTTTCTTCCCTCAGAGCCTTGGCACCTTCTCCTTCATGGTAAGGGTATCAGTGGCTGATTGAAGTGTTGCCCTTGCAACACAACAATAAGGTCAAGTTCTTATTGGCTGCAGGGACCCGAGGTTGAAAATGACACCAATCAGAAAGAATATATGCACCCCTATGTTCATAGCAGCACAATTCACCATAGCTAAGATTTGGAAACAGCCTAAGTGCCCATCAGCAGACCAGTGGATTTAAAAACTGGTACATCTACATAATGGAATACCACGCTGCTATAAAAAAGAAGGAATTCTTACCATTTGCAACAGCATGAATGGAACTGGAGAGCATTATGCTAAGCGAAATAAGCCAGTCAGAGAAAGATAAGTATCACATGATCTCACTCATTTGTGGAATATAACTAACAACATAAACTGATGAACAAAAACAGATCCAGCGACAGAGAAGCATCGATCAGACCATCAAACCTCAGAGGGAAGGTAGGGGAGGGTGGGGGTAAGGAGGAGAGATCAACCAAAGGACTTGTATGCATGCGTATAAGCCTAACCAATGGACACAGACAACATGGGGGTGAGGGCATGGGTGCGGGGGGGGGGGCAATGAGGGGATAAGGACACATATGTAATACCTTAATCAATAAAGAAAAAAAAGAAAATGCAAGGCAGTTTTCCTCTATGTGGGAAAAGAATGCTTACAAAATATGTTTGCTATCAGAGGACACCTTCCATTGAAGCCATATGTATCTGTGAATTGAGCTGGCACATGTCAGTTCTGGGAGATGAACCTAGATGGTCTGGTGTGAGCACATATACTCCAACTTTTTAGGCTAAACAGACCTCACAGATAGGAAGGCGAGGGGTGGATGTTAATGGCTCACCATTTCTTGAACAAATAGAAGTTTTTCCTGACTAAACATGAATGGTACCGATGTCATCAATGCTCTTCCTGCTCAACCCTTCTCTGATGATGCTTGGAGAATGGGGCAGATGGGGCAATGCTGTGGATGCACTACCTACTCTCACACGTGCATCTGACAGTCTCTAAGTGCTTAGAGAACACATACTAGGTCTTCCACTCCTCTCTCTCTCGTCCACTGTGCTGAATAGATAGATTAGATTTGTTGAATCTGGCCGAACTTCAGATTTATTCTTTCCATTCAGTCTACTGGTCTTTTTTTTATTTTTGACTTTGCCAAAAAAGAAAAAAAAGAGATAATTATTCTCACCAAAATCATCAAAGACTTGCTTTTTCTGTTGTTTAATCAAATGGGCAATTTTCAGTCTTTATCCTAATCTCATGGCTTTCCTATAGCATATAAAAGTATTAACCGTGCTCTCCTCTCAGAACTATGTTCTGGGTAGTCTCGGACAGTGCTCTCTCATCAATTTTCTGGATACTCCAATTCAGTTTTCTATGGGGGTTTCTCTCATTCTTCCAGTTGCTCAGGTAGAAACCCTGAACACGTCTTTGACTTATTTCTCTTACAGAGAACAGGAAATCCATCATAATTTCTGTTTTTTTCTTCTTTAAAACTATCTAGAATATAAATGTTGTGGGTTTTTTGTTTGTTCGTTTTTCACCATCACCACTGCTATTGCCTTGGCCTCTCCTCTCTTGCCTGGACGGTTACACTCACCTCCCTGGTTGCTCCCTTGTCCTGGCAGGTTGTTCTCAACACAGCAGCTCATGTAAAGCCCAAGTCAGCTCGTGTAGCATCATTATTCAGAACCCTCCCCGGTTTCCCTTCTCACTTAGAAGAAAAGTCAAAGTGCTCATTATGGCCCATGAGGCTTTCGGTGCCCTTGTGTCTCTCTCTTATTCACTCAGCCCTAGCTTGCTGAGCCCTCACTGTGTTTCCAAACACACCTTGTGCACTCTTGCCCCAAGCCTTCGGCACTCGCCGATCAGAGATCTATATGGTTTGTTTTCTTCCAATCTTTACTCAGGATACTACTGTCTGCCACCATGGATGAACCTAGAGGGTATTATTCTGAGTGAAATCAGTCAGAGAAAGACAAATACTGTATGCTTTCACGTATATGTGCAATCTAAAGAACAAAATGAATGAACGAACAAAACAGAAACAGATTTATAGATACAGAGAATGAACTGACGTTGCCAGAGGGGAGAGGGCCTGTGAGATGGGTTAGAAAGGTGAAGGGATTAAGAAGTACAAATTGGTAGCTATACAATAGTCACAGAGATGTAAGTTTTAGCTTATGAGATATAGACAATAATATTGCAATAACTATGTATGATGCCAGGTGGGTACTTTAATTATTGGGGGTATCACTTTGTAAATTATATAACTGTCTAACTACTGTGCTGTACACTTGAAACTAATCCTATATAATAAAACCCTAGTATGCAAATTGACCAAGCTGTGGAATGACCAGTCGCTATGATGTGCACTGACCACCAGGGGCTGCCCCCTGGTGGTCAGTGAACTCCCACGGCGGAGAGCTGCTCAGCTCAAGCTGGGCTCATGGCTGGCTAGCACAGCGGCAGAGGCGGGAGGCTCTGCTATAGGCGGGCAGTAAGGAGCAAAGGGTCCTGGACTTCGAGAGGGCACAGGCCAGGCTGAAGGACACCTTCCCGCCCGCCCCAGTGCACAAAATTTTGTGCATTGGGCCTCTAGTATCAAATAATATTGAATGTGAACTTTAATTGAAAAATAAAATTAAAAAAATGTTACTGTCACAGCTTCTTAGTGAGGCCCAACCTAATCACTGTCTCAAAGCCCACCCCCCACCCATTCTTCCTCTCTTTCTCTTTAGAACATATCATTATTAAATGTGCTAATATACTATCAGCTCTAAAAGGGCAGGGACTTATAGTAATTATTATTCCCACTTTTATTACTAATGTAGTGTTTGCCAGAGTAAGTGCTCAATAAGCATTTGTTGAGTGACTAATTGACCAAATGTTGGTGTTTCCCATGGTTTTCTCTTAGCATTTTTTCATGTCACTTGAGTGTCACCTGTTTAAAATCACCCATCTGCAGATAACAATGCATGGAAGATTTCTCCTTGGAGCTTCAGACATGTATATTTAAATACCCCAGGCATTGCCCTTGACTTATGTATTTACTATGACTCTCTCCTAAAAATGGCTTGAGCATATTGATGTGCATAATTGAAAAGTCTGGTTGTAGGGTTGGCAGAAAGCAGGGTTCAAACAATGTCACCAAACCTGCAGGTTCTTGCTCCCTCACTCAGCTCTGCTTTTCTACATTGGCTACGTTCTCAGTTTCTCTTCCTGGGGTGGCAAGAGGACACCAACAGACCTAGCTTCATATTCTTACAACTCTAAATCCAAATTCAAAGAAGAGAGCCTCTTTTCTAGAAGGTTCCACAAAATTACTGACATTCAAACCCTAGTTGGACTAGCTTAGGACAGGTGGAGCCCAGCCTCCCTCACTTGCCCACTAGCAATACAAACACACCATTCATACACCCTCACACATGACGTTGGCCAGGGAAATTGAAGTATTTTTGGTGGCTCTGATCTGGGTCACCTGTTGTATTTTTTGGACAGATTTGCCATACCATATGAACTGGGTTCTGAGGAGAGATCTTCAAGGGAAAATTGGGGATGGTTTTCAGAAGAATGGAAAGTGGATGCCAAAGATATTACTTGACTGGGTATTATTGTATTTCTAGTTGCTCAGTCATTATGAGGTCTTGCTTCCTCCCTCCTCTTTACTCCTTACATTTTTATATTACTTACCATACAGATTATAATTCCTTCATATATCTTGGATTTATCCATGCCTCTTCCTATGCATTTCTGCTACCTCAGTTCAGGCCTCATTGTTTTGTTTTGTGCCAGATCGACCCATTTGATAGTCCAGAAATGTGCTGCGGGCTTTTTGACCTCCATGCCTTTGCTCTCACGGACTGTTCTGCCTGAAAAGTGCTTCTCTTGGCTCTCTACACTTCACCAGGGGATATCCATCTGTCCTTAAATAATAAGGAATTACTTCTGAGCACCTTCTGTATACCACCTTTCCCTGATGCCCTCAGAGAGAGTTAGGTGCCTCGCCCTAGCCTTCTCTGAGTTAGAGGTGGCTATGTATTAGTGTGTTTCCCTGTTTAATTGTAAGCTTCCTTGAGAAAGTCTACTCTATCTCTAGTATCTAGCATAGCGCTTGGCACATAGTAGGCACTCGATAAATAATTACTGAATGCGTAAATAAAATGTAAATAATTAGAAGGTAATATTTGGTATTTAAAAGCATCTTTACTACTGAGCCAAGTACATCAGAAAAGGATAAAATAAAATCCAGGGTGCTGCTATATTGATTCATTCTCATAAGCCAAAGACTCTTGAAAATACATTCTCTAGGGAATGGTGGAAGCAGAAAACGAATGCATTAATATAGATTGGAGATCATTCATTTGACCTGCCATTTAAGATTGTACGATTGCGGAATGGGTACACCTTCTTGACCATTTTCATTCTCCTTGTTTACTTACTTTTAAAATGTGTGTGTGCATGTGTGGTTTTGGTCATGGGAAGGGGGATACTAAATGTCTGAAAAAAAAATGGGGCTCAAGAGAAGTGACCTTTATCAGGGATCATTTTAAAAGCTCCAGAAAATTCCACATCAAAGGTTCACAATTATGCTTTCCTTAATACTACCAATAAAGATTAAACATTTATAGAGAGAATTGCAATCAATATAAATCAGTGTTCCCGTGGGTAGCCTGTTTACAGCCATTTTGTACACAAACGGCAGTATTGTTCTAGGATTCGTCGTCAGTTCACGAGAATTCCAACAGAATGTCCAAACAAATTCCTCCACAGTGACGTGGACAGAACATCATTTCTTCAGAGGCGCCAGTACAGTGCAGAAAGCCCTCCTTCAAGTGTTTGCATTCATCATTGATGGAACTCTGATGCTCACTTGCTGCATTCGATTTCTTACAATTGTAAAACAAACACAGTTCATGAACTTTCTGTCATATTTTGATCAAATGTTAAACCCTTTCCTCAACTTGTGGAATATTAAGGAACACGCCATTGACAGAAACAGGAAATTTAACAGAAGCACAGAAGATACTTCATTTTAAAAGAAATAGTCATATGCATTCAACTTACTGGTTAGCACACAATTTTGCTCATATAGAATGGGGCCTATGCACTAAGCTATTAAGAAGCCAGATAAACAAATTTGCCAGGACTATATGCATTTCCTACTTCTAATATACGTTCTTTAGAATATCTCTGATGAGGCGAGATGGTTGAGATGCCATTGGCACTATGACCTGGCATCCACCATGGGTTGGCTCAGAGAATAGCAACAAAGAAGTAGAGCTAGAGAAAGCAGCAAGCACAGCTATAGCTGAAACTCACATAACAAGTATTAAGATGGATGCAAAGAGGGGTGACTAAATTATTAATCTTTTCCATAATCCTTGTCTTCCCACACAATGACCACATTCATGAGTGTCACTTTGAATACAGAAGGGTGCTGTGGGCTTTCCCTGATGATAAAAAGGCTCCTTCATATCTTTTGCTTTTCCTGGTGGTTGAATATTCCAGTCTTTCTGGGAACTTGACTCTGTAAATCACTCCTTATCATATGCTAGGGCGTGTAGGACAAGGATGTCCTTTATGGGCTGTTGATCTTCTTAGTTAACCCAATTGTTTTGGTCTCTTTCTCAATTACATGTGCCTCTCCATAATACATGCTAGTGTAGAAAGTACCAGAATTTGATTCAGCTCAAAGAACAATTTGCCATAGAATTTAAGCAAAATGAAAATATACTGTTTAAAATTGATTCACAAAAAATAATTTTATGTACTCCTTTAAAGAGCACATCTGCTGTATAAATTGAAGTATGGTAATGGCTGTCATTGGTAGAGGGTTTACTGTGCACCAATCAATCTGCTAAGAGATTTACTCCCATAAATCACTGAATCTTTATGAATATCCTTTTAACGGGCCTAGTTATTTAATTAAAATAAAAATATTTTAAAACTAGATTGCATATTAAAAAAGAAAAGATAAAACACAAATGTTAAGAATAATTTTATGAATCTGTGTTGCTATGTTTTCATGGAAATTTTTACCATAATTTCCAGGTTGGAATTGCTTCACCAAAATTTAATGTAAATCTAATCAATTTTCAAAAGAATTTGATAAAATAGAAAAAGCATTAAGATGGACAAATTATATGTGCCTATAATGTGATATTTTCTGCTTGAGGTATGTATGGAAATGTTATAAATGAAGGAATTATATCTTCTTTTAATTTCTTGTAATTATATCTTCTTTAAATATTCTTCTAATATTTAAAATTTTGTCTTTAGAAATAGGTCTCAATGGAACAGAAAGGCTATGTCCCTGGTCATGCAGTTTGTTATGGACTTAGATCCTCCACAATGAGCTCTCCAAACCCAAGTTACAACTTCACCTTTAACCCCAGAAGGCAAAGAATGGATGGATTCAATCCTAAATTCTTTAAATCTAACATCTAAATTGAAAATTTCCACAATAATTTTTTTGGCATGTGATGAGAATTTTAAAAATCATTTAAAATTATTTAAGCTTGGCTACCATTCTAATTCAAAAAAGAGCATAAGCTACTAGCTCTGATTTTTATTTAAACTGGGGTTTAAAAACCCAGGACAATAAATATATTATATATATGTATGTGTCAGCTCCAAAATATTGGGAAATAATTGATATCTAGGATACTTATTAGAATGAGTTTTTTAAAAATATGTTTTTATTGATTTCAGAAAGAGAGAGAGGGAGAGAGAGAAACATCAATGATGAGAAAGAATCATTGATAGGCTGCCTCTTGCATGACCCTCCTGGTTCATGGTTTGACGCTCAACCACTGAGCCACACTGGCTGGGTGATCATGTGAATTCTTCAGCTTAATGTCTGTGCAGTGGCTCATATTTTCTCTTACAGAGAACATTTCCACAGTATCTGGTAAACATTACTCAACAACCCATGTGATCATGTACCTGTTTTCTTAATAAAAAAAAAACACAAAAACCCCACAGTGGGGTGCTGCCAGTGAACAAGGCAAAGCTGTGGAGGACCTGCTAAAGGTATGCAATCCTCTCTCACACCCCTCCACCCCCTCCTCCTCCTTGCCCAAGATCTTTCAGACCCTTTTAATTAGGCAATTTTTAAATATGGGGAAGGCAGTATGGTTAGAATAGAAGATGTGATTTTGTACTAATAGAGAGAAATGTTAAGAAATAAGGCAGTGGGTGTGTGGGAGGGAGGCAGAAGGGCTTTATTGTATGGGTTCACAGCTAGCACGGGGTGAATGGAAATTCAGCACTGGCAGGACACTTCCCATCTTTCTGCAGGATTCTGCTTCATGTCATTCCACAGTCTGCCAAAACAACTGTCAGAGTTCACCTGCAGAGGCCTTGCACTTGACAAAATCAAGACAAGGCTGCTCTTTTTAGCCAATACGCAACCCTAGCTCTTGCTGGGTGACTCAAGTCAGTAGGTGTCCCTGTGTCAAGATTCCTCACCTGTTCACTATTGATCCCTGTAGCTGATTACATGGCTCTTTGAGGTGAATTATGAGTCAGCAAATTGTAAATATGATGAGGGGGGAAAAAAGAAAATCTAGTAGAAACCATCAGTGACAAAAAGCAGTAGTTAATGAGTTTTTTAGATGCGTCACTCTCCTGCACTGTTATTTGCTAGTTTTTTGTTTTCATAGATTAAAATGTTTTCGGTGGCTTGGTTACGGGCAGTGTGGTTCAGTGAAGATTTCTAGGACTTGCCTAAAGGAATCCTCTAAGTTGCATGCTTTTAAGTCAAAGGACAGCACCTTCTGTTTGATTTTCAGTGCCTACCATAGAGACTGGAGCATGGTAAGAGCTCTAATTTTTGTTTAATACATTAATTAAAAGGAAAAAGCCATAATATGGAAGTAGGAAGTGATCACATTCATGTATATCAAAGCTAGCCCTTTCAATGATATATCCTTTAATAAATCATTCTAACAGAAGTTACAAATATGAAAAACTCTGACAAGAAGACAGGTGTTAGCCACAATAATTCTTTTTTGTCATAAGGAGGACATTAATTAAGGTTTTTAAGAAATAAAATACTATAAAAAATTCTTTCAAGGTGAACCACTTTGAAAATTAAAGGTTTGTATAAATGAAGAGAGCAACTACATGTCAAAACTGCTTAACTATACACAGCCATAGATTTCAACAGAAATAGAACAAAGACAAATATTCTCTAGAGGTACTTCGCCTTATCTATTATCATAAGCATTGACTGTGCAGTAAACATAGGTTGGTAGCATTACAAGTCCTGAAACATTCTCTGGGAATTTAACTTCTTAAAGTTTCTGAAAAGTCATTTAAAGTGCTCTATTTTTGGAACACTGGAGGCACAAACCTTAAATAGGTGACTTATAATGATAAAAAGTGAATTTGTATAAACCTAAATTGCTTCAAATTGTGGATCTATTTTGGGTGTGACGTGATATACAATTTGACCAGAAGATGGCAGCATTCTGATGAAAAAAGGAAACAAAACAAGAAAGCAAACACGTAAACAAAAGGCAAGCTAATAAAATTACCATGTTTTATATTCTTTCAAATTTTGATGAGACTATTCAAATCCATGTCAGTTTGTTTTTGGACGTTATCTTTTTCAAGGTGTGAGATGTCCTATCCTCCTGCCGCTAAATAACTTAGTAATTGGAAGGACCTAACTGTACTATTGTTTTTATTAAAACAAAACAAAACAGAACATGCAAATAAACAAACAAAAACCTTTGAAAGATTCAACAATTATCTAAAGGCCATAGAACTTTAAGGCAGTGGTGCATTAATTTTTTTGAGTAAAAAATATTTGAAAATAACATATGGTAATAAAACTTATGATCCAGAAAGACATTAAAGGTGTCAGAATTTTTCTCTAAAATATCTTTTAAGGGAGGAGAAATTGTTCTTGTGTGCTATAAAATGCATTGCATAAAAGCACAATGAAAAAACATAATGATATTCTTCCATGGAGTCTATAAACATTACATATAAAGAAATAAATTTAATCTGTTTATAAATCAATTTTGTCTGTTTACAAACCTTTAAAGCCTCTGTGCCCTTATCAGAAATCTATTTTAAGTTCAGACATCTGCTTACATGTTTTTCTTTGTTTATAACACTATTGGAAGTCCTTAATTCCAGAAAAAGTAAGAGAACTTCCTTTATGCGCCTTAGTAACAACTTTAATTGAATTGAAAAGATGCACAGGGGAGAATATAGCTCATGTCCTTGTAATGTGTCTTCCAATTTATACAGCAAATGGAATTATGGATAATCCACTGGAATAATATTCTTTAAACCAATTAGTGAGTAATGTGGTTTATTCTGTGCTGAAGGATGACACTGAAAGACCTAGGCCAGCAGAGCTGAAACCTGGGCTAAGTTGAGTTGTTCTGGTCAAGTCTGCATTCTCTCTCACTTTTTGTTTCTATTGTCCCTAGCGTTCAGGACTCAGTGAGGATGAAGCTTTAGGAATGACTATGTAGCCTTGGCAGCAGGGGAGGTCTGGGGCAGCTTCACCAGGATGTTCTTGGAAATGAAGTAGACATATATCAGAGGCCGCCTGGACACAAACAAAATTCTAAAACTTTTTCCTTGCTCATATAATTTTTTTAGTCTAGGGTTTCAACCAAGTTTATGCTATGGAGTAAACAAAGAAGACCTTATTCAGATGGCCAATATATAAAAGAGATAAAAGAAAATAAATTGGCTGGGGCAGGTGGAGGAAAGCAGTTCCGGGTGGGGGGAGGTATGCCAGAGTGTACAGTCTGAATAACACTGATTTATTCAGTTACTAGAGGCCCGGTGCACAAAAATTCATGCAAGAGGAGGCCTTCCTTCCCCCAGCTGCTGGCACTGGCTTCCCTCAGGCACCCGGGACTTGGGCAGCTTTGCTCTGGCCCCAGCTTCGTCCTGAAGGACATCCGGAATGAGGCCCTGAAGGATGTCCTGTCTAATTAGCATATAACCCTTTTATTATTATAAATTATTGCCTGTTTGTTTGATTCTCCGCATTTCACATTATGACTAATTTGGTAAATGCTCATTCAGTAGTTACTATGGTATGAATGCAAGGATAGGCCTTCCAAATGAATGAATAGGCCAGCTGGCATGGCTCAGTGGTTGAGTGTCCACCTATGAACCAGGAGGTCACAGTTTGATTTCTGGTCAGGCCGTATGTCCTGGGTTTGGGCTTGATCCCCAGTGTGGGGCATGCAGGAGGCAGCTGATTGATGATTCTCTCTCATCATTGATGTTTCTATCTCTCTCTCTCCCTCTCCCTTCCTCTGGGAAACCAATAAAAATATATTTTAAAAACACACACAGTATGAAAGAACAGAACAACAACAAAATAAAATGGATAAAGCAATCTATGGTAAAGAGGAAGAACTTGGAGGCATTTTCATGAACATTAGTTGATTTTTCTTTGAAGGAGTTTACTAATCCAGAAGTCACCTGGATTATAACAAGTTGTTAAAGTGGAAAGAATCACCAAAAAGTGACAGTGGCAACAATAATCTAAAGAACACGAACTACTGATTAAAAAAACAGCACATAAAGTGATCATTAAATACTTAGAATAGTCAAGATTATTGATATTTTTAAAGTGATGGTGTCTTAGGACACCATGAAGATAAAGAGAAAACAATTCCCAAACTTTCATATTCTCATTATGCCAGCTATTTTAGATGTGTGATATTCAGAATACTCAAGTACTTGGTTATTTTTTCATTTATAAATCTGGTATGTGGTCAACAGCTCAAAACTATGGTCAAGAAGATCTTCTATGTAAACTCTGTGTAACTGCTATTGAATATCACATGCAATCCCTGGTTAAACATTTCAACTGACTTCAACTGTCTCTAAGAAGTGAGTGTGGAGACCATCAAATACAAGGGGGAGAATTAATTATCAAGGAATCAAAGTAGAGAAGTAGATAAAAGTGGAAAAATTTTGAATATATAATTCGAATTTTGGGACAACTAGGTCTGAAATGAAGAAAGTGAGGACTCTGTGAAAATGGCTTACCAGTTACTCTTACTACTCAGTGTTATGAATTGTATTCTTGGTTGCTGTGATGTGGTATGCTGCTGGCTTGCCATCTTACATTGCCCCGAAATAACTGGAAGTTGTTATTTCTCTTGGATGAAGTATGAGCTGAATTTGAGAAGTAACATCAGCACATAGAAAAATGAAAATTTTCTCATTGTAATGATAACATACAAAAGTACTATTCATATGATCAAATCCTAGGTTGCAGAAATGATTTAAAAAATTGTTTCTTGTCCTAATAGAATCTAGTCAATGTTAACTCTCTCATCATTCACATGTGTTCCATTTTCCTCATCTTTCTTTTGGTTTCAGGAATTCTGCTGCCGACATCTAATTAAAAAGTTTATTTTAAACTAAACACAAACAAGATAGAAAAACAGTTTTGCCAACTCCAAACAATTATTTAAATACCATGTGCTCGATTTAAGCTTAAGAATTATATAATTAAAGGTCAGAACATGAGGGAGAGGGAATAATGGCGGTGGAATAGACAGACGTGTTCCGAGCCTTGTCCCGGAGCAGAAAGAAAGAACAGCTGAGGGTCGCACAAGGAGTGTTTGTTGGCTGGTTGGGAGACAGCTGAATTCCAGAAGGAGGTGGGGGACTGCTGAACGGGGTTCCCCTGACCTGGCAGCACCAACTGTGGCTGGGTCCCCTCCCGGAGCTGCGGGGTTGGACGCGGAGTCTGCGCCATCTTGATCCGGAAAGTGGAGCTTATCTGAAGCCTGAGAATCCACAACGGCGGCACCCCAGGAACAGCTGCGAGCCCCAGAACAACGCTCCCCAACTGGCGCAAGCACACGGGTTCAGAGGAGCTCTACACTCCACCACGGAAAGGTCAGATTTCGCCTGGGATAAGGTGAGGTCTCTGGTCCCGGCGGGAGAGAGGAACGCGCGTTTTGCAGGAGCTGGAGGACCAGGGAAGTCTGTGCCTAGAAAAATCCGTGGCTGTAGGGGCTGGCGTGATCTGTGATTGTGGAAAGGGGTCCTCAGAGCTGCTAAGAGAAGGGCACTCTAAAAAGCAACCCATTTTGATCTGAAGTGCAGGGACACCCTAAGAATTTCAGGCAGTCCAGACTTACGCGCAGCCCCTGCGTTCCCTGGGTGCCTGGGCTTACGCGGAGTCCCGGAGTACGCACAACTGGGCTTTTTCCTCTTGAAATTCTTGCTTCTGATTACTAAGCCCAATACATAGGATCACCCAGTTGGGGACACCCTGGGAGACTGCAGGGGAAGGTTGTTTTTCTGGAACCTGGGGATCGGGGCGGGGAGTGACCATCAGAGAGTCAGCCCTGAGGCAGACCACTCCCACAGGCCGGTGACGAGTGCCACAGGGAAAGAAGGCTCTAACACTGCCTAGAGAGGCCATAGATAGACCCGGAAGTTAATCCAGAAACACTGCCACCCAGGGGCTGAATCACAAATCGACTCTTGTGTAATCAAAAATAAAGGAATACGAGAAATTAAGACACACCGCCTGCTTAAAATCAGGACTGGCTTACAACACCGAAGAGCAGTGGATCGCAGGGAACTGCAATACTGTCTGGACTGAGAAACAGGCGTGCCAAACAGAAAAACAGAGGAAGTGAATGACCTTCACTACTTCACATTTTATTTTTACCTTTTATTTTTTTATTTTTTTTATTTTTTTTTTTATTTTCATTTTTTGCATCTTTTAATCAAGAAACTTTTTTTTTCTTTTTTCATCACTTGATTTTACCTTTTTAATGATTACATTTTTATTTTCAATCCGTATTATTACTACTGCTATTTTATCTTTTTTTTTTTTTTTTTTTTAAAGTGTCATTTTATTTTCTCTTCATTTTATTTTGGGATTAGGGTTCTACATTCTATTTTTATCTTTCCTTTAGCATCGTTTTACTCTATCTCAACTCTACCTTTAGGCCATCACTCTCTTCCTAACCTCCCCCTTTTCAGTGTCCTGTTTATATTATCCTTTTACTGCTTTAGATTTTCCCTATTCTTTCTGTTTACCCCTTGTTAAAATTTCACCCTACTTACATATCTAATCTCCAATCCTCTGCTCCAAGTCCACATACACCTCTCCCTTCGCTGTCTGAGCTATCCATAAACTTGTCCTTCTCTCTGTCCTTTTGTTGTTGTTTGCTTGAATGTAGATTATATCCAATTTTTATGCTTTTTTGTGAGATTGTTTTGCTTATTCTTCTTTTGTTTATTTTTTTGTTTGTTTTGTGCTTCAGCTTTCCCTTGCCTCACTCCATATTAGTTGGTGTGGTAGTTTGTACTAATCCCCAGGCACTTGTTGCTGGCATTTGCTGGGATTAGTGATTGTCCTATTGGAGTTTTATCCCCAATATATATAGTCTGTTCCCCTTTCTCTCTTAGTCACTTTCTTATCTCTCTTACTTTTTTTTTTCTTTCTCTTTACTTTCCCTTTTCCCAATTTCATTTTCTCCTTTTTTCTTTTTTTCTTTATTTCTTTCTTTCCTTTTTCCTCTTCTTCTTTCTCTCCTATCACCTAATTTGCCTTTCTCTGGTGGTCACCTTTATTGGAGGTTATTAATATCGTGAATACATTCCTGTTCAGTGCCTTGTGAGTTGTACCTGGTAGTGCTGTATTTTGTGCCTTTAAATCAACCCAGGAGAGAGAGAACTACATAACCAGACACCCAGAGAAGAGAGACCATGGGGAGACAAAGAAGCAGTCCGCATATGAAAGAAAAGCAGGCATCACCAGAAAAGGAAGTAAACGAAATGGAGGCAAGCAACCTTCCAGAAAAAGAATTCAGAGAAATGGTCATAAGGTGGCTGAAAAGAATGGAAGACAAATTCGACAATATGAGCAAGAACCAAGAGGAAATGAAGAAGAACCAAGAAGAAATGAAAAATGACATCGCTGCTGTAAAGAACTCAATAGAAAGCATCAAGAGTAGACTAGAAGAAGCAGAGGACCGCATCAGTGAGCTAGAAGACAAGATGGAAAAAAATACCCAAGAAAAGCAACTTCTAGAAAAAAAAAATTAAAAGGCAGGAGGAGAGTCTAAGGGAACTTTGGGACAACACGAAACAAAACAACATCCGCATAATAGGGGTTCCAGAAGGAAAGGAAGCTGAGCAAGGAATAGAAAACCTCTTTGAAGAAATAATGACAGAAAATTTCCCAGATATAGGGAAGAAAAAACACACACAAATCCAAGAAGCTCACAGAGTCCCAAGCAAAATGAACCCCAAAAGACCGACACCAAGGCACATTATAATTAAATTGGCAAACACCAATGACAAAGTAAGAATCTTAAAAGCAGCAAGAGAGAGACAGAAAGTTACATACAAAGGAACCCCCATCAGACTAGCAACTGATTTCTCAACAGAAACTCATCAGGCCAGAAGGGAATGGAATGAAATATACAAAGTCATGCAAAGGAAGGGTCTGAATCCAAGAATACTGTACCCAGCAAGGCTGTCAATCAAAATTGAAGGTGAAATCAGGAGCTTCACAGACAAAAAAGGACTAAGGGAATTTATTACCACCAAACCAGCAATGCAAGAAATGCTAAAGGGTCTGCTGTAAAAAAAAAAAAAGAAAGAAAGAAAGAAAGAAACAGGAAGCGAAGAAGTAACACAGGGGTAAAGAATAGGAATGGCGACAAATAAGTACCTATCAATAATAACTTTAAATGTAAATGGATTAAATGCCCCAATCAAAAGACATAGGGTAACGGATTGGATAAGAAAACACGACCCATATATCTGCTGTCTACAAGAAACCCACCTCAGAAAAAAAGACGCACACAGACTGAGGGTGAAGGGATGGAAAAAGGTTTTCCAGGCAAATGGAACTGAAAAAAAAGCTGGGGTAGCAATACTTATTTCTGACAAATTAGATCTCAAACTGAAGGACATAACAAGAGATAAGGAAGGCCACTTCATAATACTAAAGGGAGCAATCCAACAAGAAGAAATAACTCTGGTAAACATATATGCACCCAATACAGGAGCACCCAAATACATAAAAAAACTCCTGGAGGATATCAAGGGAGAGATTGACAGCAATACAATCATAGTAGGGGACTTTAATACCCCACTATCACCATTGGACAAATCCTCTAAACAAAACATCAGCAAAGAAACATCAATCCTAAATGACTCACTAGACCAGATGGAATTAATTGACATCTTCAGAACATTTCACCCCAAAGCCACAGAATATACATTCTTCTCAAGTGCACATGGGTCATTTTCAAAGATAGACCATATGTTGGGACATAGGCAAAGTCTCTTCAAATTCAAGAAGATAGAAATCATATCAAGCATCTTCTCAGACCACAGTGGCATAAAACTGGAAATCAACTACAATAAAAACAACCCAAAGAAATCAAACACATGGAGACTAAACAGCATGTTATTAAACCATGACTGGGTTACCAGAGAGATCAAAGAAGAAATAAAAAACATCATGACAACAAATGACAATGAAAACACTACAATCCAAAATCTATGGGACACAGCGAAAGCAGTCCTGAGAGGGAAGTTCATAGCTCTACAAGCCTACTGCAAAAAACAAGAAACAGGGGTAATAAATTACCTAACCCAACAACTCAAAGAGTTAGAAAAAGAGCAACAAGAAAAGCCCAGTGTAAGCAGAAGGAAGGAAATAATAAAGATCAGAGCACAGATAAACGACATAGAGACCAAAGAAACAATACAAAAGATCAACAAAACCAAGAGCTGGTTCTTTGAAAGGATAAACAAGATTGATGAACCTCTAGCCAGGCTCACCAAGAAGCAAAGAGAGAGGACCCAAATAAACAAGATCAGAAATGAAAGAGGTGAAATAACAACAGATCCCGCCGAAATACAAAGAATTGTTAAAAAATACTACGAACAACTCTATTCCAACAAACTGGACAACCTGGAGGAAATGGACATATTCCTAGAAAAATATAACCTTCCAAAACTCAATCAGGAAGAATCTAAACAGCTCAACATGCCAGTAACTATGGAAGAAATTGAAGCAGTCATCAAAGAGCTTCCAGCAAACAAAAGCCCGGGGCCAGACGGCTTCACAGGAGAGTTCTACCAAACATTCAAGGAAGAACTAAAACCTATCCTCCTCAGACTATTCCAAAAAATTCAAGAGGAAGGAACACTTCCAAGCTCCTTCTATGAAGCCAGCATCACCCTAATTCCAAAACCAGATAAAGACAACACAATGAAGGAGAATTACAGGCCAATATCCCTCATGAATGTAGATGCCAAAATCCTCAATAAAATTCTAGCAAATAGGATCCAGCAGTACATCAGAAAGATCATACACCATGACCAAGTAGGATTTATCCCAGGAATGCAAGGATGGTTCAATATCCGCAAATCAATAAATGTGATACATCACATAAACAAATTGAGAGATAAAAATCACATAGTCATATCAATTGATGCAGAAAAAGCATTTGACAAAATCCAACACCCTTTCTTGATAAAAACTCTCAACAAGGTGGGAATAGAAGGATCATACCTCAACATAATAAAAGCTATATATGATAAACCCACAGCTAACATCATACTCAATGGGCAAAAACTAAAACCATTTCCCCTAAGAACAGGAACAAGACAGGGATGCCCACTCTCACCACTCCTGTTTGACATAGTACTGGATGTATTAGCCACTGCAATTAGACAAGAAGAAGAAATAAAAGGCATCCAAATTGGAAAAGAAGAAGTAAAGCTGTCCTTATTTGCAGATGACATGATATTGTACATAAAAACCCCGAAAGACTCCATCAAAAAACTAACAGACATAATAAATGAATTCGGCAATGTAGCAGGATACAAAATTAACACCAAGAAATCTATGGCATTTCTATACACCAACAATGAACTTACAGAAAGAGAGACTAAAAAAGCAATCCCATTTTCCATCGCACCAAAAAAATTAAGATACTTAGGAATAAACCTAACCAAGGAGGTAAAAGACCTATATGCGGAAAACTACAGGACACTGAAAAAAGAGATAGAGGAAGATGTAAACAGATGGAAGAACATACCATGTTCAGGGATTGGTAGAATCAACATCATTAAAATGTCCATACTACCCAAAGCAATCTATAGATTCAATGCACTCCCCATTAAAATACCAACGGCGTATTTCACAGACCTAGAAAGAACTCTCCAAAAATTCATCTGGAATAAAAAAAGACCCCGAATAGCCACAGCAATCCTGAGAAAGAAGAATAAAGTAGGAGGGATCTCAATACCAGATTTCAAGCTGTATTACAAAGCCACTGTCCTCAAAACAGCCTGGTACTGGCACAAGAACAGACATATAGATCAATGGAACAGAATAGAGAATCCAGATATCGACCCAAACCAATATGCGCATTTAATATTTGACAAAGGAGGCATGAGCATACAATGGAGTCAAGACAGTCTCTTTAATAAATGGTGTTGGGAAAATTGGACAGATACATGCAAAAAAATGAAACTAGATCACCAACTTACACCATACACAAAAATAAACTCAAAATGGATACAGGACTTAAATATAAGACGGGAAACCATAAAAATACTAGAGGAATCCACAGGCAGCAAAATCTCAGACATATGCCAAAAGAACTTTTTCAGTGATACTGCCCCTAGGGCAATGGAAGCCAAACAGAAAATAAACAAATGGGACTACATCAAAATAAAAAGCTTTTGCACAGCAAAAGAAACCATCAACAAAACAACAAGAAACCCCACTGTATGGGAGAACATATTTGCAAATGGTATCACTGATAAAGGTTTAATTTCCAACATCTACAGGCAGCTTATACAACTTAATAAAAGGAAGATAAAGGATCCAATAAAAAAATGGGCAACGGACCTAAATAGAATCTTTTCGAAAGAAGACAGAAGGAAGGCCAAGAGACACATGAAAACATGCTCAAAGTCACTAATTATCCGAGAGATGCAAATCAAAACAACAATGCGATACCATCTCACACCTGTCAGAATGGCTATCATCAACAAATCAACAAACGACAAGTGTTGGTGAGGATGCGGAGAAAAAGGAACCCTCGTGCACTGCTGGTGGGAATGCAGACTGGTGCAGCCACTGTGGAGAACAGTATGGAGTTTCCTCAAAAAACTGAAAATGGAACTCCCATTTGACCCAGTAATCCCACTCCTAGGAATATATCCTAAGAAACCAGAAACACCAATCAGAAAGGATATATGCACCCCTATGTTCATAGCAGCACAATTTACAATAGCTAAGATTTGGAAACAGCCTAGGTGCCCATCAGCAGATGACTGGATCAGAAAACTATGGTACATCTACACAATGGAATACTATGCTGCCGTAAAAAAGAAGGAATTACTACCATTTGTAGGCACTTGGATGGAATTAGAGAACATTATGCTAAGTGAAATAAGCCAGTCAATGAAAGAAAAATACCACATGATCCCACTCATTTGGGGATAATGAAAAACATTATAAACTGATGAACCAAAAGATAGTTACAGAGGCAGTAAAGCATCAAACAGACTGTCAAATTACAGGGGTAAGGTTAGGGAGAGGTGGGGGAAATAAGAGATCAACTGAAGGACTTATATGCATGTATATAAGAGTAACCAACGGATGCAAAACATTGGGGGGTGAGGGCATGTATGGGAGTGGGGTGGGGGTGGGGGGCAATGGTAAGATATGTACACATATAATACCTTAATAAAAATTTGAAAAGAAAAAAAAAATAAATACCATGTGCTCACATTTTAGTATTATTACAGATAGGTATATCTGGGTACAAATTATACTTTTCTTGGCAAAGTGAAACTCTTAGATTGAATGTGAAGATGCTTATGTGAGGAGGTCATTGTGGAGATTGGAAAACCTATTCCCTAACACTACTGTCATGAATTAATGTGTAAATGGATTGGAAACAGATGCAGGATCTTCTAACACAAAAAACAACAGAATTTTGAATTTCTTTTGAATATAAAAGCAAATGGCTATGAAAAATTTTTCTATTTTTCAAAGCCCAAGGTTAATGAATTACATTAGATATTCCTTTATTATTGCAAATCTAGAATATGTGAATGAAATCCTCTATGCTTTAGAATCATAGACTTCTAAGAACTATCTCATTATAAGAATCACAGAATGATTTGTTTTTAAGAAATATTTTTCTCTAGCTCTCTGGTGGATCAGTTTTTCTTTAAAAAAAAAAAATCAATAAAATTTTCCTATTTTTCTTTCTCATAAACCATGAGGGCCTTAGTGAAAAAAAAAGACAAATATTTATTTAAAAATCCACATACTTTAATATTATTGTTTAGCTATATCAAAGTTGAATTGCCACATTCAGAAGCATTATAATCAAAGGCATTTTCTAAGACGATTACATTTTTGTTTGCATGTATTGTTATTTAATTTTTTGATGTGCCATAATAAACTATTAAACATTCTTTTTAAAAAATATATTTTTATTGATTTCAGAGAGAAAGGGAGAGGGAGAGAGAGATAGAAACATCAATGATGAGAATCATTGATCAGCTGCCTCCTGCACACCCACTACTGGGGATTGAGCCCACAACCCAGGCATGTGCCCTTAACTGGAATTGAACCTGGGACCCTTCAGTCTGCAGGCCGACACTCTATCTGCTGAGCCAAACTGGCTAGGGCAACTATTAAACAGTTTTTTAAAAAATTCTGCATGTCTGTATTTCCTTTACTATGTTATTTTCTTCTATTACCACATGTGATATTATGAAATACTATATAAATTAATAAATATATTATTAAAATGTATATTGAACAATAATTATATGAATATATAAGAACTACATAAACAAAGTAAGTGTACATTGATAGACAACTGGATAAAGAAAATATGGTGGTACATATATGCAATGAACTATTACTTGGACATAAAAAAAATAAAATCTTTCCATTTGTGACAACATGGATGGACCTAGAGGATTTTGTGCTAAGTGAAATAAGTTAGACAGAAAAAGACAAACACTGTATGACTTCACTTATGTGTGAAATCTAAAAACCAAAATAAACAAACACAGAAACAAACTCACAGATATAGAGAATAAACTGATGTTTGCCAGATGGAAGGGGAATTGGGGGTGTGCGGTGAAAAAGGTGAAGGGATGAAGAAGTACAAATTGGTAGTTACAGAATTGTCATGGGGATGTAAAATATAGCATAGGAAATATAATCAATAACATTGTAATAACTATCTGTGGGTGCCAGGCGGTTACTGGACTTATTGGGGGAACCACTTTGTAAGTTATATAATGTCTAACCAAGTATACCTGAAAGTAATATAATATTAAATACCAACTGAAATTAAAAAAATTATAAAAGAACTTCATAATTACTACTAATTTGGTTTTATTGAAAATTTATATAATTAAGAATTATTCCACACAGGATTTTGGAAAATGGTATCAGGATATATCCATTTCTTGATGTTATTTTCCAAAAGCCTATATCTATATTATCTCTATCTCTGTCTCTGCCTCCATCTCTGAATCAGTATCTATTTACATCTATTTCTATATTATCTATTTATTCATATAATCTGATACATATACACACAACAATGTGTATTTTTAATCTACTCACACACATATATGCATATAAACACATACAAAAAAGCTATGGTGGATGAATGATTTAGAAAATGATGTTAAAATAATATAACCTATGTCATGCTCAGTAATCCAGAAGTCATCCGAATTACAAATTGTTAAAATGGAAAGAATAGAGAATCACCAAAAAGTGACAGTGGCAACAATAATCTAAAGGATATAAACTATTGATTAAAGAAAACAGCATATAAATTGGTCATTAAATACTCAGAATAGTTATGAATATTTATATTTTTCAAGTGATGGTGTCCTAGGACAGCATGAAGATAAAGAGAAAACAATTCCCATACTTTCATATTCTTCAACGAAACTGTTCTTGTGTACCTCGAGAACGCAAACATTAGCGCTATTTGTTTCTGACATAATAATATCTCAAACCAATTTATATTGGTTCTGAAGCCAGACCGTTGGCATGTGAACGCCTGGCTGAAGCAGTGTCAGGTCGCCTGTGGCATTGGAGCCTTTCTTTTTAGCGTTTTCAGAAGTGGCCATGAACTTGCAGTCAGGGCGTACTCTTGAGGCTTTGTTTGGTGACCCTCTAGCAGCCTCTGGGCAGGATTTACTCGGAAACACTCTTTAAAGGAGTTAGCAGTCCCTGGCTGTGTGCCATCCTGCCTGCCCTCAGCTCCTGCTTCTCCATCATCTGATGTTTCCCCCTTTATCTATCCCATCGCTATTGGGGTGGTAATGATGAAAAGATTAGGAGCGGAATTCGAGCTACCACTGCCAGCTTGAGCTGGAATAAAGTATATCTATCTGTCTATTTTTTTTAACTTGGTGGCAATTATAATAATGAAGGTTAATACCTTCTGCTAATTTTGATGCCTTCAATTATTTTATAATTCCATTATTCAATAAATTCTTATATGAATGCCAATAGATTACAACATTGCTTTAGGTAGCTTAGGATATACTCAAAGCTACTCTGTCTACCTGTGGTTCCAACATGCCCAGATGATTGGGGGTCTCATCACTGTTATCAGAATTCTATCACAAGAAACTAAAGGAATTTCTGGGGAGGGGGGATTTAGACTAAATTAAAAACATGTAATGCTCTTAATGATGCTCTCAGTCATTCTACACAGCAAAATGCTAGACTCTCCCTGTTCCTCCAATTACTTATTTTACAAATTAAAATACGTTGTTTTCCTTATCTAGGATTTGGTTTATTTTTTTCAAAAATGCATGACTAATTGTGATTTTGTGAACACCTACGCTTATCAGTGTCTTTAAGAAAAACAAGAACAAGAACAATAGAACCCCTGGGGTTTTAGTGCCCAGCTTTAAAATTTTTCCTGTAACCACCCTATATTAATTCATGCAGGAACAACACAAGCAACTGAATACCAGGGCCAGAGAGATGTCAGTGAATCAAAGCTCTTTATGTGAAGTGATATGACTGCTTCTGGGTTGTTTGCAGAAGCATCTCGTATGAAGGGCATTCTGAGACTGCCTCAAGGGAACAAGCAAAGAATTTAGAAAAACTGATGAACTTTTTGACATGAGGCACTAGATCTTTTTATTCAAATGTGTGTTTTTTTGGTAGCGAATATCCTACCTTTTAACTTTGTAATTTTCATTGAAATATATCTCAAAAACCTACTTTAACACTCAATTTTCAGCATGATATACATACATATGTACACAAGGGTGGGCAAAAGCAGGTTTCCAGTTGTGAAAGAGTTCATTCTTGTATTATTTATTTATTTATTAATTACTAGAGGCCCGATGCACAAGTTTTGTGCACTGGGGGGGAAGGGAGGGTCCCTCAGCCCAGCCTGCACCCTTGCACCCTCTCGCAGTATGGGACTCCTTGGAGGATGTCCACCTGCCAGCTTAGGCCCAATCCCCCCAGGGATCAGGCATAAGCCAGCAGTCAGACATCCCTCTCGCAGTCTGGGGCTCTTGCAGTCCGGGGCTCTCACAGTCTGGGGCCCCTCGCTCCTTACAGCCCACCTGCAGTGGAGGCAGGAGAGGCTCCCACCACTGCCACTGTGCTCACCAGCCGTGTGCCTGGTGCTCAGCCAGAAGCCGGGTTCGCTGCTCCTTAGTGCTGCCTCAGAGGTGGGAAAGGCTTCCGCCCCCACTGCTGCGCTTGCCAGCCATGCACCCGGCTTCTGGCTGAGCAGCACTCCCCCTGTGGGAGCGCACTGACCATGAGGGGGCAGCTCCTGCATTAAGCGTCTGTCCCTGGTGGTCAGTGCGTGTCATAGCGACTGGTCTTTCTGCCATTTGGTTGATTTACATATTAGGCTTTTATTATATAGGATTGTATTATTATTAAACCACTTTTGCTCACCCCTGTGTATGTATGTATGTATATATGTGTGTATACATATATGTATATATGGCATTTATGGAAAATCTGAAGATTAGTCATTGGTCCCATTCTAATAATAAAAAAGAAGAAACCTTATTGAAAAATAGGCACTTAGAAACCCAGAGAGCCTACACACAAAAGGAAAGCCAAATATTTCTGGTAGTTAGTCACTGTTATAAATAGACCGCACAGCAGCAAATCAAATATAACATTAAATAACTCTGAAATGAAAGTAAGCATTCTGTGTAAATGTGACATTTTGGAGCAGAAGGTTAGTTCATTTTAGGTGGATGTTAGAAGTAGATGTCCTTAGAATTTAATGTTTCTACTTAATATTAAAATTAACATTTTAGTTCATGACCAAAAGAATAGCTTTGTAGAGTTTTCCCGAAGTATTCAGATTGCTGTTAAACATTATTTATTCTCTGAGCTCAAAATCAAGGGGAAAAGTATCTGTTTAATCTCTCATAAAATAGGTAAAATTTTCTATTCTAATATTGAAACTCAGGAACAACTGAAAATATAAAATTGATCCATGGCCCCCAAATTATTTTCAAACGGTACTAAAAAGGGAGTGCTCAAAAGAACAACACCAAAAACAACAAAAAATAAAATGCACACACACCAATGAAAACAACCCTTCTCCGCCCAAAGCAAAAGCCTTTATGTATCAGCCATTTTCTTTAAGCTACTTTCATTATCAGCCATTTTCTTTAAGCTACTTTCATTATCAGCCATTTTCTTTAAGCTACTTTCATTATCAGCCATTTTCTTTAAGCTACTTTCATTATCAGCCATTTTCTTTAAGACATTTCCTAAAAGCCAGTTGCATTTGACAGTGGAGTGTGTGTTTTCTCTGGGTACTCTTCATGGCTGGCTAGAGGCTTTCACAAAACTGAAGCTCAGGAGTTGGGCGGAGATGCACGTCTGGTTGTCTAGCCCTACCTGCGGTACTGATCTAGAGTGAGCAGTGTTTGCTTGTCTTGGAGTGGAAGAGTGTATTTGGAGCAAAGTCAATTACGTAATGACTCGCACTGCTCACTGTCTAGTGAGTTGTGGCATCACTATGCAGCTGTGATTGTGTGCCCAGGTAACAATTCATGCCTGAAGAGCTGAATACATACTCACATCTGATTTCATTCACTTTTCAGTAAATATTTGATTTGTAGTGCATGAAAAAATGTTTCCATTCAATAACTAATTTAAGTGTTTTTTTTTAATTTTGCCTGTGGGAATGAATAGTCTGGTCAACTGATATGGCAAAACATGAATAAGAACCCATCATAAAATACTCCAAGGGGTTAAAGTCCTTGGAAAACTGATGGTTTTATGTTTTTAATTTCAAAACTTTACCAAAGATGATTTTATAAAAATAATATATACTATTTTTTATGTGTATCTATACTAATAAAAGGGTAATATGCTAATTAGACCAGACATCCTTCCGGACAAAGCCATGGTGGTGGGGCCAAGGCAGAGGTAATTAGGGGTGATCAGGCTGGCAGGGGAGAGCTGTTAGGGGGATCAGGCTGTCAGAGGAGAGCAGTTATGGGGATCAGGCTGGCAGGTAGGCGAGCGGTTAGGAGCCAGCAGTCCTGGATTGAGAGAGGGATGTCCAACTTCCAGTTTAGGTTGACATCCCCTGAGGGGTTCCGATTGGAGAGGGTGCAGGCCGGGCTGAGGGACACCCACCCTCCTGCTCCCTGTGCACGAATTTCGTGCACCGGACCTCTAATATATATATATATAGTTAATTCTCAACCAAGGGTATTTTTCCCATTGATTTTTAGAGAGAGTGGAAGGGATAGAAGGAGGGGTAAAGAGAGAGAGAGAGAAAGAGAGAGAGAGAGAGAGAAACATTGATGTGAGAGAGATACATCAATTGGTTGCACCCTTACCAGTCTGGGGATTGAACGTACAACCCAGGTATGTGCCCATGAGTGGGAACTGTACCTGTGACCCTTCAGTGCATGGGCCAATGCTATAACCACTTAGCAACACTGGCCAGGGCATCATGTATATATTTTAATGGAATTATATGGACCACATTATTAAACATGCAGTTATTAAAGACAGACTAAGGAAATGTACACAGAGTTGTATAAATTATAACAAATTATAAGGTCACCACACACTAAAATACAACATGTCCCAAAAAAATCTAGACATACTATGAATAATTATAAAGGCAGCATACATTTCATTTTCAAAATGTAATAGAATGTATAGCTCTCGGCCATTAAAGTGTATCAACGTTTTTGGGACACGCTGCATGTATGTTTCAAGGGAGAAATAGTGGGTACCAATGGTAATTATCTATAATAATAAAAGTATAATATGCTAATTAGACCAGACGTCCTTCTGGACATCCTTCCGGATGACCTTCTGGACGAAGCCGGGGCTGCGAGGGAAGCCCGGGTCCCAGGTGCCTGCTGGCAGCCAGAGGGAAGCCCGGATCCCCGGTGCCAGAGGGAAGCTGGTGCCAGCAGCTGGGGGAAGGAAGGCCTGTTCTTGTGCGAATTTTGTGAATCAGGCCTCTAGTTCTAAAGAAAAGAGGAACATGCAATAAATATCAGAATGAAGAGAGTGCTCTTCGCATATACCTTTAAAAAAGTAATTCACCTTCCTTTAGATTTTCTTCTTATATGTCAGTGCCACACTTCCTCCTAAACTTAAAAGAGCACATGCTCCAATGTTTCTCAAACCTTCATGTTTAAACCATTGAGTGGCTTTTTATCTTTTGCCTAATAAGCAAGTGCTAAAATGAGATTACTGAGTTTCATATTATAATTTTGCATTTTAACCTTCTTTACCCATTAGAAAAAAGAAGTGCACCATTTCATTGAAGTCAGCCTGTTGGTACACATCATTTTTAACCCTATTTTTTTCAGTGTACCCCAAAATAGCATTGTGTAGTATGTCATTGGTTTCTTTTATTTTCAGTACTAGTGACCTGGTGCATGGATTCCTGCACATTGAAAGGAAATTAATTAGAAGGTGGCCGGTGGGGCGGGATTGGGCAAGATGGGCTGGATATGCCCTGGAGCCAACCTCCTGCAGTCCCTTCCCAGGGTCTGTGGAATAAGCCAGGTCCCTCCGGCAGGTGGGGTCCCTCGGCCTAGCCTGCAGGGATCGGGCTGAAACTGGCTGAGTGTGAGAGAGCACTCTGTAAAGTTGCTGTCATGTAGGGTGTAGAACGCAAATGGAAGTGTGCAGTAAACCAGATTCGGGGCTGACAGTGCCCCAGCAACAACATAACCCACAGCCGAAGGTGGAATTGCGCAGACCCGAGAGGAACTGGGCTCCCTCCTCTCTGGTTTTGGGGTGCGTCACCTGAGAACTGCCACTGCCAAGTCACTGCAGTTCAGCAGCTCCTGCATTAAGCATCTGCCCCCTGGTGGTCAGTGTGCATCATAGTGACTGGTCAGACAGTAGGAGGGATACTTAGCATATTAGCCATTTATATATATAGATATGCAGTCATTGCAGTTTACTGTTTACATGCCTACCTCCCTTTGCTAGACTGAGAGCTGCTTAAAGACAGAGAGTATGTTTTATTCCTACTCTTTATCATCTTTCATAATGTATGGCATGTAGTACATGTTCAATAGATATTTATTCCATTAAAAATGCTCTAGATATGCTTGCAAATGACCATATCCACTATGTTTTAAATTCAGAGTATAGTATTCTCTTTTGAGTCTTATTTCAGACTTGTCTTTTATTTTAAAGACAGGCAAACAAGGAACGCAAACTTATTTCTCTGTGTTAAGCTAACATGGGCATTTAAAAAAAAATAATACAACACTATGATTTTCACTAAACTAGGAAAGGTTATTTTGGAGCTGCTGGGACGTTAGATATTTGAAGTAGTAATTACTTCCTCCTTAAATGTTACCTTTCAGAGTCAAATACTGCTTTCCTGTTGCAGTTCAACTTTTTACTTAAAGGAAAATGTCTTTTATTCACAATTCACTGTGCTATAATATTATACGTGGTCATTTTCCTTTTCATTTGTTTTGGTAGCACTGTAAAATCAATGAAGCATCATAATAATAACGATAGCAGCTTATACTTTTAGTGTTTATTCTGTGCCAAGCATTTCAATAAGCATGTTACATGAGCTACGTCATTTAATAACCACATACACTTTATGATATGTGTGATTTTACATCTATCTATCTAAGCTTAGAAAGGCAATTTTCAACTGATAAGCAGTATGGTCAAGAAAATAATGCAAAGATAGCCACCTTCAGATTTTGCATTCTTAGTTCTTTAAAGTTCTGAGTATGCAGCAACAAAATTTAATACCATATTTTGCATAATCTGGAACCAGGAAGCACTTGTGTTATCATTTATAAAACAAACAGCCTATGCTGGGTTGTGCTATCAAGTCACTGCAACTAAGACTCCAAGGGTATTTCTTCTACATGGAGTGGATGAGATATGAACTCTTACCTGATGATCATCAACACTTCATGTTGAAAGTGATTGCTATCATTTATAACTCACCGTGGTAGACTTGGGTTTGGTTCCAGAATTGGTCACTGGGGTGGCAGATGATAGTTCAGTGGACTCGGTGTTAGAAGACAAATGTGTTGGTGTCTGATTTACTGAAATGGTATCTGCTCCACTCTCAGATCCTGACTCCAGGTCCTATTAAGAAAATGCATTCATATGAAGGACATGCACATGTTCTCTTCATGCTTTCTCTCTGCTACCAGCACCTTTCCACCTCTTCCTTCTAACACACACTGACACACGAAAGAGTTGCTGACAGCTGACATTGAGTATCACCCATAATCATGTATTATTATTATTTTTTATAACCTGCATTATTTTGTAACAACAATTGTACTCTTTCAAGGGCCTGATTTTTAAAAAAACAAATATTGGAGAAAGAGGTAATAAACAACTTTGGTAATTTAACAGCTGATTGTGAAGGGGACATACAAATGCCTAGCAGGTACATAAACAGATGCTCAACATCAGTAATTATCAAGGAAATGCAAAATCAAAACCACAATGAGCTATCACCTCACACATGTTAAAGTAGCCATTATCAAAAAGGCAAATGATAACAAGTGTTGATGGGTCTTGGAGAAAAGGGAACCTTATGTACTGCAGGTGGGAATGTCAATTGGTATAGCGACTATGGAAAACAGTACAGAGGTTTCTAAAAAAATTAAAACTGGAACTTTAATATGATTCAGCAATTCTACTTCCAAAGAAAACAAAGTCACTGTTTAAATAAATATTTGCTTCCCTATGTTCATTGCAGCCTTATTCACAATAGCTAAGAAATGGACACCTAAGTGTCCAATGATAGATGAATGGATAAAGAAGATATGATATATGCACATATGTGTATACTAGAGACCTGATGCATAAAATTTGTGCATGGGTAGGGTCCCTAGGCCTGGTTGGCAATCAGGGCCAATCTGTGGGGCAATCGGGGTGTGGGGGGCGGGGAGCGTGCGCTGGCACCTGCCTTGGCTGGCCTGGGGGCTGGGGGCAGCTCCTTCATTGAGCATCTGCCCCCTGGTGGTCAGTTCGCATCATAGCGACTTGTCGTTCTACCATTGGGTCAATTTGCATATTAGGCTTTTATTATATAGGATATATGCACACATGAATATAATGGAATATTAAATATATACAAGTATGTACAATAAAATATTACTTAGCCATAGAAAAGAAAACCCTGCCTCTTCTGAGAACATGATGGAACTTGAAAGCTTTAAGCCATGAAATAAGTCAGACAGAAGCACAAATACTGATTGGTATCACTTAAATGTGGAATCTGAAAAAAAAGCCAAACTTATAGGACAGAGTAGCATGGTGATTGCCAGGGACTGGGGAGGGGGCAAGAATAGGGAGATGTTGGTCAGTGGGTACATATTTCCAATTGTAAGATGTATAAGTTCTGGGGATCTAATATTCAGAATGGTGACTATAGTTAATAATACTGTATTATATACTTGAAAGTTGCTAAGAGAATAGATTTTAAATGTTCTCAACACACACACACAGAGTTATAATTATATGAGATGATGGCTATGTTAACTAACCTTATTGTGGTAATAATTTTGTAATATGTGTATCAATTTATCAAATTGTTCACCCTAAGTGTACACAATATTATATGCCAGTTTTATCTCAATAAAGCTGCAAAAAAGAAAAGAAAAAAGTGGGATGCAAGAAGTAAAAAAGACACATACAGCAATAATGAATACAAAAAGGAATCTACATTCTTTAAGTGTGTGTGTAAAACACATAACCCTAACCAAATTTCTTATGCCATGAGTAATTTTAGATGAGTGATAATCTATTTTTTTTTGCAAGGAAAAGACAACACTTTACCATAAGAGAAATATGATTAATTAAAATTTAAAATTGAGTCAACATTAAATGAATAGTCACAAATAGCAGGTAATTTATAAACTTCAAATGCATAGTTATAAGTAGCAGGTTATTTATAAGCCATTTACATTCGACCTTCATGTACATCAGAAATCTTTTGCATTAATTTTACCTTCTTGTTTATGAATTGATTAAATAACAGGGTAACTTTATATCTTTCTAACAATACAATAATTCTGAAGTTAAATAATAATTCTTTAAAAATCTACCATTTATGTGTTTTACCTTTTAAAGATAATACTTTACAGCTATTTTCTGCTTCAATTTCACTAACTCTATGTAGAAGCTAAGTTATTATTATTACTTGATAGATGATGAAGACAAGGCTTAAGACAAGTAACTTGACCAAATTCACATTCTGTGTCAGAGCTGGCATTAAAACTCAGATCTGTTTGACCCCAACTTGTTAGGCTCTATCAAGAGAGCTCCTTTAAGTCTTTACATCTACCCTTACTTTAATACTAGAGGCCCGGTATTAAATTTCGTGCATGGGGGGGTGTGTGTCCCTCAGCCCAGCCTGCACCCTCTCCAATCTAGGACCCCTCGAGGGATGTCCAACTGCCCATTTAGGCCCGATCCCGGTAGGATCGAGTCTAAACGGGCAGTCGGACATCCCTCTCACAATCCAGGACTGCTGGCTCCCAACTGCTTGCCTGCCTGCCTTCCTGATTGTCCCTAACTGCTTCTGCCTGCCAGCCTGATCACCCACTAACCACTCCCCTGCAAGCCTGATTGATGCCTAACTGCTCTCCTGCCAGCCTGATTGCCCCTAACTGCCCTCCCCTGCACGCCTGGTCACCCCTAACTGCCCTCCCCTGCAGGCCTGGTCCCCCCCAACTGCCCTTCCCTGCAGACTCGGTCGCCCCCAACTTCCTTCCTCTGCCGGCCTGGTCACCCCTAACTGCCCTCCCCTGCAGGCTTGATTGCCCCCAACTGCCCTCCCTTGCAGGCATGGTCCATCCCAACTGCCTTCCCCTGCTGGCCTGACTGCCCACAACTGCCCTCCCTTGCAGGCCTGTTCCCTCCCAACTATCCTCCCCTGCTGGCCATCTTGTGGTGGCCATCTTTGACCACATGGGGGCAGCCATCTTGTGTGTTGGAGTGATGGTCAATTTGCATATTACTCTTTTATTAGATAGGATATATTGTTCACCTTGAAGACTTTCTTAAAGATTCCAGCCTATATTATTCTTTAAATATTTTATTATAAGTAGAACTCACTCCAGCATTTTCTCATAAGGAATCTCAGTCTGAGCTCACTGTTTCATTGCAAGTCTTGTCCTCCCTGCTAAACTGTAAGTTCACAGTGCAGTACGAGGGTGCGGCCAAGGGAGTTTCTCTGAATCTGGGACAGTGCTTCTTGCTGGACAATCAAGGTCATAATCATTCTGTTATAATCTCTTTATTCCATGGCACAATTATCAAAAGTAATGGAAAGCGCCTGTGGAAAATATTTTGGCGATGAGAGCATTTTAAAATTAGCTTTAAATACCAAGGAACAGAAATAAAAAACAAAGGATGTCCTAAAAAAACACCCATATTAGACCAAAAAGAAGTTTTGAGGGCTACAGGATAGATTTTATTCATTTTTAGCCAGCATCTGGTATGAGTGAGTACATGGGAGAAGGAAAGGGAATTAACAAACACCCAGTTGTACTCTCTGCCAGACCTGTGCAATACATCTTACATACGTCCTTTCATTGGCTCCTCCCAACAAGCCATTAGGTAGGAAATAATATCTCCTTTTTCACGTAAACGTGAAGGTAAATAATTAAAGAATTTTCTTGTGTTCTCAGATATTTAGCTGTAGAGCTGGCCTTTGGACCCAGGCCTGCAGATCCCAACGTTCATAATGTTTCTACTATATTATTTTGCCTTTTCAATGTATCTGTTGAACTGAACACTTGGAAGTAGATCTTGATTTACAGAATGAGCCCTTATTAGGTAATGGTAGTGATATTCTATGACATAGTACATATAATACAAAATCCAATTTATATTTTAAAAAGTGGTAGAAGATGTAGAGATAGGCAAATTCCAAAATCAGCACCCACACTTGCTCCTGTTTTTCTTTGTCTTTACTCTTCAACAAAGGAGCATGTCTAAGAGGTAAGGTCTATGTTATTCTCTGACATGAAGACAACAATATGGAGTTGTATTTAGCAGAAATATGGGCTGTGGGTTTTCTCCTACATACTTGGGGATTTAGGAAAGTTTAATGTAGAGGGAAAAGTGGAGAGATTAAAGAGATAGTGAGAAAGATGAACAATTCACACCAGACAATTTTAAAAGAGAAAATGTGTTCTATGCCTACATTAATAGCAAAGAAGTACTAAGGACTAAGAACCTCCTATTAAAAAATATGGTTATGTCTGGCTTTAAAAATGTTGACGAAAATGAGTATGATACTTCAATATACCATTCATATGTAAACAAGTTTAAACATCCCTTCTTATTGGTCTTCAGATTACTTTCACTGTATTTCCACCAGGAATGGAATAATTGATGTCTGGGAAGACAGAGGAGATTTAGGGAAGACTTCACTGTAAAGAAAATATTTGAGATGAATCCTGAAGGATACGAAAAAATTATCCAGAAGGTTATAGGCAAAAATAAAAATGCTATTTCAACTGGCTTTCTGGTTGAAGTATTTAATTTCATATTCACTTTTAATTTTTTTTTTTGTTCAAGCTATTAGATTTCCATTATAGTCAGCTAGAGCAAACAGTATGATGTAGTGGTCACATGACATGGCTCTGGATTAAGACTGGCTGGGTATGTATCCCATCTCTGATACATATAATTACTAACTTCTCCATGCTTTTTACTCACCTGAAAAATGTTATGAGGAATAATATGTTAATATATTGTCAAAAACTTATAATGATATCCAGTATATACTAAAATAATACTAAAGTTATTATTTTAATTTGTTTATTGACTTTGAAATATTCTGTCCCACAGTCAGAATGAGTCTTAAATAACTACAGAATCAACTGTAGAACTACTGTATACTAATTAAAAGATTTGATATAGAACAGTTCTATTTTGAAAGGTGCTCAAACTTATATATAGGCTTGTCTGTCCCTTTGCTCTTAGGTAAATGCATAATTTCTTGACTTAATGTGTTCATTATTGCATAATGAAAATAACAGATTAATTGAAAAGGAATGCATGGCTTAATTATAAATACATCTACCATCATATTTGCTAATTTCCAAAATATAAGCCATTTAATATGGAACTAATATTAAATATGCAAAGTGTATAGTCAGTCTAGAATCTGTGTTTTTCAAATTTTGAGTGTCAGAATCTCTGAGGAGTGTATGTCTTATATAAAATTAATACACAGTAGAACAAAATTATCACCTCTGTCCTACTTATCATATTTCAATTAGTTAGTTTTAGAGTATTTTCAAATTGATCTAAATTCTTTCTTGTAGTATTCTGGATGAGTCTCTCCACCCATCCACCCATCCACCCATCCACCCATCCACCCATCCACCCATCCACCCACTCATCCATGCAGCAAATATTTATTAATCTTCTACATGCAATGTAAATTTGTAGGCACTGGAAATAAAATACTAGATAAGATAGACATAGCATTGCTAATTGTGTTTATAGCATATCGTTGAATACTGATAATTAGAGAAACAACCATATGAAGAGGATTTAATCACTTAGGAAGCATAATTTCCCAGAACAAACCTCTTTCAGTCTAACTAATAATAACCATTTTCTTTTGAATCACACACTTCTCTTATGACTCTGCATGAAACAGAAGTACTTGCGTGAATTTTATGGAACATGTTTAGGGTCACACGTGGGTAGATGCTGCCATCAAAGATGTTTCATTTGTAAGAGGGACTGCATGAAGTAAAGGGATAACATGCTCATGGGAACAGAAGTGGAAAGTGGGAGGCTCACAGGAACGTGCCGCCGCAGGTTGGTTGGTGTGCTGGATGTAGAGGAGCTGGTGCTGAGAGCGTTCTCAATGTCTTGGTCAAGTTGGTCCAGTTTCATAATTAGCAGCACCATGGAGTCAAGCCGCGCCCTATTTCGATCTTCTTTTATTTCCTGAGGAACAGAACATGTTGTTATGAATCTAAAAGGCCATTTCTTGGAAAGAATAAGAAGTGCCCTGTTCTTCAATGCGACAAAAAGGACACTGAATAATAGGCAGTTTTCTACTTAAGGGGAAAGAGAAGTTCTGTTCTGTGCCATCAATAGGCTCTTCATTGGGAAGATACTAACCAACTGCCAAGAAAGCATTTGACATGAATATTAAATGCATACCCTTTGGATCAAGGCACAATGAAAAGGAAGTACAACATCAATGAGCACTGATACATATGTACGATTTTCCAATTAATTATTCTTAGGAAAGGTTATACTACTCTTGTCCAGGACAAATCAACTGTAACATACTAATAAATTATTTGTGGTTAGACATTTAAGGAGACACATAAGAGAATATTTTTGGAAGAATACTTCTGAATATAGTAAAAAATGGGAACCAAATCAAATGAGGCAGGTTTTCAGTTTGTGCATAGAACAAGTTTGTGTTTTTTTTTTGTTTGTTTTGTTTTTTTGCATAGAGCCATTTTCCTAGCGTTGCTTCAGCTTTATTGTCAGTATTTCTTAGCAATCTTCTTTCCTGCTCACAAACTTTTGAAAAAAAGCCCACACAATCATATATATTTTTGTAAATTATGTTGGTTACTCATTCTAAATTCTCTATAATATAGACATATATTAATGAAAATACTGTTGCTTATAGAAATAGCCAAAGCTTCTTATTTACTATATAGAGTTATTTGGGCATGACTGTTTACTATTCTTGGATGTTCAAATCAAGTCAATTAATATTAGAAATCTTCCAAATTCCTTATGTGTTGCGTAAGGTATCAGGGTTGGGTAGAGTATTGGGGGAAAAAAAAAGATCAGGAAAAGCACAGTAAGATTCTATTGAGGGATGCAATGGACTCAGAGAGAACCCTTTTGAGGGAAATTATCATTTGTGACTCATGTTGCCATCTTCTCATCTGTCTGAGGTATTTACCTAGGTGAAATCAGCTTTGAAAGGAACACCAGTGGCAACCTCAAAGGGAAATATATCACAACAGAAGCCTAAAGGGTGTGGGTATAAGGGAACAGGTTGGAGCCTTTGCTTAGGTGATGGCATTACTAGTGGGATGGCTGAGTTGACTATCTGAATCAGATATTTTAGTTTGTTTTTGACATTTTTCTTTTAATCTTCCTACATTCCCAAGCCACCATTAGGAAGAACCACCAAAGAATAAGGACTAGGGCAATTGCATGGATTAATCTAATTTTATAGGGGTCTCTGTACCTTAAACAACTAGAGCAGATTGTTAATGTTATAACGAATTATCTTTAAGATGTCAAAGAATTGATTTCTTAGATTAAGTTGGTTAAAGAATCATTAATTAAGTTAATATATAGATAAGTTATTTGGGCAAGCTAAACTTGTGCTTCGTTAACAGATTCATGTCAAAGTGAAAGAGCTAGTACTCTTTCCACAAAGACATTAATTTTGAGAATAAATTAAGAATATTCAGTTTAATTTTCTTCTTGATAATCCAGAAAATGGAAAACTCTGACTGAATAGAAGACTCAAAGTCCCCTTAATTATTCCTCCAATGTGTTTGCTTGTATAATTCCTTTCCTTTTAAACCAAAGTTGTTTGACAAGATATTGTTCTTTGCATCTCTGTAGTCACAGTTTTTTTGTGATTGTCTTTTGCTTCCCAGTTTTAACATCTTCAAGGACAAAAGTTACATTTTTCTACCTGGCAAACACAGAGTCCAATTATACACTGCCCATGCAAGATGTTTTCAGGGATAAGAATAATGAAGTCAATAGGAGTCAGTGAAATAACACCTATCAAAGCCTTAGAGAATATATTTTGATATTTTTCCAGCTACTAAATTAATGTTGGATAAAGCAGTATATCATGTAGCAGTACTCTCAGAAACAATTTGTTTTTTAATTAACTGGATGTTGAGATTGTGCCTTAAAAACACTTTCAAACCCATGGGCTGAACATCAAATTATTTGAAATGATCTGCCAAAAGAAATAGAACCAAACAGCTCTGGTCTACAGTATTGCTTTAGAGAAATAGCCCATTGTTTGTTCCTTTCTTTCATGATGCTTCTCCTTAATCACCAGTCATTACATTCAGCCTGAAGTGTCAAGTACATAGGCCAGTATCACATGTTACATACACATCCATAAAACTTCACAAAATAGAGTTGACTACAAATCAGATGCTTTGGATAAATATTATTGTTCTTGTTTTTAAAGCCCAAGTATTAATAGTTTTCAAGTTTCTAACCTTTCATACGTCCATGGCTGAGCTCCAGTAAATAGCTTATGCCTTAAAACAGAGATGTGTACTTGCAGATTTTGGCTACATTAACTTCTACAGTGGAGCTTTCATTGCATGCTGTCATTCTCGTCCATGAAGAGAAGCTAACTTCTTAAGAAGTGAAGCTGCCTGTTAACAAACTTCTCAGTATTTCAGTAACTTAACCCCCTTAAATAAAGGCCAAAATGCCAAATTCTCTTCTCTCCTATCTTTCTTTCCTTCTCTCCTGCAGTCATAGCTGTTCTGGGCCAACCACTATTAAAGGGATACAATATTCATCAGTGAATAACAAGTATAAAATCACTGCTTTCCTGAATATTATAGTCAACCATGAGAAGATGACAATGAAAATTAACATGTTCGCAAACAAGACAAATATATGAAGAAAATAAAAAGGGTAACGAGATACATAGTAACTTGGGGGGTAGTGTTTCACTTTGTATAGGGTGGTCCAAAAGAGCTTTCTGAGGATGTAGAGAAGAGACGGAGATGGAGATGGAAATGAAGAGAGAGAGAGAGAGAGACATTTAGGCATCATGTGTTTTCTTCAACTTCTGCAACCAGGTTCCCATTCCTTCCAAAAACTATATTTCAGAAGAACACCAATGACTACAAATCAATTGCAAAAAACCTTTAAAACATAGTCCAGGTCTTTACATCTTTACTTAACAATTATCCAAGACATGTTTATTGGCCATCTACTATGTGCTATATGTCATTCTCTAGGGAGCAACCTATTTCATATTTGTACAGTTATAATCCTTAGGAGTGTTACAAAGTCAAATTCTGCCTTCCTCTAACTCCCCAGGTCCTTCCTGCAGAACTAGATGGCATAAGCAGTATCTGTTCCCTGAAATAGCCTTTCAACTATTTGAAGAACTATGTTATGCCCACTTTTACCTTTTCTAGGTGGATCATCTTCAGTTCTTTTCATTATTTCACATATAACATGCTTCCAAATTTTCACTGTTTTTGTCAACTGTTCTCTGGATATGATAAAATTTTGTCAATGACCCAAGTAATGGTTGGTGCCCAGAGTTAACATATTACTGTATGTGTTCTCTGACCAAGGCAGAGGAGGCAAGTACCTACCCCCATGTTCTATACCCTTTTTAATGCAGCCTAAGATTAAGGGCCTGTTTAGAAACACGGGCAGGGTATTCTTATTGGGAGAGCCACAATCTGCTTTTTGAATGAAGAAACAGTATTTAGTGGACTGTGAACTGACCCTGAGCCAGCAGTATGACCTATGCCTCCTTTTCCCAATATATGTGCCTGCGTCCTGCTAAGAATAGAAACATTCTGTTGTCTCCAGAATGTAACCAGCTGTTTTCAAGGTACAGATAATACATGAAGCTACCGTGGGAAAAAATCTCTTTCAGACACAAGTCAGTGGCTACTTAGTCAAATTAGGAGAGAGACTTCTGTTCAATTTGATTTGTTATCAAAATCTAATATGGCCAAGCCACATGGTGCTCATTGAGAAATTTGAAAGATGCTCCTTATTTATTGCCAACAGCTATTGAGTCCATGGGCAGTGAAGCCACTTTGATCACCTGGTATCTGCGGGAGAGATATACAGGGCTTTTAAGGGGTCATTCTCTCCAGGAAGCCTCTAAACAGGGGCCTATACTACCCTCCTTTCCTTGCATCTGGGGAAGAGAATTCCAACCCTCCTCTTTCTTCAGATGCTCTTTATTGAACAATACAAAACACAGCACAATTGGGGGGTGGTGAGGGGATACAAATGACCAGGTCTTTTACAGACTGGGCAGATATGAAGACCAGTGAAGGGGAGTGCCTCCCCCAGAGGCGCACAGGCTCTGTTTTCCTAATCTAAGCATTTGGAAGAAAAGCAAAAAAATTCAGTAAAATACCCAGATGCTTCCAAAGAGTGGATATTTGGCTGAGCAAATACAGCATTGCCTGAATGTTCTGCTTGTCAATGAGTTGTGGCATCAGAGACAGCCATAATAAATTAAAGGCTAGGCTAGGAATAGAACTAAGACTTCCTGATTCATAATCCAAGGTTCTGGCTCCTACACTGTCTTTGATTCCATAGGCATCTTACTGGCTATTCTGGGCTGGTAATGCTCCCTGCTCCCCCGTAAAAGAAAGGGACCTTTTAGCAAAAGACTTGGCTCAACTTCCTTCTGAATTATTTGATCTGTAGCCAGCTGGACTAGTATGAAATCTCATATTAGTGTTATACATTTTATTTGACAATAAATTCCTCATTCTAGACTTTCCTTTCTTAAAATAATATCCTGCCTAAAGAACCAGAAGTTTATTTACTCTTTTTTTTTCTTCACAAGCAGTAAAGATTTTTCATTCGAATCGACAGTAAGCTAGAGTTAATATAATTATCCTATGTCAGAATTTCTAGGCAAGCTAAACAAAGTCAGCCTTACTTTTTATTCTGGCGCATTTCAAGCTGCAACTTATGCAGAATGGGAGGTAAGAAAACAAACCAGCAACTATTTCCTATTTGTCAGATATAGTCTGTTCAACCACAAAATCTTGGTATATTACCTTTAATTAATAACATGTGCCACTATCATTTTAATATTAGGTGGTGAAGAGTGACAAGTAATATCCTCATTTGAAGTTGCTGCAAGGAATCTTTTAACTGAGATGTAAATGGTGGCCTTATATTGAATGTTTATGTTCACTCCCTACTTATCTCCTCCCGTTTATAAGGCCTGGGAAGAAAATAGGTCTCTCCTTTGATTGATTTTTAAACTCAAACTAGACTTCAGATGGAGCATTTCTGAGCTGGGGCTTTTGAAAATTGCGCAGAGTCTCCTGAAGAATTTCAAAGGACGTTTTTGCAGCTGCTCCTAGAGAGTGCTCAGAAGAGGCAGGTGTGAACCAGGCAGAGAATTGTGTGGGCAGCGATTCCTCTGTCCAGGGAAATATTCCTCCATTGGCTTCAAAGGCCCATTTTTGGGACTGGGATATAATTTGTACCTAAATAATTTGCTATGCATTCTGAAACCAGTTTTCTCTTTAAGTGCTAAAGGTGGAGATGGACATTCAGGGTTACTTAATACACTGAGAGACACAAAGCAATATCTGAAAATCCCTGCAGTGGTTTTTAAAACTTTTGTTTGTTTGTTTGCAATTCTCAGTAGTTCTTTTCAAAAAGACTTTATTGTTGAAAGTATTACAGATGTCCCCGTTCTTCCCCATTGACTTCTTAAAACCCATTCCTGCTCTCAATAGTTCTTTGCTTGGGTTCAGGTATTAAAGGAGACAGGACTTTTCCCTGGTTTGAAAACATAAGAAAAATATCTATTTAACATTAAAATTCCATAAAATGTTTTCAGGAATATAATGAGGTCTTTCCTTTGCAACAAAGACATAAGTAAAATTTATTATTTTTTCGATAAAAAATGACTTAATTTAGAAAAACTGTCTCATATTGACTTGGCTTTGGTCAACTTACTTAGTTTTACCTCTCATCGCTCTCCCTGATCTTGCCCCATGTTCCTCAAGTGTCAGCTATCCTGTGGACCACCACTCTATAGCTCTTAATATTTGTCTTTAATTAGACTCACCTTTTTACAGTTAAGGATGCACTTTTAATATATAAATGCTGTATAGACCATCTTATATCTTTCTGATGCATATCAAACAACAAAATTATCAAAATAACAAATCCTTCTACTACGTGATGTATTCTCCCATAAACCATACTGTTTTGGAAAATGGTCTGCTAAAGAACTGAACTTCCTTTGGCTTCTCAAATATTCCATATTCGCTCTCATTTGCATTTAGGATTGCCAATAAAAGTATGGCATGACCAATTAAATTAAAATTTTAGAAAAACAAAAATATTTAATTTTGGCATATGTACAAATATTGTATGGGGCTCTATTGCCTGGGACATATTTATATGAAACCATTTGTTGTTGTTTATCTGAAATTCAAATGTAACTGGGAATCCTGTGCTTTTTTTGGAAAACTCTGTTTTTGACCCATGTAATAATACTCCTTTGGCTTAACATACTTCCCTGCCTCAGGATGTCAGAGGAAACCCTTAGTTTTAAGTACAATGTCACTCCAATAGAGAGGTCTTTGACAAGGTTGTTTCCTTGAATGAAAGAACAGTAATTGCTGCTTAAGTTTAGTTACCCAACTTCAATGAATGGAAATGTTCTTTTCTCAGTATCTTATTCAGTGTTATAATTCTAGGCAAATCTAAGTCTTGCCATTTTGCTTTGTTTTTTAGTAACAAAATAAATGGTGAAAAATGCATGAGGCTGCTCTTGTGATCATTTTAGAATTGCAGATTTACTTAAGTTGTTAATGTTTTGTACTAAATCTTCTGTGGATGAAGAAGTTTATAGTCAATTTTTATGTATTTGTTCACTACTATCACATGAGGTATGTCTGTGGCTTTTTTTGATTTGTTTGTTGTTATCCTCACATGAGGACATTTTTTTCCCCATTGCTTTTCAGAGAGAGTGGAAGGGAGGGAGGGAAAGAAGAAGGGGGGGGGGAGAGAGAGAGAGAGAGAGAGAGAGAGAGAGAGAGAGAGAGAGAGAGAGAGAGAGAGAGAGAGAGAGAAACATCAATTGGCTCAATTGGCTGCCTCCTCCTACTGGAGATTCAGCCCCAAACCTGGACTTGTGTGCTGACTGTGAGTTGAACCAGAGACCTTTCAGTGCACTGGATGATGCTCAACAGCTGAGCCATGGGCCAGGGAATATAGCATGAAACTCTTTAGGTACCAAATAAGCACTGTACATGCACACATAGAAAACTTCTGTATTTCTATATTTATATGCACATATACAGAAGCACAAAGAAAGATCTGGAAGGATACCCATCCTTGTTGTTTTTTTTTTAAATATGAATAAAAATAAATGACCATTAAATTCCAGGATTATATAATTTACTTTTAACATAAATATTTCTTTTATTGATCTTTTTTCAATGGTTGCTAATTTAAAGAATAACTAGTAAGTAGTAGCTCTCTTATATTATTAAGCATTTCATGACATATTGTCTCCTTAATCAATTTTTAAAGTTCACACGAGAACAGACAGGGTCCCATGCTTCTCTGTAACCACTGAAGTACCTAGCACAGGAATGCACATAGTAGGACTCAACAGTATTTTTTTATTAAGTCACAATTAGTTACATACTAAGACCCAATTTTTAATGATCATCAAGATAATATTGTGAATCTCTAAAAGTCAAAGTTTCTAGAGAAAAAAAGTAGGAATAGCTGTAATGGGAACTTTTTCTCTTTAGAGAATTTTCAGATGCGCTGATTAGAAAATGTGTTGGCAGGAGAGTGGTTCATTGTTTGTGTCCTTACGAGACTTACAACTCTAAAACATCTTTGTGGTATAACATTTCTAGGGAAAGGGACATTTGAAAAATAGCCTTTTGCTTCCAAAATCTTGAGGTTACTCATCCTCTAATTCCCTGAGATCATTAAGACCTGTTTGTTTGCCTTTCTCTTGTGCATAAGGAAACCAAACAATGCCTTCTTCTTTCCAATACGGTAATAACTCAACCCAAATTTCTGCCTAGGGAATCTAGCACACTGAAAAAAGCCTTTTCCTTATCTATATTGCCTTGCTTGCTCTCCATAAAAACTATCCATATATATAAAAAGCCAGGGGCTGTTATGACCAAAACAAATGGATGGATGACAAACAGGCTGCGTGGGGTGACCAGGCTGGCAGGGGGTTAGTGAGGGATGACAAAATGACTGAACAGCAGGCTGTGTGGGGCAACCAGGACAGCGGGGGGTGGGGGGCATTTAGGGCCGACCAGGCTGGCAGGGGGGGCAGTGAGGGGCAATCAGGAAGGCAGGCAGGTGAGCGGTTAGGAGCCAGCAGTCCAGGATTGTGAGAGGGATGTCCAACTGCCGGTTTAGGCCCGATCCCTGGCCTAAACTGGCAGTTGGACATCCCCTGAGGGTTCCTGATTGGAGAGGGTGCAGGCTGGGCTGAGGGGACCCTCCCCACCCCATGCACAAATTTCGTGCACCAAGCCTCTAGTGCAGGGGTGGGCAAACTTTTTGACTTGAGGGCCACAATGGGTTCTTAGACTGGACCGGAGGGCCGGAACAAAAGCATGGATGGAGTGTTTGTGTGAACTAATATAAATTCAAAGTAAAGGAGCAGAGGGGAGAGCAAGAGAACCGGATAGAACAGCCAGATCCGGCCCATAGGCCGTAGTTTGCCCACAGCTGCTCTAGTGTAATCATAAAAGGGACCCAAAGGTTTATATGATTTTTAATTCAAATGGTCAAATTCAATAATATGTGAGTCTCTTGTGGAGTTGATTTGCCCTGATTTCCTATGATGAGTAGTAATTCTTTGGCTTATCAATCATATAAACACAAATAAGTACAAGTAAAAATGTGACCAATAAGGCTTATGAGTTAAGAGAGCGTACGCGAATAATATTAAATGGCATTTTAAAATGGGATTCAGTTTTTCTTAAAATATTATGGTTTGAAGTATATATACACACACACATACACACACACACATATAATACATATTTAATGAGGGTTGAACCAATAATTAAAATAACTTTCTGTGTTTTCAAAAGATAGGGTTTAGGACAATACAGTATCACTCTTCTCAAAGCTCAAGGTAGATGAAACAGTACTTAGTGATAAAATTCTATTTTCATGGTAAAATAATGAAACAGACCAGAAAGAAGTAACTTGGAGCTGTAAAGAACCTTAAGTATCATGCAGTTTTTTGTTTTCCTAATACAGAATTATCTAAGATTAGTAATATCAAGAAACAATTGGCATCCTAGATTTTGACTGAAAGAGAAGGTAGCTGGAGAGAAGGTTAAAATATACCCTGGAAAACTACACATGATAACTGCATACATTAGTTGACAGATGGGTATTTTGGCTACTGTAAGTCTCTTCTTTTTGAATGTTTAAGTTACTCTTGGCCCATTAGCAAATTGGCCAATTTACCTTTCTTTAGTCCTGGTTTCTGGGAGGAGGCTGAATAAACCATCCTCCGCCACCACCATATTTATTGAACTACTAGAGGCCCGGTGCATGAAATTTGTGCATGGGGGGGGGGTGTCCCTCAGCCCAGCCTGCACCCTCTCCAATCTGGGACCCCTCAAGGGATGTCCGACTGCCCGTTTAGGCCCGATCCCATTAGGATCGGGCCTAAACGGGCAGTCGGACATCCCTCTCACAATCCAGGACTGCTGGCTCCCAACTGCTCGCCTGCCTGCCTTCCTGATTGCTCCTAAACACTTCTGCCTGCCAGCCTGATCACCCCCTAACCACTCCCCTGCCAGCCTGATTGATGCCTAACTGCTCCCCTGCCAGCCTGATTGCCCCTAACTGCCTTCCCCTGCAGACCTGATCACCCCTAACTGCCCTCCCCTGCTGGCCTGGTCCCTCCCAACTGCTCTCCCCTGCAGGCCTGGGTCCCCTCCAACTTCCCTTCCCTGCAGGCCCAGTCGCCTCCAAGTTCCTTCCTCTGCCAGCCTGGTCACCCCTAACTGCCCTGCCGGCTTGATCGCCCCCAACTGCCCTCCCCTGCTGGCCTGATCACCCACAACTGCCCTCCCTTGCAGGCCTGTTCCCTCCCAACTATCCTCCCCTGCTGGCCATCCTGTGGCGGCCATCTTGTGTCCACATGGGGCAGCCATATTTGACCACCTGGGGGCAGCCATCTTGTGTGTTGGAGTGATGGTCAATTTGCATATCACTTTTTTATTAGATAGGATAGAGGCCTGGTGCACGGGTGGGGGCCAGCTGGTTTGCCCTGAAGGGTGTCCCGGATCAGGGTGGGGGTTCTCTTGGGGCATGGGCAGCCTGGGTGAGGGGCCTGTGGTGGTTTGCAGGCTGGCCACACCCCCCAGCGACCCAAGCGGAGGCCCTGGTATCTGGGATTTATTTATCTTCTATAATTGAAACTTTGTAGCCTTCAGCAGAGGCCAGGGCAGGCCAGGAACTTGGCTTCCTCCATCGCTGGGGAAACCCAAGCCTCCTGCTCGCTCCATGGCTGCAGCCATTTTTGTTGGGATTTATTTATCTTCTATAATTGAAACTTTGTAGCCTTGCACAGAGGCCTGGGCTGGCCAGGGTGTGCAGGAAACTTGGCTTCCTCCATCGCTGGGGAAACCCAAGCCTCCAGCTCACTCCGTGGCCGCAGCCATCTTGGTTGGGTTAATTTGCATACTCGCTCCTGATTGGCTGGTGGGCGTGGCTTGTGAGTGTAGCAGAGGTACGGTCAATTTGCATATTACTCTTTTATTAGATAGGATATATAGATAACACAGTGTTGTGTACAAGAGATCAAACAAATCCTCTCTTTCAATAATTTTATATAACATTTAGTAGACTGACATGCAAACAGCTAAAAAAAAAATGGAATGAGTTTGTGTTTAGTGTTAGAAGAAAATTCTATTCAGGTGAAATGGGGTAAGATTCATAGAGAAGACAAACCGAGTTAGTAAGACTGGGAAGACGGAAGGCATGAAAGTGCAAGGTGTGCTGTGATATAATAGGACATAAAGCATGTTAAAAATAGGTTTGCATTCTGATTGAGTTGAGGGGTGGTGTGAGCCTAGCTCTGGCTAAAGTGTTGTGGAAAACACAATGAAAGATATACACTGAACACACCTAAAGATTTGTTGTATTAAATTGAACTGTGTTGGCTTGCCTTGTCCCCTGAGCTTACCATGAATGTTATCTTTCCACCTTTTCTCTTCACCCACCAACTCCCCTTTTCCAGATCTTCCTTATGCTATTTTTACAAGGAAAATAATTATGTCTTTGAAAAATATATCAAAAGTGGGAAAAGAAAATGCACCCTTTTTGCCCTCTTCGCAGTCCCTATTCCTTGGCAGGGTCACTTCTGTATGGGGTCTCTGGTGATGCAATATTTCCTGTCTCAAGGTGAACCTAGATTTGCCATTTAAGTGACTTGCAGAAGTAGAGATGTCCTAGAAGCTGATGAGGAGGGTCGTCTGCTAGGTCAATAAGATTTCACCTCACTGTTCTTTGTGGCTAATGGTTCAATCCTAATATAAAACATCCATGATGATACATTTTTACATATATCAAGTTGCAAGACACTATTGAAGCATTCTGAGACTATTTAATCAGAAATAGTATTTCCACACAATTTCTGCTTTGTTGTGTGTCATTACTCAATGTAATGAAATTCTATTCAAATTTTATTCAACAACAGATGTTTGCTGATGACAAAAAGCCAAATACATGAAAAAGCATGGATCTTTCAGTACATCTGTCACCATTATTGATAAAATAATTGGAAGGACATGCTCTTCTACTGAAGTTAAAGCAAGGACTGGATGGTTTTATTCTAAATGTCTCCTTGTGGATTGAGAGTGTTGATCCATTACAGACTTAGAAAGTCCACCCAAGGGGAAAATAGGAATTATGATTTCCTTATTTTTAAGATTCTGTTATTTGTTCATCAAAATATAACCCCAATGTAAATTTTACTATAACTAAGATAATAGGAAGTAAATAAATGATCCTAAGAAATGTTTTTATTCCAGTAGTAAGATTTTTAAGGTGATAGTTCCTTATGTTATTGAAAATAGCAATAGTTCCATCAGACAGTTTCTATGAACTATAGAAGTTAGAACAGAATAAAATTACTTGTTGTCTTACCTGGAAAAACTTAACAGTAATGGTTAAAAAAGTCAGCTCTCTATTATTTGCCTTAAGATATTTTTTGTTCTCTTGGTCAGAAATTAGCTACTTGATTGAACTAACCTGCTGTGAGCAAGTATTTATAACAAGCAATTTGTGCATTTACTAACATAATGGCCAATGCATACTGAGTGTAATTGGCCATAAATATAATTCATATGCATTCATTGCTAAATTTTGTGAGGGAGCGAGTTGTGAGAAGTCCATGAACTCTCTCACATCCCATGTCTAAGAATATTGTTGAAAAGCCCTCTAAGATTTTAGGACACGCTCCTCCTTCGGAGTTTCTAGAACACAACGTGCCACAGAAGAACAAGCTTTGGGAAGAAAGGGTCATTATCTCCAAGGGAAACATACGAGCGCCCCAGATGTGCGAATCAAGCTGCTGTTTCCCACAAACTCCCCGGCTCCTCTTGAGCACAGGAAGGGGAAGAAAAACCCTCTAAAAAATTAACCACATGTTAGTATTGAAACGCTGCCAGGAACACAGACAGCCCTAGAGGGTTTGTTTCAAATCAATGTTGACGGAGCCGTGTGGTGGGTCAAGAGAATGGCACATCTTGCTCTCAGAGTTCACAGGACGGAGTATTTTCATTCAGCCAAAGAGGAAAACTCAGGAAACAAACAAACAGCGGTGGGAAGGATACAAGCAGCACGAACAGTCTGACATTTTTAGATTAATGTACAGTAGACAGTGATTCACTCTCTCAATCATGCTCTTATTTAATGGAAACGCTGGGAGGCAGAGGGGCTGTGCATGGGCAGAAGGGGACATGGGGAATGACGAATCCTTCTGGTGAATAAAACTTGCATTTTGCTGAAATTTTTGAAGTATTGGGTCACAATCATTATTGTACCATTTTGTAGCAAAATGTCACATTACCATGGTCAAACTGACTGTAGTTGAATGTACATAGAGCAAAATCATCCTACAGTCCCCTAAAAGCTATTTCTCCCCCTTTTTTGAATAGACCAATTTGACTGTGTACAAATAGAATAAATGTCCATGCTTAATATTCCTAGTAACTGTTAAGTAACAGTCAATTTTTAATAAAGAATTTATAGCTATTATGTAAATAAGCATTTAATATTAACTGTCAAGCAGCAGACATTCAACCAACTACTTTTCCCTTATTTTCTGAGTCTCAATAGCATTTTTTCAATTATATGTTGCTATCTAGATGTGCAGGGTTTTTATTAGCATCAACCGCAGTGGTGATTGCATACCAGTCTTTTTTAGTTATCTGAATACTTACTTCTATATCAGAATAAATACTTTCTTTTTATATCTCAAATAAAATTCTTCTGACACGCTCTCTATATTCAAATGAACCTCAATCTCAGTCTCTTTGCCTGCTTTTCTCTCACTCTGTGCCATCTTTGTTTTGAGGATCATAGAACTTAAAGCTTAAAAGAGAAAATGAGACCAATCAGAGTATCTTTCTCTTTAAACAGAGAGGACAATGGAGGCCTGGGATACACTTCTTAGCAAGGACAAGGTAGGTCTAAGAATCAGTCCTTTCTTCTCTGAGATCTGTGTCCCACTGTTTTTCTATGTACTTAGTATCTTACAGGGACTCCTGGACTAATATTGCCTGAGTCTGTACATTTCTTTCCTTCTCTCTAAAAATTGCCTACATCTGCCTGTCACTCTAGGATTTCCTTCAATTCTCCCTGCAGTTACTTACATTGAGGCCCTATTGTCAGGTTTCTTGTAGTATCATAGATTTTCCTTAGATTTGTCCAGTGTTAGCCTATACCTGTCACTTTTAAGTATTCATTCCCCTGACTTTTGTCTGACGCAGATGTGACCCAAACTTTCATTTGTACTTTAGGACTTCTTGCTATTTGCTTTGGTTCCACACTCCTTGTGCTATTCCTTTATGACTGTGCAAATGTGTGAGTAGCTCCCAACTCCTCTCCTTGTCCACCCAGTTAAATGCCTCCCTTTATAGGTGAGGTCCTAGGTATCCTGCTGCTTCCCCCAAACTTTGGCCCCTCCCATCAAGGTTTTTTTCACAGCTCTTGGTCAGTTTCTGGCCCTGAGGGCCCAGTCCCAACACTGTTCTGTTCTGTCCTATCCTTGAGGTGTCCCACACAAGGACAACAGGCTCAGCTCCCCGAGGATCACTGTAGTCTCCACCCATTTCTCCTTTCTTCAAACGTGCATCGCCATTCTCCTGAATGCAAGGTAATTCCACATCTAATACTATAGAATTGGATTTTCTTAACATCTGTAAAGGTTGAACAAATCATTCTGGATATGTTTCTGTCTCTGTTATCTTGAAATATATGCTGCTTTTCAGCTCAGAATTCACCCCTTTTCCTACTTCATGTGGAAATACCATATTCATTCTCCAGGGCCTAATTTATTAGTCATTCTCTCTATGACTCCTTTCTTATTTCCTCTTCTCCCAGAATTAAACAATTCTTTCCCACTGCCCTCAGAGGCCCCGTTCTCTTAGTCATTTTTGTCTATTTTCTTAAAAAAAATTTGTGAGATTCTTGGGGTCAGAAATAAATCTGACCTTTAAATAAACCTTTAAATTATATGCCTTTCTCTTGAGCGTTGTACAATTTCTGCTCTTGTTACAACGAAACTCAATTTAGGAATAATGTCTTATGCTTTTGCCCTCTCAAAGCACCTAATAAATGTTAAGTACATGGTGATCACGAGATATACTGACTGCTTGACAATCCAGCTAGAAATCCAGTAGCAGAGTTTCCAGTTTGGTCACAGAGAGAAAAAAACCCATATGCAAATGACTTTTGGGAACAAGCTAATATGATTAAAATTTTGGGCTCAGGAAGGAAAGGCATTTAGTTTTTCTTGTTAGTTTTTTCATTTCAGCCATTTCTAGGTCTTTATATGGGTGTGAGCTGGTGTGAAAAAATAAGGTGGCGAAAGAGAACAGGAATGACAGGTGCAAACACATTCATTGGGTCCACGGAAATCACAGGGTGAGAAAACACATCATTGGCAAGAGATGCTATGTGTTCTACTTTACTCATAAATTTTTTTTCAAGTGCACATGTGGCCCTACTTTAACATTCCCCTAATTGGTATTTGAGAATTTAACAGGGATTTTTTTTTAATTTGAGATGTTAATAGGCTTGACTTGAGAAACATGAGTAATCAAATAAATTTGTGAAATTTTGTTTCCTATGCAATTTACTTTCCATAATTCTTTACTGAAACATTATAATGTCTACTTTCATATTGAAAGCTTTGAGAACTCATGAAGTAAATAAAGTTATATAGCTTTATTTAACTAAACATTTTTCATTCATATCTGAGCATGAAACCCTTTTATCTACTTGTTTGTTTTTCTATTAGTTTGAGGAATGCTGACCAACTATTCAGGGTGACTTGAGTTCAGAAGAGAAGTACACCCCAGGAGATTGTGGGATATCTTCTCTCCATCTGTTATGTGTCTAGAGGTAAGAAATAAGTTATCCAAGGCGAATTTCCTACAGGGTGGCCTTCCGAGTGGAAATGACCCCTGAAGAGCTCTCCGGATACTGGTCGTAGCTAACGGCTGAAGGAAATCAATTTTAATAAAGCAGTGCTTCTCAAACTTAAAAAAATATATATTTGTTTATTGATTTCAGAGAGTAAGGGAGAGGTAGAGAAAGAAACATCAATGATGAGAGAGAATCATTGATCGGCTATCTCCTGCACGCCCCACACTGGGGATCGAGCCCACAACCCGGGCATATGCCCTGACTGGAAATCCAATCTTGAGCTTCTTGTTCATAGGTTGATGGTCAACCACGGAGCCACATCAGCTGGGCAGTGCTTCTCAAACTTTAATCACATACAAATAACTTGGAGATCTTGTTCCAATGCAGATACTGATTTAGTAGGTTGGGAATGGGGCCTGAGGTTTAGAATTTCTAATAAACTCTACGGTGATACTGATGATGTTGGCCTTGAGAAATTCTGTTAAGTTGCAAGGTAGTGGAATGCTGACAAAATGGACAAAACCACTGAGCCATCATGGACCCCTGCCCCATTATCATTCATGGGAAAGGTTGGTGCTTCCTATGCAAGGCATGCTGGAAAGAACAGGGCTGGATGCCAGGGTTCTGCAATGCCATGTGGTTGTTCGGGCCCAGTTCTGTCTTTGGGATCTGACCTCTGCTCCAGCTCGATCACAGCCTATCACACTTGAATGATGGGTGGTGGTGGAACTGCTTGCCTGCTCCCAGTCCTATCTGTGTTTTCCTCAGTGTTTGCCATTCTGGAAAGTCAATGAGTTCTGCCTGATCATTTGCTCCTGTTTATTGGATAGTCTTTTAGTAAAAAATTTCTGAATGAAAGAATTGTGAAGTTTAAGAAATTAGGAAATAGGTCAGGAGAAAACTACTCATATTGTTCTTCAAAAGTTCCTCCATACAATGCTCCTAAGCCATCAATCTACACTCCTTTTCTCCTTTCCCTTACCCCAGAGCTGCTAGGCTCATTTAGTATGGTCTCTTCCTTAGTCTACTCATATGCCATGCTACGTTCCTCCTTCATGCAAGGGCACAGGCTGTCCATTCATATATTTCCTTTCTTTATAATTCTTACTCAAATTTTAGCTTAACACAAGCTCTGCCTTCTTTATAAAACCTTTCCTGATCACCCCAAAGCACATACTATATAAATACAACCTGTATTACTATTTGTTTCTTTTCCATTTCCAATATTCTTGTCTCATAGTTACACTTTAGGTTCTGAGGATAGGGGAAATATCTTATTACTATTAGGTAAATTAATTTTCTTTCTTTTTTTTTTTTTTTCTTCTCTAGGCTTTTCCATTTTCTGGTTTCATGTTTGTGGGAAACAAAAAAACACTTCTCTGAGGACTTAGCTGATTTTTGAAACACAAACATTGGATTAATTTGTGGTTTTAAAATTTCTTAAAGACATAGAACCATTTCTTCAAAGAATATATTACACAGTAAACCAGTATGTGGAGGTCAGAGTAGACTCTGGTAGGGCTGCAGGGTTACTTTGATCAATAGTTCTTAAATTAGAGAATGCACAGAAGTTACCTGGGGAGTTAATTGGAAATTCAAGTTGCCCTCTTTCCTACAACTGTGATTCTGGTCCAATAGGCTTATCTGAACATTTAGATGTGACTGTGATGCAGATGCAGTGAGAGAAGGGGGTCATCTGATTGTTAGTCTCCTAAGAGAAGATACAGAAATAAAAAGATCTGGGTAGATAAAATATAATGGCTTCCCACAATACTCACGATAGAAAATGAGGCCAAAGAAATAATTTTTTTTTACCATATCTCCGAAATTCATAGGTAACATTTTATCATAGCTACTAGAGGCCCGGTGCACAAAATTTGTGCATTGTGTGTGGGGGGGGAGAATTATCCCTCAGGCCAGCCTGCACCCTCTCAAAATCTGGGACCCCTTGGGGGATGTCCAACTTAGGTCCAATTGCGCAGGGATCCCAGCGGATTGGGCCTAAACCGGCAGTCGGGCATCCCTCTTGCAATCTGGGACCTCTGGCCCCTAATTGCTTGCCTGCCTGCCTGATCACCCCTAACCACCTCTGCCTGCCTAATCACCCCTAAGCACTCTGCCTGCCTGATCACCCCTAAGCACTCTGCCTGCCTGATCACCCCTAAGCACTCTGCCTGCCTGATCACCCCTAACTGCTCGCCTGCCTGTCTGATCATCCCTAACTGCTCACTGGGGGGCTGCCGGCTGGGTTGAGGGGCCATGGTCATTCTGGTCTCTGGTCATTCTGCCGTTTTGGTTGCTGGGCTTTTATTATATAGGACTGCATTTGTCTATTTAAAGTTAGTAGTTTTCTGTCTCCCTATCAAATTTTCTAGTCAAAAATAACAAAATAGAGGTCAGTGGGGGAAAAGGAGACATATGTAATACTTTAAACAATAAAAGAATTTTAAAAAATAACAAAGTATCTATTTATTGGAAAGTGTTCTTAGGATGATATTTCATGAAAATGACAGAGCAGATTTAACTTGAGATCTATCATCACATAGTTTCAAAAGGATACTAAATTTGACCAAATAAATCTGTTTTCATACAGATTATTATTATTTAAATTAGTAACTTTATTTTTTATTTTTTTATTATTTTTTTTATTAATCCTCACCCAAGGATATTTTTTACCACTGATTTTCAGAGAGAGTGGAAGGGAGGGAAGGAGGGAGTGAGGGAGGGGGGGGAGGGAGAGAGAGAGAAAGAGAGAGGAGCATCAGTGTGAGAGAGACTCATCGATTGGTTTCCTGCCATACCCCAATTACCCCAATCCAGGGGTAGGGATCGATTGAACCTGAAACCCAGGTATATGCCCTTGATCAGCAATCAAACTCGAGACCTAGGGTGCAGGGCCAGTGCTCTAACAACTGAGTCATACTGGCCTGGGCCACACAAATTTTTTTAATCAGCTGAACAGTACTATGTTAAAAATGAGACCTGACTAACTATACTCAGCTTCATAGCAGGTATTTATTGCATTTCTTTGGCTATAATCAAATGATTATAGGAGATACAAAAAAAAAAAAAAAAGGTGTAAATGGGAACTGTGATCTAGTCTGGAATCAAAACACACGCAAGAAAAATTAGTGTGAACAATTATAGAACAATATATCACCGATCACTAAATAATATAATACATCCTATATTCACTCATGCTAATAGGAAAGTTAGAATTCTCATTTTGACCCTATAGTTTTATAACTCCTATACACACAAGTTTATTGGGTTAGGATCTCAGTTGTAGGGAGAGGGGCTCTGCATTTCCAATTAACTTCCCAGGTAACGCCTGTGCATTCTCTAATTTGAGAACTATTGATGGAGGTAGGAACCTGGGCTTCACATTGGAATTATGTAGGGAGCTTTCTAAAATAATAATGCGTAGGTTCCATCTCCAGAGAGTCTGATATAATTGTTCAGGAATATGGCCTGGGTATCTGAATTTTTAAAAGAATTAGAATTACATTCTAGGTGATTCCAACGTTTAATCAAGGTTAAGAACCACTTGTATGCTCATGCAAGCATCAGGTAATATTTATATATGATATGTCTAACTAAAAATCAAAGCTAAAAAAAAAAACAAATGGAGATTTAACCTTAGGATTACTGCAGAAGTCTTTCAAATTTTTTCACTAAAAAAGGCAATGTTTTAGGTCAATTTCAAGGTTGATCTTTGCTTGACACCATTTCAGGCTGGAAAATCTCTTTCACCTATTGGAAGGGATGTGGGTAATGAAGAGTGTCAAGGACTTCAATGAAAACACATGAAAAAGATTAAAATGTTTTTTTTTTCTTTTCTTTTCAATTTGGCAACTAGGAAATGGCTGGTGAGATTTGTAAAAGTAATGAAGCTGTAGGACAGAGTAATGAAGCTGTAGGACAGAATCAGCCGCATTGTAAACAGGAGGTAAGAACATGAAAACAACGATATGAAGCTGGCCTTACAAAACCAGGGTCTGAGAAGAAAAAAACGTGTTCCAAGTAGCTGCTGGAAGGTTGCAGCGTTCCTTTCCCTTCCTGGCTGTACCCACCCCGCCCTGCCTCGCCTCTCCTTTTCCTCGAAGATAGGAGAGACTAAACCCAATTTGTAAATGGAAGACAAAGAGTCAGTTTAGAAGGAAAATTGGTTGATAGCATAGAAATGTAGGGAAAATGGATGGAGCCAAGCTACTGAGGAGGTAGAAGAGACACAGGCGAAGGGGTTGGCTATGAGAGACAAGGAATCATACTCTGTTAAGGCTGAAAGAAAGAACTTATAAAAAGGTATGCACATTTGGGGAGAAGACAGGAACTTGAAGCAATTATTTGACCATGACTATTTCTAATTTGAAACAGAAAAAAAGGTGTAGGTGGTGGTGGTTGGGGGGGGGGGGGGGGCAGGTTTCACTGCTGAAGGCATGTGAGTGTGTGAGGGTGCTCCGCTGTAAGACTTGGGGAATGTGGTCACAGCAATCTCTGGGACTGCCTCTCCAGGGGGCGGGGAGTGTCACATTGCCACAAAGGAAACTTGCACGTGTTGAGGTAGCTCCAGGTCAGGAAAAAGCGTGCATGAAAGCCATTCTTCCATAATCTGAGCACACGTGCCTGCCCCAGGTGTGAAGAGTTACAACCAAGTGTGCTCTTCTGATTACAGTAGGTCCCCTCTGCCCCCCCTTATTCATGGGGGATGTGTTCCAGGACCCCACTGGGTACCAGAAATCACACACAGCACCAAACTATGCGTTTTCCTCTGGTGCACACCTATGCTAGAGTTTAATTGATAAATTAGGCACAGAGACAAACAGCAATAACTAGTAATAAGAACAATTATAACAATATATTGTAATAACAGTTGTGTGGATGCTCTCTCGCTTCCTGTCTCTCTCCAAACCTCTTCACGTGCTGTACTCACGTTTTCACTGAAAGGCAGCGCGTCACGGCTCCTCCCTGGCATGGCCGCGTTGCCAGCATCGCTGCTCCGGTGCCTCGGGCCAATTATCAAGGAAAATAAGGGGGATTGAACACGAGCACTGGGATACCTCTGAGGTCCATCTAATAAGGACCGCCCTACCACGTGCTGAGGGGAGCGCCTGCGGGGTGGAGACCCGGATGAAGGGGTGAGTCCCGTCCATCGCGAGAGGAGCCGCAAGTCTCGAGATTCCATCACGCTGCTCTGAATGGCGCGCAAGTTCAAGCTCATGAACTGTTATTTCAGGAATTTTCCACATAATTGCGACCACGGTTGACTACAGGTAACTGAAACCATGGAAATAGGAACTGTAGATAAAGGGGAGGGGGCGCTATGTAATTGTCAAATATCTAAATGATAAATCCAATTATAAGTTGCAAGATGGTTTTATTTTATTTTTACTTATTTATTTTAATTTAAAAAGTTTTGGTTTTTTTAGATCGAGGAAGGGAGAGAGAGAGAGAGAAACATCAATGTGAGAGCGAAACATTGATTGGTTGCCTACCATGACCAGGGATGGAACCGGAAACGTAGGTATGTGCCCTGGCCAGGAATCAAACCCACCACCTTTTGGTGTTTGGACAACACTCCAACCCACTGAGCCACACCAGCAAGGGCATAAATTGCAAGACGCTTAAGTTTTCTTCTCTCAAAGTGACAAGGAACAAATTGTAAAATTTATCTAGAAAATAGACAGACTGAATGAGATTATGTAATTATATGCAGGCTGTTATCTTCAATTATGTATGATGTCAGGGTACTTTGGTTTTATAAATTTTACAAGTCATGCTCGGTTCATGCCTCCCTCCCCCAAATCTTCTGGGAACAAATACCAAGAAAACACAAAACAATGGTTTCCCCAGTTACTCTGTATTCATTGAAGGGAGAAGGGAAAGGAGCCATGGATTTGATAACAAACTCTAATTTAATTTTGTAGTTTTACAAATGAGGATAAAGTTCCAGATAAGGCTTCCATAACTAGGTAGCAATAGAGTTGAGATAGAATAATGACTTCTAAGCACTGCTGTTTTTAAAAAACTAGATCTCCATAATTTAAGATGTCACTCCTCTAGACTTTAAATATATACATATGAAACATATATATATATATATATATATATATATATATATATATATATGAAACCAATAATTTTAGTTTCCCCTTCTCTAGCCACACATTTATTACCATTATCTTTGCAGCTGTGAAAATGTGCAGGCCAGAGAGTACATGATGTGAATGTATTGAGAATGTGTGTATGTGTGTGTGTATGCATATGTATACATGCGTGTAGGCACAAGAGAGATTGAGAGACAGAGGATGATGTATGTGGCTGAGGACTTTGAATGGGAATTGGTAGGATGACATTGAATTCCTTTACTGTTGTGATATTCTATCAATTGAGTCATTATGGAGTGTCTGTGGTGTGTAACATACCATACTGGATTTGGGCAGGGATAGAAAATATACCTATTAAGTCTTGGGAATTCAAGATCCAATTACTTCAGCATCAAATACAAACACAAATCAATATTGATACATTGTCGAAGTGGGTATTAGTGAGCTGGACTTAGGTTTGTTTAAGAATAAATCATGTGAGCTTTTATAACTATTTCTTTAATTTATACTCGAATTTTTAGATTGCTTTATTAGACATATAAACAAATAGGCATGAAATATAGATCAGAGAGTAAATATTCTGATTATTTCATACTTAAATATGGTGTTAGGTAGCTAAAAGTTTTAATACACTTGTCTTGGGTTGAGTTGTGTTCCCCAAAAGATATCTTCAAGTGTTTATCACTGGAACCTGTGAATGTGATTATATTTGGAAATAGGTTCTCTGCAGATCTCATGTATTTAAAAAGAGATCATGTTGGATTAGAGAGGGACCTAATCCAATGACCGGTGTCCTTATACAAAGAGGGAAATTTGGACACTAACATAGACACTGAGAGAAGACATGACAGAGGCAGAGAGTGGAATGATGCATGTTTAAGACAAAGAACACCAAGGGTTGCTAACAACCACCAACAGCTAGTAGAGGCCAGGAGGGGTTCATCCCCAGAGCCTTCAGAGTGTGGTCCTTCTGACACCTTGATTTTAAACTTCTAACCTCCAAAATGTGAGACAATACATTTCTTTTGTTTTAAGCCACACAGTTTGTGATACTTTGTTAAGCAGCCGTAGGAAACTAGCACATACATTTTCTGATACCCTAGCAAAGGAATAGGGTATTAGAACTTTAGTACAACTTTCTCAGTTATAAATGAAGAATTTTAGGAGTACAGAGATAACTGTTACCTTCCCCAAACTGGTAAAGGGGAAGCAGGGACCAGAATCCAGGTATCTTACTTCCCATCCTGTTATTTTTTTTTACCTTGTCCAAATGTATGTAGGAAACATGTGCTCTATAAATACAAATTGGAAAAAGAGGCCACTTCTCCTAATTTTGCCTTATTATGTTGTTTTTAGCAGGTTTTATGCTTGTCTTAAAAATCACATTATATAAAATGTTACTGTCCAGTATTCGATTACCTATCAGGACTAATCCTTGAAATGAGAAAAGGGTCAGTATTCCAAAAGAACTGACCCTTCCTCAATTGTCATTATTTTCACTTTTCCAGACTTTCCCATAAAAACAGGTTCTTAGATTAAAAAAATATATATCAGTGTCTGGACAATGGGGGCTTTACAGATTTAAAAGTTCCGACAGGAGTTACTAAAACCCTTTTTAAAAGCAGGTTTTTAACACACAGCAACAGGACAATGTGGAAAACAGACAAGCTAAGGAGGAAACCGTGCTTTCCCAGAGCTCTGCTCCATTGCTGCTTTGTAAGATCTGGTGCCACGTAAAAGGCGTTTGTTGCTATAGTGACTTATTTATTTGGCACCTTGCCAAAATGCATAGAATATTTTAAAAAATCACATATTATCAGAAATGTGAGAATGTATTTAGTCACTGGATGCTCCCAGATCTGAGGCTTGACAAAAAACTTTTCTCATATCTTTGTACTTTTCTGGGGGAATGGGGACTTAGGGTTATGTGACCCAGCTGTTGTGTAAAAGGAAACTGAGGGTTCATTGTATAAAATATTCTATAAAAATCTGCATTTCTAAAGATATACATTAAAATTTGGAGAGAATGTAGTTTCATTTGTAGTCACCAGTCACCGAGTTTTGGTGTTGATCATCTCAAGTTTAATGTTTTACTTAAAGACTTTACTTAAAGCCTCCCCTGAAGCTCAGATGGCCCACTGAACTTCTAATTTGTCCTCAAAGTGTACAGAACTTTCACCTCTCTTTGCCTTCTTTCCCTATTCAAGGCCACTCCTACTGTTTCTCACGTTGACACGTTTGGACTTGAAGGCTGTAGCAAACAGACTCAGTTTCCCCTTGAATGAAAATATTTATCAAGGTGAAGCAAAAAAAGGGAAGGAGATGAAGGAGCAGTTGTGTATCTTAAGCATGCTGCCTGATTTTCGTTAGAAACGCTCCCGCCTTTCTTTTAGGTCTATGTTGAGTTTTTGTATTTTTAGGACATGCTGGTGGATATTTTAGTCAATTGAGTATCTTTTGAATGGTGAAATATGTCTTGTATATTCTTACAGTCAAAACACAGATTTCTATCTTATACATGATCTAAGCCAAGTGAATCATTTTCACATTAAGTAATAAGGCCCCCTTTCTCATGATTAATTCTGTGTTTATTTCTTTCAACAAATCACATCAGCACACATGCATGACCTCATGTAATGGCTATGCCTGAGGCTTAGAAGACCCACATGCTTAAGTATAGTAAATAATATTGTATCATTCTGGGAACTAGCTCTTGGGGACAACTGGGTAGAATCTTTTAGAACAGGGGTAGGGAATGTCTGGCCCGCGGGCTGTATAAGTCCCTCAGAATAATTTGGTCTGGTCCTAACGAGGCTTTAGGGGTGCATTTATTAAATGTTTGACCAAATATAGCAGGCTAATTTTTAAGCTGGTAATTTTGTATGGCCTGCGAATGATGTTATAAATATCCAAATGGCCCTTGACAGAAAAAAGGTTCTGTATCTCTGTTTTAGAGGGTGGTCTGGGTGCTGATGACTGTGTTTAAACTCCCAACCTATGAAATTCCCTGCCAGCAAACACCATCAGGTCATAAACGTAGTGCAGACTGGTCCAAATACCAGAATCAGGAGACTGCCTGGGATGTCTAAAGGCCATTTGATACCGACTCATCGCCTAAGCAGAGTTATGCCTGCTTCAGACAAATGGGTCCTCGAACTGATTTTAAGACTCTCCAGGACAGTTTTAAGATTCTTAAAATGTTCTGAGGAAGAGTGAGCTCCTTAATAATTTATGTTGCATATTGACTTGTTCTTAGCTATCATATAAAATTGACCTTTTCCCCCATCTTCAATATTTTTTTTTCTGATGCAGGGGTCCTCAATCTTGGTTACACATTAGAGAGATCAGGAGAGCTTTAAACAAACCAAACACTGATACTCAAACCCCACTCATCAGATTAAATTAGAATCTCTTTGAGATCTATAGTGCTGGTATTTCTAAAAGCTGCTACCAGATTTGAAACCACTGTTTCAATATATGGTCTCTCCTGGTAACAGGTGTTTAATCTGATGGTAGAATAAGTATCATAGTTTTTTATTTGTTTTTTTAAATTAAAAATTGCCCTACGTCATTCTTAGTTGTCTCTCTGGAGTCACTTTTCAACCAAACAGCAGGGATGATTATTTTAAAACAACTCAGTTCATGTTAGATCCATAATTCATAACAACGCAAAGGCTTCCTGTCACTCAGAATCCACATTTATTGTGGCTAAGAAGTTGTGAGCTGGCCTATCGTAATGACCACATCTTCTACCATTCATGCATTTCTCATGTCAGTCTCCTCCCACTGGATTTCCAGATGTTTTTCCAACATGCCAACTCGAGTGCCTCTGACAAGAAAGTTCTTCCTTGAGACTTTCACAGGCTGGCTTCCTCACTTTTTCACATCTTTCTATGCTTAAATGTCATCTCCGAACAGAGATGTGACCTTTCTCAAATAGCCACCTCCCTTCCATGATTACTCTCCATCCATTTACCCTGACTCATTGCACTTATCAAAATACACACAGCACCCTTTCAAGCCAGAGGCCAGCAAACTCTATAAAGGGCTAGAGCAGTGGTTCTCAACCTTTCTAATGCCGCGACCCTTTAATACAGTTCCTCATGTAGTGACCCCCAACCATAAAATTATTTTTGTTGCTACTTCATAATTGTACTTTTGCTACTCTTATGAATCGTAATGTTTTCCGATGGTCTTAGGCGACCCTGCTAGCGGTTCTCAACCTGTGGGTCGCGACCCACAGGTTGAGAACCACTCTTGTAGAGCCTAAGACCATCGGAAAACACAGATATTTACATTACTATTCATTAACAGTAGCAAAATTACAGTTATGAAGTAGCAACGAAAATAATTTTATGGTTGGGGGTCACCACAACATAAGGAACTGTATTAAAGGGTCGTGGCATTAGAAAGGTTGAGAACCACTGGGCTAGAGAGTAAATATAGAAGACTTTGCTTGTCAAATAGTCTGCTGTTATGGTGCCAAAGCAGCCATAGACAATACTAGTATGTAAACAGATGAATGTGATTGAGTTTCAATAAAACTTTATTTATAAAAATAGCAGAGGGTCAGATTTGGCCTGTAGGCAATAGTTTGCTGATCCTTGCTGTACAAGTGAGATTCTTACACCTATTTAGATTTAGGTACTACATTTTCTGTCACTGATAAAACATTTCCATTAAAAAATTTCCAAATTAATAATGCATGTGAGTGTAAATTAGCAAACTTTAAGTGTAATTAGTATTTGGGCCAATCCTGATATTCTTTCCAATTAAAATGGGAGCATATAGTTTGTATGCTCTTTTTGAGTCAAAGTCCTTTGAGAGAGAAAACCCAAACTTGTTCTCCAGTACTTTGGGGATCTGTAGCAGATCTGACATTAAAGGACTTCAGGGAGTTGTTTGTGATGTCACAGAAAAAAGTGATACATTATCTTCTGAGTACTATTAACCAGCCGCCAGAATAGCCCGTGGTGCCTGTCTTCCCTAAACCCGATTAGTATGGGAAAGAATGTCTTTCCCTTCATAATTCATCATTGATGAGGATGCTTATGACAGCTCTAAACACAATCACACGGTAGCAATGATTTTTTTTCTGGACCATCAGATTTTTGAACTTACTCTAAGAATATCCTTCCCAGCAGAAGAATGAAATAAAAATGGTTCAATCATCCTCGAAGTGTATTCAACTGATCATTGGATCTGTGAGATGCTAATATATATTAGGATGGAAAAAGCCTTTGGTCAAATAAATTTGGAAAATACTACTTTCTGTACTGCAGGATTTTTAGAACATCCATGGCTAATTTGATCCGTTATGGGTGTTCAAGAAAATTCATAAATACTCTAGCTGGAGTTCATTCATTTTTTGATCATAGAAACCTATCTTACTTGCAGTGTATCTTGCAGAAATAGGGTTCCATGGAATCTATCTTGAGAAAAACTATTCAATCCTAAACCCACTGAAAGTTATGTAATAACTTTGGAGGTTTCCTTGGTATTATCAAGTTTCACAAATGCTACTGATACACATTGCTTTGTTTATTATTATTATTATTAGAGAACATTTAGTAAATATAAATATAGTTTGCCTATAAAAATCTCAACGTTCCTGTCTCAGCTCTGGTTGATTTGCTATATATCTCAATCTAATATCTTTAAAGAGTGATACTGCTTTTTACATATTTTAAATTTCAGTATAGAGTTATAGGAACCCTGCTCATTTTTGTTTTCTGAGATAAAGCATCTAGTTCTTTTTCCATGTAATATTTCAAAGTAGGCCACAATAGTGAATCCTAAAAAATAAAACTCAGTGAGAGAGTAAGATTCATGGGACTTAAGATAAAAAAACCACTCCAAAGGAATACTGCAACTCGTGGAAGAACACAAGTCAATTTAAAGACAGGCTGGATAATAACTACCTTTTTTTTTAGCAATAATTTCCTTTTCCCTTTACCACCTAACTTTTGTGTAGAGCTACTTTTATCCTTATTTACTCTCTCTCTATATGCTCAGAAATATTTTTTAAGAACACTGTTTTATTCACACTTCCCCTAAAGTAAATTCTAATTAGTGATATATAATAGTAATAGTCAAGTGGTTCAAACTTGAAATATATCCTGGGGTAATTCTACCAAATTACTATTATGAAGAATTTCATTCATCTTCAATATATTTGAAAGCCCCAAATAGACAAATGTGCCTGATTTGAAAGCCAGAAGAAACACAGTATTCTGTATAAATTGCCTTCATCCCCATTTTGTTCTTTTACACAAACTGAGTTGAAACTGAAGGAGAACACGAGGAAAATGCTAGGAGCACAGAGACCAGCGTTGCTTTCCTCTTACCATTTATCATCCATGAGTCCTTTTAGTATTTTTAAAAAACAAGCTAGACAAGTTATGTATAAATATGCTATAATTCCAATGTCTCGAATTTACCTTAGATCCATTGGTCCTTATTATTTGTTACATTACATTGACCTGATAGGAAATTACCCCTCATGGCCATTGCAAGCTTCAAAGGCAGATGAAGTTCTAGACTACTTAGTTCTTATTTATTTACTTATATTGATTTCAGAGAGGAAGGGAGAGGGAGAGAGAGACAGAAACATCAATGATGAGAGCGAATCATTGATAGGTTGCTTCTTGCATGCCCCCCACTGGGGATCAAGCCCGCAATCCAAGCATGTGTCCTGACTAGGAATCGAACCATGACCTCCTGGTTCATGGGTCAACACTCAACCACTGAGCCACACCTGCTGGGCTAGACTACTTAATTCTTTACTAAAGTGTTCCATCCTATGTTAACTCAAAGACTATTAGTCTTTCATGAAAAAAGGATCTGGGAGCTATTTAATTAGAGAAACACTATGTTAAATGTAGGCAAACAGATCTCAGAGAAGTTGCAATACTTCTCCCAGCCTTTGTATGATAATGAGCGTTATTAATATCCAAAAAGCTGCTGTTGTATTGCATTTCTATAACATGTTTTTACTAATGAGTGAGTGGCTCTGTTCTTTAATATCAAATGTTTGGCATTTCTCTTTATGCTTTTTTCCGCCCCCCAGAATTTACTGCTCTTATTTAGGTACAAGTTTAGCAAGCAATATCCTGTCATTATCCAGAATCTGCAAAGCATCCTATGAGTCATGTCCATGATGTAAATAAATACACCAATACAATTTTTTATGCTCTAGAGCATAAATTCTTCTTAAAGTGCAAAGCAAAAATACTTCAGAATTATAAGCTAAAAGGGTAGGTCCAGAATTCTTGGTCTTTAAGAAAACCATTATAATGAGTAATAGAGAGTTTGCAATGATTAATGTGGTAAGCTTAGGAGCATTATATACTTCCAAAGGAATGAAGAAAATTAATACGTTAAAATCACTTAAATGTATTATTTTTAAGACCAAAATAATATTGAGTTTTTATTAATACAAGCTACAGTATTTCTTTTCTCACAAATTTATCTTGATCCAGTTAGTTTATTGTTAAGTAAAATTCCACTGTACCGTCTTTTAAAATTATAAGAACACAAGCAAGTATCATCCAGTGGTAGAAGAGATTCAAGGTGATTATCTATAGTATTTATGGTTCGTGGAAATTTTCAATGCAATTTGTAAAACTATCATTTCATTTCAGGAATAACTGTTTTTGCTTTAACTCTCTAATTACATTTCTTATTGGCGTGTACACTCCATTTTCTTTACTTCTTTACCTAAAGGTTGTATAAGGTCTTAGTCCCATTTTCTTCATGGATATGGCCTTAATAAACCAGTAGTCATAACAGTCATACAGGATTCTAGCTGTTCCCCTATTTTTTCTCAAATGTGAACTCCATGATATACAATACTGTGAAGAAACTGGCATATTTACTCATTGCTGAATCATTTGTTCTTTTAGGTCTTTTGAATATATGGCCATTTTTCTCTACTTTCTTTTAAGAGTACCCTTTTGAATTTTACTATGACTTCCCTAAAAGTGAATATCATTTTATTGATTTGCATTTGTTGCATTCTTAAAATTGTTTTTCACCTTCATTGAAAAATTCTTGGCCATTTTCTCTTCAACTATTTGTCTATCCTTTTTTCTCTCTACTCACTTTCTGGATAGCAAGTTACATGTATGTTAATATTTTATTTGTGTCAATCACATGTAAAAAAATTCCATTGTTTTATCTATAACTAGTGGCCTGGTGCACGGATTCGTGCACTGGTGGGGTCCCTTGGCCTGGCCTGCACCTTCTCGCAATCCAGGACCCCTTGGGGGATGTCAGATAGCTGGTTTCGGCCCAATCCCCACAGAACTGATCCAGACAGGAGGGAGCCCGATCCCAGCAGGCCCGATCCAGACAGGAGGGAGCCCAATCCAATGTGTTGAGCATCTGCCCTCTGGTGGTCAGTGTGAGTCATAGCAACTGGTCAACTGGTCGTTAAGTTGTTTGGTTGCTTAGGCTTTTATATATATAGATAATAAAAGTGTAATATGCTAATTAGACTGGACAGCCAAATGATCTTCTGGATGTCATTCCAGACGTCCTTCTGGACAAAGCCACAGTGGCAGGGGCTGAGGCAGAGGTAGTTAAGGGCAATCAGGCAGGCAGGCGAACAGTTAGGAGCATCAGGCAGGGAGGCAAAGTGGTTAGGGGCGATCAGGTAGGTAGGCAGGTGAGCGGTTAGGGGTGATCAGAGAAGCAGGCGAGTGGTTAAGAGCAGGCAAGTGGTTAAGGGCAATCAGGCAGGTATGCAGAGTGGTTAGGGGTGATAGGCAGGCAGGCAGGCAGGCAAGCAGTTAGGAGTCAGTGGTCCCAGATTGTGAGAGGGATGTCTGACTGCCAGTTTAGGCCCGATCCCTGTGGGTCCCAGATTGTGAGAGGGTGCTGGCTGGGCTGGCCTCTAGTCTGTATATAATTCTGTCCATTACTTATTTTCCAGATCACTAACTGTTTCTTCTGCTGGTTAAATCTTTTGTTTAACATCTATTGAATTCTTAATTTTAGTTGTAGTTTTTACATCTAGAATTTTCATATGTTTCTTTTTACTAAATGACCCGTGAATTTTATGACGATCTCTGTTAAAATTTTCTACTTTATTTTTAAAAATTATTAATCATTTTTTAAAAGTCCATGACCGATAACTCTACTGTATGCTTGAATAATTTTGATCATCTGTTAGAAATTTTGCATAAAATATTGTAGAGATTCTGGATAATATTTTCTTCCTCTAGCGAGAGTTCAGCTTATTTCCTGGTAAGCAGCCATAGTGGGAGGTCAATAGTATGAATTCAATTAGGAACTGAGTTACCTTTTGTCTGATCATACTTATTCTCTGGTTCACTTTGATTTCAATTGCATCGCTCTCTAGGGATCCCCAAGAGCCTGAAGAGTTTAGTAAATAACTTCTTGGTTAGACCTGAACTTTAGTTTGTCTCTGAGCTCCAGGTGACTGCTGAAACCTCCCTTTGGCTCCCCACTCTTTGGTCCCACACAGCCTTAGAATTTATTAATATCTCAAACGCAGTCCTCTGCGTACCAGGGCCATTTCCCTGTGCCCCCTTCTCCGTGGATCACATCTGCTCATGTCTTGGCTGTCAGGACAGCTTTCAATCCAGTGTTCTCTCTTCTAAGTATGAGACTGTGGAAGCTCTGCTGCCTTCTTGCCTCTTAGCAGTGGCTGTCTGTCCGGCTTGCCTTGTGAAGTGCTTGAGAGGACAAGAGAATATTCTGAGGAGAAAGGCACCTCACAATATGCGAGGCCAGCTCTCTGCAGGCCCTTTTATTCTTGACGTTTTATTTAGACCCTAATTTCTATCTGCCCCAGTAGCTCTCTGATAGAGAGGTTTTTGGGTGTGGGTTTTTGGGTATTTGTTTTGCAGCATTCCTATTAATTTTGGTGGGAACATTGGCTTGTTAAGAGCTATTCTGTCATGGCCAGAAGTTGACATCTATTTGATTTTTTAAAAATTGACAGATTCTCTAGACTCCATGAAAATCTGAGAAATTAAACTCTCTGTCATAGTTCCTTCTGACCACCCTATTCATAGATGTATCAATCTGACATTTCAAAAGAGCATATACATGCTGAATCCTAAAATGTGGTAAAAGGGATACTTAAAACATAAATAGATGTATTGTTTTCAGAAAAAATTACTAGGAAATAATGAATCTAAGTAGGACAAAAACAAGATATAAAAAAATACATGGAAAAAGAGAAGAAAATTATTTGCTTGATATTTTACAGATAGTATTCAAGTAATTGGTGATTTTTCAATACCTTTATTTTGGATTGGTTTTTATAGAGCTTCAGGTGAATCAACATTAATAAAAGTGGGAGAAAAAGGCAGAAACTACAGTATTTGAGCTATGTGGAAGTCAAAGTCTGTCTCCAAGATGGTGGAGTGATAAGGGACTTAATTAACTTAAAAAAGCAATGGGGTCTGACAAATGAAAATGCAATGTAAAACATCTTATCTTGAGTGCAGCATAAAACAAACTGGAAGGGAAGTTCCACATAAGGCTGTTATTTGTGAAGTTGATTATAAAAATTTTAAATGTAAACTCCCTAAATTAAAGAAATCACTCAGCCCACCAATTCCACAATAAAAGTGGAAGGGCTAGAACATTCGTGTATAAAATCATGTATTCTCCAAATTCCAGATTTAAAGAAATAAAGATGAAAGGCAGGAAGGCTGGAAGGAAGGGAGGGAGGAAGGAAGAGAAGGGAAGTGGAAGAGAAAGAAAACAGAAAGGAGGAAGGAGAGAGATTAATGGAGGGAGGGAGGGAGTGCAAGAGAGACAGTTAACAGCTTCATGGTTTGACCTTGTTGCATGCGCTTGGTGTTTTTCCACTTCTGTCCAAAAGTCAGTAGGCAGTTGGCCATAGATGGCTGTATTCATTACATTTTTAACCAAAAACAGAAAGCAGAATTATTTTGGAGGAGAGGTGGGAGGGTAAATGAGTGATCTGAAGGAGGAAGCAGGAAGTCCTAGGCACTAACACATGCCTGTATTTCTGAGACAAAAGCACAAGTACATTGTCTGGATCTTCACAGAATCCATAAACCAGAGAACGAACCAACAGCTGCAGAGCCTGTAGCATTTGACTTTTCACTCTAAACCCAAAGGTATAAACAGAGGCACAAAGTAAGGCACCACCAATTATTAAAGCCATCCCACAGACAACCCAAAAGAGCAGAACATCTGGCTAATTCCACAAAAGCCACAGTAATGAGCAGAGACGGAATTAGTATCTATGACATGATGATGACTGCAGACTTAACTAGACATTATTGTAGGGAGGCCTCTTCCTTGAATGATATCATCCTACCCTGAGGTACAGCAGCTGTAAAAAAGGAAAACAAAATAAAATAACCCAGACATCTCTCTATTTCTATGTTAAAAACCTGAGGAATCTGCATACTCAGCATCTAAGAGTTTTTCAAGGAGCCAAAATTAATTCAGCATGTCTATTTGCTACTGAGAGATACAAAGAAATACACATTTCAAACCCTCATGCCCATATTTAGTATACTTCATTTCTAAGGAAGACACAGAGAATCCTAAGAAGTTAGGAAATGGTTTAAGTCATTACTGAACTATATAATTGTTGACTGAAATAGTGATCAGCCATTGGTAAAATTGCTTATATACGGATTTACTCCCTGAAGTACTGTGGGAAAAGATTTAATAGTATATTAATAACAAATCAGAAAAATCACATCAAAACAGAGAACTACCCTGGCTGGGTAGCTCAGCTGGTTGGAGCATTGCCCCATACACCCAAAAGATTGCAGGTTCTATCCCCAGTCAAGGGCATACAGGAGACGACTGATTGATATTTCTCTCTCCTTCTCTCTCTCTCCTTCTCTCTAAGTAAATCAATGGGAAATAACCTCAAGTGAGGGTTAAAGAAAATAAATCAAAAGCAAAGAACTTTTGATTTGTTCTCTAAACATGAAACAAAACAAAGTAAAAACTCCAATGAATGGATAGCTCTAAATTAGGTTTACAGTATTCAGTGAAAGAATTGTGAAATTCCCTCAGAAGAGAATAAAAAATAACACGGACAAATGTTCCATAGTTGAGAACAGAGAAACATAAAAAATGATGGTAGAAAATAATATTTACTCTCATTATCAATGCAATTCCTATCTTGCTCATCCTACTGTCATGGTAGCACTCAGGCAACAACCCTTAGGGGATGTAAAATATATGAAATAATGTTTCAACAAGATTGGAGCAGAATTTAATCTCATGAATAATATACTATCTACTTTGGGACATTTAAGCAAGTGTTTGTTTTTTTTCTGTTATTTTCTTAATTTGAAAAATAAAAAGTAACACATTTATTATTCTCATCTCCTGACTTCCACAAAATCTTACCAATGGGAAAAGTTGTTATTTGAAATCATAACCTGGTCATGTTCATTTAGAAATGAACATTTTTTAAATCATCGGACACTGGAGGCAGAAACCTTTGGCTCTATGCAAATTAAAAGAAAAAACAAAAATCAGAGAAAGCAAAAACTTAGGACCCAGTTTTTATGTCTCTTGTGATTTTAAGACATTCCTCCTAACTTTTACTGTGTTCATGGTTCTAGCCTTCTCTGCATTAACTAACATTTATGCTAGGAGTCTTGACTTATTGGTAACTATTTTTCCAGATGTTGATTTTTGGAATTAGAATGCAGTTTATTTTCCATCCCATTAAGGATCACCCTGGAAGTCGACTCATCTCCAATACTGAGTTTTAAACATGTGCTGGTTTCTACTAACCATTTTCTGCCCATTCATTGAATTCTGTGCACATCATGTAATTCTTAGGTTTTCTTATTAGGGTTATGATTTATGATACAACTCTTTGGTGACATTGAGTAATATCTATTAGGCATAAATTAAGTTTGGTTTAGGTGAATGAGTGGGTGTGGAGAATTGGTTTGCCATGCATGTTAAAATATTTTCTCCTTATTGACCAGATTCGCTCCACCAGTAAGTGGTGGAGATGGGATTTTTGTTCAGACAATCTGACTACAGAGCCTTTTCTCTTTACAACTTCTCAGTACTGTTTCAGAAAAGAAAACAAAAAGTGGCTTACCAGACATTAGATCTTTATGTCTCCTTGGTGATAAACATTACAAGAAAAGATTTTTCTTAGATTGTATCAATTTTTGTGTATGCACAAGATTGGCTGAGATTTAAGTTACAAGATCATATAAGAAAACCTTTTCTAATACTTGCTGCCATTCTGAAGTGGAATGTGGTGTTATAGTTATTTGTCTTTTGTTTTCATTTTGATGTGTTTTTGTGTTTTTTTAAGATAGACCAGCTAAATCTGTATGACTGATTCTGTGAGACTCAGGAAAACTAATCTCAAACATTAAAATACCCTGCTTGTTTATTTAAAACATTTCAGAAACATATATGCACACTCCATCAGGCTTCTGCATGTGGAAATTCTCCTAAACTTTGTCCCCAGGATAGTGAAACATGTGAGAGGCTAAAGATTCAGGATACTGGCAACTAAATGTTAATAAAATTTTGACTCTGAAGAGTACAATTTTGAAACAAAACTCATCTTGGCAAGTGCTTCTAGTCGACTTGGTCACCGTCAGTAATTATGGCTGGGTAGGCCTCTTCCCAGGTGACTCAACCCCCTTCGCTCAGTCTATAGTATGTCACTGTGGGTATCCACTTACATTCCCTTGGAAAAGTGTGGTAATGAATCATGAAGCCCTGGAATAGAAGCGTATTTTCAAGTAACATTCATGGGATTTCCCAGGGATAGTTCCCAAGGATATGTTCTCTCCTGTGTCTCCTAAAATGTCCTTTTTGGAGAAGTGTCTACATTATCCCTCACATTATGGTACCCACCCCTCCTTTATAGTGTTTATTGTTTAATTTTTCCTTTTTATTTCATAAGCATTCTTTCTTGGTTCGTAACATTTTGGGGGCAGATGATGTAGTTCTAATACACTGCCACAAATGTGCAATAGCAGATTTGGAAACAAGGGAAACACCCTTGTGTGTGTTTTTCAATCATTTTCTGGTGCAAAGTGGGCTTGGGGGCATGTGTGCTTTCCTACTATGGCCCCCTTTAGCTATTCTGTTCTGAGGCCAAGATGAACTCGGGACCAGTTTCCAGGCATTGCATGGATTACTGAGGAAGTTGATTTAATGAGCATCTTGTACCTTATAAGCCACAACCATTCCAGAGGTTAACCTTCTGAGGCAATTAAGAAAAATCAACCCAGTATTGTGAAATAACCTAGAATCAGAGATCACTGGGTTTGACAGAGACTCTTTTCATGTAGGAAGCTAAGTATACAGTTGGACTTAAGTAAATAATAGTCTTTGGAGACGTGGAGATTGGCACATAGCTCAGTTCCAATGAAGTTGATATATAATGAGAAATAGAGGTAACCTTTGCCTTTGCAAGGGGCAGAACAAGGAAGGGGCATTCCGGAATTCATGGAACAATATTTCCAGTCTCAAATGAGGGATAATTGTTTCTAAGAGGAGATTGCGTGGATATTTATTTTAGTTATACCAAGAAGTGCAATTTTCAAACTTGATTATTTACCGGGTATTGAATGCATCACTGGCAAACAGGGCAAGATTTAGAAATCGGCCACCAGATAAATGAATTCTATGCTGTCCCTTGGCATGCTAGTGGCAAGTTGTGATGTGATGTAAAGAAAAATCAGAATGTCGATCAAACATGGGGGAGGAGAATACTATCAAGATGAGGAAAACTTTTCAACTTTGTGATAGGTATAACTTGTAATGCCAGATTATAGTTTCCCCAATTCTGTATTATTGTGGAAGTCTCTGTGATATATGTGCCATTGGATTGACTGTTTTCAGTCACTGAAATATCATAATTTATAGCTATTTTGATATCATTTTCTTATAAATTTATGAAAACATTCTTTTAAAGCCAAAGAGAAAGTCTACAATGAAACGCATTAAAAATCAGAGGTAATGAAAATTAGCAGGTTTGTTTAAAAATAAAATTAGAGCCGAAACCGGTTTGGCTCAGTGGATGGAGCGTCGGCCTGCGGACTGGAGGGTCCCGGGTTCGATTCCGGTCAAGGGCATGTACCTTGGTTGCGGGCACATCCCCAGTGGGAGGTGTGCAGGAGGCAGCTGATCGATGTTTCTCTCTCATCGATGTTTCTAGCTCTCTATCCCTCTCCCTTCCTCTCTGTAAAATATCAATAAAATATATTTAAAAAAAATAAAAATAAAAATAAAATTAGAATGAGAATTTGAGAAGTAAATTTATTTTTAACTGAAATTGTACACTATATTTTGTGAACATGTTTTCTTTTTCTAGTATACAACTTGATATTTTGATTACTTCATATTTTAAAACTGAAAAGTTTTCTTAAATAAGTCTTAAAAAATTAGTGCCCATGACAATTTTTTTTCAAATAAAATTATAATCACAATAAAAATAAAAAATCTACACATCTATTTCAATTTTAAAGATAACTGAGATAAAGGAAAACATAGAGTAGATATATTTGAGAAAGCAAGAGTGTATAATTATCTTTTTCCTGGTTTAGGTTACACTGAATTCACTTATTGACTATTTTTTTTTTTAATCCTCACCCAAGGATACTTTTCCATTGATAGATTTTTTAGAGAGAGTTGAAGAGAGAGGGAAAGACAGAGAGAATTATCGATGTGAGGGATATTTCTCCTGCACACCCCTGACCAGGGCCTGGGCCGGGGAGGAGTCTGCAACTGAGAAACATGCCATTGACCAGAATCAAACCCGGGACCCTTTAGTCCCCAGGCCAATGCTCTATCCACTGAGCCAAACTCACTAGGTATTTCTTTTTTTTTTTTTTTTAAATATATTTTATTGATATTTTACAGAGCGGAAGGAAGAGGGACAGAGAGCTAGAAACATCGATGAGAGAGAAACATTGATCAGCTGCCTCCTGCACACCTCCCACTGGGGATGTGCCCGCAACCAATGTACATGCCCTTGACCGGAATCGAACCCGGGACCACTCAGTCCGCAGGCCGACGCTCCATCCACTGAGCCAAACCGGTTTTGGCTCACTAGGTATTTCTTAATCAGACTTTATTGATATTAAGCCTGACTTGTTTTTAGCTGAATCTAGCATCTAATTTTGTTTAAGAGTCTTTAGAAATCTCTCTATATAAAAGCCCAGTGACTGTTATGGCAGAATGACCGGAACAACCAGAACGACTAGTCACTATGACGTGCACTGACCACCAGGGGGCAGACGCTCAACATATGAGCTGCCCCTGGTGGTCAGTACGCTCCCACAGCGGGAGCGCCGCTCAGCCAGAAGCCGCGTTCACAGCTGGTGAGCGCAGCGGTGGTGGCAGGAGCCTCTCCTGCCTCCGCAGCAGTGCTAAGGAGCGGTGAGCCAGGCCTATCGGGCCTAAACTGGCAGTTGGACATCCCTTGAGGAGTCCTGGATTGCAAGAGGGCGCAGGCCGAGCTGAGTCCCCCTGCCCCCCATGCATGAATTTCATGCATCGGACCTCTAGTCTCATATGAAAGATGCAATAAGACTACAGCAATCTGTGAAGAATTATCTAATAAAAAAGTTAAAGTGAATTTAATGTTTAAATCCTTTTTCTTGATAAATATATATTTCTTTATAAATGTATTAAAAATGAAAAGTTAGTTAATTTCTGAAAGTTGTACTAGATCATAGTTATATTGGCCCATAATTTGACTGATTCTAGCCGTTATATCTGTTCTAGAAATTAAGCATCACACAGTGAGAGTAAAAGAGTTACCCAATGCATGTTATTCTATGTATAGCTGGAGGAGATACTGAAACATTTTCTACTTGATGTCAGAATATCCAGATAGTCTCATGCCAAATTGATGATGTGATTGCTATAATTCACAAGTTTCTTACTTTTCAACCATTTGTTCCTTTCCAAATGAGTTCACACTCATTACCTCTCTTGTTCTTCAAAATAACACTATGAGGCAATTTAACCCTTGTTTAAAGAAGAGCTGAGAAGTAGGTTGAGCACTAGCCCACATCAAAACGAGCCTCTTGAATATTTTCACCAGAGCCAAAAGATGAAATGTTTACAAATTATATACTTATTGATAAAAATAAAGAGGACTGTAATGTAATTATATAGTATGCAATTACTAAAACAGATTCATTTTATAAAAAAGATTAATAGAGCAGTAAGTCATTTATAGATAGTCCTGTTTTTATTTGTTATAATTTTGAAAGTAGAAATTTGCTCATTTGTTGAGCTTACCAATAAAAAAAAAGATGGCCCAGGGTGTGTTTGTCAGATAGAAATGTTCACGAAATCTAAACTGAGGAGCCAATTCATTGGCCTGGTTTAAGGAAGCGTATCTCACTGGAAATCTCATGACTGTCCTCAAAGGAATTTATAGACATACCACTGGCCTGGCTAGGTTTTCTTTTTATTCAGCTTCCTATAATTTGAAACTCAATACTACTTAGTTACCATTGTTGAAATGTTATTTTATAGTTAAATTTAATTACAAAGAGGCCTTCTTTATCTGCTAAAATACGTATTAGAGTGTAAAAGACAATGATTTCTGCTCATTGTTTAAGCCAATAAATACATTCTGGAGTTGCAAAATATGACTGCCTCCTATTTTCTTCATGTCCACTTATCTAACAACCAAAACTTGAGAACACTCTGCAAAACCTATCTTAGAATATTAAATTATCTTATTACATGTGCCAAGTTTAAAAATCTTTCTCATGGTTGAATGGTAAAATTAAAATATTTTAATTGCCACTATACTAGTATTCCTTGGAGATGGCAATTTTAAAAGAGTGGTGAAAAAGAAAGAATTATTTTTTTGGACTACGTGCAGTTTGGCTTGTTCCTGTAGTTACAAAAAACAAATGTTTGTCCAACAAAATGCTGAGAATCGTGTCTCCTGGGAGACTTATACAAGGTCATAGTTTCGTGAGCATAAAAAAGATCTTGTAAAAGCAAACGAACATGTAATATGAGAAAATAAAGAAGTGGTTTGGGGAAGGTTTTGATTCTTTTGGTTGAAACATCTATTAAGAAAAAAGTGTCACTGTCTTCTTAAAATACTATATTTTATATGCAAAACACACTTACAAATACATTATTTTTTTGAAAGATCATTTCCACCAAGTTCCTGAGAAGGTGTAGAATGATGATAAGATTCTAGCAATATTACAGAGAACAGAGGGAGTTGGAATAAAACTGCTTGATGAGCACATATTGGAGAAGGGGTTGTAAAACAGTTTTTTATTTGATTTGTAGAATGTTCAGTATTGGGACAGTTTGGTGGAGGTCTGTAGGTGGTAACAATTATGAGAGATCAACAAGGTCATCTCAGCAGGCCAGTGAGATCTATAAGGTAGGTGGGTATTCTATTCTTTTTTTTCCCTGCAAGGAAAAGTGCTTGAGGAGAAGTGATTTGACCTCATTGTCAAACTTAGTTCAAGGTTCTTTCATTCTACCTGTTCACTTTCTGATAAGGAGCTTCTTACATCAATAATTCACAAGGATCTTCCTAACACAGTAGCCATAATATTTCCTGTACCACTCAAGGCACTTATTGTTTTCCAATGTTGTCAAAAACTTATGTAGAACAATGTAGGCCAACAGTAATCTCAGGCAGAATAAAATTTTAGAAGCATTGCCTGGCACCTCTATCATTTATAAACTCGTTTGGCTTTCGTATCTACAAATGGTTCCTCTGTGTTACATTTCTCTACTGTTTCCATTCACATTTCCCTTTTCTTCTCAATGAAGTTTGCTTTCATGTCCAGTATCACGCAGTGTAGTACTTGTAGACCAGTAGTTTCACATGTGTAAGTTTTCAGCTTCACCTCCATTGCTCTTGAAAGCAAGAATTATGTGTTTACACTTTTTAAAATATGGGTCTTGGTAGGTGGCAGGTTCCCCCAAATAAGATGGCCTTTGTGGATCATCAGGTTTGAAAGCTGGGATCAGCTCCAAATAGAACCCACTAATGTTGCTTGAGCTCCTGTCTCGGCACTGCCCTAGCTACTTGCAAAGACTCCTTCAGCTATATGTCAAGCTGCAGAAAATCAATTCAAGACAACATAATGACATCTGCAATGGGTTTGAGTGGCTGCTCTGCTTATCAATGGGTTTGAGTGGCTGCTCTGCTTATTTTATTTTGTGGTTACCATAATTGACAACATTGCCCGTTTTCAGAACACAACGTCAATGGTGGCTTAAAATAATTTGTATTAAATTTAAAAATTGGATTTCATTCTTTTTTGATACATTCCTATTTTTGTGTATGATTCTTTGGTTGTGCTCAGCATTTTTTAAATGTCTCTCTTTCTCAGAGTTTTGTGAGCTCCTTTCCTGAATCTAGTACTATGTCCCATTCACATTGCCTGCTACTAGTAAGTGTTTACTCAATAAACGAATGAAGACAAAATTATTTGAAAAGCCATCATTTCTTCGTATATTGTGTTGAATAACTTAAGATATTCTTCTGCTAAACAAATATTATTATATATCAAAATATATTCCTGTCATATTGTATTATAACAATGACTGGAATCTTCTTAGATGTTAAATCAGGGGGGATGAAGCTAGAAGTAAGATGTATCTTACAAAAGCTATAATATGAAGTAGGAAATTATTTTCTAAATATATCAGTCAATGAGAGAAAAAAGAGAAAAGTAGTATAATACTTATTTTTAAAAGAGCAAGGCATGTGTGGTTAATTTAATTAAAGAACTTGGTAACAGAGAAAATTCTAAGACTATCAAGAAGAATAAAAAATGAGCAATTTCTAGAGGAAACCAAAGTATAAGCAAATAATGCAAAGGGAGATTATGCAAGTAAAAAACAAACTTCACACAAATATTCCTTGGGAGTTTGGTGATTTAGTTCAATGATGTGATTTAGTTACACTCACCCTTCCTCCCCAGCAAGAATAATTAGACCTTTACTTTCTGCCTCTGTCTTAGGGTATCGTGTGCAAATGGTTGAAAAGAAGAATTATTTATCATTTCTCTAATCATTTATTGTCTTCTCCAAAATACTTTATTAAATTATAGAACAGGTTCAAGGAGAACCAACACACACACAAAGTTGGACAGTAAAGTGATAGTTGTGTGAGAATTATGAGCCTCAGAGCAAATCTCTGGTGATTAGTCAACACTAGAAAAATCCTCTAAATATTGGGAAAGGCTATTGCAGAGCCCGTTTAAAAGGGGGGGAGAAGAGGGTCACTGGGGGTGAAAAAGGGGACATTTGTAATACTTTCAACAACAAAGATAAATAAAAAGAAACAATGATTATCTAGAATGATTCTTAAACCCAATGTTTAAGTCATATATGGATATACAACAATCAAATATTACCCGAATTAGGAATTTTAATTCTTGCCAAAATTTCAGTGTTGTAATTTATTACCATGAAGTGTACAACGTCAATGAAACAATTTTGGCACATTCCATCATTTTTGAGTCGGATAATAATAATGATTATCTGGTCTCACTCCCTTGCTTTACAGATAAGGGACATGAGGCCCCGAAAGATAAAGTGACATTCTTACTTTTAAAGAATTAAAATGCAAAACTCCTAATTCCCAGCTCACTGCTATTTCTGCTAATTGAAGCTTTGATTTTTTTTGGAGCCTTGATAAAATATAGTCAGTAAAATATTGGAACACGGGGTGAGCCCATTAAAGAATTCCCTTGTTATTTGAAATGCTAAGTTGGCATTTGAGAAAACTCCCAAATAATACTTTGTTCTCTGTTACCATAGAGCTCACACTGTACAATATATGAAAACAGTGATCTGATATGAAGTCATTACTAGAATTTTGAAATCACAGATGTTACTGACACTTCATAAGTCAGTAATTGAAAGTACTGCAAATGACCTTTTAAAATATGAGCTAAATCTCTAATTGCAATTTCCCCCTCTCCAACCAGATTTGATGACATTTCTACCACTATCCTACCCCTATCAAGTATAATGAAAACTAAAAACCAAGCCCATAGTCTTACTTTACTTAGAAAAAATGGTGTACTTATTATTACTCTTAGTAAAAATCCCCCCAAAACTTATGTATTGTTAACTTGGTAACCAACTATGTAAAATAGCATTAAAGATAAAGCCTCATATAAGAATTTGGAGTATTCTTTTGTAGAACAAAATCCAACTGACTCACTAAGCAGCTAAAAATGTTATCCTTCAGTGTTGTTCATTATTGGAGATTATTCTATTTCTTGTGTGCACCTAACGAATAAGAATTTTTTCCTAATAGAATATAACTTTAAACATCTAACAAACTCTAGCTTGATTTTTGAAATGTAACATGTCTTTTACAAGTTCTCTAAAGAGCAGTCTTCTTGAAAAAAAAAATTTCCCCTTGCTATATCTCTGGAGAATTCCTAAGTTCTGTGAAGCTCTATGTTTTTCAGATATCTTTCTCTCCCTCCCCCTCTCTCATTCCCCAGTCTTTTTTTTTCTTTCTCTGGGACAGGAAGTTGAGGGTGTTGACCTCATCTGGATCTTTCCCAATGTCAGAAGGTGGTCTTTTCAAAAGACTCCAAGTTGTGGATTTCTTCCTGATTTTATTTTTCAGCAATTGTGTCAATAAATGAGTTCTAAATATTTTCTCCCCTCTCCTTCCTCATAGCTGTAAAATGACCAGTGATTCCTTTGAGGCTCATTATTGGGCTGTTAGAGAAATAAGTATTATCTCTTTGTTCATTGAAAGTGCACTGTTTTCCTGATGGAGGCGGGGGCGGGGGATGGGAATACACAGCCACAAGCCCTCTGGTCCACAGAACCCTCAGGTCACTGGCATCAGTGTGCTGTGTGCTAATACTGTGAGACCTACTTCTCCCACGCAAAAAAGTTTCTGAAGGGTTGCTGTTATTATTTCCCTTTCCCATCCGGTCTAAATAGTGACCACTTTGATTTTTAGAGAAGGGAAATGTTATGGAAAAACTGCTTCCTGTGAGTAAGCATAATAAAACTAGATGGCTCCCAATGCCACATAATATGCTCTATAAAAAGATTTTTTTTTGCGCACAGCTCCTTTTACAAGTTTATGAGTAGGAGGATGGCCGGGGGAGCACTTGCCCTCCACTCACCCAATGCTGCTTTGTGCACATGTGCTGGAATACCATCCTGATTCCACTCTGCCTGTTCCTGAACCCTCCCAGCCTTCAGTGAAATGGAAATTACTTCCTACCACCCCCTCTGAAACTTCCCCAGGAGGGTTCTGCTCAGGGCCGCAGGACCAGCATCTAGGGCAGTGCCTGGAACTTGTTGAGCTCTCAATAAAGAGTTGTTTTGCACATGGACCAATGAATCCTAGCAGCCATTGAGGTTGCCTCCCCTGATATGTACTGTCTGCATCCCTTGCAGGTTTTATATCTGAAAAGACCCGTCTGTCTGATTGCCTCACAGCATTGAAAGGGCTGTGCTTTTCTTCATAGCAACTTTAGAAAAAAAAATATTTATAGATTTCAGAGAGGGAGGGAGAAATAGAAACACCAATGATGAGAGAGAATCATTTATTGGCTGCCTCCTGCATGCCCCACATTGGGGATTGAGTCCACAACCCAGGCATGTGCCCTGATTGGGAATTGAAGCTTGACCTCCTGATTCATAGGTCAATGCTCAACCACTGAGCCAAGCCAGCTGGGGTATAGCAACTTTTTATCTCTCACAGCTCCTTGTGAAATACCTTCCTTGTTCGTGACAAAAGCTCAGTGAATGTTGATTGCCTACTTAAAAGACTTCCATAATGATTTTCCTCAAGCTCACTGTAAATGTTCTATGCATCTATTCATTCAGTCATCATGACACAGTTATTTAGATGTGATTATGTGCTTTGAGTACCAAAGGCAAATAAAAAACAGTCTCAATCTTGGAAGATCTCCTAGGGTAGGGATAAAGTAAATAAACACTTAGAGTTCAAGGTAAGGAGTGTCACTGTAATGGTCTTAGAATACAACCATAGGAACACAGGGTTATGAGAAGAGACAAGAGAAGGGAGGCGAGAGACTTGGGGATGTTCTGGTGCAGATACAAATGAAAGGGCAAAGGGCACAGGGGGAGACTTTTCTCCCGTGTTTCCTGATAGCACACTCCTGCTTTCAAAGGGAAAAGGGCATTGCCACATAGAGGGAGTAGATGTCTGATACTCAATTTTGTCTACCTAAGGCTGGGAGTATTTAAGAATCACAACGCAAATGATAACTACTGCCATGAGCACTGATTCTGAAGACCGAGTCATTTCTTGTGCGGAATTATGGTGGTTTATGTTTCACAGTGTGAGGTTAAAACAAGGCCCTGTAGATGTGTAGGAATAATGTGATGAGGGAAGCTACGCCGCCGGTGAGCTGGCATTCCACACCAATGTGTCCTGGGATGATTTCAGCACCTCTTTATGTGAAAAGTCAGCACCTCAGTCCACATAGGGTTTCTCGACATTTAAATGCATATACAGTCATTTTCCTCCACCACTTTAACAAGCATTTGGGTCTTCAACCTCCTCCTGCCCTTCCCCCACAACCTCTGCCCTGTGCCTTCAGGAGCTAATCATGACCATTCCGCTACTCTCCATCAGGCCAGATTTTTGTAGAGTTAATCTTCCATAGTTTCAAATAGTAATACATTTAAAAACAATTTTTTTGTCCCTTTCTCAAATATAAAATTGTATTTATTACTTATTTCAAACTATGCTTGGTCCTTTAAAGAAGTAATTTCTCCTACCCCTTGCTCATCCCCCTAGCAAAGTGTCATATCCTGTCCCCTTTTTGTACAGGTTAAGGAGAAGGCTCACAGACTTACTCAAGATCCCAGAGCTAGTTAGTGGTAGAGCTGGTTCAAGGCTCATTTCTCCAATGCCAGTGTTCTTTCTGTCTTCCCAGGATAGCTTCCACATTTATGTATCAATCAGTACGCATGGTGTCCAAGGATTCTGCCCGACACATACTGTGTGATGCTTCAGCGTGTCTAGCACACAGCATTTTAGTGTGACATTTATCTCTGCTTATATCTAGTTCATTTTACCTTAGCAGTCATGGAGAGAAAGCCCAGTTCTAGGGCCTTCTTTTTCCACCCTGCCTTATGTCTGCACTACAAAGGGGAAAACTTCATGGTAGGGACAGATGGGGCAGAATGAGACTTACTGTTGTTCCCACTCTAGCCTTTTCCTAGGAGGGCACAGGCCTTATCATTTGGCACACACACTTTCAACTTAGTCCATACAAATTCTATTCAAGTCTATTCAAAATCGTCTTCAGCTGTCTTTTCATTCTGTAGTCTATAGTAACTTATACCATATGTGTCAACAATAATTGAAAAACTCTGAGTCCACCTGGGTACTTTACTTCCATAATTTAGTTGGCAATCCATCTTGAACAAGAGGACTAAAGTCCCTCTGCTACTTTTGTTCTTATTACAGATGTGTCTGTTCTTTACATCTCCGTCTAATTTCCTTTTGAAAAGCAGAAGAAATGAGCAGGGTTATACTCCAAGTGCCTTTACAAAGTGTTGAAGCTCACTCTCTACCAGCAGTCTTCAGAGAGGAGGATTGAACACATGTTTTATTAGTTGCTGTCGCTGTTTCTGGAAATCCCATAACCCTCTAGTTTTATTGTTGGTCATTATGATGCATAGGTATCATTAGTCAAAGACTAAAAACAAACCAGAAGTAACTGGCCTTTTTCCTTGTCATCACAGACAAAATACATCTGGCAGTTTTGAGTTGAAATGTCTTTGACTATCCAAGATAGCCTCTTATATATTCTTAGAAAAACAAGCAGAGGAGTTTGGGAGATGCTTTTTATCTGGTTGCCAGCCTTCAAGGAACTTTACAAAAGACTGTTATCTAGGATGATAACTTGGTGTGACCATGTGGATCAGGTTTGCCATTCTGTGGGAATCTGATCACTGGAATTTTGGTCTTGATTATGACCCAAACTTTCATATTCTGTTAGTTGCGAAGAAGAACAACTGCTTGGGGGATGCTGACCTCTTTGCTGCAAGAATAAAAGAATAACTATGCAAAGGAAACGTTTCTTCAGATTTATTCAAGGAATAAAAGACTGTAATCTGACACATCCAAACTATGTGAATATTCACTATTTTCTTTTTCCTCCTGATTTGCTACAGATATTTGTTTACGAAAAAGCTTTAATTTTGTTTACCTTAGAGTAGGCCTGTTGAAACTAATGCATTTGATAAAGATTTCATGAAGACTAGATAAAAGAGCTTTTTGTGCTTATTGTCTCCAAATTGGGACTGGTCATTTCTGGTCATGAGGAAGCAACATTGTTCTAATAGCTGTTTCGAGTTATTATTTTTGGCTTATTATCCTCTGATGAGGAAACAGAAACCTGACATTTTGCTGGATTCCCAGGACCTATGTCTTTAAAGAGTAAGATTATCAACTTTCCCCAGGGAGTTGCCTGTTAGGGAATGAGGGCCATCTGGGACTAGATGTGTTTGTGGGGACATGAAAGAAGAGCTATAAAGTGAAAATGGCAGCTAACCTGCCTTCTTCTTTGCAGTGCAAGGGATGAACTAAATGAAAGAGATAAACTAAAATAAAAGGAAGAGAAAAAACATTGAATACAGTGAAAAATTTCCCCCTAAGTCAAGAAAGACTAAAGCTCAAGGCTACAAGTGAGGAAAAATCATAGGCATTGATGTGGGCTGAGGCATTGGGACAACTTATAGATTTGTTGCTAGAGAACACTGAGAGGGAAAAAAAAGCTTCCTAAAGCCCTGAGCACATCAGAAAGATTGACCTTTCTCTCCTTATTCTAGAGGCTAGATATCTTGTGACCAATTGCACACACAGGGTCAGATATAATCTAGATTCACATAAGTGAAAAAGCAACACATACAAACAAAAGGCACCGGTAGACACTCTTTTTTCTTCACCAACTTAATGCATTGATGCATTATATATACCAAGTGTTATTCAGAATTCAAAGTCATCCTTGCCTTTGGGCAGTTTACAATCTAATTAGGAAAAGTAGATCACAAACACAATACTTTAAAACATGACAATAAAAATCCCCCTCAATCTTTATGGTTAAATCACATTCACATTTGGTATCACATTTAAGCACTTTTCTATATTGTATAGTAATATATCAAATTTTATATCAAGCATATTCCAGATATGTAAATTATAAAGCATATTATATGATACCCTGTGAACCCACATCTCACCCTAGCACGGGAACACTACCAATGACTTAAATCAACTTATGTGCTCCTCTCCTGTCTCATCCTCGCTTCCCTCCACTTTGCTGAGTTTTTGTTTTTTATTCCCTTGATTTAAAAAAATATATAGGTTTTAAATTTCATATATATGTGTGCCTAAATAAGATATCATTTAGTTCTCTGAGCTCCATAAACATATTTAACTCTATGTGGTTTTCTGAAACTTGCCTCTTTTTCTCCCTGCAACATTATTTTTTAAACATCTAGTGTTGTGGGTAGAGGTGCTTAATTTATTTTATATCTGTATAATATGCTGTTATGTTTACATACGATAATGTACAGGGTGGGGCAAAAGTATGTTTACAGTTGTGAATACGTGAACAGAGTTTATTCTTGTATTATTATTATTATTATTTAAAAATATATTTCTATTGATTTCAGAGAGGAAGGAAGAGGGAGAGAGAGAGAGAGAAAATCCATGATGAGAGAGAATCATGGATCGGCTGCCTCCTGCAAGTCCCCCACTGGGGATCGAGCCAACAACCCAGGCATGTGCCCTTGACTGGAACTGAACCTGGGACCTTTCAGTTCACTGGCCGACGCTCAATCCACTGAGCCAAACTGGCTAGGGCTCTTGTATCATTATTTATTCTTGTATTATTTTTCATATGAACAACTGTAAACCTACTTTTGCCCCATCCTGTATTTATCCATTCTCTTATCAATGAATATTGAGATTATTTTTAGGTTTTTTTTTTTTCTCTATTATGGACATTAATATAATGCATATTCTTGTACAAATTTCTTGGAGGAGAAATTCAAGATTGTTTCTAAGGATGTATATCTAGGAGTGAAATTATTTTAAAAGCCTGTGAATGTTAACTTTAAGCTATGATGACAAATAGTTTTCTAAAACTATTTATCCTTTGTATTGATATTCAGAATGTAGAGAAGCTCCTGTTGATCCTAATCAACCCTGACACTTGGTATGCTAGACTTTTTAATTAGTGCCATTCTAGAGACTGTAAAATGGTGCATCTTTGTGATTTTATTTTTTATTGAATTTACTAGAGTGACATTGGTTAATAAAATTGTATAGATTTAAGGGGTACAATTCTATGATACATCATCTGAATATTGCATTGTATATTCACCACCCCAACTCAAGTCTCTTTCCATCACTATTTATCTGCTCTTTCCCCTCTTCTACCTCGGCCCACCCCCTTTACCTCTGGTAATCACCATGCTGTTGTCTGTGTCAGTGCATCATTGTGATTTTAATTGGCATTTCTTCTATTTAAAATCACTTTAAAAAATGCTTCCTTTGTACTGTATTTGATAAACAGCATTTCTAAATTTTAATATATTAAATATACCCATCTTTTCTTAAGTAATTACTGTTCTTTTCTGTATTGTTTATTAATCTGTTTATGTTTTTATTTAAAATATTTCAAGTTTTCTTTCATATTTAAATTATTAATCCATCTAGAATTGTGTATGTGTGTGAAAGAGAGAGAGAGAGAGAGAGAGAGAGAGAGAGAGAGAGAGAGATGAGAGATAAAGAGAGAAAGAGAGAGAGAGAAACTGAGGAGTTGGATTTAATTTTACCCCTTTATGTACAGACTAGAGGCCCAGTGCACGATATTCATGCACAAAGGGAGCCCAGCCTGCATCCTCTCCAATTGGGGACCCCTTGGGGGATGTCCAACTGCCGGACATCCCTCTTGCAATCTGGGACTGCTGGCTCCTAACTGCTCACCTGCCTTCCTGCCTGATCGCCCCTAACTGCCCTCCCCTGCCAGCGTGGTTGCCCCCAACTGCCCTCCCCTGCTGGCCTGATTTCTCCCCCAACTGCCCTCCTCTCTGGCCAATTTGGTTCTGATTGGTCGGTTTCTATGCCAGTCAGCATCAAAAGCTCTGCCTCCTAGGCAGCCATTGGCTCCCCACAGCACCCGGATTTGGTTCTGATTGGTTGGTTTCTATGCCAGTCAGCATCAAAAACTCTGCCTCCTAGGCAGCCATTGGCTCCTTGCAGCACCCAGATTTGGTTCTGATTGGTTGGTGTCGATGCCAGTCAGTGTCAGAAGCTCCACCTGCTAGGCAGCCATTGGCTCCCCATAGCACCCAGATTTGGTTCTGATTGGTTGTTTTTTTTTTCTAGTAAGCATCAAAAGCTCCACCTCCTAGCCAAAACTGGTTTGGCTCAGCGGATAGAGCGTCGGCCTGCAGACTGAAGGGTCCCGGGTCCGATTCCGGTCAAGGGCATGTACCTTGGTTGCGGGCATATCCCCAGTGTGGGGTGTGCAGGAGGCAGCTGATCGATGTTTCTCTCTCATCGATGTTTCTAGCTCTCTATCCCTCTCCCTTCCTCTCTGTAAAAATATCAATAAAATATATTAAAAAAAAAAAAAAAAGCTCCACCTCCTAGGCAGCCATTGGCTCCCCACAGCACCCACATTTGGTTCTGATTGGTCAGTGTCTATGCCGGTCAGCGTCAGAAGCTCCACCTCCTAGGCAGCCATTGGTTCTTCACAGCATCCACATTTAGTTCTGATTTGTCAGTTTCTATGCCAGTCAGCGTCTCTGAGCCTATCAACAGGGCCTGATCTGAAAGGCAAGGCTGATCAGCAGCCCTGGTGGAGGCCTGGAGAGAGATGGAGGCGCGGCTACTGGCCAGACTGGGAGAGAAAGAGAGAAGCAAGTGCTGATCAAAAGCTGCTACAGAGGCAATAGATCAGTCCCTGCTTCTCTCTTCAGGCCTCTCTCTCTGGCCCTGATTCGCAGCCCCTTCAGCAGTCAGTGCTGGGGCACTGCGGTGTGGATTTCCATGGCAACCCAGCACTGACTGCAGGACTGACTTCTGTTGGTCAAGCCTTGGTCATTACTGGTTGTTACGACCCAGGGTTTTTATATATTAGGATAACCTTTTGTAGGTATCAGCCCCCTTTCCCTCAAGGACAACTATATCCTATATTGAATTTCTATCCATGTGGGTTCTTTTGGACTTTCTCTTCTGTTCCATTAGTTAATTTGTATATTTTTCATAAATATGACATTATATTAATTCAATATATTTAAACTCCTTGACATTTGGATGGGCTAGTCCTCCCACCTTGCACTACTTCTTCAACAATCACTTGGGTATATTTTGCTCATTGCTCTTGCTTATACATTTTAGAATCAGCTTGTCAAGTTTTTTGAAACAACTCTGTTGAAACTTTGATTTTAAATTGTCTACAGACCAATTTTGTGAATACTGATACCTTTAAAATATTGAGCCTTTTTACTTAATATTATATAACCCTTTACTTATTAAGATCTTCTTTAATATTGTTCAATAAAGTTTTATAATCCCTGCGTAAGGTGTAAACATGCAATGTTACAACACATGAAGATTTACTCCTTTATAACTTATAGTTCTTGTTGTGTTCATAAATGGTAAATTTAAACATTTACATTTTCTACATTTTTGGTAGGTTTGCTAAATACTTATTATTTTTAATAATATGTCTGACTATTTTGTGGTATTTTCTGAGTAGACAATTATATTGTCTACAAAAAAACACGAATTCTTAGACTTTTTTGGCTGCTGCCATAAAAGCAATGTCAGTTAAAGCAATCACACATTGGTGTGATCTTCAGTATAGAGTTGAAGAGAGGCTATGACAGTGTGTCTTCTACAAATGCTGTTTGCTGTAGGCTTCTGAAAAATAGATATCACTTTTTTTTAAGGTTAAGATAGTTCTAATCTGTTCTCATTTTTATTTATTTATAAAAACCTGCATAAATGCGTGTTGGATTTTGCCAAATGTCTTTTCTGCATCTCTTAAATGGTCATAAAGTTTTTCTCCTTTAAGCCATAAATTAATATTTACAATGACACATATAGCTTTTCTAATGTTAAAGCACCCTTTTATTCCTGGGATTAACCTATTTTGGTTGAGGTGTTTTATCTTATATTGTTGAGAGAGAGAGAGAGAGAGAGAGAGAGAGAGAGAGAGAGAGAGAGAGAGAGAGAGAGAGGAAAAGAGAGGGGGGAGGAGAGAGAGAGAGACATCAACAATGATTTGAGAGAGACACATCAATTGGTTGCCTCCTGCACAGGCCAGGCCTAGGCCAGGGAGAACCTGCAACCAAAGTTCCTTCCCCTTGACTGGGAATGGAACCCAGTACCCTTGGGTGTTTGGGTGTGCCGGCTGATGATGCTCTACCACTGAGCCACACCAGCCAGGACTGGCTGACTTTTTAATTTGTTTGCCTCTTATTTTGTTCTCTGGAATTTATTTAAATTATTTCTATACTTTTAGTGATTATCCTGAAAATTTTACCATTTATTTTTACCATGGCAAATTTACATTTTAAAATTTAAAGCTAAAAAAGTTGTAATTCAGCCCCAAGGCACAGGAACTTTGACCTTTTGAATTCTGATCACTTTTCTGATTTACACTGTCATAGCAGCTGTCTTTTCTGTTTTGCAATCTGTGTTTGGATCTCATTGTTTGATCTTAATAGGTTGGAACTCTGTGGGCCTAACTAAGGGATTAGAGAAAATTTTTGCCAAATAGGTGCTGCTTCTGTCAGTAGCTAGGAGACACACTCTCCAACTTAAGGATCTCAGTTCAGCTTGGGAATTCCAGGCCCCCCTTCCCATCCTGAGGCTGTTTCCCAGTTGCAGTGTTGATATCAATCCTCAGGTAACCCTGTTCTACTTGTCTGCTCACTCTCAGGTTCCTGTCAAAGTGCCAGGTCTTCCTTTGATCCCTAGCTCATGTCCTTGTCGTGTTTTTAGAAGAGACCTTCATTGGTGATCTTCCCAATCCCTGTGAGACTAATGGAATCTGAATGAGTCTGTCTTTTCCAGGCATTAGGTGAACTGAAAAAAGAAGTTACTTTTTGGGCAAGATTGCTATAAGGGGAAGTCTCCCTTTCAATTATTTTAACAATACAATCAAAGCAGAATTATTATCCCACATTTACATTGAAGAAATTTTGACATAGAAAGGCTAATGTGCATGAGATACAACAAATTAAGAGATTAAACTCTTTATTTTATTTATTTATTTATTTTAATATATTTTTATTGATTTCAGAGAGAAGGGAAAGGAAGAGAGATAGAAACATCATTGATGAGAGGGAATCGTTGATCGGCTGCCTCCTGCATGCCCCCTACTGGGGACTGAGCCGGCAACCTGGGCATGTGCCCTTTATTGGAATCGAACCCAGGACCTTTGAGTTCGTAGGCTGATGCTCTTTCCTCTGAGCCATACCGGCCAGGGCTTGATTTTATTTTTTAAAAATTTCAATTCCATACTCTTTTAGACCTTAAAACTATTATTAAAACATGCAAAATAATTCTGCAAGACAGTAATACACAAATGCTGAAGGAGGTAGAATAAGGATACGATCAGAGTGTTTGCTCTTGCAGAAATAATTGTGGTTTTTTTCAAGAATATGGTGGAACTCAGTTGCACATGTACTATTGCTCATATTTTCCTACTTACCTACCCCGGCCTGACTCGGGTTCCACGAATCAGATCCTCATCAGCAGCTTTGCTACCATTCATTTGCCTCCCCTGTGACAGATTTCATGAAATTGTTTTGCATACTTATCTCATTGTTACTTGGATGCTATAGATGGATGATTGAGACTAACAAATCAAATAACTTCCCCAGTGTCACGCTCTAAATTGTGGTGTGATCTAGGAATCAAACGGACTCTTGTCAGTTTCTGGAATCCATTCTCTTAAACTTTTTTTATCTCTTATAAATTTTGTATAGCAGCATAGTTTTCTATGAGTGAGAACGAACTGGGTAGTGATTATAGTTTGAATAGTAGCACTGCTTTTTAGACTTTCATAGGCCCACTTTTTTTTTCAATTTTCTTTATTGATTAAGGTATTACATATGTGTCCATATCCCCCCATTGCCCCCCACCCCCCTACTCATGTCCTCACCCCCTCTGCTGTCTCTGTCCATTGGTTAGGCTTATATGCATTCATACAAGTCTTTTGGTTGATCTCTCCCCCTTACCCTCACCCTCCCCTACCTTCCCTCTGAGGGTTGACGGTCTGATCGATGCTTCTCTGTCTCTAGATCTGTTTTTGTTCATCAGTTTATGTTGATCATTACAATCCGCAAATGAGTGAGATTCATAGGCCCACTTTTAATGCATGGGTCAAAGAGCGAAAGCCCCCCTCCTTCCATTTTTGTAAATAAACAATAGTCTTGGAAGTTCTGAAGTCTTCTATATTTTAAATAAAGCCCTCATAGCTGAGGTTAATACTGCTTTTCTAAAAGAATCCTATGTATCCCATAGAATTTTTAAATATGTTTTTATTGATTTCAGAGAGAGCAAGGGAGAGGGAGATAGATACATCAATGATGAGAGAGAATCCTTGACCAGCTGCCTCCTGCACGCCCCCTACTGGAGAGCAAGCCCACAACCCAGCCATGTGTCCTGACTGGGAATTGACTGTGACCTTCTGGTTCATAGGTCGACGCTCAATCACTGAGCCATGCTGGCCAGGCAGAATTGGGTTTTTACGTTAATGCCTGGTAATGTGTACTGTGGCCAGAGTACTGGGCTTTGGAGCTCTGACTCATTGAGCTCTGAATAATAGCTCTGACACTTAATTGCTCTATGTGACTTATTTGTTAAGGCCTCAGTTTTTTCATGTACCAATTTGTACCTAATTTTTAAGTTGTTGTGATGATTAAATGAGATAATGTATATAAAGAGCTAGAGTCTGGTGCTGGCACAAGTTAATACTCAAACAGTAGGAATTACAATTATTTGCAAAGGTAAATTTTAAGTAGGCTGTGTAATTTTCCATATCCTAAAAGTTTTATTGAAATTTATGTTTGTATGTTAAATTTGCAATAAGAAACGATTGGAAGAATCTATTGAAATATATAACATGCATAATTTGACATGATTTGACCCCATAGTAGTTGTTAAAATCACATGTCTAGAGAAGTGTGAGACTACTTTGCCAAAGTCCATACACATATACAAATGGTGCAACTCTTGAATTTTCTGAGGGAAAGCATAAATTGTGAAGAGAATATATAAGTAACTCTAGTTTTTATCATCTGGAATAATGGCGTAATAGCTCAGTATTGTAGGAAAACATCTGGGCAGGAGAGCTTATTTTGTATAAAAAGTGGCAGTTGGATGTCCCTTGATTTTTCTGTAGTTTATATAAAGCAGTGCCTAACAATAAATCCGCTTGTGTTCAGCCACCCATTCAACCCCATTTTTCCCCCCTCAGTGAACAAAGTTACTTCCTCTTGTGGAAGAATTTAATAAAACATTTGAAAAAAATAATCCTTTGATACAGCTGAAAAAGAGAAAAGCACATTTGTCTTATCTGACAACAGAACTTAAAAGCAGTTCTGAAAAAGGCAATTTATTGCCCAAGGGACTTTTATTTTTATTTTATTATTTGAGCATAATGTGCTAGGTAACTATTCTAATGGCCATTTAAAAGAAGGAATGCCTTTCAGCAAAACCTCTGGAATGCTCCCTGGCAGATACCTCCACCCCTTCTTCTCTACTTCTCTGCCCCACCCTGAAGTCCCTCCTGACCTCACTGGGTGACATCAGCCTGGGGCCCATCCCCAGAAGGAGATCTCAGGGCTAAGAGGCAGTCCTGGAGCTGTCTCACTCTGGGGACCACAAAAATCCCAAAAGTTTCTTAGCTAACACCCTTTCAAAGATTGAGGCCTGTGGAAAACCTACGCACGGAAAGTCTGTTTCTATTTCAGTTGTGTATCAGTTAAGATGGAAAATTTTTAAAGTCCACACAGATGGTAAATAAATTTCTGCTACATGAGGCAGTTCCTGGAATAAAGCAATTTTCTCAAATAACAAGTGCCAACTTATTTTTTCAGTGGGACTTATTTTTAACTTTCCCAGGGAATGGTTGAGAGACTGGGAGCAGTGTCCGCCACTTTAGGAATCTGAGGCTCCTTCAAGAAAAAACTAACACTGTTCTCACTACAGACACACACGTATGTATACATGCACATGGCGATTGAATGAAGGGAGTGGTTGTTCATTTTCTTGGGGGAGGGGAGTGAGTAAGGGAGTGAGAAGATGGAAATTTGGCAGAAATATTTATGTTTTCATTCAATGCTTAGGTTTCTATAACACTCTAAACGTTATGAAATGAACCCATATTCTTGCTTAGGAATTCATCATACAGGGTAGGGCAAATGTAGATTTACAGTTGTTTGTATGGAAATAATACAACAATTAATAAACAATAATACAAGAATAAACTGTGTTTCTCATACCCGCAACTGTAAGCCTAGTTTTGCCCCACCCTCTATGTCTTGAATGAATGACCATTAATCCTTGGGATTTCTCGACACACTGTTAGACTTGGCGTGCATCCCTAGAAGTCTTCAGCTTTAGTCTCCTAAGACATAGTTACAACCCCCTATTGGTTTGCCAAGTCATGCTTTGTTGGGGAGAACCATCCCTGGCCTGCAATTGGCAAAAAATACTGACATCTAGGACAAAACGATGCCATTTGCTAAATTGGGGCAATTCAAACATTTGTTTTTTTAAATAGTGGGTTTATATGCATAAGAAACATGCAAATTGACTATTTATTAAATTGTGTTATAGCATACTGATCGTTTTAATGAGGGCATTATAGTAGAGTACTATGTATATAGCTCTCAGGAATATATTAACTATTTTTTTTGTAAAATATTTTGCTTAGCAAAACAGAGACTAAATCAGTCAATCAATAAACATCTACCGACTGCCTAAATCTTAGTCACTGAAGGAGTCAGGAAAAAAGAAAAACCTGTCTTTGCCTTACAGATATTATAGTTGAGACAAATATGAAGGAATTAGAAAACCACCAAAAGCCAGACTATGTGATGCAACATATCCGGATTGGAGGGTGATATGCTGACCTGATACATTAAGAGAGACATTTCTGTGGATTGAATATTTGTGTCACCCCAAATTATGTAGAAGCCCTAACACCCAGCCTTTGGGCAATAATTAGTCTTAGAGTCCCCATGATGAGATTAGCACCCTTATAATAAAAGGAAGAGCAATCAGAGCTTCTTTCTACCACGTAAGGACATGAGAAAGTAGCCATTGGTGAGCCAGGAAGAGAGCCTTCACCAGAACTTGACCCTGCCATCACCCTGATCTCAGACTTCTTGCTTCCAGAACTGTGGGAAAACAAGTTTTGTTTCAACCACCCAGTCTAAGGTATTCTGTTATAGCAGTCTGAGCAGACGAATACATATACCCAATGCTCAAGTGGAATCTCTGAGTAAACCATCCACATAGAATAGGAAACAAATTTTTGGAAGAGAAATGTTAAAGTCTTTTTTTTTATTGATACTGTTATAATTCTTCAGTTGCAGTGACAATATGGTGTGTGTGACAAATTCTAATGCTTGAGCGTAAACACTGACTGACAAGTAAACAGCAATCATTAAATTGAGACACAAACACAATATTCTAACTGATAAGTTTGTGAGAATTAGGAAAGTGGGGAGCTGGGAGAAATAGAAAGGTTTCTAAATTAAACCCCCCTTGGATAATGAGGAGACAAGCCTTTGGAGGGGACAGACTTGCCCTATGTCAGAAGTGTTGTAGAGCTGAGATAAGAGCAACACTCTTCCATGACTAACTCTGTACCCTCTCTATTATAACATAAGAAACAATAACAGGTCCATTGTTACTGTTCTGTAGTATGTATGTAAAACTTGTCAATCTGGTTTATTTAGAATAAGATGCCTCTGGGATTAAGTTCCCCAAATTGTTTGTCTTGGTTTTCTTTTACTTGGTCACTAAGTTTTTTGTGATTTTATACCAAATCAAAGTGCAGGAATTAATGACTGAATCAGAAAATATTTTGGTGGTGACATAATTATAATGGCTTTTTTTTTTTTTTTTTGGACAAAGAAGGCTAAGCTATAATTTTAATTTTAAAAAGTAGTAAATTTCTAAACATTTGCAGCTGGTTTTCCTTTTTGACTTAAATATGTTGTGTCAGGGTTGAATTTGTTTAAAAAGTCTGTAAAAAAAAGGTGTTGCCTATAATATAGTACAGTATCTTCATAATTCAAGTTTGATTCTGAAAATCTTTACTGTAAAGAAAACTCTGACTTTTTATTTTGATTCAGAAGGACTTCAGTTTTCTGATTTTGAGGACCCAGCATAAGACCATCTTTCCTATCACGCCTTTGGCTAAAAAATAGTGGTTAAAATAATGAATTTCCTGTTATTCTTAGCATGTGCCCAGAAACCATGAAGATTTTTGCATTTATTTAGTGAATTAAAGAGAGAAAGTGAATAAAGACCCTATTATGAATAGTAACCATAGAAAATAAAGATTGTAAACAGTAGTAGTTTCACAATGAAAAGAAAGACATAACTGTAACCACAACAGCTCCTTGAGGGATGAGGAGACCCCATGGGGTACTTCAACTCTGAGGGGGACTGGGGGAAATACTAACCCTGAGGCTGCTACTCAGATTGTTAGAAGAACATGCTATAGATTGAAGTCAGTGATTGACTAGTGTAGGGTATGTGGCATTAAGAACTGGATTTGTGATGTGAAAGAGACCAGGATGTCATCTTGGAAAACTAATTAGTAATAATGAAATTATGCAGACTCTAAAAAGAAAATGAACCTAAGCTATCATCATTTCCTTCAATTTAGTATTGTATGTAGCTCCTACTTGCATGTGTCATTACTTCATAACCACCTCGCCATTGAATTCTGAATGGGTGGTAAGAAATGTATATAAAATAGACAGTTATCATTATGTTTACCACCTCCCAGGATAAGAAAAGTGAATAGATTGTCTATTAAAGCAAAAAGAAGCCATAGGAGTGAATCGTGATGAGGAAAATGAGTAATAAGCATTACATGCTTTTGAACTTAAATAGAATAAAAAAGAAATTATTATAATATTGTTTCAGGAACCCAATTAGTATCATTTATTGTTTTGTGAATATTAGCTTTCCATGACTTTCTGTAAACATCCAATTAAGAGCTTTACTTTTCATGATGCTTTCGAAGCATTATACCAGTTATTAAAAGTTTATTATCTATCAGAAAATTTGATTGAGGTTCTCAAAGTATTAAGGATATTCAAAACATAGGCAAATATATAATAGTTTCAACAGAGTTTTCTGATGCCGCTAAGAAGTTTAAATTTTGAAGAGGAGACAAGGCACATTTGTGTACATATCCACACCCATTTCTTCTCAGTATGGTTAGTACATTGGTTCACCATGTCATTTGTCACCTAAATGAGACTATTAGAAAGTGAAATGGGAGTCAGGGTGTGGGGACAACAGGCATAAACCTGAGTGTCCAGACAAACCAGGATGAATGGTCACCACACTCACGGAGCATGCACCACAAATGTTGTTATCAGTATTTTTGTTTCAAGGTTTTTGAGTTTCTTGAGGAGAATGACAGTAACTTATTCATCTTTGATGATCAGGCAACTAACAAACATAATGGCCAAATGTTAGATGGTTAAAAAAAAAAGCTAAATGAGTGAACGAATGAACATAAATATGTTTATGCAAATAATTATAATTTCATTTTAGGATAGACTCCTCCATGTATGTGAAATCAAAGAAGATGATAGCAGCAGGGTCACGGACATGGAAGACATCATGGTGAGTGCATCGTCTTTCCTTCTTTTAGACACATAGCAAGGGTTGTTGTGCTTTCCTCCCACATCATCTTACTGAATGGAGACAATTTTGTAGTCAATTTTTGGGGAGTACAGACTCACTCATTCATGCATCCATGAGCCTGTCCAGCCAGCCAGCCAGCCAGCCAGCCACCCACCCATCCCCTAGACAACTTCCTGTTTCTCACTATGCCATGTTGATCCCTGAGACTACACAGGGGAAGTGCATAGCCCCTGTCCTCAATGTGCATAAAGGACCACCAAATTCTGGCAGTTACTAGTTTCATCCTCTATCAAGTTGAAAAGAATTAATAACTTTCACTCATTTTACTTTTATTCTCAGTGAAGACATTTTTCAGGGATAGGGGAAGGAATATGTGGATTTGGGAACTTCAAGAAAATTGAGTGAGTTTGAAACAGTTAAATAGTAAATGCTGGAATGAGGCAATAGGTGTATGGAGTGACTGCTAAGACACCCTCAGAGCACATGGTGGTCAGAGAGTAAGCATTTATAGTGCATTGCTACAGGACTCATTAGAGAACTGAGAGTAAGCTTAACATTTTAACAAAGACTAAATATAGGGGAATTTAAAATACAAGCTGGGGGATATGGTCTTCATCTGAAAAAAAAATCAAGAGATTGGTTAGCTTTTCTATGAAGGGAAATAACCTTATGCTTGAAGTTTCCTTACAAAGGTTAAATCTGATTATACTGTGTGGAATAAATGGAATCCAAAAAGATAGCAAGGAATTTCTTATAGTTCCTCCTCATGCCAAATTGAGCATGTGGATAGGGTGGACACATGAGAAGTGGAGAACATAAATAGTATATTCCTACAAGAATCACAGAGAGATCACATGCCAGTCACCTATTCTAACCAATTTTCTTTAGTCAGAACCTGGAAAGGTCAACTGAAATCACTAAAACTTTAAGAAAAATCAGTAGCAGGGAAACAGACTGCTGTACAAAAAGGTAATACCAACAACACATTAAAAACCTCTAAGCCTCACATGAAATGATTAGTATAATTAGTATTCTCAGAGGAATATGAGAGAATTGTGTCTATAAAGCATGAACATGTGACTAGCAGAGTTACAAGCAGAGAACATTCTCCATATTCTTCACCTTTGCTCTGGTTACAGGTATAAACTCTCAACTCCAATCTAAAGGCAAACCCTCAAACGAAAAAAAAGGTACATTTTATGTAGAAATATCCTCATATTATTCGCTATAGTTTAAATTTATTTTTTATTAAAATTTCCAAAGAGCTATCAGGTCGAATTAAAGATGAGAAAATATAGCCCGGGATGATTAAGAGATTTTATTGGAACAAGAAGGTAGTAAAAATAATAATTTGTGCACTAAGATGATGCTCAGAATTCCGTGCCTGACTTCCCTCACACACCCATTCTACAGAAGTGTAATAAGTGCACACTGTACGCCAGGCATGTGCTTGGCATGCAGAGGACGATGGTGAATAAGTTATGAGTATGCTAGTTCCTTCCTTCGAGTAATTTAGTTTGGAGTATAGGTATGTGCACTAGTTCTCCGAGGCTGCTGTAACAAATTACATATACAAACTTAGTGCCTTAACGAAAAATTTTTTTCTTGGAGTTCCCTGGGGTTAGAGATGAAAGGGAGTTGGCAGGGCTGTGCTATCTTGGAGGCTCTAGGGGAGGATTCGTTCTTGCCGTTTCTAGCTCTGGTGGCTTCAGGTGTTTCTGGGCCAGTGGCTGCGTCACTCCAATGTCTGCCTTCATCTCCGCCTGGCCTTCTCTTTATGTCTGTGTTTTCTCCTCTCTGTCTTTTATAAGGACACTTGGCGGTGGATTTAGGGTCCATCCAGCTAGTCCAGGATAATTTTGTTTTGAGATCCTTAACTTAATTCCATCTGCAAAGACCCTTTTTCCAAATAAGGTCACGTTCACAGGTTCCAGGGGTTAGGACATGCACATACTTTTCTTTGTGGGGGGTGGGGGGGACACTGTTACACCACTACAGCATGGATATATGAATAGATCATTCCAACACAGTGTGGCGCTATGCTGGGGTCCACACAAGGGCTTAGAGTACCACAGAGAACATCAGGAGGGGGGCCCCAATTCAGTCTGAGGGGTTCAGGGAAGACTTTTTTAGGGAAATGACATGTAAGATGAAACCTGAGGAATGGCAAGAGTATACAGGTGGTCTGGGGAGAGCTTTCTGGATGAGAGAGAATGATGAGTAATTCAGAGAAGTTTAATGTGGCTATAAAACATGATGAGGAAATGTACAAAAATTACACTTTGTAGGTAAACAGGGCCCGGATTGTGACTGTCCTTGAAAATCGTGTCTAGAATACTAGTATTTTATTTATTTTTTCAAATATATATTTTTTATTTCAGAGAGGAAGGAAGAGGAAGAGAGAGATAGAAACATCAATGCTGAGAGAGAATCATTGATCAGCTGCCCCCCACTGGGAACCGAGCCCACAACCCCGGGCATGTGCCCTAACTGGGAATCGAACCTTGACCTCCTGGTTCATAGGTTGATACTCAACCACTGAGCCACACCAGCCAGGCTAGAATATTGGTATTTAAAATCTGTGGAGGGGAGAGGGACGGATTTGCTTTGTATAAAAATAATTTGGACTGCAGTACAGAGAATAGATTGTTGATGATTAGGACTGACTCCAAAGAAACTGTTAGGATGTTGCTGCAGTCATTAGAGCAAGAGATGGTGGGGGATAAAAGAGGTTGGGATGAGAAATATTGAGGATGTAAGAACTGATATTTTTGAAACCATCACTAATGACTGCCAAATGCACAGGTGCATTTCTACATTATTTCTAAGGTTTCACCTGAACTTTCTAGAACTATGACTAGCCACAGGTACGTATAGTCATGTAACAATACAAATCTAACAGCAGGTTTGAATAAACATTTTGAATTTGTGAAATATAACTTTCGCATGGACTGTTTCCTTTAGTTCCTAGAGCTATGGCTGCACTTTCATTTGCATTGTGGCAAAGTAAATCTGGATATTTTATATTCCTTCCCAAGGGAAAGGATGGGGCTGGACATGGGGGTGGTGGATATTGCTCCCGGCTCACTCTTAATTAATGTACCTGTTTAGTTCATTTGGTTTCAAAGAGAAGGTTAGGAGTGCAGAAGGGTGTTATCAAAGTGATAAGGGAATCCTGTGCAGAAAGAAAGAAGGCGGCAGCAGTGGGAGAAGGTAAATATGTCACTTGGAACATGAGCAGCTCCTCCAGGAGAAGGAATGGCAGTCCACGTTGGGCTGCTTCTCACCTGGGTGCCCACTGGCCGCAGCAGGCAGGTGCTTAATGACTGACGTGCAGAAGACAGATGACCCAGCCTCTGACAGTGGCCTGGAGGGCAACCTCAGCGGGAACTATTTGATAATTTGCCAATCGTTCTTCCGGAATGAAGTTTTATTGTTAAGTGGTTGAAATGGTAACAATTACTTGGAAACACAGTCACAGATAACTCCCCTGGAATGGAAATGTAGAACCACCACAACATAAATCCCTGGACAAGGGGGTGATTCACTTCTTTGGTATTTTAAGTGTGACTTTGTGGCTCCTTTATCTTCCCTCCAATGCAGTGTTCCTGGGTTCTATTAACACACTTCTACTATTTTCTTCTTAGTAGAGACTGACCTTTATTTTTCTTCCCTAAGCTCCTGTATTGTATAGAAAACCTGTGTAGCCATTTTTATTATTCACAGTATTCTGTTTTAGTCTCGCAGTATAAACAATGGATTTGAAGTGACTTTAGTGTAGGTTGATAACACACAGCATAAAAATGTCCCCTCTCTGAGCCTGCAGCAATCATGTTTTTCTATACCATCCCCAGCCTTTAAGAAGGTTTGCTGTGACCCTCCATACTATACCAGAGCTCCATCTCCTATTGTGCAGCCCTCTGATTTTGGAAGGATTATTAGAGGCACAAATATGGAGCAGCCAGCCACACGCATCACTCACTACATCGATGTAGTGACTTATCTATTGACACCTCTCGAGTAAATTTGGTCCTCTTTAAAATGAAAAGATGGATGTGAAAGTTAGTGATTAAGTTTCACAACCAACTGGCTTACTGTAAGCAATGCACTTATTGCCTATTTATTCTCTATTAAGAAAATAAATGTTCTCAGTTGTCAGGGTGGGAAATTTAGGATTACAATAACCATAAGTGATTGCGTATGAAAATGTGAGAAACAGATTTATTTCCACTTCAAATTGCCCAGAATAGGCTGACATATAACTTAGCATGCTTTCTTGTTTGTAGTCTAGACAGAATTTTCAGTATAAAAATTTAGTGATTTACATAATTACTAATATGTTTAAAAAACATCGCATGATGATCCTACTGAAATTCACTGCCTAGTTGCTTTTCTCCCCTGGCCTTCTTAATGATTGCTCACAGTACGGAACTTGTTTGAAATACTTTTCAGCTTGTTTAAAATTATCATGCCTCAACCCAAACACTGTGGACATCTGAGAGAAAGCACTTTGTAACTTCTAAGTGGATAGAGATAATATTTATGATAAAAGTCTAGGTTGATCACAGGAAAAGAATACAGAATAATTGAATTAAATGAAAATCATGCCTCAGGAAACAGCAACTTTTTATTATAAACGTAGAAACCAGGAGAAGCTGAGAAAAACAAACTTCATTTTTGATCCTCTTTTCAGTTAAAATTTTATTTTATATTTTTGTCAGCATATACATTAAATGGTAGTTAAATTCTTAAAGCTGTATTTTTTCCCCTTGCACATGAAGTGGACCAATGTCTGAAATAGAAGGATAAAACATTTCCTTTCATCATTCAAAAAAAAACCTTAATATTAGGTTTATGTTACATTGCGCTGTTGGCCAATTCTTCCTGATTACTTTAAAATTATAGCTTTTCCATGATAATATGCAACTCAGCATCTTCTCTGCGGAGCAGCAAGTTTGCATTGATAACAGAACATACCACTATTAACGCACTAAATTACAGCTCTTTGGCCTTGTCAATACACACACATTATTCCAGTTATAGAGAAAAGCAAGAATGTTTAAAGTCTCTTCCAGCTGGAACATTCTGTGAACCTATGAAAAGCAAGTTCTCTGTGCCTCATCCCATATTGGTTTGTACGATGCTGCCTATAAGAGTCTAGTCAACTGAACAATGTCTTGCTTGTTGGGTAAATGAACGTGTGACAGAACATTAAACTTCATGTTACCACCTTACAGCAAAATGAAGATAAAATGCCGAGAATGTTATTGAGGAATGAATTAAAAATTAAAGTCCCATCTACATACTGTGAAAAATAGCTACTCTGCACTCAAGAGCTCAGCTGTTTGTTTCTTTCTGTTTGTTTGTTTAATTCCTTGTTGTTGAAAGTATTACATATGTCTCCTTTTCTCCCCAGTGTCTTCTCCCAGCCCACCCAACCCTCCAGCCCAGGACTTCACCCCCCTATTGTCTGTGTCCATTATATGCATACAAGTTCTTTGGTTGATCTCTTACCGCCCCCCCCCATCTCCTCCCCGCCCCATCCTCCCCTGTCTTCCCCTCCCTGTTCGATGCTTCTATGTATCGGGATCTATTTTTGTTCATCACTTTATGTTGTTCATTATAGTACACAAATGAGTGAGTTCATGTGATACTTAGCTGTTTGTTTCTTAAGGTAGCACCGGTCAGCTGTGTTGACTCAAACTCCACTTTCCTGTGCCTTTGGGGAAGTGGGGGAGGCAGAGAAAATGGTCCACAGGCCTCAAAGGTGATATTTATCACAGAGCTGAGCCTGCTTCTGGTTGGTTTCCTTTTGCACTTCCTTTAGAAACATGGGAGCAGAGCACCACCAGCCAATTTGCTAATGTCCCTGGGGCAGGTAGCTTCCACCTAATTCCTGTGTGTTTGTTCACTTCCTCTACTCCAAGTCTCAGTAAAGAGGCTTACTTACTGCAGGAAGCCCAATACTGTGTCTCAGGTTGTGCTTGCTTACAGCAGATATTTAAAATTAATTTGTTTATGCATACGATTTACATATGTCTATATAAAAATATTTTTAGGTGAACTTATTTTATCCTTAAATTTCTTGTCATAGTTTTGGGCTTTATTCATTACTCTCAGATCTATAACTAGGGCAAATATAGTAAACAAATAATAACATCTATTACTAGTTAAAGTCCCATGGTGTTTACTATGTGTCAGGCACTGTTTTAGTTATTTTATATATTAATTTATCTAATTTTCCTAATAACAGAGTGAAGGATCCCATTATACAGATAAAAAACTGAGGCACAGTGAGAGTAAGTAACATACAAGATTACAAAGCTCTAAGTGAGGGAAGCAGTTTGATTCCACTGGCTTTGTTCTACATAGAAACTGTGGAGATTTACCATGGGCTCTGCAGCACTTTGCAAACCTCCAACTAGAATACTCAGTGACCCTGGCTAAGTATATATGCTGTGAATACAGATTTTGCTAGAATTTGACCTATTCCCAGATAGAGTTCTGCAATTCTTCTGTTATTTACCTGTCAAATCCTCACCTCGAATTTTGGTTAAAGGATAGATCATTCTTGTGGTTGAACTCTGTAGCTATTTCATCATATTTTCTATCTCATTTATGCTCCTAACGGTCTTCTGATGTAGGGACTCCTCTCAACTTTTCAGGGACATATAAGGCCCAAGAAGATTAAATAGCACCTTCAATTTAGATTGTGCTCTTTCTCCTCATCCCAGCTTAGTCGCTTGGTTAGAAAATCAAGCTCAAACCAAACTATTCATTTTCTAGACCAAATAATTATGCCATTTGAATTTCTTTTAAACATCCGGGTTAACTTGTAATGTATATAAAAAGCAGTAAATCCTTTTGAAGTTTCGCTGGCTCAAAAAATAGAACCCCAAATTGAAGAGGTTCATTAATCACTAGTTTTATTCCCACACCAATGTAGAGACAGAACTGAAGAAAGAATACAAGTGTACTTTCCTATTTGCTTATGTTTCCTTTGAAAATTGTGAGGTTATCTCTAACGAAGCACTATAATTTTCTCAACAGTTAGAAAAGTATCTGTGGAATAGAGATCTTGTTAGCAGTAGGGAAGGACTTCATTTCTAAGAACATGAGCCAGAAAACAAACAAGAGTCTGTTGGCAGCATTGGGTTTAGTGCCCAGATAACAGAGGCAGTGCCCTGTTATGTAGGGTATGCTAGTTATCCCAACTTTTGTGGATATTGGCATTTCTTCGAGGGAGGCAGCCAACATCTATGGTGGTTTTGTTGGTATTAAAAGATTAATAAGTTGGTCCTGGTTTATGGTAACAGAAATCCATGCGGAAGAAACTAAATGTTTCACTGTTACCATAGCCTCTAAGGTGCAATTGGCTCTGGAATACCTATTAATTATTTAAAATAACATCATAAAAATGTATTAATTCGTGCTCCAATAAAAACTGATGTTGGGTAAATGTGAACTTATTAATGATCTTGTTGCTAATAATGTAAATCTGCAGTTTTGGTCCAAGTCTCTGTTGGAACGGAGGCCCATCACACTTCATAACTACTTAAAAAAATAGCTGCAACAAGAAAAGTTCAGATCTAATTGCTTTCATTCAGAGGATATTTTTCCACCTTAAAGGCACCTGGCAACAAAGCTCCCTACTTTATGTGGTTTTCACAATAGAAATCAAAAGGAAATTTATTATTGTCTGATACTCTCTCAGCAAACTCCCTTACTCTCCTATCCTCACTTGTCTTTCAATCTCTTATTCTGTTATTCTTGTCATCTCCTCTCCACTCCATTCCAAACTTCCTCAAAGTGATATTAACCAGGAAAGACAGAGTGGGGCCTGGCCGGTGTGGTTCAATGGTTGAGTGTCGACCTATGAACCAGGAGGTCAGGGTTCGATTCCTGGTCAGGGCACAAGCCCAGTTTGAGGGCTTAATCCCCAGTGCGGGGCTTGCAGGAGGCAGCCAATCAATGGTTCTCTCATCTTTGATGTTTCTATCTCTCTCTCTCTCCTCTCTGAAATCAATAAAAATATATTAAACCAAAACAAAACAATACCATCTGCTCAATAGGCCCTTAGTGTAAATCATACTGTTATTATGAATCTATCTACAAGCTGTGCAGGGTGGGGCAAGAGTAGGTTTACAGATGTTCGCATGGAAAATAATACAATAATCAATAAGTAATAATACAAGAATAAACTCCATGTTTTGTGTACTCACAACTGTAAACCTACTTTTGCCACACCCTGTATATACTTAGCCCACTTTGTATACCTTTTCTCTATGTCCTCTAATATCAGGCTTATTGATAAACTCTAATTCTTCCAGCAGTTCTTGCTATCATTCAACATACTTTTTTGGGGTCTTAACCATCTTTTTTGGTTTTTGTTTTTTAGACAAGTTTTCCCTTCCCTTTTATATTCTTTCATCTGGCCTCCATTCTTGGTCCATTCTATCTCCTGCATAATTTACTATGTTCTTTGTGTCACCCATGAGTCAATGTTAACCTTCCCATGTTACACGGCTTACAAATAGGCATTCAGGAGATAGAAACAAGAAAGTCAGAGAAAAGAATGAGGAGGTTCTTTTAGATACTGTATAGGTGTGCTTTTTACCAAATTTACACATATTTTAAAAATAGGGTAAATAGAAAACATTTGATTTTTATCAGTCATTGGTAATTAATGTCCAGAGATGAACTACAGTATATACAGTATAATGTTTAGCTCCTGGGCAATTTTTCCACAAGAAAAACTGTAGCATTTGATAACTATCATTTCAACAAACAAAAGGTTTCCTAATATGGAAAGGTATTCTGTAGTGTGAAATTAAAGCACCAGGTGTTTGTACAGAGTGCCACAGAACATACATGCAGCCTGTTTATTCCTTGCACAACTCAATATACTGAAATATATTTATGTTAAGATATTGTTCATTAACATATTTATGTAATGAGTTATCTCTTCCTTTATAATAGAGTCTTCAGCAGACAGGTGCTGGCCAAAATGCAGCCTCCATTTCTAAGCCATGAGTGTTGGGTGTGGCCATGAAGCTAAGTTCTAGCACATGAAATATGAAGAGAAAAGAAGCATGTACCGCTCGGCCAGCATGGCTCAGTGGCTGAACATTGACCTATGAACCAGGAGGTCGAGGTTCAACTACTGGTCAGGGCACATGCTTCCTGGTTAGGGCACATGCCTGGGTTGTAAGCTTGATCTCCAGTAGGGGGCGTTTAGGAGCCAGCCAATCAGTGCTTCTCTCTCATCATCGATGGTTCTCTCTCTCTCCCCTTCTCCCTTACTCTCTGGAAAAAAAATAAAAAAGTGTGCACCTTCTGGGCCCGCCTTCACAAGAAGTGTGGCCATCCCCACCTTTCTTCCCATGGACTTGAATATGGATAAGGGCTCCAGGTGGCAGAGCAGTTAGATAAAAGGCGTCTAAGGCAGGGGTGGGGAACCTTTTTCCTGCCAAGGGCCATTTGGATATATAATATTCCCAGGACATACAGAATTATCAACTTAAAACTTGGCTTGCTGTATTTGGTCAAACATTTAATTAACTCATCCCTAATGCCTTGACAGGGCCAGACCAATGATTTCACGGGCCTTATATGGTTCATGGGCGGGACATTTCCCACCCCTGGTCTAAGGTTTTAAAACATAGAGCCTACACCTGGATCCAGAACTGCTTATATACAATTATTATGTGTGCGTGAGAGAAAGATGTTCAAGGCACTTTTATGCTGGTTTTCTGTGATGGCAGGCCAATCTGTAGCATAAATGATACAATTTAGTTTATCGTTGGAATATGAGGTTTGTGTTCAAATGTGCAATTAGGTGTCTCCTCAAAGTTCAGATCGTGTTTGCATTATCTTTTGGAGTTTATTTTGCTTTGTAATATGGATTATGTTTTATGTGAGCAAATGAAAATCTGTTCATACATTTGTGTAACTATTATGGTTATTCAAAAATTTGGGAACTATTTAAATAGCCTCCAGAGAAGACTGAATGTTGGACTCTCTTTAATTAGTAAACCACCATCAAGAACAAATACACTAGTTCTCTAAAAAAGGTTTAACCTCAAGTCTTGCCCTACATATTTTCCATCTTCACATCTCATTTGGTTTACAGAGACCACTTCTTAGACTGTCCCTCCTCCAGATTGCTTTGGAATTTGTCTCTGAGAATTGCTCTTAACCAGCTGCCTTACCCCAAAGACCCACCCACACCCTATAAGCTCTAGGCCTATGCCACACAGCCTTCTGGAGGGCTCTTTCTAATGTCTGCTCATAATCTATTTGGTTTTCCTTTGATTTCAGTGGCTTTGCTTCAATGATATATTTCATCATACTTAGGGGAATTGTTAGTTTAAAAAGTTAATATTTACATATACTACAAATGCAGTCCTCTCCAATGGAAACTCCTAAAAAAATAGACGTGTGGCTATCCTGATGGCAAAAAAATCATTGGAAAACAAAGAAAAAATACATCATATAATACAATAAATGCCTGCCAAGATTTATAGGTTTCCAGAAATGATAATTGGGTGCTATTTCAGTACATTCTGAGGATCACTCTTTTACGCTGTTTTTGTTTTCAGTTTTTTTTCCTAGTATTAGAATCTTGATTGAATGCTGACCCCAAAAGAGCAAACCCCCCAAAACTCATGCTCATAAATTCAGTGAAGGGTTTGGTTCACTCACACGACCGTCAGATAATGAGCTGATTAAAGTTCTCTAACTAAAATTTTATTAGCTCAAGTTCTATTTCACCTTTCCAAGCTCTAATCTTAAAGCTGTCAGCATAGCTACAGCCAACAAATAGTATAAATGATACGGACAATTAAGCAAAATCTTTTCCGAATCTGGCACCCAATACCTTAGGCATGAAAATGTGTCTCACCTGTCTCTCCAAAAGGCTTACTGTTTATATATATAATTGATTTTTTTACAGAGAGGAAGGGAGAGGGATAGAGAGTTAGAAACATCAATGAGAGAGAAACATCCATCAGCTGCCTCCTGCATACCCCCTGCTGGGGATGTGCCCGCAACCAAGGTATATGCCCTTGACCGGAATTGAACCTGGGACCCTTCAGTCTGCAGGCCAATGCTCTATCCACTGAACCAAACCGGCTAGGGCAAGGCTTACTGTTTTAAACTAGATGCACTGGCATTAGGATTGAGTAGTTGATTGAAACTCTTGTTGATATTTTGAAAAACTTTAAATATTTGTTTCCATTTAATAAAAGTAATTGTAAACATGATAACTAGATAAAGGATTCTTTGGTGCCCTTAAAAGATGCTTCAAGTCGTTTGTATATCTTATATTATATTTTTGTACTTCCATTAGTTATATACATTTCACCCACAACTCTATGGCCTTTTATAAAGGTTATATAGGGTAAAAAGTGAAAATTCCCTGCTTCTACCCTTTTGATTCTATTGTCTTAAAGTAACTGCTATTAACAATTCTGTGCCTGTTTAGCTAGGATTTGATGTATTCCTATTTAGTCATATACCCCAGCCTATAATTATATAAAATCTATGCCTATATCTATATGTCATATATATATATATATCTGCATCCTCACATTTTGTCATATAAGGTTGAGATATGCTATACATATTGCTCTTCCACTGTCATTTTCCAGATATACTATGTCATGAACATCATCTTTCAGTTAGTGCACATGGATCTCATGCCATCTTTTTAATGGTTGCATAGCATTCTAAACTGTACCCTAGTTTATACATAAAATTTTATTATTAACTATGGCATATGCATGTCATTATAAGCAATAATTAAACATTATAGGTAGAAATCAGTTTTTTTCTTTTTTGCCAGTAATACACAATACAATTATGAACATCTTTGTGCATATATTTTTTTATGAAGTTGTTTTATTATTTCTTTTGGTAAAGTGCTAAAATGGCCAGTTGCCAATTCAAAGGTATTTTAACTCAGCAATATCAAATAGAACAAAAATTCCTACACATTTTGATTCTAGAGGCTTCTCCTATGACCATACTTTTCCAGAGTAAATTCCAAACATAAAATTTTGTTATTAAAACTGTTTATTACAAGGCATTGCAAATGAGTTGTAGAGTCAAAGTAAATGTTCCACCAAATAATGCTATAGCACTCCAGAATGATGAAGTGCTTAAAATAGAGTATTTAAGTTAGAACTTGTAAATGGGATATAATTACAGCTCTCATACTGCAACCATGCTATAGTGACACGTCCAAGAGCAAATTCTTCCCAGCATTCTTAGAATCGATATAAATGTCCAAGTGGTGAGCATATGTTTCTGGAATGTTTAATGTTTCTGTCGACAGTTGGGCAGGGTTTGTCTTATTTTCGGGGAGCTATGTCATAGGTCGGTTAATACCTTCTTATGTCATTATTGCATTCCCTCCAACAGATTTGATAGGGTATATGGAAATTTCTGAAAAGGTGAGCTGAGCATTCCAATCTGAACAACTTTATGGAGCATTAGCATTTTGTTACACCTTATATAAGGCAGGAAGAGTTGGCCAGAAGCACAGAATGATCTGCTGGCATATAACTGGAGCACCGTGATCTTTGCTGCAAAGTGTTTGACTTCACTTAAACTGACTTATGACATGTCACTGATCTAGTTTGTTAGCGAAACCACAGTTTATGGAAACCAGATTTCTTCACCATAAAGAGAGTGGGAGATTTTTATTCCTCATGGTAGATAGCTCAGTTGAACAGAACTGAGACCATTAGCTTTGTTAGAATGGCAATTATGGATTAATATTATATTGAAAGAGGGGCAAGGATGTCACACTAAAGTGTCCAATCTGCATTGTTTTGCAATGGGCACATTGGATTTATAGAAGAAATTGTATTTATATTTACATCAGGATTATAGAGCACTACATTGTGGGAAGATTTTTGGAAAAATCCAAAAAACAAGGCAAACTTTGTTCAAGAGTTCACTAACTAACCCATGCTTCATGTAGCCCCACTCAAATCCTTGCTTCCCTCACCCAGAAATTACTTAGGGGAGCATGGCATCTACAGGATTAGTCAGGGGCCTGGGCATAAAAAATAATTTCAGTTATTAGCCCTTTTGGGTCAAGAGTTAAAGAAAAGTTGATAAACCCATTGATAACAAATGTGCCAGGATAACATTTAAAATAGTATCAGCATATTTTGGGGGCAGGGGTACTGTTGCCTTTATATATATAAAGGGGTCATTTTTTAATATGTAATTTATGCCATTTTTCTTTGATAAAATATGCTTTTCAGAGGGAAAAGGAAACAAGCCAAATAAATGTTATTAAATTAAAAAATAGAGTCACTCTTTAGATGGGCTTTGAATAGTGAGCTTTCTCATGGTATTTAATTCCAATGAAGAAAGTGAAACCAATTCTGTCTTCAATACAGTCCCAGAACAGATTGTTCATAAACCATTATAAATATTATTAGTCAAATGGATAGGTTATTATATTTTAATTTTTATATATTTTGATGGTTTCCCCAAGAAGATACTCTTTGAGTCACACAGCTACATCATAGGGGAAAAGAAACATCTACATATCCCTTTCATGCTGCCAAAATAATAAGTGATGGAAACAAGGATATTTACAACATTCCAAAAGCTAGATAATCTGCACATGTGTCTTACCTTTCTCTTGCGAAGTCTGACCTGATTATCGGTGGGTTCCTGGGTGGTCAGAGGTTCCTTTAAGTGTAAACACTGCATGCCATCTCCCGAGCTGACCTTTGGAAGACTTTTGTTTTGATGTTCTGAGAAACCACTCTTCTGCAGGCCATTTTCAGCGGACATTCCACCAGGGCAGGAAGGAGGCTGCAGAAGGCAGCCCCCAGTATCTGCTTTTGATAATGGCAGTCCTCTGTCTGCACAAGGACTAGCGAAAAACTCATCTTGTACTACACAGCAGGTGTTTCTTTCATGTTCCTCCTTAGGGAAGTCGGGTTTCCTTCGTTGCTGAGCAATTACAGCAGAATTAAGCAATTGCTTCTCAGGCACAATATCTTTCACATTCAACGACTCACATACATGTATTTGGGATGCATCTTTTATTTCACTTAAGCTTATATCATTACAAAGCTCCAGGCTTTTGCTTATAATGTCAATAACTTTCCTCTCCCCACTTTCTTCCACGAGTGCTAATTCAGCTCCTCCAGCCACTCCCCAGGAGTTGTAAGAATCTTGGTTTCTTTCCGTGATAGGCAGCGTCTTGACTAAGGAGCCTGCTCCTTTGACGCTATGTTGGTCTGAGGTTTCGTGCCCTTGGGAAGTTAAAATCTGTTTATCATCTGTAAGACATAGATCAGAATCGGTATCCTCATCAGAAACATGCACTAGTGTTTCCGTGCTGGCTTCCAGAGAAAGAAACTGATCTTCACCTTCCTGGCTGTCACTTTCATCCACCTCCTTTGAAATGTGACCCATTGGCCTCCCAGGAAAATCTCTCAGCTCTGATGCATGGCAGCAGTCTGGTAGTGAAACACACTTCTCTTTGCGGTCCGCATTTAGAGTTGCATCTTTTTCCATACTTGCCTGCAATCTGTCAGCTACTAGTCCATGATGACATGCTGTGTTATGATCATCAGAACTAAAAGGCTGTCCCATCCATTGGGTCACATGTTCTTCCCAGCTTCTCTTCCTGATAGCTACAGACATGTCATTGTAGTTTAACAACAGATACAGAAATACATTCCATGTGAGACAAAAAGAGATGGAACTTGATGAAAGAACTTCAAATTTGCTGACTGAAGAAGACAGTGAGTTTTCTCATTTCACCACCTATTAAAAAATTTAAAAATATATATATAGTTCAGGACATGATTCTAAACTGAAAATATAACTTGGAAAAGAGAGCACTTAATCTATGCTAGAAAGATTAAATTAGAGAGTTTATAAAATTTCTGTTTAATAGCTTTAATAGTATTACTTCTTTAAGAAGCAGCTTGATATAAGGAGAAAATTTCACATTGGATATTTATGAAAAAAATCATTGACAGTATTTTAAAATGCAGCTGGATTGATCAATCTATTAATGAATAAAGATATAACTATTGGACATTGAAAACTTCAGTAAGAAAATATTTGGATTGCAATACTTGATAAAATTCACTGCAAGAAACTTGTTGTTCTAGCTTACATGCTTTCCTCATTTAGTTTTGTGAACACAAGTCTTGACAGAAATCTATTTTCTGTTTGGTTTGAATTTCAACAAAGGCCACTAGGGAACTGTTCATGCAAAATCTGAGCTATAGAGACAGCATTTGTAATGTATTAGTGTGTGAAAGAGCTAATACAGATCCCAAACTCTCAGGATGTATTCACTCCAGGGAGTGACTAAGAAACATGAAATAATCCAGTTTAGCTCATATTAACACATAATTCATGGATAAGAAAGCATAGCACATACCATTTACAATGCCTCAGGATAAATACATTTACATGCATAGTATTCCCGCTACTAGCTAGCTAGCTAGCTAGCATTATTGAGGCTAAGAGAAATTCAATAACTTGTTCACAGTTATAGATACATCTAGGAAGTAAGCCAGTAGTCAAACTAGGCCCTGGTTCTAAGGCCAGGATGACATAGCCAACACATTCATTGTCTCTGCGCAATGAGATCCTACCTCCACCCCTTCCTTCCACATATCTGTAGTATGTATAAAATCTAAACTCCGTAGGCAGGAATTCAGGGGAACCAAAAGGAAGATGTGAGCCTGATAAGGCGATTGGGATAATTCTTCAGAAATTTCAGTCTCTTTGGCTTGCATGGAGTTTAGTTTGTGTACTTCTGTTAGAATTCAGTCATAAAAATTTAAGTAAACAAGAAAACCAGGCATAAGATAAGGTCAGAATATAAACACATTCCTGGTATCCATACTTTTAACCTTGAATTATTCAAACCCTTAGTTAAAGGAAACAAATTATACCAGTGTAAACTCAGCCTTATAAAATGTTGTTCCGTAATGAAAGCAAATTCATGGACTGTAAAAGAAAAATCCCATTCACAAAGCAGACACTTCTAGTTCTGACTCCACATAGGGTCTTGCAGCACATAACATGGATTGGCTTATTGATTTCAACTGTAAACAAGATTAACTGCTGTGCTGGTTTTGGGTCACTTCAGGTTATTGAAAAGGACTGACTCCTCACCAAAAATTTCAAGCTATTCTGACTAAGCTCTAAGCACATGCCAGAAAGGTAAATATTCCCATCCTGTGAAGACCAGTGAAGGTAAGGAATGTACTAGAAATTGGTTCCTCAGCTTGACCAAATACCTTTCTGGATACTAGTTGGTGCCTCAAAGGTCTGTGATCATCTTTGAAAATGGTCAGCGTTCCCATTTTCCGTGTGGGCATCCATTCTCCACACAAAAGAAAACAGAAAGACCCCGAATCCCACGCACAAGGCATTACGGTGTGGGAGGCTACAGAAAGTGGAAAAGACGCAGATGCAGGTCAGAAAAAACTTGCTTTTATGGGCAACTTTGGGTTGTAATAGGGAGGTTCTGTTTTAGATGCTTTCTTTCCTTTATTTTTATCCAGTGTAGAAAGAGAGGGCTAACTTAAGAAACGCCAAGTGGTATTACTGTGTCATTCCTAAGCCTCATTTACATTTCAGTTGAGACTGAATTCTGGCTTCATTTCTTTTACTAAGTTTTATTAACCCCTTAGAGAATCGATTATACTAAATTTTGCCTTTAAGACCTTATCTTAATATTAACTAACTTATTTTACTCAACCTTGGCAAGTATGTAAATATTTTTATATCATCAAAGGGAGACAGTTCAACAAGTTCTGAGACAATCTGGCTACAAAGAAAGATTATAAATTAGATATACCCAACATAGTATTAATTACTCTGTCCTAATTTCTAACCTAGGTTTTTTTGATTATTTTCAAATTATTGCTGTGAATGTACATTGTCATTTCTTTCAAGAAAAATGTCCTTATTATTGTTATGACAACCATCACTACATTTTGAGTGCTCCCATAATATCCTGTGGTCTGATAGATTTAAAAAAAATTATCTCTACAAGCTTTTTTATTCATACTTCCTATTTAAATTCTGAGTTATAACATTGATGGTTAAAAACTGCCTCCGTGATTTAAAGGCTGAACAGAATATTAATAAGATGGAACACTGGATTCTTTTCAATCATGTCTCAGTGTATTGGCCTCATTTTCTAAGTCATCAGAATTGATTAGAATCCATCCTGCCAGAAGATGTGAAGTCTTTGTAAAAGTTCTGACTTTCCCTATGGACCACCTCATCAAAATGCCTTATTTAAAATTATATTTCTAGCCTGGCCGGTATGGCTTAGTGGTTGAGCCTCGACCCATGAACCAGGAGGTCATGGTTCAATTCACGGTCAGGACACATGCCCAGTTACGGGCTCAATCCCTAGTAGGGGCTGTGTAAGAGGCAGCTGATAAATGATTCTCTCTCATCATCGATGTTTCTATCTCCTTCTCCCTCTCCCTTCTTTTCTCTGAAGTCAACAACAACAAATAAAAATTATATTTTTAACTACTGACTACTTATTTTATAAATTTCTAATACATTTTTTGGGTAAACCTTTTTAGGAAATTTCATTCAGAATGAGCTCAGCTGCTGAGGATTTGGATGAAGGATCTGGAAAAGTATAGGTCATTCCAGGGTGTTGATTTTATGAAGTGAATTTCCATGGGGATTTTTCACTTCTTAAATGCATGTGTTCAAACACCACTGTATTAATATTACAAGAGACTGCATGTACCTCTAATTATGTAACATTTCTGAAAAATAATTGCAAAATGTCCAACTTTACTGTTTGTGATATGAGTGCATAGGATGTTTAGATACAAAGTGATTTCAAATGATTGTTTCGGCTAATTTTGTAGCACTAACACTCCATAAAATAAGTACTTTATAGCATATAGAATTTATTTTTAAATTAATTGTAATTGCACTAAAAAGTAACATCAAACGAATACATTCTATTGAGAATCACTGACATATATCTGATATCAAATGATCATGCTTTGCCTTGAACTTATTGCTGATATAAACACATACCTTACTTTTTGGCCTGGTAGTGAATTGTCCCTAAGGAAGAAGAGCCTGGTGATAATCACTCCTGGCCATTCTATAGCCTGGGAGAACATGATAAAAATGAAGGACTTGTGGCTGAAATCAAGTTGGCCGTACTGTAGAACTGATGGCAACACTGCCTGCCCATCATCATTCATTCACAAATGTTTATTCTGTGCCATAGACATTGTGCTAAACATCGGGACTATAAACCTAAGTAATATACTGTATTCTACCTTTCCTAAAGAAGCTTACAACTTTATGGTAGAAACTCATGTAAACAAGGATAATAAGGTCTCACATGGCCACAAATGCCACAGAAAATCTAACACAGAGGAGGGGGGTCATTAACTCTCCCTCCTTTTTGCTCTCCCTCTTCCCTCCCTCCCTCCCTCCCTCCCTTCCTTCCTTTATCCTTCCCTCCCTCCCACCCACCCTCCTTCCCTCCCTCCCTTCTCATTTTCTAAATCATTTGAATTGACTAGAATCCAGATTGGGAAGTCTTTGTAAAAGTCCTGACTTTTGCCCTAGTTGGTTTGGCTCAGTTGATGCAGGGGTCCTCAAACTTTTTAAACGGGGCCAGTTCACTGTCCCTCAGACCGTTGGAGGGCTGGACTATAGTTTAAAAAAAAAAACTATGAACAAATTCCTATGCGCACTGCGGGCCCAGGACGAGTCGGCTGCTAAGCAGGACAGGCAGCGGCACCCGGCGGGCCGGATAAATGTCCTCAGCGGGCCACATGTGACCCGCGGGCCGTAGTTTGAGGACGCCTGATAGAACATTGGCCTGAGGACTGAAGAGTCTCGGGTTCGATTCTGATCAAGGGCACATGCGCTGGTTGCGGGCTCGATGCCCAGTAGGGGGCATGCAGGAGGCAGCCAATCAATGAATCTCTCTCTCTCTCTCCTTTCTTCTCTGAAATCAATAAAAATATATTTTTAAAAAAAGTCCTGACTTTTAAAAGTCTTTGTAAAAATCATTTCTTTCTTTCTTCCTTTGTCCGTTCCTCCCTTCCAAGTAGTGTTGGTTATGGTGCAAACATTAGATAGGGCCTCTAGAGGAGGAACCCCCCGAATGAGGCCCTCTGTGGGAAATTTCCTGCTTCCAGTACATCCAGGTCAAATGGGAATTGAGATGTATTCCCTACTCTATGTGCGAAGTATTTTTCTTTTTGGCTTCAGGTTTTTACTATTCTAGAATCACCTCTTTAGAAAAGATAGCAGAAGCATCAATAAGCTCCAGAGAATTACTTACAACTTGAAAACTCATTGGTCACACATTGGAAACACATTTCTACGGAGCATTTCAGAGAAAACTAATGGGAGAAATTTTTCAAAGGAAAAGAATGCCAGATAATTTCTCAGAACTAATGAACTTAGTTTTAAGATTGAAGAGAATCCATTGAATATCCAATAATACAAAGAACAGAAATAGATCACACCATGAAACATTATTGTGAAATTTCAGAAATTTAGAAGTAAACAAATGATGATAAATAAATATTATCAGAGAAAGAAAAAAGAAATTACTTATTAGGTATTGGGAATCTGAACAATGTTAGATTTCTTAACACTGTATATAAGACAGGTAACGATTGGTTGCCTCCTGCATGCACCTGATGGGAGATCGAACCCGAAACCTGGGTATGTGCCCTGTCTGACAACAGAACCCGCCGGCTCCTGGTGTAAGGGCCAACCAATTGAGCCCACCGGCAAGGGCTACATAAAATGTTTTAAAGAGCGGAAATGTAATGATTGTATACTGCTGGCTTAGCTGTGAGATTTTTTGGTAACCAAGACAATGCAAACAGTAAATACTGACTTAGTAAAGATTATAGACCAACTATTTTCTAAGCATAGAGTTTTCTGGGGGGTGGGGTTAGGGATGGTAGGCAGAATAGTTTCAGAGAACAAATGTTTAATTTTCTATAGTAGGAAATGAACTGATAATGTCTAAAATGGAAAAAAAATAGTGTAATATTGTCTAGAAGTATGGAAATAAATACCAGGAGAAATAGCTATTTTTATTTTTAAGTATTATGCTTCTGAATGCTTTTGCTTGAGATAGGAAAAAAAAGTATCCTATCTATGAATCTCAGAAAGCATGTTAAATAACAATTTAAATTTTAATATGTTCCGGAGCAGGAATTTTAAGACTGAGTTGATGCATAAATACAGTGATGAGCAAAAGTAGGTCTACAATTGCGAGTATGTGAAACACAGAGTTTCGTCTTGTTTATTCTTGTCCTATATTATAAAAGGCTAATATGCAAATAGACCGAACAGTAGAACAACTGAACAACTGGTAGATACGACGTGTGCTGGCCACCAGGGGGCGTGTGCGGAACATGGCGGGCATTGGCTGCAGTGGGATGGTAGAGCAGGTGAGCAGGGGTGCCAGATCAAGGCAAGGTGCCCAGTTGCTGTCATCGGGGTGAGACTCTGGTGGTTACTGAAAATTATTTGCTCCTTCATGCTGTGGTTCCGCCTGCTGCCAGCACCAGCCCCACTCGCACCCGCTGCTGGTGCCCAGCACCAGTCCTGATCACTCGGCGCCATCAGTGGGTGCAAGCTGAGGCTGCCGGCCCTGATTGCCCCTGAGGGCTTCTCCACCTCCCCCTGCTCTTGAGGGGTGATCAGGGCAGCAGCCACTGCTCGCACCCACTGCTGGCGCTGGCCCCAATTGCTCCACGCCATCCGTAGGTGCATGCAGGGCTGGCACCATCAGCGCATGGGAGTGGTGGTGGCAGGAGTGGGGCTGCTGAAGACGGGGCCAGGGGCCGCAGTGGGAGGGGCTGGGCGAGGGCATGGAGGATGGGCTGAGACCCACCCCTGTGCCTACCACAGCCTTGCGACCCACAGTTCCTTTCAAGGTTCAGAAATTCATGCACTGGGCCCTAATCTATAATAATAAAAGTGTAATATGCTAATTGGACTGGACAGCTGAATGACCTTGCAGACATCATTCTGGACATCCTTCCAGATGACCTTCTGGACGATGCTGTGGCGGGGGCCGAGGCAGAGGCGGTTAGGGGCAATCAGGCAGGCAGGCAGAGTGGTTAGGGGCGATCAGGCAGTCAGGCAGAGTGGTTAGGAGCGATCAGGCAGGCAAGCAGGCGAGTGGTTAGGAGCCAGCGGTCCTGGATTGCGAGAAGGATGTCCAACTGCCTGCAGCTGGACATCCCCCGAGGAGTCCCAGATTGCGAGAGGGTGCAGGCCGGGTTGAAGGACTCCCACTCCCCCGCCAGTGCATGAATTTCATGTACTGGGCCTCTAGTATTATATATTTTTCCATACAAACAACTGTAAACCTACTTTTGCTCACTCCTGTATGTTTACATTTTCTCTATAATATATTCAATAGGACCAACCTATTCCCCTTTGTTCCTGCCCCACTCAGCACACACCCCCTCCCACTCACAATTATACACAAACTTGCCTCATACTTTCAGCAAAATAAAGGTGTCAGTTTGGTACTTATTTTTGACCACCAATGTCAGTGCAGTTTTTCATGAGGCTCTTAAGTGATTTCTTCAATGGCTTCCTTTCCTCCTCAACCCTTCTGGGAACTCCTGGAATTCAGGACAGGTATTCTTGGTAATCCTCTTAACTATAATCTTTTAAAAATATTACCTGGATAGAAGTTTAAAACATCGAAAATAATATGTAAATAGAATTAAGTGAGTAAATACATATGAAAAGAGGGATTATCGGTTCTGTTCCAATTTTCTTGGATGCCATACTCTCAATTTTTGAAAAGACAGCAACTGTTTGATTCATTCCTTCGAATGTGGATATCTTGTTTTCTCCTTTCAGAACACAGATGTTATATTTTATTACATTACATTATATTATATTTATTATATTATGTAAAATTCTGAAATATATATATATATAATTCAGAATTTTACATAATATAATAAATAATATATATATAAATCATAATCATATACATATATATATGATTGACCCCCCCTGGATAATTGTTAAACACCTTCACACAATTCCACATATGTAATAGAAGGGAAAATAAAGTCATAATAGTACTGCCGATTTCTCTTTATTTTTTCTACTTTTTCCTTGAGTAGCCAGAGTTACTTCTGGCTTCCCTTAGTGCAGTGGTTCTCAACCTTTCTAATGCCGCGACCCTTTAATACAGTTCCTCATGTTGTGGGGACCCCCAACCATAAAATTATTTTCGTTGCTACTTCATAACTATAATTTTGCTACTGTTAATGAGTCGTAATGTAAATATCTGTGTTTTCTGATGGTCTTATGGGGGTCCCCACAACATGAGGAACTGTATTAAAGGGTCGCGGCATTAGAAAGGTTGAGAACCACTGCCTTAGTGTCTTTCTTCTTAATTACCTGTTCCATGTTAAATTTCTAGGACATGTGCTTCTCCTACTACTCTAAAGTATATAGATGTGTCATATCTATCACGTAGCAAGTTTGCAGTAACTCTAGGAAGGAAGAAAAGATATAAGGGGGAAAATCTTTTAATTAAAAGTAGGTTAAACTCTCTGAAATTCTGTCTTGCAAGAATAGAGAATGCAGCTAAATGAAGAAAAGAACACTTCAATAGCGGCCTGCTTTGTTACTACATGAAAAAAGTCCAGTGAGATGAAGAGAGTGGGGACATCGATAGTGATTTGAAATCTTAATGTATCTTAGCCTACTCCCAAGAAGTCTCCTTTCCACAGAGTGAGTGCCCCAAACACTTGGAATTGAATTAGATAATTAGAGCAGAATCAACAACACGGAAACAGACAGCATCACAGATTAACACAGTTCTTCAAAGGTGCGCTCACTAATGTCAAAGGAAATCTTTATTACAGTGAGTATTTGTGGAGGCTAAAATGAAATTCATTTTTTTATGGAGGTGTCAAAGAAAAAAATTATCTAACAAACTAATTTGGCATCTTCCTGTTAGCCCTAAGTCAATGGCAGCATGCAGAGGATTGCTTTTCATTGCCAAACTGATGTTGCATATACAAGATGCCTAAGAGCAGCAAGAAATCATAGAACAGATACGATTTTTCTTAAATCTTTATGTAAATGTATGGACAAATAGCAAGAAAAGATAATAACACATTTAAAAAAGCATTTCTGAGTCTAGTTATAGTGGCCAACGGTTAGTAAAAAACAATTAGTGCTTTTTCTTTAAAATATTCATGCTACCTAATCCAAATTAAGCTGTGGGAGAGAGAGAAACCTTTAATAATATAATGTAAGAATTTCTCTCCATTTGATTTCATGTAGATTTCCTTTCTTTAGTAGCAGTCTATGTATTACCCCTTCACAAAATTATCCATCTACTTTTAGATCCTTTGCCAAATGTTGGCATTTACTCGTTATGCTTCATTAGCTGTTGGTGGGGGAAAAAAATTCCTGTTAAAATTCTTTATTGGTAATTGTTTAATGAAGCTTACAATATTATATATGAAATAGCTTTCATGCTTTTAGACTGTCTGGAAAACATTAACAATTTTAGTAAATTATAGAATGAACCACCTATAATGAACTAAGTCAGTGGAATAAGTAGTACATCACCTTTTCCAAGAAACACACCCAACCTTCCATCATTTTTTGGTCTTTAGGAAAAAAAATGAAGTGGTATCTACTTAACAACATTCTCTTTAATATTTTCCTATTTTTATGTAAATCTTGCTTTTCCTGAGCTTGGAAAACTTTTTCTCATTCTTAGCTTTCAGAGGCAAAGATATTCCAGGAATCAGGCAAACTTGAAAATTAACTCTGTCAATCCTCTGGAAACAGCTCATCAGAAAGAGCAGGGTGCTACAACATTGCAAGGTATTATTTCCATGGTACCTTCTATTTTTACCTCCAGGTTCCTGCTATTTAACGTAGCCTTAGTAGTTTCTAATTTTCTTGCAGGGAGGAGCCCAAATACTGGCAACGTTTGACTTACCACCACTTTATAGCTCAGTTCCGCGAGGTTTGCAGATTCTCTTAACGTTTTCTTAAGCAACCCACATGTAATTTGAGGAAATCTTGGGACATTTAGTGATATTGCCTGATAGCACTGAGACTTTGCTGAGGGTAATTGGTTTCCAAGAGATCCCATAATTAGCATAATCATGGAGGACAATATTGCATCATGTTTGCAATAATTTCTAGATATCTGTATTTTCTTTGGATTTCCATGTTTTATTTTTAAAAGAGTACACAGTATTCTTAATAATAGTGTCCTGTCCTATGCAGAATTCTTTGAGCATTCAGAACTATAGTGTATCTTAGATATTTCTGCAATTAAATTCATTAATGAATAATTAATCATTTATGGTTTTTTTTGCCTTGATATGTCTTTATCTACAGAATCCCTTATAACCAAAGAAAAGTATTGCCTTTGCTCTGAACTTTTTTCACATGGAATTTTTCATGCAACAGGAAATACCTTAGAGTTAAATTTGATATCAAGAGTTTGGCTGCCTTTTTCTTTGGATGGCACATCAGTATGACCGAAATGATGTTTTGCTTTATTATAAAAAGAGATTTCTCTTCAACAAGGAACATGGATTATAATGCTTTATCAACAGCATGGTGATATGTGGCTTTGCTTTGAGTGCCACTATTTTTAGCTTTGCTATCATTTCTAAGAACACTCTAACAGTAGACACAGTAATCACTAAATATAAATAAGAGATATGACTACATCAACACAGGTGCTCAGATAGCTAGGTGATAATAGGATACTAAGACTTCAGTCATTCAATTAGTTCAGCTTTCACTAAAATTCAGAATATGAAATCATTGGGAACTTGGCTACTTCTGTTAGGTCGGTATCATCCTACCAGGGGTCAATGCCTCTGATGTCAACTTTCTTCCTCTGTATTTAATATCTATAGTTTTCATTTTACTTTGTCATCTGTCTATGTGCATTTAAACTTGGTTTTATAACCAAGTGTTCTTCTCTAAATCCAGTTAATAGTAGGTGCATTAGAAACTTTTGATGATCATGATAATAGTAACAAAAAGCTTCCATTTTTGTGAAGGCAGGATGTCTGTTAAAGAATCATTCCTTCTCCCCTAGCCCCCTGTGATTTGGGTTAGTTACTTAAGTTTGTGTTCTTCGGTTTTCTCATGCCTTAATGGGAATAATAAAAAATTGTTGAGGGGAAAAGAATAATATTGAACTAAAACAACAATGTTGAGCCAATAGTGCATGTAGAACACTTAACTCATGGCATATTGCAAGAACTCACTTGATGCTAAGTGACTTGATGCTGATGCTGATAAAGACAATGCCAATGACTCCTTTAGCTTTTGGTTGATCTTAGCTGCAGAATCCATGGCTGAGTATGAGCTGGATCCATCCCTTGGATGCCCTTGTTATTTCAACATAGATGAGTGATTTTGACCAAAAATGTGAAACACCATGATTCTTTCTTTCTTGATTGATTGATTTATGCTTTTTTAAACAAAATATTTGTTTGTTATACTGTATGCAAAACAATTTTCACATACAAAATCTCATGCGAAACTCAAATGACTTGGTGATGTAAATATTTTCTTTATCTTCCCAACTTTGCCAATAAAAAGCAGAAGCTTAAGGTAGTTACGGGGCATGTTTCAAATCCTAGAGCATCAAGTGATAAAGATGCAAATGAGAGCCAATATTCTGACTGCCCATGGGGCTTTTCAGTACACCATTCCATTTAAATTGTGGAGACTTCACTCGTGCTCTGCTCTCACTGGCCTTGTGTAACTTTTAATTTCAAACTATTTCTGGATGCTCATGCTTCCTTCTAGCTCTTACTGAATTTGTCATGGCATCTTATGAGAGTGTTGTTAACCTCTGGCCTCAGGATCTGATGACTCTTGACAACCTCTTATTTTCTTCCCACTTTAAAAATTATTATCCTATCATTACAGGATGTTTGGGAAAAAAGTTCCACAATGCCTACTCTTCAAGACTGGTTCTGCTTTGCTTTCTTTCCTCTTTCCATCCTATTTATTCCACAAACATTTATTGACAGGCAGGTATTGATAACACCTGACATGGTAGGTATTTCGCTAATTTCTGGGAATAAAAAGAAACACTGAATTTCTAAACTGGTTCTCTGATTTTGCTACTTTCTTCCGATCTCATTTCCATGAACAGGACTGATTTTATCTTTGAATTATTTGAATTGTATTGCTAAAACACTTCAATTCAGTCTAACCCCAAACAACCTTTTTCACACATACAACTAGCTACAGTAGTTTTTTTCTACCCATCTATCTTTTTTGTTTGTTTGTTTTGTTAATCCTCACCAGAGGACATTTCTTTTTTCTATTGATTTTTAGAGATTGTGGAAGGGAGGGGAGAGACAGGAAGAAACATTGATGTGAGAGAGACACATCAACAAGCTGCCTCCCACATGCACCTTGGCGTGAGCTGAGGACAGAGGTACAACTGAGGTACATGCCCTTAACCGGAATCGAACCTGTGATCCCATCCCCACAGTCCATGGGCCGATGCTCTAACCACTGAACAAAACTAGCTAGAGCTCTACCCATCTATCTTAATTAATGTGAAAGTTCATATGCATACTGTTTGCATTGCTTTCCAGCTTTTTTGTGTGTCAGAGTTCCTATGTAATCTTTTCAAGTTCACTTATATACTCTATAATTCACTGACTCAAAAGAAACAATCTTTTTTTAGCTAGGTCTCAAGATCCACATTCCATCTTTATTCTCTTTAACTTCCTAAAAAACGAAGCCCATCTATTTCTCAAAACTCTGTGAACTGACTAGCAATTTAATGCCAAAATAGAGCCATAGAAGTAAATGTTGTATTTCTGCATCCACACGAAATTCAATCTGTAGGTGGGCTTCTCCATAAACCTGTTTAGTTTAAGTCAGTGGTCGGCAAATTGCGGCTCGCGGGCCACATGCGGCTCTTTGGCCCCTTGCGTTTTTAGCAAAGGCCAGCTTAGGTGTACCCTAATTAAGTTAATAACAATGTACCTACCTACATAGTTAAAGTTTAAAAAATTTGGCTCTCCAAAGAAATTTCAATCGTCGTACTGTTGATATTTGGCTCTGTTGACTAATGAGTTTGCCGACCACTGGTGTAAGGGATACACATAGGGGCTTAGCATTCGTGTGGGGGAAGAAGGCATAATACTCATGCCCCTTCCTAAAATCTGGAGATTTTTTACTTTTCCCTCATCCTCTTTAAATCCTCATCTCCTAAATTCTTGATATTTATCTCTATTGATGATATAATTCTCTGACCCAGATCTAGGTTATCTCTCAGGTCTTTGCTGTACTCTAAGACATCTATGGAGAGATTCTCATTGTAAGATACTATTGACTACTGACACCAATTCATTCATTTTCCAAGAAGAAACAAATAAAATAAAGACAAAAGGTAAATTTTAAATGTACCAACTCAGACTTACTTTTGGCCTGTAAGACCCAATCCTCTGTAAGGTTATACCATGCCTAAAAATTCTCCTGTTTTAAAAAATGATAATACCCTTAAGAAAAAAATAGAGTGATGTACTTTCTTTTACAGGCCCTCCAAGAATTATGTAGTCAGTTATACAGGCCACTTCTTTACTGCACTTATTCCTCATTCCAATAATGTAGTGTGGTGACACTGGAGGCATTGACTAGTGTAACTTTTAAATGGTTATGACATCCAATTTGTTTCATAAAAATGAGAGAGAAAAAAAAAATCATTGCACACATTTTCTCTAGAGAAATGGCATGCCCTAGAAATGACATGCATTAGTTTTTATGAGAAAGGCTCTCCACTTGGAAAGTGCTGTGTTTCAGTATGCATAGCAACATATATTGTCACATCTGAAGTATGATACAGATGATCCAGCCAACTCTCCCATTTCACATTGCATTGGTCAGACATTTATTTATGTCCTGTAACAAATTCTGTATTCTGCAGCTAAAGGGTCTTGCAGAAGGCTCAGCGTTGACATAATCAACTAAAGGATTGAATATAAGCTATAGAAGGGAAGATGAAAGGAAGTGGGCTTTTTGGTCCTAGAAATGTACACTTATGTTTTCATATGTCCATTTAGGCTTTTTATAGTTTCACTGAGGAAAAAACCCATAGAACTGGAATGGACTTGCAGCAACAGAAATTTAGGTTAGCTAAGAGAAGGAAAGTCTACGTACGTTAAACCAGTTTCAATGGGGGGGGGTAGTAAAATCTCTGAACATCATTGTTTAGGTAAGTTCATTATGATGCCCTTGAATACAAGGATATGAACCAGACAAGCTCTTTTCTAGCCCTTGTTAAGTAACATACGTTTAAAATTACTGTGATTATTAGCATATGGATTGATTTTCTTGGCATAATCATGAAATGTAACAAAATAGGCACAAACAAGTTACTCCCTTAAAGTGTTTGTTGAAGGCATTATAAATTTTTTTTAAACTTTCATTTGAGAAAATTTTATTACTAAATTTGGTTCTTTTTTAAAATCATTATTTTTCCCCCCACACTGTAACACTGGTGGCAGCTTTTTTTTTTTTTAAATTTTCTGTCTAAAAGTAGACTTCTACTGGACATGTGAATATTTTATTCTTTTTTTTTTGCATATATATTTTATTGATTTTTTACAGAGAGGAAGGGAGAGGGACAGAGAGTTAGAAACATCGATGAGAGAGAAACACTGATCAGCTGCCTCCTGCACACCTCCTACTGGGGATGTGCCCGCAACCAAGGTACATTGCCCTTGACCGGAATCGAACCTGGGACCTTTCAGTCCTCAGGCCAACGCTCTATCCACTGAGCCAAACTGGTTAGGGCTGAATATTTCATTCTGCATAATTATTATTTGAGAGCAGGATGATGTAGTATAAAGATATCTGAACTGTAAGACAGAGTACCGTGGTTCCACTGTTATCTCTTCTACTAACTGGTGGTGTGACCTTGGACAGGTCATTTTTGAATGTGATTCCTTAGCTCCTCTGGCAACCTCATCACAGCATTAGAAGAATGATGTCTTATATTATTTCCTTCCTTGAAATTCTATTCAGGAATTTTATTGAATCATAGTTTACATAAGTCAGTATTTTATATTTTTTTAACATACTTTAAAATAGATTATTTTTATCACACTTTAAAGTCCTAACATGAGTTAACTTGTTAGTGAATAGTTAAAATCCATCAATATAGGCATAGAGTTTAAAAATAATTAGCTAATACAACAAATGGTTACCTTGTAATGGGTAAGAGTTTATAATTACAACACTTAATTTCTTGTGACTCAGCTGTCCAATAGCTCTTATCTTTCATTTAATATGTTTTGGTTTCATCTAATAGATTTGGAAATACACATGGATATTTGTTCCCTTCACATACCATTGTATATTACTTTTATAAAATAATTGGTTTCATTCTAAATATTCAGAAATATAAATATAACAATATGTTATGCATTAAAAATCAATGTCATTTTAGTCATTACTAGATATATTTCTTCATATGTTGCACATTTAAATATTTAAGATACCTTAAAAAGACTACAACCTGGTAGAAATGTAATCTTATGATTATAAACACATGATCAGATTTTCATATAATTGTTGTACTTTCCAGCTGCCTTAAAATAGTAATAATGAATGTTATTGTCATTGGGATTTACTTCAGTTATTCAAAAATATTCACAAAAATCTGACCTGAGTAGTGAATTCAGGGAATTTAATATAAATTAAATCCAATTCTGATATTTAATATTTTAAAACTCAGATTAAATACTACTTAGGACAGGTTACACATTTACTTTTGTTAAAAATTAATGAAACATTTAAGCTGTACATTAGCAGCTTGACCTATGGTTAAAGCTGGTTTGGGAACATATTGAGGAATCCAATCTTCATATTTTAAATGAGACACAAAATATTCTTTGGAGATTCACTATCAAGAAAAGTTATTCTAGTGCTATCTACTCGCCCTGTTGGCAGAAGAAGGGAAATAAAAAGAATTCACTTATACCTCGCACTTATGTGTGAAAATATGCGTTTGTTTCATATTATGCCATGTAACAAGAAAGTTTGTCTTATAGATCTACTGATAAGTTAAGAAAAAAAAGGGGATTAAAAGAACATCTTAGTTTATGGAGGAAAAGAGTCAAGTCTCTCTGGAGCCTATTTTAGAATTGACATTTTGCTAAAACAATTTGACTCACAGTTTTCTACCCACTAAACATTTTCCACTCCTGATTTCATGGCTTAGCTCTAAAACCTAGGAAATCCACCACTTGCTGCAAGAGGCTAACATTTATCCGCATCTTTCTGCCTCTCCAAAGATTGCCTCCACGCGTAAAAATAGATAGTCCACAGCGTCTTACCTAGACAAGGAGGAGCTGCGACGCCAAGGCATGACATTGTTCAATTCTCAGGTTAGCCAAGAAGTCTGTGCCGTTAGTTTCTCCAACATATAAGTTCACATTTCGTGGCTGAGATCATGGCTCTATTCTAAGCAGTTTTGCGCAGTGTGTGATCCTAACCAAAACACCCCCGGCAGCTGGAGGGAGCCTCAGCCGGAGCAGGAGCCTGTCAAGGCGCTCCCAGTGACTTCTGTCTACTGAGCTCAGGCTGATGTTTTGCGAAAGGGGCCTCCACCACCAGGCCCAGATTGCCTGGGAAGCATTTCCTGCCTCCTAGGAGTGTGCATGTGAGAGAGACTGCACGAGGGGAGGGCAGGGGAAGGGAGGGAGAGGGAGCGCAGAGCCCGCCTGGGCGTTGTAGGAGTTCTGATTTTACACAGAACTGAAGTGAGTTTGTCAAAGCTCTTGAGGTGATTAGCTGGAGAGTCATAAAGTCCTAGAGCTTTTTCTAGCCCGAATTGCTTATGAGGGAAAAAGAGAGAAAGAAAACACAGTTCCCGCCCTCCCCTACAGCTTTTCCACTCTATTAAATGTATAGACACAACTTCACCCAAATACCTTTGCAGCTCTCCTTTCAAAAGATCTTTCAAGAGAGCAAGACGAAATTTAGTGTTCATACCGTAATCCTTCTAAATGTGAAATCCTCTTCTCCCCTTCTCAGGCTTTAAAACGCTGCGGCCTTGCATACTATACCTGAGGTGGTCTGTGAGTAAAATCCCAAGAATCCAGGAAAGGGGATGTTTTCTCCAAGAGCTGCCCGACCCCAAGATTCCTGCACAACATTCAAGTAGTTTGTGTCCTGGCCCATGCAGCGTTCCCTCTACTCAGAATCCTCCAGTTACACAAGCTCAGGGCTGGCAAAGCAGAAGACAGACTCCATCTTGATCCTATTACAGCCTTGCTGACATTAACCACTTGCAACTGCTTCCCTCCAGCCTGACAGAGTCCCTGAATCACGTCTCCAAAGCAGCTCACAGTATCTGCGTCCTCCGGCCGACACAAATTTTGTGAACTATCATCTGTTTATCTTTTCTGCTTGCCTGAGCCTCCACTGAATGACTTCCTCCTAGCTGCTCCAGGCTGGGAACTTGGACTACCATTTGGTTTTGATTAAAACCAGACAGCCAACTCGGGAGAATTTAGGGAATAAGCTAATGGAAACAGCAAGTGTGGCTTTAATTAGGGCATCAATTAATAATAGATGTTAGCTTGTCTTAGAATAAGATGACACAGATATAAACGCAGAGGAAGCGCAAGTCATTTCAGCAAAGTTACACCAGTTCTCATTCTCTCATGACCCAGGATTCTCCTTAGGGAAAGTGGAGGGGAAGAAGAGGGAGGTGGCCTTGGGACATCAGGTTGTGGAGAGGCCAGCAGAGTGGCCTCTTTGTTTATAACCAGAGAAACAGGAAGCAGCATCTCTGAGTTTAATTATCTTACTCGGTTGAAATTGCACAGTAATGTCTCACTTCTGTTTTATTTACAAGTCAATGGATTCTTTTGCTATGTAGGACTAAAGCATTCCCCGCCCCCCGCCCCCTTCCCCCGTGATTAGATCAATCTGATTATTGGATCTATGTGTGGTTTGCACATTTCTAGAGATTTCCAATAATGAGAGGAAGGAGAATTTCAATACAGTAAATGAGTAATATATAAAGAGGTACAAGAAATATTAAACCTATTAGCCCTGAGATCCCTACGATACGTCTCTGAAATTATAAGTAGTTTTCATTATTCATGACTATCCTCAGTTGGCTCTAAGTTGTATAAGGGCTGACAGATACCTGGATGTCACAATGGATGGATATCTTTTTAGAGCTCCCTGAGAATATGGGTAGGTGATAACTCAAAGAAGCACAATATTATACTTTCTATTTCTTTTCTTATTAGGAAACTAAAATCTCTCAAAATTAATATAAAGTATGAACTACCAAGAAATTTTAAGTGGCAAGAATAATATATTGTGCATGAATTTGAAGATGAGAAACAATCAAATAAAATTGTAGGCAGAAGCAATTTTTTAAAGTTTATATCAAAATATTACTCATTAAAAATGAGCATTGAGACTTCTTTAATTTAACCGTCAACCATATGGCAAGAAGGAAGCCCATACTTTCATAAATTATTTGAAGTTATTCATCATTATATTCAAAACGTTTCCACTGAAACTATTCCATTAAATCTTTCCAATAATCTTTGTGTGTATTCTTATTTTACAGATAAAGTATTAGAAATCTGTGAAGTGATTTTCTCGCAATCAAATGATAGAAAGTGGCCAACTACACATTGGAACCCAGATTTTCTAACTAAATTTTGTGCTTTTTTCCTCCCTGTCTTTCTTAGCTCCCATTTAATTGCTGTGTGAAATTGGGAAGACTTTTAAAACTCTCTTTTAGATTCCTTTTTAAAAATAGGGACAATTTCACATAATTGGAAAGCAGGATTAACTTTATATACACAAATATTTATAAATTTATATTTATTTCCCTAAGGGCAACACAATAGCAGAATGGAATAAAAATTGATGTAAGTTCTTTCCTAAAATAGCTTTTATATCTCTATCTCTGCCTCTAGTCCTGCTTCAAGTATATAGTAGCTGCTCAATAAATGTCAGTATTCTGCTAATTCTTCTTAGCTAGATTCTCCTCATAAATATTATATCAATCCCCATATAATTCAGCCTTGTTTCCATTTATATTGGACTGAGGAAATAACAGAACCCTACTCACATACATTTATAAATGCCTTTTTAGATATCTAGATACTTTTTAAGCAGTTTCCTCCTTAACATTCTCTTCTTTAAACAAAATAAGGCTTTATGCTTTATCCTATTATTAGAAAGATTACTACCCAAATCTTTAATCACTCTTATTTATTTTTCATCCTTCAATTGCATGATTCCAAACAAATCTCAGAGCTTACTTTCTCATAAAAGCCTTACAAAATATGAGTACAAAGATAAATATTGAGATAATTTTCTAAATATTTAACAATGTCAAGAACATAGCAAATAAGAGAAAAAAAAACTGACCATTGGATTGAACAGTGTGGAAATCACTGTTGATAATGACAGAGAATCATATGGACAGAAGTCATGTTAGCAAGGTTTGAAAGAGAATTTGAGGAAAGGAATTGAAGACATGGGTCAATTCTTTCGAAGTTTTATTGCAAAGCAAAGCAAGCCAATGGGAGGGTAACTGTCTGGGGCCAGGAAAAGCTTTTATTAAGATGGGGGAATAATAGTTCGCAATTAAAAAAAAAATCAGTGTGGTATCTTCCCAAAGGCAGAAAAAAAATTTTGGAGAGAAAAGAGTGGAGAAATGCTGGAGTGAATTTTTGTGTAGGAGAGAGAACTTGAAATCTAGGCGCAGGGACTGATTTTAGCTAGGAGCATGATACATGTGAAGACTAGTGGGTATTAGCCCAGCTGGTGTAGCTAGTGGTTGAGTATTGACCTATGAACCAGGAAGTCAAGGTTCGATTTCTGATCAGGGCACAAGCCCAGGTTGCTGGCTTCTGGGGGGAGGGCGGGGGGGGGGGGGGTAGCAGGGGCGGGGGTGTGTGTGTGTGTGCCGAAAGCAGCCAATCAATGATTTTCTCTCATCATTGATGATTCTATCTCTCTCCCCCTTCCTCTCTGAAATCAATAATAATAATAAAAAAGACTAGTGGATATTAGATATCATGATGTAATTAGTCACTCAGCAAATTCCAGGTAACCACTATTACCGTTTTCACTGCTATTCAATTTTAAATTATTTTGTTGCTCTTAGTCACAAAAAGATCATACCTATAATAAACAATTGATTAAATAGATGGTATAGAAGAAACAAAACTTACAAAATGTGACAGCTATGCCTCTCTGTGTGATTTATTGTATAATTCCCCTTCCTGTATTTCTCTGATGAAACCTGGTCCAGCCAGGTGCAGTAGAACTCCCCCCACCTCACCCCCACCGGCACTGTACATCCCAGTTCTAGCCCTTAAAGTTGCAAAGAAAGGTTTTGCTTTGTGATTCTCTCATCTTACTGTTGTTTTCTAGTTCTGAGACCTTTTGCTAATTTCTTTATTTTTATTTTTTAATTCATCTCTCAATTTTCCAAATTTAGGTTTATTTTTTTATTTCCCATATGTATTTTAATACCTCTATTGAGATTTAATTGATACACAATAAACTGCAAATATTTAAAGTGTATGGTATGATTGGTTTTGACAAATGTTTACACCTGTGATAACATCACTACAATCAAAATAATGAACATCTCTATCACTTCCAAGTCTCCTGTGCCTCCTTGTCATCCTTCCTTTTTGGTCCTTCTCTCCCTCCACCCCCAAGCAACCACTGATCTATTTTCTGTCACTGCAGATTAGTTTACATTTCTGGACATTTATTTACTTGAAATACTATGTATGCATTTTCATCCCTTTTCTTTCACCTAGTGTAAGTATCTGAGATTCACTCATATTATTGCATGTATCAATAGTCCATTCCTTTTTTTTCTTTATTGATTAAGGTATTACATATGTGTCCTTATCCTCCCTTCCCCACCCCCCCCCCGCCCCCCGGTGTCTCTGTCCATTGGTAAGGCTTATATGCATGCATACAAGTCCTTTGGTTGATCTCTCCCCCTTACCCCCACCCTCCCCTGCCTTCCCTCTGAGGTTTGAGGGTCTGATTGATGCTTCTCTGTCTCTGGATCTGTTTTTGTTCATCAGTTTATGTTGTTTATTATATTCCACAAATGAGTGAGATCATGTGATATTTATCTTTCACTGACTGATTTCGCTTAGCATAGTGCTCTCCAGGTCCATCCATGCTGTTGCAAAAGGTAGGAGTTCCTTTTTATAGCAGCGTAATATGCCATTGTGTAGATGTACCACAGTTTTTTAATCCACTCATCTGCTGATGGGCACTTAGGCTGTTTCCAAATCTTAGCTATGGTAAATTGTGCTGCTATGAACATAGGGGTGCATATATCCTTTCTGATTGGTGTTTCTAGTTTCTTAGGATATAGTCCTAGAAGTGGGGTCACTGGGTCAAGTGGGAGTTCTATTTTTAGTTTTTTGAGGAAACTCCATACTGTTCTCCACAGTGGCTGCACCAGTCTGCATCCAGCAGTGCAGGAGGGTTCCTTTTTCTCCGCATCCTTGCCAGCATCCTTGTCATTTGTTGATTTGTTGATGATAGCCATTCTGACAGGTGTGAGATGGTAACGCGTTGTCGTTTTGAGGGATCTCAATACCAGATATCAAGCTGTATTAGTTCATTTCTTTTTATTGCTGAGTAGTGTTACATTGTAGGGATACACCACGATTTCTTTACCCATCACTTGTTAACGGACAGTTGGGACCATAACATTAGAACAAAGTTATTTGTCTATTACCAATAAAGCTGCAATGCATAATCATGTACAAATCTTGGTATGCATGTATTGTTTCATTTCCTTGGATAAAAACTTAGGAGTGAATGGCAGGGCCAGCTGATAGACATATTTTTAACTTTTCCAGGAACTTCCAAACTGTTTTCTAAAGTGGATGTGCCATTTTATATTTCCACTAGAAGTTTCTGAGAATTTTTATTGTTTCACATGCATGCAAACACTTAGCAAGATTAGTTTTTTTTTTCATTTTAGCCATTCTAATAGATGTGTAGTCATGTCTCATTTGCATTTTCCTAATGATTACTAACATTGAGCATCTTTTCCTGTGCTTATTTATCAGTATTTCTTTGATGACGTGTCTATTCAAATTGCATGTCCATTTTAAAAAATTGGGTTGTTGGTTTATTACTGAGTTGTGAAAGATTTTATTGTAGCTTTACAGAAGTTTTGAAATCAAGTATTATCAATATTTCAACTTTGTTCTTCATTTTTAAAGTTGGTTTGGATAATCTAGGACCATGACATTTCCATGTGAATTTTAGAAGCAGCTTGTTCATTTCTACAAAAAAAAAAAAAAAGCCTATTGGAATTTTGATAAATTTGGTAGTTAGATCAATTGGGAGAGAATTAACATCTCAGTAATGAGTCTTCTGTTCCAGGAACACTATGTATCTCTTTTTTTATTGAGTTTTTAAATTTATTTTATTAGTGTTTTGTACCTTCAACTATAAGAGTCTTCTTGCACATTTTTGTCAGGGCTTATCTCTAAGTATATGTTTTATTCCATTGTAAATGGTATCTTTAAAAATTTTAATTTCTAATTATTTATTGCTATTATATAAAACACAATTTATTTTTACATTGATTAGTATCCTGCAAACTTGCAAAACTCACTAATTAGTTTTAGTAGGTTCTTTGAAGATCCCTAAGATTTCTCTCTGGGTGATCATGCTGTATATGAATAAAGACAATTTTGTTCTGCTTTTCCATTTAAATGCTTTTCATTTCATTTTGTTGTTGCCTTATTCTACAGGCTGTAATCTGCATTGCAGTGTTGAGTAACGTTGGTGAAAGTGGACATTGTTGCCTTGCCGTGGGTCTGGGGGAAAAAGCATTTGGTTTTTCCACTGTTGATTATGATATAAGCTGCAAGGTCTTATTGTTGATGCCCGTTATCAGGTTAAGGAAGTTCCCTCTATTCCATGTTCTCAAATGAGAATGACTTTGTTCCCCAGGGACATTTGGAGATTTTTGTAGATATTTTGGCCATCACAACTAGGACAGAGTGGAGCTCCTGGCTGCAAAACATATTACAATGCACAGGACAGCTTCCCACACAGATAATTATGTGACCCAAAATGTCGATAATGTTGAGAAACACCTTGCTCTGTTTCTAGTTTCCTGATAATATAGTGTGTGTTTTTTAAATCAGGAAACCATGTTGAAAATAATATTTTTCTGAATAGTTTGCTTTTAGCTCACATAAAGTTTTTCTTTTTTTTTTAGTCTGTTAATAATGGCATTTTTCATAAGTTGATTTTTAAACATTAAACAGGTTTGCATTTCTTTGATAAACCATACTTTGTAATTAGATATTATCTTTTATACTTCATTGAATTCAATTAGCTGAGAATTTGTTAAGAATAGTTGCATCGGTGTTCAAAAAGTATTTTTTTTTTTGTCCATTGATTTCTAATTTAATTCCATTATGGCAGGAGAACATACTGTGGATAACTGGATTTTAGAAAATTTATTGAGACTTGTTTTATGGCCAAACATATGGTCCATTTTGGTAAGTGCATTTGAAAAAAAGTCTATTGTTTTCTCTGGTAATGTTTTTATTGTTGATGCATTTGACCAAAGTGTAGAGAACTGAAAAATTTTCACCGCTCTCCTGTCCAGCAGGAATGACATAGCATCTGTTGTACATAAACTGGAGGCTTATCTGTAGAGAGCCCTTAGTTTCACTGGATTCCCATTGAGCAACCTAATGTTTTCTTGAAACAGAAGTCATTCTGCTCCTGGCACTTTAAAGCATTATCTAGTTTAAACTCTACATACCACTAGGATAATTATTTACATTTGAAATGAGTATTAACTAGGTATTAACCAAAGGTTTGATAATTGAATTCAGTGAATTTTTAAGTTTAAACATATCAATGCATGTGTGTGCTTAGGCATCCAATAGAAATCATTGTTTTATTTGTAGGTTATCAGCTTTCATAGATGTGGTATGTTAACCTTTGGAAATATATGACAAAATTAGAACCAAAAGGTCATAATTCTTTCTCAAAAAATTTTAGATATTCTATTTAGTATCCAATAGGACATATTCACATTTATACAGTATTGCTTCGATAGCTGGTCTTATTTTCTTTTTTTTAAATATATTTTATTGCTTTTTTACAGAGAGGAAGGGAGAGGGCTAGAGAGTTAGAAACATCGATGAGAGAGAAACATCGATCATCTGCCTCCTGCACACCTCCTACTGGGGATGTGCCCACAAACAAGGTACATGCCCTTGACCAGAATCGAACCTGGGACCTTTCAATCCGCAAGCCAACGCTCTATCCACTGAGCCAAACCGGTTAGGGCTGGTCTTATTTTCTTGAATAAAACAACACACAACAGTGATTTCTTTCATGAATTTCAATGACCAGTTTTCCATTTAGTATAAAAAAAGAAAAAAAATTAAATACTTAAAATTAAAGATTTCTTGAAATTACGTATCTCATTTTAAGTTGGGGAAAAATACTTTGGGCAGAATATAGCAAAAACGTTGCCAAAATTCAAATGTTAGGAAAATAGTTTGAAAGAGTTTGTAAAACATATGTCATAATAGGTTTCTTCTATCCTCACGTTGGAAGGTTGAATTTCACTACTAAAATAATCCCATTGTGGAGTAAAATATAGCAGAGTTTCCTTTACTTATATTAGATATTTGTGGGCCAAAGTGGACTGTTGATTATAGTTGCCAAGTTCCTATGTAGACAAATGAATCACAGAAACACAGTAGCTATTTTATTTGGGACCTTGCTGAACTGCAAGTTTTTTAATGAGTTAAAATAATATTTGGAGTTTTAGGTAGAACGTGTGAACTATCAAAAACACAGACTTTTGACTTTAAAGTTTAGGACAAAAACAACTCCACATGCAAAGTCCTTTAGAGCAACAGACCCACTGAACTTGAACTTGACCAACCCCTGGTGATGGTCTCTATGACTGTTTTCTTCGGGCTATGAAGCAGTGAAGCCAGTCTGATGATGCTGAAGCTCTTCAGTGAAGACTGTTTGTTGTATTACTAGCATGTATGCTCAAAAATGTGCATTTAAGAAAAATTAGCATGCAAAAAATAATTCTTTAAGCTCATGTCTGAGTATCTATGCCTAGATGATTATTTGCTTCTCTTCTAGATGGGGAGGTAATAACAATGATACTTACTGCTAACTAAGGACAAAACAGAAACCAAAGAATGTGAAAGATATATAAGCAAATGGAATAAGTGGATTATAAGAAATATTTTTGTTAAAATAAAGTGGGTCAAGTAGCTTTGTTAGCATTGACCTATTTTTTCAAGTGGCGATTTAAACAAACAAACAAACAAACAAACATAGAAAGATGAAATTACTAAATCCTAGAAACCCATAGGGATGTCACTGACAGAATCCTTGTGTTGTCAATACATGTTACCATCCTGCATACTAACAGGAAACATGTCTGACTTTCTTATTGTGAGTTCAAGGCCATATCTTATTTATAAGTCTATTCCAAACACTACACAGTTAAGAGATTAGGTAAAAAGGAGGGGAAGCTATTAGGAAATCACATTTAAGCATTAGTTTAATTAGATTGTTTTCTTCCTATGCATACACTGGAAGGAACAGGGATTTTGATCAGTGTGAACTGTGGTGGAGAGGCAGGGGTAATTTAGAACAAGGGGCACGTCTGTGCAATGAGGGATTGAGCAGTTGGTCTATAATGACATTTTTCAGGCTTAGGGGAAACAAGTGAAACATGATGGCAACTAAGGGATTGAAGATTAAGCTGAAAAAACGAGGGCTGTTTGCAACCTTATTTGGAGTTGACCAGTGTTCTACCTTTTGTTCCCCATATTTATATTTAAACATATTTTGAAAAAGCATGCTCATAGGTCTTTTCTAAGTCCTCTATGCTTACCTGCCAACCTGCTAGTGTCATAAGGTTAATGCATCTATTTTGTAAGAGAAACAGAATTATGAGATAATGCAAAAAGAAACTTACTGCTGATTTTTTGAAAATTCCTTGAAATGCAAACCACAAAGGAAATACCTAGTTGCTTCTCTAAGGGATGGTGGAAATTGGAAGGTTGGAAGGACAAGATACTCAGTCTCTGGTTTTTGCTTTCATTTTCTGAAGACATTTCTGTATTTCTTGGCTGTGTGCGTGTGTGTATGTCTGTGTGTGTGCGCGCGCGAGTGTGTGTGTGTGTGTGTGTGTGTGTGTGTGTGTGTGTTTCCAGAAACATGTAGCATATCCTTGAGCCAGAACACATGCCTATGAGTCAAAATTTCAGTGTTTGTCTTAAAGCATGAAGCTCTGGGTGTAACCTAACAGAACCTGGCAGGTTGTCTGAATAGTTTTTTCACCACTTGACCCAAAATACAGTAAATCAGATGACATACTGTTCCAATCTTACACGAGTACTCATATTTTAATAAGGAAAGGAAGAGTGTGTTCTATCAAGATTTTCAAATACAAGCAAAATCTAGCTCAATCCAAAAATTATTACAGAATTTAATTTTGGAGTCACCAAATATAGTTTGCTAGTGTTTTTTGTTTGTTTGTTTGTGGGGTTTTTTTGTTGTTATTGTTTTTAAATTTTATATGTATTTGGGCATTTGCTATGGATTGAATTGTGCCTTTCCTTCCAAATTCATATGTGGAATCCCTGACCACCAATGTGACAGTGTTTGGAGACTGGGCCTTTAGGAGATAATCAAGTTTAGATAAGGCCGGAAGATGGGTCCCTTTATGGGCATAATGTTGGGTTAGTGGCCTTAGACAAAGAGGAAGAGACACCAGAGCTGCCTCTCTGCCATGTGAGGACATAGAATACATAGGTAGTCATTTGCACTACAGGAAGAGGACCCTCACTAAGAACCAAATTATCCAGCACCTTGATATTGGAATCCCCAGACTCCATAACTATGAGAAATAAATGTCTGTTGTTTTAGTCACAAGTCTATGGTATTTTGTTATAGCAGTCTGGGAAGACTAATACAGTGTGAAAAATAATAAGCAACACCTCATTTAAAATGGAGCTGAGCCCGGCCGTGGTGGCTCGGTGGTTGAGCGTTGACCTATGAACCAGGAGGTCATGGTTCGATTCCTGGTGAGGGCACATGCCCAGGTTGCAGGTTCAATCCCCAGTGTGAGGCATGCAGGAGGCAGCTGATCAATGATTCTCTCTCATCATTGATGTTTCTCTCTCTCTCTTCCTCTCTGAAATCAATAAAAATATATTTAAAAAAATAAAATAAAATGGAGCTGAGAGGCTAGAAAAGATAACTCTCACACAAGTGTCATTCAACACACACATTACTGACCCCAACAGGTATATGTACCTTCCATATCTGACAAGCAGTACTACCAGTGTTACTGTACTACCTCAGCAGGAGGAATAAAAGATTCCCTGTTGTCCAGTAATTGCTCAGCCAATGGGAGACTGTCATAGCTCAGCCAAGGAAAAGTCACTGTACTTCCAACTTTGTTTCTTCTGATGGACTCTTTTTTTATAACTAGAGGCCCGGTGCACGAAATTCGTGCATGGGGGGGGGGTGTCCCTCAGCCCAGCCTGCACTCTCTCCAATCTGGGACCCCTTGAGGGATGTCCGACTGCCAGTTTAGATGCAATCCAGGTAGGATCGGGCCTAAACAGGCAGTCGGACATGCCTCTCACAATCCAGGACTGCTGGCTCCAAACTGCTTGCCTGCCTGCCTTCCTGATTGTCCCTAACTGCTTCTGCCTACTGCCTACCAGCCTGATCACCCCCTAACCACTCCCCTGCCAGCCTGATTGATGCCTAACTGCTCCCCTGCCAGCCTGTTTGCCCCTAACTGCCCTCCCCTGCAGGCCTGGTTCCCCCCGCCCCCAACTGCTCTCCTCTGCAGGCCTGGTCACCCCTAACTGCCCTCCTCTGCAGGCCTGGTCCCCCCCAACTGCCCTTCCCTGCAGGCCTGGTTGCTCCCAACTTCCCTCCTCTGCTGGCCTGGTCGCCCCTAACTGCCCTTCCCTGCAGGCTTGATCCCCCACAACTGCCCTCCCTTGCAGACCTGATCCTTCCCAACTGCCCTCCCCTGCTGGCCATCTTGTGGTGGCCATATTGTGTCCACATGGGATCAGTCATCTTTGACCACATGGGGCAGCCATCTTGTGTGTTGGAGTGACAGTCAATTTGCATATTACTCTTTTATTAGATAGGAGGATTAGATAGGATAGAGGCCTGGTGCACAGGTGGGGGCCAGCTGGTTTGCCCTGAAGGGTGTCCCGGATCAGGGTGGGGGTTCCCTTGGGGCATGGGGTGGCCTGGGTGAGGGGCCTGCGGTGGTTTGCAGGCTGGCCATGCCCCCGGCGACCCAAGCGGAGGCCCTGGTATCTGGGATGTATTTATCTTCTATAATTGAAACTTTGTAGCCTTGAGTGGAGCCAAGGTTCCTGCTTGCTCTGTGGCTGCAGCCATTTTTGTTGGGATTTATTTATCTTCTATAATTGAAACTTTGTAGCCGTGAGTGGAGGCCTAGGCCAGCCAGGGCAGGCAGAAAGCTTGGCTTCCTCCATTGCCGGGGAAACCCAAGCCTCCTGCTCTCTCGGTGGTTGCAGCCATCTTGGTTGGGTTAATTTGCATACTCGCTTCTGATTGGCTGGTACGCATGTCTTGTGGGTGTAGCAGAGGTATGGTCAATTTGCATATTACTCTTTTATTAGATAGGATAGCTACTTCCAAGCCCATAAAAGAATGTTCCTCTCCTTTATTTCTGTGGACTTGCCCATGGTTTGTCCTTATACCCTATGTCCTTAGTTGTAATTTTTTTCCTGAATAAATGCATTTTGCTGAAGAAATATCTGCCTATATATTTCTTTAACATCAACAACAGTGTTTTGCAAGTTTTGGAATCTTCATTGACTTGCATTTAAGGTAAAACTTAATACTAGAAACTCAATACATATAAGTAACAATAATAATAATGAAGATGATAATGATGGAAGGGATTTAATGAATTATCTCTTCTCTCTTGCTAAAATTCCTGGAGAAAAGTAATAAAATTTTACTCTTTCTTCTAAATAAATATTGGTGCTGTATACTATGAACACAAGAACCATTCTCAGCTCTGCTATCTGTAGGTAAGATGAATCAAATATCTTGCACAGATATTTTAGAAAGACTTTTTTCATATATTACAAAAGGAAAAATGATCTATTTCCGTTATTTTTAAAAATAGATCCAGTTATAAAACTTCAATTAGGTTAGGTAACTTCTCTAGTCACTCAGCTAGTGAGTGACAAGGACGCTCCTCCTAGCCCAAGGACAGTTCTAGCCTCAGGGCAGAAGCTAACTTTTGCCTGTAATATTTTTCTCCAAAACCTTTGATCTGTGCTCTAAATTCATTAAGGCCTGATTAGAACTAAAAGAGGGAAAAATAAAGAAAAGAGTTGGGGGCTTTTTCAAAAGCCAGAAAAGGTTTCCTTTCCTTGCTTTTTCCTAACACATCTCTGCCCACAACACAATATGCATAAAACTCCTTAGTTGAACAGGGTGGGATGAGACTAAGAAAATAAAAGGGAGAAGGGAATCCTGGGGGAAAGATTTTTCTGAATATGATTCTGCCAAACTAAGGGACATGTATGTGTGTGTGTATCTATATAATAAAAGCCTAAGCGACTGTTACAGTGGAACGACCAGAATGACCGGTCACTACGATGCGCACTGACCACCAGGGGGCAGACACTCAACACAGGAGCTGCCCCCTAGTGGCCAATGTGCTCCCACAGGGGGAGCGCTGCTCAGCCAGAAGCCAGGCTCATGGCTGGTGAGTGCAGTGGCGGTGATGGGAGCCTATTCCACCTCTGCGGCAGTACTAAGGAGCAGTGAGGTGAGCATTAAGGAGCATCGAGCAGGCGGGTGGTAAGGAGTGAGGGGTCCTGGGCTGCGAGAGGGATGTCCGACTGCTGGCTTAAACCAGCAGGCGGACATCCCCTGAGGGGTCCCGGACTATGAGAGGGTGCAGGCCAGGCTGAGGGACCCCCTCCTCCAGTGCACGAATTTCGTGCACCAGGCCTCTAGTATGTGTGTGTGTGTGTGTGTATGTGTGTGTGTGTGTATATATATACATACATTTATATATATATATATATATACATACATACACACATATATATATTCTTAATTTATTTTTTATTTTGCAATTATGGTTCACATTGAATACGATTCTGCATTAGTTCCAGATGCACAGAAAAGTGGCCAGAAAATCACATATTCCACATAACAGTCCCCTCGCTGCTTCAAATACCTACCTGGCCCTATCCATAGTTATCACAGTATTGTTGGCCATGTTCCCTGTGCTGTCATCTGCATCTCTGTGATGATTCTGTAACTATGAAGGTGTACTGCTTAATCCAAACTAAAGGATATTTTAAGGACAATTTATCTCTCAGCATCCCTCTCCTCTGTTTCTTTCCTTCTATACTTATGTACACCTCAACTTCTGCTAAAGTAAGGAAGCCACTGTTTCATCCTGTCTCCATTTGGAACTGTGATTCCTGACTCTGTTTTCCTTACTAAAACTTTGGGAATCATAACGGATATGCATTGAGTGCTCACGAGTTGTCAGCTTCTATTCTCAGGGCTGGGCGGGGTTGCTATTTAAACGCGATAACAATCCTAGGAGCGAGGATCTATTAATATGTTCCTTGTATAGATAAGGTAACTTGGGCTGAGGTGCTTAACTGACTTGTCCAGGTTCTCACATTGGGAAGTGTGTCAGATTTCAATGTACAAGCTCTTAACTATTGCCTTTCCATATATTTTTGTGATATTCCCCACTATCATTTCTCACCCTGTTAACCTTCATCCCTCCATCTTTAAAGTTTTGCAGTTGATCATTTACAAAGTTCCCTTCAATATTGACCTGTCATCTTCCAATTATATAAATAAAATGACAGTAAATAGAAGGGATAAAAACTTTCAAAGTTGTTTATGAAAACAAATGTCATGCAAAATTTCAAAATAGCCTGTTAAATAACTGCCAGATAAACTTGGAATATGCATTAGTTGAAGTACTATGTGCCATTAATAATGTTTACACTAAAATACCAATTAATATAAGCTGGAGGCAATAAAAATCACTGCAAAGTAAAAATTCACAAAATCCTAGGGTAGATACATATTAGACCCAAATTGAGTCTCCTAATATACATTATTTACTGGTTTACAAAGAAATGAAATAGGCTATCAAAAATGCTTATAGGGTCAAATTTCAACATATCAAAATTAAACTTTATGTTTAAACAATAATTTGCTTCATAAAGTAAGCCCTAAGAACATAGCTGCAGTAAAACCCAATAGTCCCCTAAAATGATCAAACTGGGTTGTAGTTACATTTAAATGAGATAGTGGGTATGATTACTCATAAAACAAACATCTCACAACCACAAAGCTATATATAATGTGATATAAATAACAGGGATTATTATATGAAACATATTTTGAAGTATATTATTGATATTTATAATGTTTATTTATATGCATAATTCTGATTATATGTTAATACATTTTTACAACCCAACATTTTATATATATTCTTCTCAGCCTAATAGAACTAGCCCTGGGTGAAGGTGTAGATTCTTATCACTATGAGCAAGACCTTTTTGAGCCCCAAACACACCAAGATACTATGACCATATTAGATATTGTACAGAGGTAACATGTGTCATCCTGGCTCTCTGGTAGCTCACAAAATGATTTTGGGGAAAGGAGATTTATTTTACCACCAATGACAATAGCAGCCAGGAACAATAAACAACATCTCCCTCCTTATACCCCAATGATGGTGAGCTAAGCAAGTGGTACATCATGACTAATAAAGAATAAGAAGTATACTTCATATATTACATAGAGGGCGGAGGATCTGATTCCATAGAGAGGCATTAATAACGTTTACATAAAGTTAGAGGGTTCCATCACGAGAGGGGAGAAGGTAAAGTTAGAGGGAATGAGGAATTCTAAGGATGTAGATTATAATCACAGAGCAGAATTAGACTTCCAAGCTTTGTTTTAATGTAGCTTAGAGTCATAGGTAAAATATAGGTTTTTGGGAGTGGCTCCAATGAAAGTGGAATGAAGGACTTAAGAACAAGCTTCTTCATATTCAGTACTTACTTGGAAATTCTCACTATGTGAAACAGTAAGACAAACTCTAGAGGCGAGTTAACAGAGATGTGGGCAACATAAAATAGGAATGAATAAAGCTTTATAAACATAGTTGTGGAGAATTTTGAATTTCAGGTAAACAGATTCAGAGAATGTGCTCATACTTAATACATCAGAACTGATAAAAAGAAGTTATAATGGAATGCACGTCTGGGATATTGAGAAACAGATATCAGAAGTAAGTGAATAAATAGGCAGTCCAGTAACAAAGCAATTAAAGATCTGGTCAAAAAGCACGATAGTCATTTCCAAGGTCTTAGTTAAGCATTTCACTACTAACTTAGTAAAGTATTGCTGTGATTAAAATAGATTTGAGCTTAAACTGTTCTACTTAGAACTATGCATTCTACTAAACAGTAAAATTTCAATCCTCTTTAGCAAATGACTTTTTAAAAATGAAATTGCAGGTTTAGGGAATCTCTCTAGATGTGATTCAAGTCAGGTGATTGAGGTTTGATACTAAACAGAAAATCCCACTCAACACTCCAATTCTTGAGCTGGATAAACTAGATAAAACACTGTCTGGACAAACCACAGGCTTTGGTTGTGCCATATTTTTCTTCTACAAGTTGGATCAAAAAGCATGCATTCAAGTTCATCAATTTCTGTTATCACCAAAATGCTTGTTAGGTTTGAAGTACTACACTAATTATTCCTGAGCTTAGTAACGAGGCTAAGACAAGATAAGTTAATGAAGGTTTGGACATGACAATCACTCATTTAGGGATTTGTTCAAATTACAATCTACAAACAGGATAGACACTGATCACAGATGAAAACCAGGACAGTAGTTCAAACTGCCCTCTAAGGATGTAGTAAAATCTGCTATTGGTTTTTATATAATAGATGCAGGATCTGACCTGTTTAGAACTATTATACTTCTCTTTGAGAAACATGGAATTGATATTCCACATTACTATGCTATCAAATGGACAACTTGACAAGCTAATTCATTATTATTCATTATTATTATTGCTATTAACTTAATTGAATTATAATTTACATACAATAAAAGTCACCAAGTCCTGTCATTACCACCAAAACCATACTATAAAATATCTTTCACCAACCAGTAAGTTCCTTTTTACTGTTATTCCTTTCTCTCATTCCCTACCTTGGGCAGCTATTGATCTTTCTGTCACTATAGTTTTACTTTTTCTAGAATTTTATGTAAGTAAAATCATACACTATATTGCTTTTGGCTCTGAGTTCTTTTATTCAGGATAATGTTGGGGGTGAGATCAGGCCCTCCCCTGCCTGCCTGGTCACCCCCAATGGCCCTCCCCTGTTGACCTAATCTCACCCCCAACTGCCCTCCCCTGCCGGCCTGATTGCCCCTAAATGCCTCTGTCTTGGCCCCACCACCATGGCTTTGTCTGTAAGGAAGTTGGATGTCCAGAAGATGGTCTAATTAGCATGTTACCCTTTTATTAGTATAGACAGATTATATAGGATAGGATTGCTTAAATTGGAGGGGGGGAGAGCCTTTTTCAGCAGGAGGAGATGCTCTTGGCAGACAAAAATACATAATTTCTATATCTGGACTGATAGCTGGCCATATGCACTATACTGCCAAACCAGTTATTAAAAATTTGAACTGTTTTCTTACACCTTACACCAAACAACTGTTGCCATTAAAACCCCTCCTCAGCCCCACCTTAGATTCTGCCTTCGAAGTTCACCCAAACATCCCTCTCGCAATCTGGGACTGCTGGCTGCTAACTGCTCACCTGCCTGCCTGCCTGATCACCCCTAACCACTCTGCCTGCCTGCCTGATTGCCCCTAACCACCTCTGCCCCCCCGCCAGCCTAATCGCTCCTAACTGCACCCCCCCACCAGCCTGGTCAACCCTAACTGCCCCCCCCTGCTGGCCTGGTCACCCCCAACTGCCCCCCTGCTAGCCTGGTCACCCCTCATTACCCCCCCCCCCCCCCGCCAGCCTGGTCGCCCCACGGAGCCTGCTGTTCAGTCATTTGGTCATCCCTCACTAACCTCCCTGCTGGCTTGGTTGCCCCACGTGGTCGCCCCATGCAGCCTGCTTGTTCGGTCGTCCCTCACTAATGCCCCTGCCGGCCTGGTTGTAGGCAGCCATCGTGTGAGAGCATGATGGTCAATTTGCATATTATCTCTTTATAATATAGGATATTGTAAGGTAAGGGCCAAGATGTTTTTTGCATATAGATATAAATTTTTTAGTAACTAAGGATTGTTGAAAAGACAATTTTTAACTACTGAATTGATTTTTTTGTTTGTTTACATTAAATCGACTGTGTATGTGTGGGTCTCTTTCTGAATTCTTTATTCCATTGGTTGATAAATCTATAGTTTCAACAATACCATATTGTCTTTACTATTGTAATTTTATAATAAGTCTTTTTAAAGCTTAAAGTGTTGGCAATTCTAAGTCCTTTGAATTTTCATATACATTTTAGATGAAGTTCATGAATTTCTTCTTAAGAAAGTCTGAAATTTTTATTGGGATTGAGTTGAATCTATAGATCAATTAGAAGAAAATATACCTCTTAACATTATTGATCTCCCAATTAATAAACTTGCAATATCTTTAGATTTATTTAGGTATTTAAAAATATTCAGCAATGTTTTACAGTTTTTAGTTTTTAAGTCTTATATTTTCTGATTTAATTTAATATAAAAATTTTATGCTTTAATGTTGTTCTTTTTAGTTTCAATTGTTTGTTGCAAATATAAAGAAACACAGTTGATTTTTGTATGTTGGATGTTGTAATTTGAAAAATGATTAAATCACCTATTTGTTCTAATAGCTTTTTAAATGGATTTCATAGAATTTTCTACCAAGAAGATTATATAATTTAATAATAAAGACAGTTTTATTCAATATATATTTGGCAAATGTTTCTGCACTTATTATAATTACACAAATTATGAAATTTATGTAATTTTTCATTTTTCTGTTAATACAATAAATTATATAAATTTATTTATCCACCAGCCTTGCATGTGGATAAACTCTACATGGCAACAGTGTTAAGGGGAAGAGACTTGTGTTGCTTGTTCTAATGATAATAGTACCTTCTATATGACTGGTGGTTAGTGACCATTTATTTTTAAGTATAGTAAATTAAAAAATGAATGAAAGTAAGAAACCAATTTTTGAAAATTTAGATTTAGAGAAAATATATAGTCTTTCCTAAAGTAGTACTTTGTGTACAACTGATTATTTTGCAAATTTACTAACTTCAGAAAAAGATTATTTAGACCAACAACAAATGCAGTTGTCAACAGATAATCTTAGAGCGACAAAAACAAACATTTTATTTATTATTTTATATCATCTGCAACCCATGTATAATAGATATATAAATTGTATATATTCACACAAATTAATCAATTTCACTCTCCTCTATCATTGTCTATCTTTCTCTTTCACACTCATTTGTGCAAATAGGAACTACCTTAATACATTGATCACTCAGTGACAAATGAAACAACTTAAAATCCAGAAGTCAAACTAAGGTCTTGGAGCAGCCAAATGGAACAATTTTTATCAGTGATTTCATGTATTTTCTAATGGTCTTAATATTCAAATTTAAAAGTATCTATTATCTATCTATCTATCTATCTATCTATCTATCTATCATGTAGATAGATTGATAAATAGTCATACTAGAGGCCCGATGCATGAAATTCGTGCAAGAGTAGGCCTTTGCAACCACGGCGGCTGCCTTGATCCTGTGGCTGCAGCCCTGGCTTTGTCCAGAAGGATGTCCGGTCTAATTAGCATATTATGCTTTTATTATTATAGATATATGTAATACACACACACATATACACTGAGTGGCCAGATTGTTATGATCTCTGAACACATAATAATCTGGCTACTCAGTGTGTGTGTGTGTGTGTGTGTGTGTATGTGTGTGTGTGTGTGTATATGTGTATATATATATATGTATATATATATATATATAAATATATAGCTCAATCCATGAATTTGTGCATGGGTGAGGGGTGAGGTCCAGCCAGCCTGGCCAGGGGGAGGGGACATGGGTGGTTGGCCAGCCTGCCTGCTGGTCGAACTCCTGGTCAAGGGGACAATTTGAATATTAGCCTTTTATTATATAGGGTATACACTGAGTGGCCAGATTATTATGCATTCAGAGATCATAATAATGTGGCCACTCAGTGTATATTATATAGACTAGAGGCCCGGTGCACGAAATTTGTGCACGGGGGGTGTGTATCCCTCAGCCCAGCCTGCATCCTCTCCAATCTGGAACATCACTATCACAATCCAGGACTGTTGGCTCCCAACTGCTCGCCTGCCTGCCTTCCTGATTGCCCCTAACCACTTTTGCCTGCCAGCCTGATCACCCCCTAACCACTCCTCTGCCAGCCTGATTGAGGCCTAACTGCTCCCCTGCCAGCCTGTTTGCCCCTAACTGCCCTCCCCTGCACGCCTGGTCCTCCCAACTGCTCTTCCCTGCAGGCCTGGGTCCCCCCAACTGCCCTTCCCTGAAGACCCTGTCGCCCCCAACTTCCCTCCTCTGCCGGCCTGGTCACCCCTAACTGCCCTCCCCTGCAGGCTTGATCGTCCCCAACTGCCCTCCCTTGCAGGCCTGGTCCCTCCTAACTGCCCTCCCCTGCCAGCCATCTTGTGGTGAACATCTTGTGTCCACATGGGGGTGGCTATCTTTGACCACATGGGGGTGGCCATCTTGTGTGTTGGAGTGATGGTCAATTTACATATTACCTCTTTATTATATAGGATAGTATAATTGTTTGGAGCAAATTTGATTATGTGGCTAATCTCTACATAGTAGATTAAATACAGTATTCAGCATGAGAAAATGAAATTTAGTAATAGGTGCAGAGATGGGAGGATCTGAGAGCAGTCTGTGTGAAGGAGGAGATTACAAAAAGCAGACAAAAGAACTGAAAAGTGTAGCAGCTGGGGCTGCTCAGTGATTGCATAGATTCATGCCCCTGAGAATAATCACAAAGTTTAAGCACAGAAAAATAACCTATGTGCAAGATGATGAAATGGAGTTATTAGGAGTAAGTTAAATCTGATCAGTGTATTCTGTTTAACAAGGCATGGAAGTGTACAATCCATTTTAAAAATCTGTCCTTTAAAATAGTTAAAAATATTTTGGCACCTTTTGTAAAAAGCTTTATTTCTTTTGGGAAATTCACTTGGACAATATGCTTCAACATCAATTATTCAATAATACTGCTTTAAATAAGGAGTTTGGAATATCCAGGAGCATCCACCATGTACCAGATAAGGGCCACACAGTCTGTACACTTCCAACTTCAGGGGGCGCTATTGACATGTAATAGCACCCCCATTGGAATTGTGTGGTACTGCAGTCAGGTTCACCAAGGCTGGGATTTTAAGCTTCTGTTTTGTTCACTGTGGTATCCCCAGTGCCAGGACAGTGAATGGCACTTGATAATATCATTTCAGTCACTATGAATAAATGCATATGGAAGTAAATTTAAACTGCGACATTTAGAAACAATAAAAATTAGTTCTGAGAAGAACTAATACTTTAATAAGTGCCCATTTATAATATGAACAAAACATTATGGACATCCTGTCTAAATTGGAGAAAAACATTTGATTGAAGGGTAATAAGGAGATGTCTGCAAAAGAAAGGAAAGAACTGAGGAAGCTTCAACTTCATGAATGTGATGGAAGAAAGCTTAGGTTTCACTCTGGGTCACCTTTGCCTGCCAGTGGTCACTCTTTCTTTCCTGCCCCAAAGTGGGGCCCAGAGTGGCTTCCAGCATTCTCAGGATTAGATTGTAGTGAATGTTACAGACAAGGCTTATCCTTCTTATTTTCTGCTCTGAAAACCTCAGTTTATTGCAAATTGTTTCTGTGGACTTTATCTGTTTAACATACTTTGTCAGTTCCAATTATACCAGAGATAGAGAACATTTAGCTAGATGATAATACTAATGATGACAAGGCATTCGATTTGGAATCTGGAGCTTAATATTCTACATCTGGCTGGACCATTTATGCTAAGATAAATTATATCATATTTAATATATAATTTTTATTGATTTCAGAGAGGAAGGGAGAGGGAGAGAGAGAGAAACATCAATGATGAGAGAGAATCATTGATCGGTTGTGTCCTGCATGCCCCCTTCTGGGGATCAAGCCTGCAACCCAGGCATGTGCCCTTGACCGGAATCAAACCCGGGACCTGTCAGTCCCCAGGCCGACTCTGTTCACCAAACCAGCTAGGGCAAATTACATCATCCTATCTAATAAAAGAGTAATATGCAAATTGATCATCACTCCAACACACAAGATGGCTGCCCCCATGTGGTCAAAGATCCTGCCCCCATGTGGACACAAGATGGCCACCACAAGATGGCCAGCAGGGGAGGGCAGTTGGGAGGGACCAGGCCTGCAAGGAAGGGCAGTTGGGGGTGATCAAGCCTGCAGGGGAGGGCAGTTAGGGGTGACCAGGCCGGCAGGAAAGGGCAGTTGGGGGAGACCCAGGCCTGCAGGGGAGAGCAGTTGGGGGTGATTAGGCTGGCAGGCAGAAGTGGTTAGGGGCAATCAGGCTGAAGCAGGCAGGCAAGCAGTTGGGAGCCAGCATCCTGGATTGTGAGAAGGATCGGGCCTAAACGGGCAGTCGGACATCCCTCGAGGGGTCCCAGATTGGAGAGGGTGCAGGCTGGGCTGAAGGACACACACCCCCGTGCACGAATTTCATGCACCGGGCCTCTAGTATTTAAATAAAAAAGACTTTGTATTTGCCTGATTCTTTTGTTTGTCTATGAATTTAAAAGAAACTTTAGAATTATTATTCTATTATGAATAGTAATTAAGCAATTTGGAACCCAATGTGTCTATAATTTATGCTGAATAAAATGCTACAGACTCTATGAAACATATTAAAAATTAATCATTTTAGGAACTTTAAGTTGATTAATTCTTTAAAGGCACATTAGGATACCAGCCAAGCAAAATAGTACACTTATAGTCATTAAATGTATGCATTGGCTTCCAAAGTATGTTGAAGAAAATAGAAGAGGGGGATTAAGAAAACATTTTTTTATGGTATCTTGGAAATCTTGTCTATTATAAAGTCAAAAATAGTTTTGGAAAACTTGTAAAGGATATGCTATTTATAGGATCCATGGTCAGCTTGTCAGATGTAATGGTTTTCTCATATTGGTCATTAATCTTTGTTTCAGCAATAATCGCAGACCACCATAAATTCTACATACCCATGGAATTTCATGGTCTGAAATTATTCTCCTATTAATGCCCAAGCATTAAAAATAGACCAAGAATTCAAGAATTTGTTTTCTTTTAATCAGTTGCAATGTAAAATGTTTATAAATCTCAATCTTATAAAACTATTTTAATATGATGAAATATTTGGAACGCTTTAAAAAGCCATAGCAAAAATTTCACCCTTTAAACTAAAATCAACTGAGGCACTTTTTAAAAAGCCATATTTAGCTGTAAAGTTTTACAAGATCATGTTTGAGGTGCAACTTGAAATCACCTTCCAGATGTCTCATTTACAGAATATGGCTGGTTCATCCATGAATCACCAACATGTCATTCTGCGTCTGCATTGAAGTTTCATGCAAACTAAGGAAATACCAGAGCCTTCTGTTCTCCTAGGTCTTTTATTGTAGGAGCCACTCAGTCCATACTGCCTTTTGATAATGAAAGGCAACATTAAGATAGGTCATGCTTCCAGTGGGGTCAACATCTTAGTAATTGGCCCTAATCACTCTGGAATATTATATCTCAGGTTTAGGCTTCTTTCCATCTTCCATATTTTATTCATCAATCATGCTTTCTGTCATAACTTGGCAAGATTCTTTAGAATGCTGCATATTGTTAAAACAATCCTACATTTCCTGAAGTAGACACTCTATATATCCCAGAGTAAAGAAGTCTGGAGAAGTTCTTTCTTCTTGAATTAAGTTATATATAAAAACATCATTTTATCGTAACAATAAGCATACATTAAATATCTGTGACATACAATTCCTTAAAATCTTGTGATGAATCATCTACTTTTATTGCATATGATTATTTCCTCATTAAATATTGAGGAAATTTTCACAGTATCTGTCAGAAAGCTGATGATATAATGAAGGCATTGCCTTGCATCAAAAACTTGAATTGGAAAAGTAAAAGAAGGGACTCTCAGGCATTTACTTAGATGCCCCCAAGGGGTTATTTATGTGAAATGGTTGGCAATTGCTTAATTAACGTGTTTACTCCTCCCCTCCCCCACCCTTTTACTCCAGTTCCATTAGAAATATTGAACTGCCTTACAGCAACTGCCAACGTATATATGTGTGTGTGTGTATTTAAAGTTAATGTGTCTTATTTATGTCTTCAAGAAAAAACTTTCGGTTGAACTTGAGTTAATTTTTTTTTATATTGTCCTAACCTGGCATATCATAGGTGCTTAACAAATAGTGTCAAACATTTTCCTTAAGAACAATAATATAATTGTTAAAATATGCATACATAGTATCACTTCTGAAAAAAGAAATTGGATATGAAAACTGTAATGGGAGTTTAAGAAACTCTGTCTTTACTGATCAGCTTTCATATGCATTTAGCAAGATTACAGTTTTAGTTGAGATCATATCTTAAGAAACTCTTGACGGCATAGAAATATGAAATATGTCTATGACAACATATTGATAAACAACAAGAAAGCCAGAAACCAGCACAATCTAGTTTCTTTGGTTTGGTATTATTGATTAATTTTTTTAGTTGAGTTATATGAAGTACTTCATATTTTTTGACAATAAAATTTATTTTTAAAATGTCTTTTTGGGTTCCAGAAAGATGTTGCAAGGTATTGAGTGAAAGGACAATTATAATTATTAAATTTCAGTGGAATAATTCTTCTCTTTTTTATACTTTATCACCATAATTTAGAAAATATAAAAATTTTATATTATTTTTCAATATTTTCCCTTCCATTAAATTTAGTTATACTTGACCAACTCTATTAAAAATCAAGAAATTAGTCTCCACCTATAAAAAAGATTTATTTTTGTACTCTAGGGCTGGCAAAAATTAGCAGTAGAAACACTGGAAGGAAAAAACATCTTTTCTTTTTATTGTTCTATGACTGTTTTTATTGTTGACCCTATTGCATGTGTCCCCTGTTCCCCCGCCCTCCCCACCCCCTTTGATTTCTTCCCTCCACCCCGCCCCCACCCTTCCTAGGCCTTCACCACATTATTGTCTATGTCCCTGTGCTGTGCATATATACGCATATATATTCTTTGGTTGATCTCTTCCTGTCCTCCCCACCCTCCTCCAGAAATTACTTTAATTTAGGCCTTCTTAAGTCAGTTATGTTCAATAACCATTCTTATGAGTAATAGGACAAAACACTAAAGAGCAAGAAAAATAATCATATTACAAGAAACTCAATAGCTTAAAAAATTTTTTTTTCTTTAGGAACTCATTATCCTGAAGAACATTACAAACTATATTAGAAGACACTTCCATCTGGGTTGAAAATTGTTTCAAAAACTCTATAAAACACTAGATGAGGTAAGCAAATTTAACTGCTTTGACCTTGCAATTACATTTCCATTCTCTGTGCTTCCTCATTTCTATAAGATATCCCAATGACATTACACCACAGAAACATTACTGTGTAGCTAACACACATAACATAATTCACTAGTCTAAGAAAAGATAATACATTAAACAGCAGAGGAATTAAATGTTTAAGCCATGTTAAAGGATGTGGTAGAAAAAACATCTGGAAAAGAACAGGTTGATTGAAATAGGCCTTTGTGGTTTCAGGAATGGAAGGTCATATTAAACTAATCTCCAAAAGAACTCTGAGAATACTACTGCCAAAGTAGACAAAGAAAATTCAGGGATGTAATACATTTGGATTTTCAAGGATCACATGAAAATGCTGGAGCTTAGGGAGTCAGTCTAGCAATGTGTTATCCTTTATTTTTATTCTTCCCATTGTTTTCAAAAACAGATCTCTGGATTGTTTTAGAAATACATATGAATAGGCAGACACATTTATATTCATTTAGAAAATATTTATGGTGCTTACTATGTGCCAGGCAGGTGCTGAGATTAGAGACAAGTGATATATATCTTCACCCTTGAGACTCCAGAACCTGGTCTGATGATCAGGCAATTATCCTGCCCATTCAGTAGAGAGAGACCAACCCAACCCGAGGTTTTGCATGATCTGCTTGAGATGATTAAGGACAATTTAAATTTTAAAATTAAAGATGAGGGTAATCCTCTTTCCCATCCAATGATGACAAAATATATATGGAGGCATATATGATTTTCTTTTTTTGCAGAAGCATTTTGTAGAAATAGAAAAGAAGTGAAATCATAGAATCTTACAGCAAAGCGTCAGTATATACATTCTTTTAGTTATGTCTAATACTGTTTCAGCTATCTTAAAATCAGCTTAAGCCCTATTGAATAGATCAGTCATTTAATCAGATTGGTGACTGCAATTATGACTTGGATCTGGCTACATGTTTCTTGTTTAATCATGAAGTTGTAGAGCTAGAAAGAATCACAGATAACTCCTGTCCAGAGAATCTTGAAGTGCATTCTAGAACAACCCCCCCGAAATTTTTTATAGTCAAAGAGTATAGAAATCAATGGACTAAATGAAATGCATTTTTCTCCTGCAAGAATTCTCAGTGAATCTATTCTACCAATATGCACTGTATTTTCCACAAAAAGACAGACAGTTTATAGCATTTTCCAAACTTGTGTGCCCACATATATACATTTCCAAGAAAAATTTATGGGGAATATTAATTTGAAAACTCATTGGACCATATGGTCTTAGACCAACTCCCCTACTTTGTAAAGATAGAATAAAGATTTAGTGGGTTAAGTGATTTGCACAATAAAAAGGCGCTTAGAGTGAGCCAAGACAAAGGATTTAGCTTTTAGATTTTTAATCTAATACTCATTCTTATAAACCCATGGTCAGCAAACTGTGGCTCGAGAGCCACATGCGGCTCTTTGGCCCCTTGAGTGTGGCTCTTCCACAAAATACCATGGCCTGGGCGCGTCTATTTTGAAGAAGTGGTGTTAGAAGAAGTTTAAGTTTAAAAAATTTGGCTCTCAAAAGAAATTTCAATTGTTGTACTGTTGATATTTGGCTCTGTTAACTAATGAGTTTGCCGACCACTGTTAAACTATTGTCTTCAATTTGCATACACATACTTCTAGAAGGACATAAAGATTTCCCAGACATACAGGGTTGGGCAAAGTAGGTTTACAGTTGTGAGTACACATAGAAGAGTTTATTCTTATATTATTATTTATTAATTAATTATTGTATTAGTTATTGTTATTACTATTATTAACCTACTTTTGCCCACCCTGTATATAGGCACAGATAACTTTGATGGAATCTAGTTCCATATCTGTTTCTTAAAATTGATTTGCCTAAGATTAAGTCTGTGATTTGATCATGGGGTAGAGTTGCTCTTTGCTTTACTACATCCCCTTCCATGGTAGCTCTTCTTTTTATTTAGTACACTAGAGGCCCGTAGCACGAAGATTCATATAATAGGCCTTCCTTCCCCTGGCTGCTGGCACCGGTTTTCCTCTGGTACCCAGGACCCAGGCCTTCACTCTGGCCGCAGCGGAGAAGCCAAGCCTCTTCAGTCTTCGGTCATCTTCAGTCTTTGCTCGGGCCGGAGCCTTCAGTCTTCGCTCTGTGCCTGCATAAGCAAATTAACCTGCCATCTTTGTTGGGTTAATTTGCATACTCACGCCTGATTGGCTGGTGGGCGTTGTGGAGGTACGGTCAATTTGCATATTTCTCTTTTATTAGTGTAGATTGGAGGAAATTATTTACTCTTATAGAAAAGCAGTAAGGAATCATAGAATTAGGAATAGGAATATTGAACTACAAGCTTGTTACTTGAATTTATACAATGTTGTTCTTATTAATGCAATAATCATCAATACCCACATAACACTGACATATTTAAATTTTGATAGTATCAGCCAATAATGTTTGATTGATAATTAGCTATCAATGAGGTAACCTTTCTAACTCATATTAAAAATTAAACAGCTATCAGCTTTTCTTTATGTATATACCACCTTTCTACATATTATTTTTGATGAACTATGTGTGCACATTTGGAGAGTAATAGTATGTAATAAAACTGTGTAAGGATGAACAGGTCATTTTAGTTTTATTATTTGTAGGATAGTTTCTTAAATAATAAATGATTCGATTTAAGGTTTAATGTTTGTTACATATTTATGATAAATACAAGGATTTTCATTATGTTTTTTCTCTGAACTTTCTGAATGTTTAAAGTATTTTGTAATTTTTTTTAAAAGGCAGTTTACTGAAAAGAAGTGAGTTGAATATCAAGAAACTAGTTCTGGGTGGCTGGGGCATAGTGAAGGAGGGGACATGGCAAAGGGAGAGAGGAGAAAGGTAACAGTGTAAGTGTGGCTCTTTTATAAAAAGATATTTGGGACATGTGTTTCTCAAACCTCAATATGCATAAGAATCACCCAAAGGTTTATTTTTAAAAATACATTTTTATTGATTTTAGGGAGGAAGGGAGATGGGGTAAAGAGAGATAGAAACTTCAATGATGAGAATCATAGATCTGCTACCTCCTGCATACCCGCTACTGGGGATCGAGCCTGCAACCCAGGCATGTGCTCTGACCAGGAATTGAACCGTGACCTCCTGGTTCATAGGTTGATGCTCGACCACTGGATGAGCATCACTGGCTGGGTGGGATTTGTTTTAATATGCAAATTCCAATTCAGGTGGTCTGGGAGGTCTGTGTTCTTCCCTTGTAAGACTCCCCCGGCGATGCCCATTCTCCTGGTGTTAGGGCGCTGTTGGCTAGGTCCTAGGGTGCAGGATCTCAGACTTGACTGTGCACTGGAATCCCCAAGACTTATAGAAAATGCTGATATCTGGGTCCAAAGCGTCCAGTAATTGACATTGGGTGTGGTAGGAAAGTGCAGCAGAATCTGAGAACCGCTATTGGAGACCCAGGCCAGGTGTCTTCCCAGTTCATTTCCTCGTCTGAGGACCCCCTCGAGATGTCTGCTTCCTGAAGTTTCCTTCTGGGGGTGTTTAGGAGTAGAGGTCCCTGACCTGTACCCGTCGATGCTACCACTCAGGCCAGGCCATGTGCGAGGCATCAGAACCCAAATGCAAACATAAGCTGGATGCCTGCCAGGCGTGCTCTTTCCTGCCTGGGCCTAGGTGCTCAATTACTTCAGGAACTTGAATCACCATTATATGCAAAGCAAAAGCCGGAAAAACACATGCCTACTGCTGAGGAGGAAGCTATCAGAGATGCTGCTGACTTGCCAGAACTGCTGCCAGACTAGGAAATCAATTATTTAATCATTGAATTCATTTGTTATTTTCAAAATTCATCCAAGGTCTGATATGTGTGTGAGACGTCATCTAATGGTGGAGAAAACAGACTTGTCCCAGCCCTGGTCAGGCTTACAGTTATGACAGACAATAAACAACTTATTACACAGCTGTGAATTTATGATGTGGTAGTTGTTCTATGCATGTTCTGGGTACTGAAAGCATGAGTAGGAGGGGTCTGAGGGAAAGGCTTGTCTGAAAGAGTGATAGATGAGCTGAGACTGAAGGATGAGTAGTAATCAGCTGGGAGAACTGGGTAGGAGGCAGGGGAAAAGCTGCTGTTGAATACTGACTGTTACTGCATTTCTCAGGGGAATTTTCAGCTGCTTAAACAATTTCCTTTCTCCTTCTTCCCCAAGTATTTTTACACAAAACCTTTTAGTAACCGGATTAGTCATTGTTTCCCTGTTTTCTTTTCCTCTCAGTCTGAAAAAGCCAATCCACGTCAGCTAATGGTTTTAGACAAGATAACATGATGAGCCACAGTAAGACACATGAAGCAGGGGCGGGAGGCACACAGTCCGAGTTGTGTTTCAATCTGGTTGCAGGGTGTGGATCATTATGCAGAAAGGAGTTGGAGTGAAAGACAGCGGAAGAGAGGAAGGAAAGGCTGTGAGAAGAGCCTAGGCTGTGAGGCTAACTTGAAGACAGGTGCAGTAGATTCAGTGAAAAATCATGGTGTCCTCACCCAGGGGCTTTGGAAAGGGACTGCAGAGAAGTAGCCGTTGGGAGAGGTGTCACCAGGGTTGGTGATGGATTGGAGGTACGTGGTGAGGAGAGGTAGGGCCTATGGCTGACTCTCAGGACTCAGACTCCTTGGCTCATTTGTGGAGTTCTGCTCTGTGTCTCATGAGTTTTTTTTTGTGTTTTTTTTTTTAATTTTCATTATGAATATTTACTTATTTATTTTTAATATATTTTTATTGATTTCAGAGAGGAAGGAAGAGGGAGAGAGAGATAGAAACATCCATGATGAGAGAGAATCATGGATCGGCTGCCTCCTGCAAGTCCCCCACTGGGGACTGAGCCTGCAACCCAGGCATGTGCCCTTGACCAGAATCGAACCTGGGACCTTTCAGTTCGCAGGCCGATGCTCTATCCACTGAGCCAAACCAGCTAGGGCTCTCATGAGTTTTTAACCTCATCACCGAATGTATTGACCGTACTCTAATTACCCAATTTCTGTTATTGTCGGATTGCTTTTAATATATGATAATTCTAGACTTTCGATGGCAAGTCTTAAAATTCTTAATGGCAGTAGGAAAAAGTATAGAAAACTACATGTCTTATTTAAAAAGTATGTATTTTTATGAGAAATGAAATTTTATATAAGTGCAAATATGTAGCTGGGCATTCCTTTTGAATTCCTTTTGCACTGTGTGCCTAAGCACAGGATGTTTCTGGATCCCTGGGCCATTGCAGAGCTGATTGGGGGTGCAGAAGGGCCGGCATGCCAAATAGATGGGAAAAATAGTGCCTCTCCTGAGAAGCATCTAATCAAGATGAGAATTTGGAATTCAGCCATAAATTGCCAAAACTATTGACAAGATAGCATGGCAATGTCACATGGAATTTGCCTTTACTTTGGTTAATCATTTTCTTCAGATATTCTTGTGAAGTATAAAATAGACATTTGCCTAGATATTTTTTTCTGTGAGATAGTGAAATACTTTAGAAATTAAGATCCACATATAATCTTTAAAAGATTGGCGGAAATCATATTTGTAGTTTTCAATTCCCACTCCAGACAATTTCCACTCCAAAACTAAAATTTTGCTCTTAAAGACAATAAACAATACAAGTATTGGGTGAGAAACGGGGTGAGGGACAGAAATACATCTCAGAATGTTTTGCTAGAATTCAATAGTTTTTTTAAGGAATACTCTAAAAATATCTCAATATGTAGGTGGTAGGGAGAAGTGATTTAGCAATTACTGGAAACACTACAGTTCTGACAAAATGCATTAATGTTATTATTATTCTGATTATAATATGGTATTAAAATGCCATTACATGTTTTCCAAGATGAAGTAAAAATCTGAAGCTAATTCGGATTATAGCTTTATTCACGAAATCTATTTTCCTTAACCAAAGATTAGAAAATTTGACAAAAGAACATTTTAAATAAAAAAATATAAAGAAAATGGATGAAAACAAAATAAACTCTATGTAGGGACATGCATTTGTACTTGAAGAGCTTAACAAATTTGGTGCATATATTTTAGCAAAGGAAAGGACAGAATTTGATCTCTGCTAGCTAGAACAAAGGCTGGCATTGTAAGATTTACTTTTCTGGCATTTATATTCTGTTGACTAGAAAAGTTTGATACTCTCACTAAAATTGGAAGATCAGAAGATCAGAAAAAATACTAAGGTGGTAGAAATGTAGAGATACTAGGGACCATGGACTTATGTGTCTTAATTACTTCATTTTTTTTTCACTTGAGGAAGTAACTTGTATGCCCATAGTTATTTATTGTTCAAAGTATTTTTACATATTAAATTTACTAGTGCTGTGGACAATCATATCGGGAAGTTAAGATACAAATGCAAAACATAAGAATCAGAAAAGAAAAAATGTTTATTAAAAATTAGGTGACTCGCCCAGCCAGCATGACTCAGTGGTTGAGCAGCAACCTATGAACCAGGAGGTCATGGTTGGACTCCAGGTCAGGGCACATGCCCAGGTTGTGGGCTCGATCCCAGTGTGGTGCATGCAGGAGGCAGCCAGTCAATGATTCTCTCTCATTATTGATGTTTCTATCTCTCCCTCTCCCTTCCACTCTGAAATAAAAAAACACACACAACTATATTTTTTAAAAAATTAGGTAACTCATAATAAAGGAGCCAGTATTTGAAGGATCTTAGTCTTCAGGATTCCTACTAAATCTACTCCAGAATTATAATGATGATGGTGACTACAACACCTACCCCATATCAGGTAATAAACCTTAGTCTATGTTATTTCATTTAATACTTACCACCTCAAGAGATGGGTGTTGCTGTCATTTTTACATTATAAGAAACAAAAATGTAGGATTTGATACAACTTAAGTTTGGGGAGGGAGTTCATAATATTTTCTTTTTGAAATTTGTAGGTTCTGAGGAACATTTTAACTTTTCTTGTTTGTGTTTAGGTTAACTGAAACACATTTTTATAGAAAGCTTTGGCAATCTCTCTCGATTATTTTTTAGGCCCACCTTATCAAAGCTTGTATTGGGACATGTCTATTTAATAGTAGTTGAAGGAAGGAAGATTTCTAATCAGATAACACAGTATGAGAACAATATGTTAAAATATAACAAGTGGACCACTTTTAATACTTCTCCATTACATTCAGGATTAGGCAATTAATGTCAATTCATTTGATACCATTCTCTTCATTCTGCATGAATTCCGTTCTTGTTTTTGTTCTTACAATATTAATTATTATCACTATACGCAACATAGAGGAGGGATTTACAGAAGACTCAGTGGCTTTTACCTCCAAGCTTTTTATCTCCAAATGGTTCAAAATGATAAAATCTTGGCTTTGAGGATCCTATAATAAAAAGGGGAGAAACAAAAACAAAACAAAGCAAACAAGCAAAAACAACTTTACAAACAGCAGAATTTAGTTTCATGCCAGCCACGCTTATTAGTAAAGGGTCTATCAAGTTTGATGCATGAGACTTAGCCACAGAAGAAGACAAGAAGCAGCCACTGCAAGCCAGAACAAAGGCTGATATTGTGAGATTTCAGTGGCATAACATACAGGCTTCCAATAAGAGCTCTGGTCAGTGAGACATAAAGGAAGTGCTTCATTAGCTATCATAGCGCATACCTCCCAGGCTCGTACCACGGGGCAGCATGCAGCGAGCGCATGGGCGCAAAGAATGAGCTATTCACTCAGGTTTCATAATCTTGCTCTGTTTCAGCCTCCTGGGTTGACAGCTTTCAAGTTAAGCATGGAAGGCTCTAAAGAAACAGTCTTACATTCTTCGGTGATAGAGTTTGTTTTTGGAAAATGCCTATCTAAAATAAGGAGATAAAATAAGTTGAGCCAGTGAGCTCCATTTATTACATTAGATGTCTCTTCAGAGCATAGTGATTCTTTTATGATTACACTGAACACTTCAATAACACAGTTCTACAGAAAGATTGGTCTCAAATGAGATTATGTGTGATTTCTGTGTCATTCAACCCTATGCAATCATATAAATATTCATTTTACAGTGAAAGCTTACTTTGTAAGTAGAAAAATTACAGTAAAATGCTTTGCAAAGATATTGAGGAGAAGAAAAATAGTTCTATGCAGTAGTTTTCAAGAAAATCACTGTGGATTCCGGTCTTTTACCCTGTTATCTGGAGCCACTTTTGCCCCTCAAGGAGAACACAAAACTCCGTAACACAAATTCAAATTAATGGCAACTTTTCTGAATTCATGTAATACTTCCTCTGTGCTTTGAAGAGAAATGCGTTATATTTAGGTTCTGATTTATATTAATTTCCTAAATGCCAAGGTCAGTATTAAATAACATTGCCAACAGTCTCAGGGCCCTAGCTGCATAAAATTGCATAAAGATGCTAAGAATGATTGTCTCTGAATTAGGACTACAATGAAGGGACCATAAATAAAGTGGTTATCTATTGGGTCAATGGTAGAAAACTTACATATTATGTTGTTATGATAGAATTTTAAGACAAAATAGCAAAAGAGATCATACAATTCAAAGTCATAGGTAACATTATTTGTTGTGAATAATATCACCATTGATGCCCTTAACTATATTGGAGATATTGTTTTTAACATGACTGAATAATTTATGACCTACACTTGTTTGGAATTTTACCAGATATTCAGATGGAGCAGTGGGAAATCATTGCTTAGAGCCCCAAAACGTTAAAAATCCTGAACTACACCAATTTTTTTTAAAAAAGATTTGTTCAAAATTTAAATTCTAAATTTTACTTATTTCCTAATAAGAACTATCATTTCTTACTTAAAACACTAGATCTGAGGAATCACTCCATAGGCTGGCCAGTCAAGTTTGTGATAGTGTCAGAGAATAAATATATTGCACTCTCAAGGCCCCTATAGGCCTTCATCGAAAACAAAGGCACTTCTTAATTAACGTACAGGTAAAGTCAACCTTACTTACTAGAATGTAGCTCTAGGTACATCTATAAAGGAGTTTGTTCTTCTTAAGTCCCTGAATTCAACAACTCTGTTTTTGTTTCTCAGCAAACCACAAGCAGCTTTTTACTAAAAGTTTATCCCAGCAGCAGACTGTTTAATTAGCCTTTAATCTGTTTGTTTGTTTGTTTTTTTTTGTTGTTGTTTTTTTTTTAGAAAAACCACATGCTATGGTCTAAATTGTATCCCCTCCCCAAATTCTTATGTTGATGTCCTAAGCCCCAGTAACTCAAAATGTAGTGACTGTCTCTGAAGATAGAGTCTTTACAGAAGTAATCAAGTTAAAATGAGGTTATCTTAATATGAGTGGGCACCGATGTGGCGGGCATCCTTCTAAACAGCTGAAATTTGGACACAGAGACACGCATACAGGGAGAGTGCTGTGTGAACATGAAGATGGCCACCTCCAAGCCAAGGAGAGAGGCTCGGAGCATATTCTTTCCTCACAGTCCTCAGATGGCACCAACAGTCCCAATTCCTTGATTTCAGACTTGTAGCTCTCAGAACTGTGAGATAAGTGTGTTATCTAAGCCACTTAGTTTGTGGTACATTAGTATAGCAACCAGAGCAAATTAATACATCACACAAGAAATAGTGTTCCACATCTCTGGTAATTTATTTATTTATTTATTTTTAGTATGTTTTTATTGATTTCAGAGAAGAAGGAAGAGAGATAGAAACATCAATGATGAGAGAGAATCATTGATTGGCTGCCTCCTGCACGATCCCCACTGGGGACTGAGCCCCAGGCATGTGCCCTGACAGGGAATCGAACCCTGACCTCCTGGTTCATGGGCCGACATTCAACCACTGAGAACACTGGCTAGGCTGGTAAATCCTTTTTAAAAAAGATAACTGAGATTATGCTCATTTTTCTTAATTCTATATGTTGATCAAAATTATGACATTCGTAATGCCTAGGCTCAAACTGTGTTGCCAGTTTATTGTTAAGTTTATTTGCCTATAATTATTTAGAAAAAATTTAGATAAATATTACATACTTAGAAATTATTAAAAAATAAAAAGTACTACATTTGCAGGATTTAATTTTATTTATACTAAGTTTTTAAAAACACAAATCCACAGAAAGTGAATAATGCACTGCCAATATTGAAAGAACATAGATGGAAAATTCATTTAAACTCTATAATTGTAGAGTTTGTTCTATGTTAATTTATGGACTTTTACCCAACATTTTATCTATATATTTATCTCTCTACCAGAGTTTTGATATAATAGTCTTATATAGGACAAATTTGTGCATAGGACAATAATCATGCAGATTATTTTGAGTTTTTATTTTTCGAAGTTTAAAAATCTTTCTAAACTTCAAGTTTCATATATGTTTTACAAATCCAAGACAAAGATGAAGTTACTCTAAGCAATAAAATTTTGTGCAACTAGCAGGTCATAAAACAAAAATACTACAATCTGTAGCATTCTAGTATACAGATAATAGCAAGGTTAAAGATACAGTAAAAGAAACAACTTAGTTCATAATCACTAAAATAAAATTGTACAAAATAAAATAAACTTCATAAACTAAAAAAGAAATAAACAAAACCTAAATGAGGAAGAGTACCTAAAATATGCCAAAGTATACTTGAATACTTGGAAAAACATACCATATATTTCTGAATAGGAAGACTGGATTAGAAAAATTCTCAATGTTTATAAATTTAGTGCATTTCAATAAATTACTATTATGTTCTTTTATCCTTTAGCAAGACAAGTTGGTTATAAAGTTCATTTGGAAAAATAAAAAAAATAAGAACATCAAGCAATTCTTGAAAGAGAGTGGTCTGGCACTATGAGATGATAAAACGTATTATAGAGAATATTAAAACAGTACAGTATTGGTATGTGAATAGAAAGACAGACCAATATACCAGAGCTGAAATAACAGGGGGAACTAAAACCTTAAGTACATATGGGAATTTATGATAAAGGCAGCATTTAAAGACAGTAGGGTAGCAAAAAACATTTTGAATGTAAGCATTATTGAAATCACTAGAGAGCCATATAGAAAATTTAAAATCAGACTTCTTTTCATACCATAGTAGAGAAAAAACTAAAAAGATCAGAGTTTCAAAGCAAGGGAATAAAACTTATCACAAGTACTGTAAGAAAACATGGGTGAGTTTATTTATAACATGGGAATAAAGAAAAATGTCCTAAATGTGACTAAGAATCCAAGAACAATAAGAAAAAAATTGATAGATTTGGCATATGAATTTTTTAAAAAATCAATCCTTTGCCTGGCAAACAGCATAAGCAAATAAAAAGACAAACTGGGAAAATCATTTGCAATTTATATCACAAATGAATAAAATTTCAATATTAAAATGTTTTCAAGTGTTTTGAAAAATAAAGCAACAATCCCATGAAAAAAATGGATAAGAGAAATGAATAGACCATATACATAAAAAGAAATGTAAATGGCTCTTATACTGAAATGGTGTTCAATCTCACTCAAAATAAGAGAAATTCAATGTAAAATTACACGCACTGAGATACCACTTCTCTCCCATTAGATTCACAAAAATCTATAAATTTGAGTACATACTCTGTTGGCCAGGCTCTCAGGAACAGGCAGTTTCATACACTGCTCATAGGAATGCCAAATATACACCCCCTTATAGAGGGAAATTTGTAAATTTGAAAAGAAACTACATATGTTTTTATCCTTTGAACCATTGATCTCACTCTTAGGAATCTTCTTGGATATTCCACAAATACAAAGAAAAATTTGATTTATTTTTTAAAAATATATTTTTATTGATTTCAGAGAGGAAAGGAGAGGGAGAGAGAGATAGAAACATCAATGATGAGAAAGAATAATTGATCAGCTGCATCCTGCATGCCCCCTACTGGGAACTGAACCTGTAACTCAGGCATGTGCCCTAACCGGAAATGGAACCATGACCTCCTGGTTCATAGGTCGATGCTCAACCACTGAGCCATGCCGGCTGGGCAAATTTGATTTCTCATAGGAACAAAATTCTCATCAAAGTGTAGGAATGACTGTGGTAACATCCAACAATGGAATACCATGTAGTCAGAGAAATGAGGATGATGTCTAGATGCTGATGTGATTTCCAAAATATATTTTTCAGAGAAAAAAACAAAAAAGGTGTGAAGCAATATGGAGGGTATGGTGAATATTTTTTGTAAGAAAGGTTATACAAATGTATATTGATTTATACTTGTTAAAAAGAAACTTGGGAAAATAAAAACAAAAATTTTCAGCGTCTACTCTATTATTATGTCTGGCATTTACCATTTCATTTCATCTTGAAGGCAAACAGTATTGCTAGTGCAGGCAGTTGAAAGTTTCACTATAATCATTGAAATAGAATTCTTCACCAGTCACAAAGTCATGATATGCTTATAACTATGAAAGGATTTCAATAGAAAATGGAAATGAAGGATAGAAAACAGAGATTCTCAGAAGACTGGAACTTCAGGACTGAAAGGCTGATTTCCCATAGGTGCCCAATTTACAGAAGAATGAGACTTATCTCCTGACCAATGACCATCTGCTAAGAATCCCTCCCCATCCTCAAGCCAATAAACTTACTACTTTGACTCTGGCTGAACTTCCCCCGCTTTGCACTCTTTGCCCATAAGTACCGCCTGCCCCATACCCTCAACGGACGCCCTTGCAGCTTGTTACAACATGTATTTCCCAAGTTGCAATTCCTCTGCTATTCCCAAATAAATCCAATTTTTTGTACTTTGAAATTTAAAAAAATAATGATTTTTCTTTCGGAAACATAATGGTGGGTACCAAGAAGAAAACTAAATGTCTCTGTCTGCTCCTTTTCTTTTTTTTTTTTTTACTTGTTTGAACTTTGGAAGTGTTGTGGAGTGAAAGAGCCTTGAGCTCCATATCAGCCAAATGCTGTGAATGGACCTTGATTCAAACACTGCAATCTGTAAAAAGGCATTTTTGAGACAATCAGAGACATCTGACTACCGAATAATTGTTAGATGATATTAAGGAATTATTCTGATGTTTTAGATATGATAATCATAATTGATTATGTTTTTAAAAAGGCCTTACCTACTAGAGTACTTAGGGATATATATTATATTTTAGATTTTAAAAAATCTACCTTTATTGTTGAAAGTATTACAGATGTCCCCTTTGTTTTTTTCCCCCATTGACCCCTTCCTCCCCACACCTGCCCCTCCTAAGCCTTCACCGCATTATTGTCTGTGTCCATGACCTATGCATATATGCATATAAATTTCCCAGTTAAAAGTAATCTCTCCCTCCACCCCCACTCCCACCTTTCCTCTGAAATACTTTGGATTCTTTAATATTCAGGAACAGATTAAAGTGAGGAGGAGATATAGATATATCAAAAGCCTTAAAATTGTATATACTTTTTATTTTTAATCCTCACCCAAGGATATGCTTATTGATGAGAGAGAGAAAGAGAGAAACATTGATGTGAGAGAGAATATTGAATGGCTTCCTCTGTATGTGCCCTGACTGGGGATCAAACCAATACCTAGGTATTTCCCTCACCAGAAATCCAAAGCACCACTTTTCTGTATACAGGATGTGTTCCAACCAACTGAGCAAGGGCTATGCATGCATATTGACTTATCAATTATAAGTTCTAGAATTTATCCTAAACATATAGCTATGAATGTGTATAAAAATTTAGCTAGAGGACTGTTTATTCCAATAATTTTTAGAAGCAAAAAACTGGAAATACCTGTGTTTAAATCAAATACTGCAATAAGTCCTTTAAAATTACCTTGAGCCTGGATGGTGTGGCTCAGTGGTTGAGCCTTGACCCCTGAACCAAAAGGTAGTTGGTTTGATTCCCAGTCAGGGCACATGCCCAGGTTGTGAGCTCAATCCCAATGGGGGCATGCGGGAGACAGCTGATCTATGTTTCTCTCTCATGGATGTTTCTATCTCTTTATTGCACTCCCTGCCTTTCTCTCTAAAAACCAATAAAAACATCTACACTAATAAAAGAGAAATATGCAAATTGACCATACCTCCATGACAACAATCAGCCAATCAGGAGTGGGTATGCAAATTAACCCAACAAATATGGGGGTTAATTTGCATATTCAGGCACGGAGCAGCTGGGCGGGGCGGGACACCTGCTATGAGGGGGAGGGTGGGGGGTGGAGGGAGCTACAGGAGCGGCGCTGCAGCTGGGAGCGAGGACTTGCAGGCTCCCAGGCTGCCGGGAGTGAAGCCAGGCCTATTCTTGCACGAATCCTCGTGCAACAGGCCTCCAGTATTAAAATAAAATAAAATTACGTGAAAAGAATTTTTTTAAATTGAATGGAAAATGTTCATATAATACATTGTTCATTAACCCATAATTCAATATAATCTAGTTTTTATTAAGAAAAAAATATTGAGGAAAATATTAAAATGTTAAGTGTTTTTAGTGATTATCTTTGGGAGGTCAAAATTCAGGTAACTTTTATTTAAAATCAATATTTGTGGCTTATCTTTATCTTTTCAAATGCCTACAGTAAACATATTATCTTTGCAAAACAATAGCTATTAAAGTAAAAGCAGCTCTTCATAAGACAATTAATCAATTAAAAAAGTAATAAAACTGAAGAAAAAAAGATAGGAAAGATTGGGATATTTGAAATGTAAAATATTTTTTAAAAATAAGGGACAATTAATGCACTGTAAGTTGAAATCATTTTTTATCAAAAGTGATGTAAGATTCTTCACTCCACAAAAATGATTTCTCACAGTGAGATTTCTGACACATTCACTTAGCATCTTAGGAGAGGAAATAATATTTCATTTTGCTTGGTCTACAGAAGCAAGTACAGTGCTGTGAAGTTTATGTAAAGGGTAGACTACTTTTGAAGGATCTGTAAACTTAATTTCCCTTATTCATAAACTAGATTTCATCTTGGTACCCTGTTCAGCACAATGGCTCCAGAAAGGGGTACAGGCCAAATGCCACCTGTCAAGGCATACGCTACGGTACCTGGGAGAAGTGCTTGCAGACAGGAAGAAGCAGAAAGTGTGCCTGACTCCCTCCAAAGAAAGATGAACGAGAAAGGAAATCAGGCAGGTAGACTGGTTTGTTTTGATCCCTTCTCTGAGGCTAAGCCTTCAAGCTACAAAGCATATTTGATTATTGAGGAAAAGCTGGAAGAAGAGCATTTGTCCTGCTTCCCGTTAAGACCTATGAGGACAGAAATGATGGCTGCAGGACAATAAAACAGGGGCCATAATGTGGTTAGGGAGGGACACCTGATTTCATCTCTTTCCTTCCTATCCCCTCCTACTCCCACCCCAGGCAGCCTCACCACAATGTGGTCTACAAAGGACCGCGGCCTTCCCATGGGCCCCTAAGAGATGTCAAGATGTTTGGAATTTCTAGAGGAACAGCTTGCCAGCGGAAGTCTCCTGAGAGATGGTGAAATGGCAAGGCTCTAGGCCATGCTGTGACTGCCAGAGCACATTCCTTTATTCCTCTGCCATTTCGCAGCAGGATTTTGAAAGAAACAGAGCCAGCTTCCAAGAGGGAACCAAAGTACCAGTGGATGTCAAGACAAGTGGGTGTCAAGATAGCCAGGAGAGGTTTTGACAAGTTCCACTAGCGTTGGACTTCGTCAGGAACCTGGAAGGAGCCTGACTAATTGCACGTTGGTTAAAACAGCACAAACCCAAGGACACATGCACTATGCCGTGAAGGCCAGCAAAATAATACGCACAAAGTTAGGCCCCCCAAACACCAAATGCCCCAAAGATATTAAAGATTTTCCTTCTATGTAGACACAATCTTGGGAAGGAAGAAATAGTTCATTAGGGAGTTAAATCTAGCATTGACTGAATATTTGCCAAAAGGAGACTGACATGAGAATGTCTAGGATATTATTAATTATCAAGTTAATGGTTTTTCATAGCTACCAAAATGGTCAAAATGGGTGAGACCTTGTAAAGAAGATTGCATTTATATACCAAGAAATAAAAATGCAGCATTTTCTTTGTATGTTTGAGTATTGACCAAATAATTTGGTTTTAGTTTTAGTTAATTAATTTTAGTTTTAGATAATTAGTTTTAGGTTTGCCAAAAAAATGATTCCACCAAGGTTCATGGATATTTGCTAAATAAAGAGTAAGTGATTATAACACAAAGTTATTGAGACACTGAAACATTACTGTGAGTTTTCTGGGAAAGCTATAAATATTTTCTGTCAATCCCTTGGTCTTTCTTTTACTGATAAAAAAACAATGCAAATAGAATATTTAAAATATCATACTATATTTTTTCTTGCAAATATTGATTAAATCTGCCCTCAGAATAGCAAGTTGGAGTGATTTGTATCCAGTGGTGTAATACAGTGGTCGGCAAACTCATTAGTCAACAGAGAGGCAAACCGAGGCTCATGAGCCGCATGTGGCTTGCGAGCCGCAGTTTGCCGACCACTGGTGTAATATAAAGAGATTTTAGGTAAGATATAAAAGTTGCAACTCTCCACCCTTTTCCCTCTTTATGCATTTCTATTTTATTTTCTCACTTGAAACATCTATTTAAAAAATAGTGTAAGGCATTATATTTGTTCACAGATCTCTTAGCAATCTCTCTTAACAACATGGAATATAGATTTCTTGCCAGTAGTGCTTATATAATGGTCTGAGATTTTTATTTTTACATATGCATCACTGAAAATTCTCATATAGGAGGAAGATATGAGGCAAATATTACTTTTATTTCATATATAGAAAAGAAATAACAAAAGAGTGTGGATTTTAAGTAGAGTTTCCTTTAAACTTTATTCTGTGATAGACTTAGAAATGAAAGTAAAAAGTGTAAGGTTTATACAAAGGGTCATAGAGTCTATCTTTAAGACCAAACTTTGACCTTTGTCTTTATGAATCTTATTTGATAATGATAGTACTATTGGGCTATTTTACTTCCTTAGATAATACATTTTGGAGTGTTAAGTAGTTTACAAGTTATTGCAAAGAAATGGATAATTACAGGATGTTCCCCCCAAACTTACCTGCTTCTGGGACAAAGTTATCCTTAAAGATAGTTAGCATATTAGAAAATGTCAGTATACATTATTTTTTAAGTATAGCTATCTTGCTCAGTGTTTTGGGGAATAATGTGTGTTATGATAAATTAGGTGTAAATATTCAGGGAATTAAGGAAGGTGTTAAAATGAACATTAAACTAGAAAATCTTGAGCCTCTGAGATGCTGGAAATTACTTGAGACTATCTACAAATTATTTGATACCTCTTTTTAAAGACCAACATTTTATGATGATACTAGAGGCCTGGTGCACGAATTCATGCACCGGTGGGGTCCCTCGGCCTGGCCTGCGGGATCGGACCAAAACCAGCTCTCCGACATCCCCTGAAGGGTCCTGGATTGCCAGAGGGTGCAGGCCAGATCGAGGGACCCCACCGGTGCATGATCGGGGCCAGGGAGGGATGCGGGAGGTTGGCCAGCTGGGGAGGGACTGCGGGAGGGCTCCAGGGTGTGTCCGGCCCTTCTCACTCAGTCCCGTTCTGCCGGACCCCAGCAGCAAACTAACCTACCGGTCGACTGTCTGCCCCCTGGTGGTCTGTGCAGATCATAGTGAGCAGTTGAGCTGCCTTAGCATACCATTAACATATCCTTTGATGGGTTGAACAGATGACCAGATACTTAGCATATTAGGCTTTTATTATATAGGATATAATTTGGTTTGAATACATGAAGTTGGAATCTTTTTTTCTTTGCTACAAATCTTGCTCATATTTGAGAGATGTTTTTTGAACATTACAGACTTTTGGCTCTTTGCCAAAGTGAACATTTTTGGAATAATATTAAATATATCTGGCTAGACTTGAATAACAACACCACACACACACACACACACACACACACACACACACACACACAATGGAGCAAGGAAGCCCATTCTCTTACAATTCTGAAATATCTGGAATAAGTGACTAAGACTTGGACTCAGATATTTATTAAGACCTAGAAAAAGTCAGTCTCCATAGATAACGTTTTACAATTTTTGAGAACAGTTGTTCGTAACACTCTACTGTTCTTTTTAAAAGCTGTTGTAAAGGGATATGCCATGAGTAACAGCTGAATTTGGGGGGTTTGGGAAAAAGAACAGACTGAAGTTCCTTGAGCTGGTGCTACCTATTCCATAAAACCCACCAGACCCGTGAGAGGGAATGCTTATTTCTGTTTCCACAATCATTCAGCTCATTTCTCTCAACAGAGATTTATTTATTGAATACCTTCTGTGTGAGGCACTTGCTGAGCTCGGGGCAACCCTGCCATGGTGTCTGCTCTCATGGAGTTTTTATTTTATTTTTTTAAAAATATATTTTATTGATTTTTTACAGAGAGGAAGGGAGAGGGACAGAGAGTTAGAAACATCGATGGGAGAGAAACATCGATCAGCTGCCTCCTGCACACCTCCTACTGGGGATGTGCCCGCAACCAAGGTACATGCCCTTGACCGGAATCGAACCTGGGACCCTTCAGTTCGCAGGCCCATGCTCTATCCACTGAGCCAAACCGGTTTCGGCTCTCATGGAGTTTTTAATTGAGTGGCGCGATTTGGTAATAGTAATCAAATACTCGGACGTGGCTGCAAGCTGTGAAAGGTTGGAAAGTGTTTGGGAGCTGCGGTGGGTGTGCAACCCTTCCCAGGGAAAAGGGACTTGGAGGAGCATCAGTAATGGATCACATACAGAGGGAGGAGGGGTGCTGATGTGCCTTTGGGAGGGCCCTGAGAACCTGTGATCTGAGAAACCCTGCAAAGTCTTCAGAACATGGCGAGTTGTGCAAGATGAGGCTGGGGAAAGCTGGAGAAACAGGTGGAGCCCTGTCACGCAGGGTTGACGGGATGGGGTCAATATTCCATTTCCCAAGGCGTGGTCTACAAGTAGGTGCTCTCTGGCTGTAGGATGGGCAGACATGTTTCTGTGTTTCTGCCTGCGCTTTCTGGCCAGCGGGGATTTTTATTTATTTATTTTTAATAATTTGAAACATTTTTGGGGGCGGGGGGAGGGCTACTTTCTCGGGTTAGTTGGAGACTGCCTATCCCTATTGGACTCACCTACGTGCTCTTCTTTGACCCCCGAGTTTACACCCTTTCTTAAGGATTATTAGTTGTTTTTTTTTAAAAAAAAAAAAAAAAGGATGATTAGTTTTTTTACTAAAAACAGCAGCCGCCGAGACCACGGAGAAAGCTCTGCGCAAACCCTGCGCGACCTGCGGAGGCGGAGTCTGCGCAGTGGGGCCGGGGGAGGGGAGGCGTGCTGTGCTGGGACCCAGTGCGCATGACCTCCCCGCGTTGCCAAGGCAGCGAAAAGGCGCCACCCGCCGCCCGGAAGAGGAGCCGGGCTGAGCTGCGGAATCCCACAGGGTCCGGTTCTCCCTGGCTCAGGCCTGACCAGTTCCTGAGCCATTCTTAACCAGAGCAAAGCAGATGAGGAGCCGAGTGTGATGGCCATCCGCCTAGAAGCTGGGGAATCCGAGGAGCCACGTGAATTGGCCCAAATGGACAGCAGGGCCATGGACGACCTTTCTCCTGAGACCTTGGAGTCCTTCTCTGACGAGGTACAGAGTTCATGTTCATTCAGTTCCCCTGGAGGACTGCTGCCCTCGCCTCAGGTCTCTGGGGGCAAACCTGAGAGTGGAAAGCCCCCTGCACGCTTGGAATATCAAGATAAACAATCTGACCTTTCAGAAAAGAGGTTTAGTCTGAAAAGAATCAACTACCTCAAGGGCAAAGAAACTAACTCTGGAGGGTACCCACCGGACACTCAACCTCAAACAGAAATCACTCCGGTGTCTGATGAACAAATGCATGCCCTGCAGACTTTTTGCACCTTTAAGATAAACCTGATGCATCACAAAGCTACCTCTAAAGGGAAGAAGCGCAGCAGACATAAGAAGCTGCAGCTTAGACTGGATGCAGAGGCTTCAGAGATAGATGCCATCAACTGTACTGCCCCCGATGAGCTTTTGAACAGAATCCATTTAAAAAACGTGATGGCAACGCTAAAACAGGCGGCAGCAGTTAAGCAACACGTTCCGTCTAGGTGCCCTGATTGTAACAGAAAAAGAGCAGAACTGGCTCAATCTGCCTTCCTGAAACGAAAGAAGACTTTACTGGAGTCACTTCTCCTCCAAGAGAAAATAGATGAACATCTTCATACTAAAGACTTTCTTACCTTTATTGGAGAAGCACATCAGGGCCTCCCCAGGCTTTCAGATGACCCCAGAATAATCTGGAAAAGACTGAATGAGAAAAGCCAGAAGAGAGACTATGGTTTTGAAAGGTCAGATCCAGAGCAGAAGATGTAGTGGAATGGAAATAGGGCTTGTCATTCACTGTTTGCTCTACCACCTCTCAAACCACTTACTCTAACCAAACAGGAGATGCTGTTTATTAATGATAATGTGTAATGTGGATAGATGTTTTTGTTGTGTATTTGAATAATTGTCATCATTTCTACAAGCACTTTGGAAACTAACTTAAAAATTTACTATGCTTCCTTCACAGATTTGAGGACTAAGAACTTTTGATCCAGTATGTTTTTCAGATTATAGAGGGCAACATGGTAGCTGGAATAGTTACAAAGATTTTACAACAACCCAGGAGAGAGATGCTGGTAATTTTGGACTAGGGTTTTGACAGTACAGATAGAAGTACAGAAATGTAAGAGATACTTAAGGAAGTAATAATTGACAGTCTTGGTGAAGAAATGGGTATGGGGATCTAATGATAGGTAAATGTTAAAAGTGTTACTGAGTGTACTAAATGAATAATTTCATTAAATTGTATATAGAAACATTAGAAGAGGATCGTGTTTGATGGAAGTGATTAGCAGTGTGATTATTTGGACATGACTGGTTTGAGATACATTTGAGATATCCACTTCGAGACATCCACTTTGAGAGTTTGAGAAACATTGGGTTATTTGTACTTGCAGTCTGGAGAAAAGATTTGGCCTATATATTTGAAATAAAGGGAAGGGGCCACGGATCATTGGTACATAGTTGGAAATTGAAGTCATAGATGTAAGTTCTGGAAGAGGATAGGGTGAGAAGTGAACAAGAGGTATAACTAACTCCTGAGAAATTCAGCAATTAAAGGCTGAATAGAGGAGAGTAAGCCACCAAAGGTTTAGAAGAAATTATCATAAAAGGATGAAAGAAACCAGGATTGTGTAGTGTCACAGAGAGCAAAGAGAAAAATACCAAGAAGGATGGGTTTTCTAAGCATGCAAATGCAACAGAGAGTTCATGTGACATATTTAGTCATGTCCTTGGGCTCTGTTGATCTTAACAACAGCCATTTCACTTAAGAGAAATTGGCCAGACAGGAAAAGTAAATTGAGGAATAAATGTAAGGACACGAAAAATATGAATATAGACTACATCTTGAAGTTCAGCTGTGGAGGAAAAGAGGGGGGAAGGTGGAGGTATATGTATAATCGAGGGAAGAATGCTTGAATAAATTACCTAAAAAGCCATTTTGGGGGGTCATATTTTATGAAACTTCTCTTATTCTAATTTCCATTCTGATGAAACAGTATCATTCCTGAAAATACGATGGCATTTTAAAAATACATTTATTGACAAAAGTGTTAGCTGGCATTCTGAGAAATTAATTTTCTATAAAAATACAAATCCTATAATTTGTAACAATACCTAGAGGCTATTTTTCTACATGCCTAACAACTAAGCTATCACAGTCAAAAAGAAATTTATGAAAATCAGTTATAATAGTCATTATAACATTCCAATACTATTTGATTTTAGATTTTCATTTATGTATAAAAATACTTTCTCCTACAAAACTTAGCATATTCCCTCGTATGAAGTCAGTCAAGCAAAATGGAAATCAAATAATTACCATTTGCATAGTAACTTTTTATTTGAACTGCACATTATGTCATGCTTTATCTTTGGCATCTCAATATAGTCACATTTCACATAATCAAAATTCTGAATAATTGCCATTTAGAATTCCCCCCTTAAAGGTCACAATATACTCATTTAGTCAACTAAGCTAGAAGTCATAGTCATCTTTTGTTCCTCCCTTTTTAAAAACTAAAACCCCAAGTTAACTATTTTTTTGGCAAAGACCATTAGCTCTTTCTTCTTCAATATTTTCTGACCATGACTTCTTATTTCCATCTCATTACCACCTCCACTCCTAGTTTCTCTCTTCAGTGCATTCTCCATATAGTTGTCAGAATTATTTTTCTAATATACAAATCTGTTCAATTTCCCTGATTAAAAAGAAAACTAAATGATTAACCAGTGCCATAGGAATAGTTTAAATTAAGGCCACATAGAGGTTCTTTAATATCTGGCCCAAATTTACCTATATAACCTCATCTTCTATTCGCCCCCTCTATATTAAGGCTCTCTATAAGACTTGCAATTCCCTGAGCTCCTTGTGGTTTACAAGTACACATTCGTTTTGTTACAATTCTCTTAACTGCCTTTTCCAGCAGGTGGACCCTCTTTTTCCCCTCCTCATATTCAATTATCCCTTCCCTTACTGCTCCCCCTCCTCTTCCTTATTTAGTTTTAAATTTTACTATAACATGGATAATATATTCACACTAGAGGCCCGATGCAAATTCATGCAAGGGCCTCGGCCCTCGCAGCCCCAATTTCGTCCGGAAGGTCGTTTGGCTGGCCAGTCTAATTAGCATATTATGCTTTTATTATTGTAGATGGCTCAAAAGTCAAAAGGATATTAAAGATTTAGTATGCAAAGTTGCCCTTCCACTCTGTCACCATCCCACTTCATTCTAAGCTAGCCTGCCACACCTCTACTCTTCCAGGTTAACACTTCACTTGCTAGATCATGGGATAAGAGCAGAGGTAGAGAAAATTCAGGGAATCGAGGAGTGGCCACTTGCCAACCAGGACAGAGAATTTTGTATGATAACTAGTTCAACCTTATTATATGGTTGACTATTCATGTTACTTATAAGAAGCCACTTACATTAGTTTCTTTTTTTCTTCAGTGTTTCTTCATGCAAATACAAACACTAAAAATAATTCACTATGTGCTTTCTTTGGTACTTTTTTTTTGCAATTATTTTTCTTGTGATAAAAAGGATATTATATAAAATTTGAAATTTTTACTATTGCTAATTGTACTATTTAGTGGCACTAATTGCATTTACAATGTTGTGCAACTGTTATTATTTCCAAAATTTTTCATTACCCCAAAGAGAAACTTGATTCATTAAGCAATAACTCCCCATTCACCCCTCCTTCCCAGGCCCTAGTAACCTCAAATGTATTTTTTGTCTCTATTTTAATACAGTGCCTCATACAAAACTTGCATGAATGAAAAAATAATTGCATCTAAACTCTGAGATTTAATGTCTTTTGCACCAAAAGAAGAAAACAGTCTGGTAACATACTGTTGTGTTGTTGTTTTTTTGTCAATGTTTTGCTTTTGTATAACTGTTTTCTGTAAATTTTCTCTCACCATGGTTTGGATTCACTTTTGCATGTATACATGTAATTTTTCTTAGTATAAATTAGTGAAAACTTAAAAAATATATTTTTATTGATTTCAGAGTGGAAGGAAGAGGGAGAGAGAGAGAGAGAGAAACATCAATGATGAGAATCATTATCGGCTGCCTCCTGCATGCCCCCTACTGGGGCTTGGGCCTCAACCTGGGCATGTCCCCTGACCAGGAATGGAACGGTGACCTTCTGGTTTGTAGGTCAATGCTAAACCACTGAGCCATGCTGGCTGGGCAGTGACAAGCTTTTTGATAAGACATTTTTCCAGGAAGTATGCAGCCAATCACTACAGTATTCATTTAAAAGAATGAATATGAAAATAGTTCTCTGGAATCCACATTTTTAGAGGGAAATTTTTTTTTTATCACAATTGTTAATTTTAAAGATAATTTATGACTTTTTGCAATTTTGAAATGGTGTAAAAATTCTTGATGCTTGAAAATAATTTTTATTGCCTCTGAATAAATTTAAAAGGAATGAATATTCTTTCTCCCAAATTTTTATAGTTGCACCCAAGGGATTCCAGTGCAGCTGGGAAGGAAAGCCCATCAGATCAGATACTAAGAAACCACATATTTCTCCAATGCACTAGAAATGTATCGATGGCAACTTGGTACCAAATTATGCAAATATGTAATTTACATCATTGTACTATATGAATTACATAAAATGCATCTATTTAGTTTACATTTTGTCATCTATATTGTTTTAAACCAACAAACAAAATTCTTCACCAAGAAACAAATTTAACAAACACAAGAATAATGAAATCCTTGAAAAGAAGTAAGTGATGTGCCAGATTGAGAGAAAAGTAAGTTCAATCCTGAACATCTGAGTCATTCAAATTCCAATCTCAGAACTGTTTAGGAATGTTTGGGACACCCAGCTCAGAATACCTCCAATTCTAAACATGTTAGTTTAATTCATGATGAAGCCTAATATAGTAATTTAGTTGTTTCCATAGCAACATAGCTAAACAGGTTGCAAAGAAATAGGAATTATGGCTCTACTTGGGCATGGGCTCTCCCTCATTTTTTTCTGGAATTGACAGATGAAAAATACATTCACAAGCAGTTAATTTGAAAAACAGAAAAGACAGCCTAACAACTATTCTTAGTTGATAATCACTTTTGCAATAGAGAATTCAGAACATTTCCAATTTGCAGTAGATTCAAATTACAGTGAAAATTGCAAAATTCTCTGAGGGTGGCTTAAATAACCCGAAAGCCAAGTTTTGATGATCTCACTGTTCGTTGAGATCTGAATTGAGGTTTAGCAGAAAATAGGTTGTGGTCATCACACCCAAAATTTGCTTTGGATGTCAAGACTGATGACCCCACTCAAAGTCTGAGCAGGTGTGAACAAGTTTATCAGTCACTTCAGGAGGGCTTCTGGGGAGATAGGGCAGGCTCTCAAGCTGATCTGCAAATGGCTTGAGAGAGAGGAAAGGAGACTGTCTTGGCTTTTACTGTGATTAGGGAGTGAGGCTGAGGTGAAGATTTTTACCTGTGGGCTGTAGATTGTCACATTGTTGGAAATTCCTGCCAGTACCAAAGGAGGGCGCCTCTGGGTTTTCTTATCAATCAGTCCAAACCTGGGGCGAAAGGGTAAGGCTTTAAAGTTTTCAATTATCAAACATCAAAGGTGGAATCAGACTCTTTATAATAATTCCCCTGATGTTTGATTAATGATGAAACTATGCCATGCATGTTTCATTTAATTAAATTTTAACCTGCTTATGTGTGGCATAATGGTGCTCTCTGAAGCCTGTAGCCTCACTGGTAAGGGGGTTACAGTTCCATTGAACACCTTGTTCAAGGGCTCAGCTTTGTGGATTTTAGAAATAAAGTGGTCACTCTTCATGTCTGCAACTCCGAAGTGGATCAAGTGAGGCCAGCCTGTATTTTGGCTTTAATATGTAATCTTGATGTATATTTTGGGTATTTGTGAGACAAGAGGTTCCCATGGTTATTTTTTCAAATTGGGAAACCTTGGGTAAGTAATTGATGTTCCCACCATTGGCGGGAGTGGACTGTGGCTGGTTCCAATGGCAATGGCCCAAAAGTCTGTACAAATGCACAGATGGAGCCATTTGTTGGCCAGGGCAAGATGCCTGCCTAAAGTTCAGCTGATAGTGCTGACCCTTGTATCTCACTCTTTCTAAAGGACGTCTGGATCAAGGACGGAGAAGCAGCAGCTCTCCAGGAGGCTCCATCATGGGGCGTCTTGATGCTGTTCACTCATTTGATCCCAATGTCCTCTCTAGGTAGCGAAGAGGTGTGACCTCTCTTGCACCTTGTTACCTGGCAACGGGCTGAGGACAGAAGACGCTACCCTCTCCTGTGGGTGGTATAGTCCAGAGGGCCCGATCTGATCTCTGTCCTGTAGGTGACATTTCTGTCTTAGGAAGGAGATCCTGATGACTATGGCTGAGCTTGTGGAGTGCAACCTGGGCCCCAAGACAGGTGTGGAGCGGCACAGGCTCAGGACCTGTGGGAACTTGTTTCCAGAAGAGCGCCATATGCAGCCATCAATTGCCACTCTAATGGCACATGGAATGGGAGGGAGGAGGGTGGTTCCCACACCAGAAATCCTTGGGCAACTTACCACCATGGGTGGTCCAGGGTTTTTAGGAGGTAAAGGAGGAGGCTGCTCCTCTTGCACGGCCAGTGTGGTTCAGTGGTTGAGTGTCAACCTATGAACCAGGAGGTTACAGTTTGATACCCGGTCAAGGTACATGACCGGATTGTGGTCTCAATCACCAGTAGGGGCGCCTGGGAGGCAGCCCATCAATGATTTTCTCTCACCATTGATGTTTCTATCTTTCTCTCCCTCTCTCTGAAATTAATAAATTTTTTTTTTTTTGAAAAAGAAGTGCTCCTTTTGAGCACTCAAAGGCACTATAAATCTGCTAAAACTAAGTAAGACCCACCTGCTTCAGGTATCTCAACATAATCATACCCAGAGGAATTTTTTGAATTTAGGATTTTATGTAATGCATGTCTAGCAGAGAGCTGGAAATACATGTAAGCAGTCATTCAGACGTACAGAAGTTCTGCTCAGGGAAATTGTTCATGCACACACAACTCACCCATGCGTGCACACTCAGAGATGCCTGCACATATACTCACAAGCATGTACATGCACAGATTCAACTCTTAAAAGGAGAGACAACATTTTGTGAGTGGCCACTGTATGAACCCACACATTTGAAGGGTGACGATTCTGTCTTTTAAAGAGTGTGTTTTCATTTTAACCACAGCCAGAAAAAAAGAGTGATTAAAAACAGCTGGAACATATGTCTATTTTCACCTCCTCCATCTGGAACTTTGTTTTTGGCTATCACAGACATTTTCCAAACAAAACTCTGCTGAACAAAATGATAAATGTGGAAGAGACATGTTTGAAGATCTTTATAGAATCCAAAGCATTGGTGTGTTTTTCAAACATAAAACTAAACCTTTAAACATCACAAATGGTTTGCTTTTGATGGTTGGTGTGACAATTAATTTAAATTTGTAATTGGGCAATGTCATTAACTACAATTATGGCTATTTAATCAGTAGGTACTATAAATCTAGGAAGAAAAAATGAAGTATTTTATTGTATATTGATATTTGAATAGAACAATTAGGAAACTAATATAATGTGTTAGCCTATCTCTCAATTTTGTCAGGTAATCCACTCTCTGATTCACCCTGTTCCCTAAATTTCCCCATGAAAACTATTATAACTAGACAGTTATCATGTCATGCCCTAAATATTATAACTTACTCTTCCTTTTCCTGACTGCGGTATGCTTTTATATCAATACATTCTATGTAATAATCCTAGGTTAATCTTTTAAAACTAATTTGGTAAAACAAAAAACTACTTTGATAACATCACTTCTATTGTGTATATACTACAATTCAAAATCATCGACTTTTATTGTATAGATCCTACTTCTGTTTTCAACAGGGCTTAAGACCCCAGGTTTTAGAAGTCTTTGTCTCAAATTCCAGTTCTTCTAATTACAAGTACATTTTGCAAAGATTCATTGTCCTAGCCTAACTGTTGAGTTTTGAGGATCTGAAATTAGGTTTCTGCAGAGGAAGCAGATGAAAGATGGAAAAAGATTGGGGATAATAGAACGAATAAACCTTGGTGACCAATTGACTAAAAGAGAGAAAATGCTATTAATCATGGCATTTACCTGAAGCTATTGTGTGGATTACCTGAGAGAGAGAGAACCCAGGGAAGAGAAGTTTTGCAGAATGAGAAGGAAATAATTATTTTGAATTTGTTGTATGACATCTAAGTGAGTATATTTGTTCCACAGTAGTTGAGAGCCAGAGAAAGAGAGCAGAGGCAAAGATTAATATTTTTGGAGGCACTGGAAAATTATAATTGCTATGTTTATCCCACATAAGAGCATTAAATATAAATTCACTCCACTGTAGAAAACTATAGCTCAGGGTGTAGTATATATAAAACCCCCAATTTTACTGGATAATTAAGCAATCAAATTAAAGTATATTCCATAAAAATGACAGAAACAGTATTAAACAAACGTTCAAATAGAAATCTTGGTACCATTTACCTTGAACTTTTGGCTCAATATAAGATGATTCATAAATTATGACTACTTGACTATCTCAGCAGATGTTTTCCCAAAGACTAGAGATACAGACTTAGGACTCACGGTTAAGTGATATTTATTAGACTAGGAGAAGTATGGGGGCTGGGAGAGGTCATGGCTACTCTTTTGCTCTACATTTAGGGAAGTTCTTTTGTTTTGTGAGCAAGCATGTAGTTCTGAGATAACTGAGAAGGGAGAGGGTCACCTGTCTAACAAGCTAGATTACCCAAGGCAGTGAACCAGGTGACAGATCGAGTCAGATGGCCCTCACATTCCTGTAAGAGAAGATATTTTTCACAGTTCTGGACCATATCCACTCAACATAAAACAGGATCTGATAACAATTATGAGTTGCTAGTGCACAGTGAGAAGTCAAATACCAAAGCCAGTCCTTGCCAAGTTTTTCTTTGTATTTTAACCACATGATCCATATTCTTCATTAGGTTATCCTTCATCTGTCTAAATAACAGGCTGTTGCTAGTTTATAAAACTTAACCATTCTTAGTCCAGACATGCTTATGCATTCTTCTTTAAAGTTATAACAAAATGAAAATGTTTGCATGGCATGTAATTACAGAGAAAGCTCATTGAATGACCAAAACCAAAACCAAGTCTTTCTAAGAATGTTTGGGAAGATCTAATGAAACAACATTTACATTTACAACAGTCAGGGGCAGGGATTCTCCATTTCTCCTGGGAAATGTTAGCACCTCTTTCTAACAGCTTTGAGACAGGCACTTTGTTGGATAGGTTGCATGTGCTCTTTGAAAGTTACCTTCAGGTGTTGACTTGTGTTGAATTTATTTTGTGTTGCTCAGAAGCTCAACTGTTGGATCATGGGAAATCATTTTAATTTGCACTTATTTTATTTTAGGAATATTGTGGATTTTTCAAGGTAATTAGCTATTTGCATATTTCTTATTTTGTGTAGATTTTTGATTGTTTTTTTTTCCTGCCCAGTTCTATAGGGAATGTTCCATTTTCTTCTCACAGATATAAGGCACATTTTATATACTTGTAAGATTAGTTATCTTTTTAAAATAAGATATTGTATAAATATTTTAAAATATTAAAATATAAATAAAAAGGAAATATTGAAAAAATAAAGATCAAAGAATTAAATACACTCTAATTTAAACTCTAAAAATATATGTGTAGACATAGTGATTTTGAAAAAAATGAGAGTCTACACCAAATGTATTGAGTTACTATCTGTGTATAAAGGGATTACTTTAATATTCTTTTTGTACATCTGTGTTCTTTTCAAAATTTCAACAATGAACATGCATTTTTTAAGTGATGGAAAACAACACAATTTTGGGTAAAAAACCTAACATGTTCTTCGTATTAAAAATATATATGTATCCTATATAATAAAAGCCTAATGTGCCACATGTTTGGTTGTCCGGTCGGCCATTTAACTAAAGTGTAATATGCTAGCAATATGCTAAGGCCGCTCAACTTCTCACTATGACGTGCACTGACCACCAGGGGGCAGACAGTCAACTGGTCGACCAGTTGCTATGATGTGCACTGACCACCAGGGGGCAGACGCTCTGGCCGGTAGGTTAGCTTGTGGCTGGGGTCCAGATGATCGGGACTGAGCGAGATGGGCCGGACACACCCTGGAGTCCTCCCATGGTCCCTCCCCGGCTGGCCAACCTCCCACATCCCTCCCTGGCCCTGATCCTGCACCAGTGGGGTTCCTCGGCCTGGCCTATGTCCTCTCACAATCTGGGCTGAAGGACCCCCCCGCTGCCCCTGAGTGCACAAATTTTGTGCACCGGGCCTCTAGTTATATATATTATACATATACATATACATATACATATACATATACATATACATACATACACACACACACACTGAGTGGCCAGATTATTATGATCTCTGAACGTGTAATAATCTGGCCACTCAGTGTGTGTGTGTGTGTGTGTGTGTGTGTATTAATATATTAAGAGGCCCGGTGCATGAATTTGTGCATGAGTGGGGTCCGGCCAGCCTGGCCAGGGGGAGGGGACATGGGCAGTTGGCCGGCCTGCCTGCTGGTCGAACTCCTGGTCAAGGGGACAATTTGCATATTAGCCTTTTATTATATTAGGATATACATTGAGTGGCCAGATTATTATGCATTCAGAGATCATAATAATCTGGCCACTCAGTGTGTGTGTATATGTGTATATATATATACATATATATATATATATACACACACACACACACACACACATATATATGTGTGTGTGACACACACACACATATATATATGTTTTATTTCCCCTATATTTTTTTATGTATGTATATTTATTCTATATTGACACTAATTCTGTACATACAGTGTTAAGGATAGTTTTCATATGTGGGCTCTCAGCATCTTTGAATATATTTCCTACGTCCTAATAATTCCTCACATGATGAGTCCTGCCTTTCCAAGGTAGAAGCTATGAAGTTCGTGTCTCCAGTCTCCTTTGCAGATGAGTAGAGCCATGTCTCCTAGGTTCCACCAAGTAGAATCCCCAGCGTGAGATTTGTATTTCAAAGTGATCAGCATAGTTGTGGAAGTAACTGTCCTTGGACATGACAGTGGTGGGTGTTCAGTTCTGAGCATCTTAAGCTGAGGAAGAGGCCCTAGCATTTTCACTAGAATGTCCCAAATGATATGGTTGGGCAATTGGTTTGGCTATTTAGCATTAGGATTCTGCTTTCTAGCCTTCTAACAGACTCCGGGGGCTCCAAAGCAGTTTTCAGTACACACCTTTTTTCTGATTAAATACTCCAAGTAGGCTCTTGTTTCCAACAAGGAGCACTGCTGCTCAATGACTTAAAATTTACATGTGTTTCTTTCAACTTTGCATTAATTTTAAATAGCTTCATGCACACTTTCAAAGTTGAAAAGTGCTATAATTTATTTACTTTATCATCTATAGAATATTTGTTTCTTTTCTATCAACATAATAAAAATGCTACATTTAGCACTCATATATACATATATACCTGTTTATACTTTCTTTCAAAGCAGATATTCCCAGAAAAGGAATTGTAAAATAAAAATGTTTAATACTTTTCAATGCTGTTTACAAACATTGCCAGTATTTACTTCATTATAGCCCACAGGCAGCAATAAAATGGGTGCCTTCAAGGGATTCAAAGGTCAGTGTGGCTGAGTATAATGAATGAAATAAAATTTATATGACATGAAATTAGAGAAAAAGAAACAACAGCTCATAGCATGTGGGGTTTCTAAGTTAAGGTAAGGAGCTAAGTTTTTATAAAAAGGTGTGATGGGAAATCCTAGGAAGATATTAAGGAGAGAATGAAATAATCTGATATACTTTTTATAAATTCGAACTCCCATTGTTTCATTGCAAGGAGGGAGAGCCACTGGTAGAATCTAATCCAGAGGTGATGGTGGCTTGGACTTGGTTGGTAACAGTGCAATTCAAAAGACCTGGAAGATCTGGGATAGATTTGGGAGGAATAACATAAAATGCAGAGAATATAAGCTGTGAGATTTGAGAGTAAGTGGACTCCTGGTGATAAATAGACACTGGAAGGGGTGATGGTGAAATACACTGAGATGGAGGAAACCAGGGAAGGATTAGATTTATGAAATGGGAGAGACATCCAGGATTCTGCTTGATCTTGTTAAGTTTAGTGTATCTTTGGATATTTTGTGGTGATTTAGCATCAGCAGTCAGATAAAAATATCTGAGGTTTGAGGGTAGAGATCAGATATTCAGTGACAGATGGCAGATTGGGGATTAAAGCCTTAGAATTGGGTGAGGTCACCTAGGGAGCACTTATTGAATAAAAACAAGAGACCAAGGATAATGCCCCTGGGTAATCCAACAGTTAGAAGCCAACAGAGCAAGGAGACCCAGCAAGGAGAAGGACAGAGAGTACCTACGTGGGCAAAAGCGCTCATATTTATGGACTTTTGGAATGACCCTAACTCCAGTATTCTGCCTGCACCCTCCCACCCCCGCCTTTTTTTTTTTTTTTTTTTTGCTGTTGGGATATTCATGACATTTGATTAAACTGCAAAAACTTTTCATATGTCAGTGACACAGATTCTTTGCTATAATGTTGAATTCCCCTCAATTTTGTCTTTTGTTTAATTTATATTTTACTATCTCCCTCATGTCTTGTTTTTTTTTTTTTGTAGCCAAACATACTGATATTTCAATGTACTATGTAACTCATTGCTTTTTTTTTCAGATTTATTTTCTTTAAGGGTTCTTGTCCCTCCAAAACCGAATATACATTGACCAATAGACTTTTCTCAGTTTTTATAAATTCTTATTTTAAAACATTTCTTTACCTCTTTAATTCATCTCGAATGTATATTGGTAACTGAGCAGACATTTGTTGGAACGAGGGAGCGAATCTTGGTTAGCCAATCTTGTTGGCAAGGTTCTTCTTACCAAGGGGATTTCTCTCCTTCGGTCTCCCGAGTCCTACCCCTGAGAGGGGCATTGGGAGCAGTGGTCACCAAAGATCCTGCCACCTGAGCCACCAGGTTCTTTTTTGTGAGCCTTAGGATTTTGTTTTGTTTTTAGTGGCCAGGCAATGATCAATCTCTGTTAACCAGGTTTGGTCATGTTAGCTTCCCAACTATTCTATTTGAATCTGTTGTTTATAATTAATCCCAGAAATATTACTGAGTCATGCTTTTTAAACAGAGTCATACCCTCACACACACACCCCTCCCCCCAAATATTCCAATCCTGAGTGCTATTTCTGTTTTATTTCTGAGTAAGGGATTTAGCTTCAGTGTATGAATAAGATATCATGGTCTGAGGTAGCAAGGCTGTTCAAATTTCTTCCAAATTTGCACTCACTGAATCTTGACCAATCTATGTTCCAGTTGGCTGTGATTTTTAACAAGAGCCATCATCAATTTTGTTAACAGCAGGTTAAGAGGAGATGTTTTGGAAAGGAAATCTGGCATCCCTGATTTCAAGTGCCTGGATCCCTTAGTTTTTTGTTTCGTGTTGCTTTGTTGTTGTTATTATCAGCAAACCAACTTCAGGAGCATCAGGGAATTTAACTGCTTCAGTTCAGCTGGGAACACGTGGCAGCCATTAGTTTTATTGTCAGATATTTCCAGTTCTCTTTCTGGGCACATGGCCGGATTGCAGTTCTCTGCTCCCCTGAAACTGAGTGTGACTACCTGATTTGCACTGATCAGTGAAATGTTGAGTGGGAGTGATGTGCGTCACTTCTAGGTGGAAGCTTTCAGTGTATCACTGTTCACCAGCCTGCCAATTCTAGAGAGCGTCTGCCCTGTCAGTCTGGGTGCTGGGACTGGACCGATGTGAAAGAGCAATAGACACGTGCCTCAGATAAGAAATAAAATTCTGTTGTTTTGAGTCACTTAGTTATTCTTAGGGAGTAATGGAGCACCTCCTGACTGATACAGAATTGGTAACATCTAGTGGGTTACTCTGGTACTAACCTGATTTGAAAACTTGTTTAAAAAATATTGTTATTAGTTACAGTCAGAAGTGATACAGTAAAAATTGATTAGGAAATCAGTGGCACACATCCTTGGGCGAAGACCTTCATCCATGTGGGTGTGCTCATAATGGTAACATAGTTGTACATCAAGGTGAAGCTTGTCTAATATGACAAAGCACAGGCCAGGAAATTAAGGGAATACTCACGCAAAGATCCTCTGACCACAAGATAATACTAAAACTGGAATAAAAATATACATGAAGCGCGAATATAAGACAGGCTAATTTAAACAGACAACAGACCTCAGGGTCTCCTGAAGCATGGGCCTCTTTTGTGGACTTTGCCTCGGACAGTGCAAGGTCTTCCAGCTAGTCCTGCTTAGCTCTGTGCTCATTTCAGATGAGTTTTCTCTAACTGTTGATCCCATGGCAATTGTTTTTGTTTATTTATTTTTAGGAGCAATCTAATTCCTTGGTTCTGTCTATACTTCTATTAGATTCGCCCTCACGACTCTCATCTCCTTGCTTGCCTGCTGATAGAACTTCACAAATCTGTGTTTCATATTGTTTTTTCCATTTTTCTGTGTCTGTCTTCTTAGTCTGCACAGCCTTCATTTTCATGGTGTGGTGCACTTTTCCTTTTCGTCTAAATCCAGGCTCTGTGCCTCTCAGGTTATTGTCTTTCCAAACAGTATTCTGCTCACTTCCAATGACTGCACTAGCAATATAGAGATAGGTGCAGAAAGTTTTCAAGCAAATTAGGAGCAATGGCCTAATTTCAGGTTAATTTAATTTAATTTTATTTTAAAATGTCATATGAAGCATGTACATGTTAACAATTTACTTCACCATCCCTTTCAGTCAATCTTGAAGGTGACTCTCAATCTTTGATTCCTGTTTTATTGTAACTTTTCCATATTTCTCTATCTATCTATCATCTATCTATCTATCTATCTATCTATCTATCTATCTATCTATATATATATTTTGTGTGTGTGTGAAAAAAAATGGGATCATCTGAATCCCAGACACTGTTTTGCTCTTCAGACATCTAGAGAATCTGGCTTGAATTCCCAGGGGTCATTGGTGAAATTGTAGTCATTACTGCTCAGTCACAAGCATTAAGATGGTGAAGAAAGACATAATAAAGACACTTCCTGCCCCTCTTCCCAAATAAAAGGCACTTTTAGTTACTTAAACATTTTTTGTTAATAAAAATCACAAGCATGTTCCTTTTTGAGTAAGAGTAATGTTCTTGATGTCAGGTGACAATTCTCCTGACTGTTCTATTATAAATGTGTTCATTTTTATGAAAGCACTAGTATATTAAGTATCAAAGCAACATCATTGAATATAGCTTCTTGGAAAATGGAAATAATAATTAGGTAAACAGAATCAGATTAACATTATCTTTCAGTATCTCAAAAGTCAGTTCTGTGTTTGGAATTTTGATGGAGTGAAATTCATCAACATGTCCTACTTTTAGCATTTTGAACATACCTTCCACAAATGAAATGAATATCAAATATTAAAATTTACATTTAGTATTGGAGTCTTTAAAAGTATTTCACAATCATCAAAGAAGCAATTAAGTAAAAAAAAAGCATTGACTCTTGTTGAGGTAAAGAAATCTGTGTGAAAGATGTGCTGGTAATGATTAGAGATAACGTTTTAACATAAACATTCAAGTAGAGAAAGATTACTAATTGTGAAAATATGTATCATAAATACAGTGCCAAAAATTGCCTGTGTTTCTTTTTTGTATCACAGTACCTTAAAGAAGATCTTTAAATAGAACAACACTCTTATTTCCCCCCGTAGATTCACAAATGATAAATCAACTAAAATAAAATGTTTTCCATCAATCTTGTGGGAAACCTATGATTACTGCATTTTATGGCACTGGAATTTTACACTTCTAAATATCTAGAAAGATAAGATATTTAGAAGTCTCTTTCTTTTACATATGCACTCCCTACATTTAATATATATGCTTATATATTCTAGAAATACCTCTGATGAGTTTCATAGTTCCACACCTATAGCATATAGTTCACTTTACAGATGTTATCTTGAAAAGAGCGTGGTAAAAGTCATGTGGAGAGAGTTAATGATGAATAAATCAATTCTAATACTATCACATTTATAGTCAGTTATTGGACGACAGCTTCAGCATAAAACAGCTCTTTGTGAGGAAGAGAAGGCTTTAGGAACCTCTCCCACATGGCCTTCTATCTCATTATTATTTGTTCTCTTGATGTAGTAGGATGGGGAGGTTGGAGGCAGTTTGGGGACAGTGGGTAACCTTTCCTGGCAAAGCCCCTGAGCTGCTGTGGCTCACAACACCCTGAAGAAACATCCGTCAGCCTCCAGTGTCTCTTATTTCCAGTCTGTGGAACTCTCCCAACCTTACTCAAGCATCTTGATAATCAGATTTCTAGTGGGCTTTCTTAAACGTAGCTGATACTTTCATGGAAAAGATGATGCTTTAGCTCCTTAGGAGGCTGGCAGAGGAGCAGCACTGGGTTTTCAGGAAGACTTGTGCTTTGAATGAGAGCAGATGAACTTAGGAAAGAGGCAGAAAGGAGAACAGAGATGCTCCTTATATGGGAGCCTTTCCAGTGAAGGTCTTACTTCCCTTATAAATTTTCCCAGGGACCTGCAGGCTCTTTCCAAAACCCTGGCTTCGTGGAACTAAAAATAATCACATGTAACACTTCACATAAACCACAGTTGTGCTAAGAAGTTAAAGCTCCAGAAATTCTTCTTACTAAACATTTGTCATTACCAATTTCTTAGTAATGTCAATCCTGAGAGAGGTAAATTGTTTTAGAATCATATAATTTTCTATCTGGTTAAATGCTTGTGTACCCAGTGTGGAGGTGGGGTACACATCAGAAGCATGCTTTTATTTATTCTTATTAAATTTATTGGAGTGACATCTTACCTAATAATAGACAAACATGTAAATTGACCATATCTCCACTACGCCCACAGCCAATCAAGAGTGAGTATGCAAATTCGCCTGACAAAGATGGAAGGTTAATTTGCATATGCAGGCATGGAGCGACTGGGAGGGGCGGGATGCCTGCTATGAGGTGGGGAGGGCAGTGGAGGGAGCTACAGGAGCTGTGCTCTGGCTGGGAGCAAGGACTTGCAGGCTCCCAGGCGGCCCAGGAGCAAGGACTTGTAGGCTCCTGGACGGCCGGGAGCAAAGCCAGGGGAAGGAAGGCCTATTCTTGCACAAATATTGTGCAACAGGCCTCTAGTCTATATATATGTTAAAACCTAAGCAACGGGTTGACCCTTCCACCAGTTGACTGTTTGATCCATCGCTATGACACACACTGACCACCAGGGGGCAGATGTTCAATGCAGGAGCTGCCCCCTGGTGGTCAGTGCACTCCCACAGCAGGAGCACTGCTCAGCTGATGGACGCTAGATGCCGGGCTCACAGCTGGCGAGTGCAGCTGCCATGGCACAAGCCTCGCCCACATCCGTGGCCGCGCTACCAGGTGGCAGGCACAGCAGGGCCGGATGAATGGCAGCAGCACAGTGCCTTGCCCAGGCTCTGGCTCCTCTCTGGCTGCCTGCCGCTTCGTGCACTACTACATCCCCTGAGGGGTCCCAGATTGCGAGATGGCACAGGCCAGGTTGAGGGACCCCACCAGTGCATGAATCTGTGCACCAGCCTCTAGTTGGTTAATAAAATTACATAGGTTCCAAGTGTACAATTGTATACTACATCATCAGTGTACTGCTTTGTGTGTTTACCACCCAATGTTAGATCTCCTCCCATCAGCAAATATTGGACCAGAAGCATGCTTTTAGCACTCTAAATTCTAAATTCTTATGATATAGGTACACTCATTTCTTTTTTCAATGTTCAGTTGTTTGAAGGAGAGATTAGAGCAATGGTGGCATCTTGTTCTTCATTAAAAAGTATAATTTAGATTTTCCATCTGAATATGCCCATTTGGACTTTTATTTGCCATATAAATAGTAATATGGTTACAGTTGCATCATTGGAGCAAAAGTTCTTATCAAATTTATTCATAATATTTTAACATTCTGAAACATATTATTCACACTGTATCTGGAAGAAAATTTAGATGAAAGGTGGGTGAATTTCCAGCTTATATATTAATGTTTTTATACTTGGCATTGAACAATTTTCAAACTAGAGGAGTGACATAAGAAGTGTCTGCACTATCTACTTACCCCATTTCTATCTTAAAAAATTATTTTTAAATAAAGGCCATTTTATTTTAAATATAGCTTTTAACCAGTATTTTCTCAAAACATTTTGGTCCCGTTTACCATCTTTAAAATTGAGAACCCCCAAAAGATTTTGTGGATTCTATATATTTACCATATTAGAAATTAAAACTAAGAAATGTTTAAGATATTTATTCAAAAAGAAAAAAATTCCATAACATGTTGTGTTAGTGTTCACCAGAAGAATGAGATAAAAAAGATGTGTATATCAATAGAAAATGTTTTATTATAAGGAATTGGCTCACATGATCATGGAGGCTGGCAAGTCCAATAAGTGCAATGTGGCTGGCAGGCTGGGGGCCCAGGGGATCTGATGTTCTGTTTCTCCCATTTCTTAAGACAATTAATCATTCAATTTTTGTCGAGACAGCTAATTTTGGCCACTTAATTGAGTTTTAATACCATGTTAAAACTAGTAAAAATTTTCCTGAAACACCATTCCATTTATTGGGCTATATTTCTCAACATGTTGATAAATTTAGATATTTTACTCTTTTTTTTGTTAAATTAAAATATGCAACTTCTATTATATATAATTGGCTATGCCCACCAGTCAATCAGAATGAGTATGCAAATTAACCCAAGTAAAGATGGCGGCAGCCAGGAGCTGGAGTGAGGAGGCTTGGGTTGCCCGGTGATGGAGGGAAGCCAAGCTTCCCGTCCACCCTGGCCGGCCCTGGCCTCCACTCAATGCTACAAAGTTTCAATTATGGAAGATAAATAAATCCCAGATACTTGCTTCCAGCCGGCCCTGGCCTACACTCGAGGTGCTGAAAAAAAAAAGAAAGAAAGAAAGAAAAAGAGGAGGGGCTGGGAACTTTGGTTGCTGGGGGGTGATCAGGCCAGGATGGGACAGCAGTTGTGGGTGATCAGGCTAGTGGGGGCGGAGCTATTGGGGGTAAGCAGACCAGCAGGGGGGCCAGTTGGGGGCGAGCAGGCTGTCAGTGGGGGTCAGTTGGAGGTGATCAGGACAGCGGGGGAGGGGGGCAGTTTAGAGTGAGCAGGCCAGCAGGGGGGCAGTTGGAGGTGAGCAGGCTGGCACAGGTGGCAGTTAGGGGTGATCAGGCAGGTGGGGGGGCATTTGGGGGCGAGCAGACTGGCAGGTGGAGTGGTTAGGGGCAATCAGGCAGGCAGGCAGGCAGGTGAGCGGCTGGAGCCAGCAGTCCTGGATTGTGAGAGGGATGTCCGACTGCTGGTTTAGGCCCGATCCCTGTAAACTGGCAGTAGGACATCCTTCGAGGGGTTCCAGATTGGAGAGGGTGCAGGCCAGGCTGAGGAACACCCCCCCTCTGTGCACAAATTTCATACACCAGGCCACTAGTATATATATAAATTAGGATAAAGATGTGTGTGTATGTGTGTGTGTTGAAGGATAAAAGCTTGAGAGGAATTGCAGCATACACAAACATAAGATGCATTGACCAGGCTATAGCAAATTATATCATGATTTAATGAATAAAGTTTTATTCAAAGTCAACATCTTGCCCTCTTGCAGGTCCCCGCTCAAAATACATTTCATAACTGCACAGAAGGACTGGGTAAAAAAATAAAACTTGTAGACACATTCTGATCTATTTTAATTTGAATTGCTACACGCAGGATTGGAAATTACATCATATATAGAACAATGGAGCCAAAAGACAACTAAATTTAACCACCTTTGTGTGGAGTGCAGACTTGCATAAATTACTGAGAGTTAAAGAAGTTTGTGTATAAAAAGAAAAAGAGGTATCAAGAGTCTGATCACTAATCTTACGTTGCCACTGGTAGTGGTCTGCCCTCTGCCTAAATAAACCCTAGTCAGCTTCCACTTTCTCATCCAATGGAGAAGTTTATTTTCCTGGAGTTTTTGGAGTGCCTGTTCAAACGTTTAAGTATGATTAGAATTATTAAAACGTCAAATAAAATAATTCAGAGCGGTCTAGTAGAGAAAGTGACATCCAGCCAACGCTTCACTTTGTTCCCATTCGTGTCATTTTGACACTCAGGGGAAATGTTTGGCACATGCTGGGCCATCGGGCACGTCAAGGGCTGCCTTTGCTGAGCAGGCTGAGGAAAGGGTGGGGCGAGTGACTCCTCCCCACCTCTGCTGAGCCACTCAGAGCGGTTCTCTTTTGGCCACTTTTATCATTTACACACTCAACAAATATTTCCTTTGAAGAACACATTCTTGGCTAAATAAGAGAGAAGAGTAACTGATATGTTATCCCCAATATCCCTTTTAGAAGTAATCTATTATTTTAGTATTCTATCTCTTATGAACCAGAAAACATGATAAAGTTTCCCGAAAGTAGATAGCTTTCCTTTCCTTCAATTTATAAGCTGATCTTAACACATTCACATTTGCATACGCTGAATTTTTCTTTAAATGTCTCAAAGTAAAATTTATTATCATTGCATTATTACTTTTGTTGCTTTGCTTTAATAATCAGTGTTAGACATGTCAGTCCATGCATGGGCCTTAGAAGATGACAAATCAATCCCAAGTCAGCTCCTCAGTACATATTGTTAAATCAACTCTGTTTTATTTCATGAATGAGCTATATTTAAAACAAATTAAATATTTTTTGCTATTGGGGATATTATAACAACAAAACTAACATTTTAATTATTCTGAAAAATATAAGATTATTTATAGAATATAAACATAAGTATGATCTATGTCGTACACTCAGAGTAAAATTGTAGCCTTATTTGTTTTTTAACAACTGAATAAATCAAACTAAATATTTAATGTTAAATACCAAAAAGTAAGACCGAAGAAAGCAGAAGTGTATTAACTTGAAACTTGAAAATTGTGAATTATAAAACAAACAAGCATAATGATTGAAAAATTCTGTTTCTATAGAACAGTCAATAATAAAAATGCCCTATCACCTGTGATTAAAACAAAAAGAAAGAAAAGAAAAATATATGACATTAGAAATTATAAAGCAGAGTTATTACAATAGTAGGAGAGATTAAAGAATTATAAAATTCATTTTATCAGTCTTAATAAGTCTGTACATTGAGATAAAATGGATAATGTCCTAAAATAATAATAAATAATTAAAAGTGATTTCAATTGAATGAAACCTATATAAAAATTAAGATCTATGGAAAAAAATTTTAATTGTTTTCACTAAAATTGAAGCTAGACATAGGTGGTTATTTCTAATATTTTTATATTAGTAAAAATATTTCAGATGACAAAAATATGGAGCGTGTCTTAAAACTTCTTTTAGGATTTTATTACCAAATATTAATGCAGAAGGAGGGGGAAAACGGATAAATCAAGAACACATAAATATCTTGGAATAAACTACAGAAATTGTAGTAGTCATATACCCAGAAAATGATAAAACATTATAGAGAGACATTAACAAAGATCTAAATAAATGGACACATATACCAAGTGCCAAAGCAGGACTCTATTTGAACATCAAGAGGACAAAAATTGTGACTACCGAATAAATACACAACTTCAATATGGATAATGAAGACTTTGAAATTGTTAAAAGATTTTGCTTACCTTGATTCAGCCATCAATTCAAAAGGAGACTGCAGCCAAGAAATCAAGAGAAAGCGCAGACTCAGAAAGGCAGCAATGGAGGAATTAGGAAAGATCACCAAGAGCAAAGATGTGTCCTTAGACGCCAAAGCTAAGATCATCCACACCTTGTATTCCGGATTACTACACATGGATGTGAAAGCTGGGTGATGAAGAAGGCTGATAGGAAAAATAAATGATTCCTTTGGAGAATGAATCATTCTCCAAATGTGTTGGAGAAGAGCTTTACATATATTTGGAATCAACAGAAAGTTGACCAACTGGGTCCTAGAGCAAATTAAGCCTGGAACATCCCTGCAGGCAAAAATGACAAAACTGAAGCTATCCTACTTCAGGCACATCATGAGATGTGAGGATGCTTTGGGAAAGACAATGATGCTGGGAAAAATAGAAGACAGCAGAAAAATAGAAAGACCAACTATGAGATAGATTGACTCCTTAAAAGAAGCCCTTAGGCATAAGTCTACAGGAGCTGAGCAGGCTGTTGAAAAGAAAACATTGTGGACATCACTCATTCATAGTCAGCAGGAGTCAGAGTCAACTCAGCAGCAGTAACACATCTACCAAGTTACAGATTGGAAGACTCAATATTGTAATGTCAATTCTAGAAAAATCTATATATAAATTTAATCCCAATAAAAAAATCTTTCCTTTTTGGTAGAAATTGCCAAGCTGATTCTAAATTGGAAAATGCAAAGGTCCTGAATAGCCAGGACAATTCTAAAGAATTATAAAAGTCCTTATAATAACAAGAAGAATGTAGAGTTGAGAAAGAAAAACAAATCTCAAACTTCCTATGTGTATCGGTTTGTATGAGGTATGGACCTGTTGGGCAATCTGATTCAGGTTTAGCATTCTCTCCACGTGCACCATTCTCAAATGAGTCCTGCCTGATGTAGAGGCACTATCCCGTTTTATTACTTGGAGAAATCGACACAGATGGCAGGATCTCAAGAACCCTAAATCTTTTCATTACAAGGCAATGGAAAACATGCTTCTCATCTTTTAGGAGCTGTGCCAAAAATTCAGACTATAAAGGGCTCCCCAAATTATGTAACTCTCAATTATTTCTCTATGGATTTTTATTTAAGTAAGTGCACTGTGAGAAGACATATCTGTTTCTCTGATAACCTTTCATTTAATTTATAAGCTCTCTTAAGGCACGGGTTGTATGCAATTTCATAACTAAAATCTAAGTAAGAGGAAATGAGTTAAGGAATTCCTAGGGGAAATTAAAACCTAAAGAAATTCAAATGTCTCAATGAGGCCCAGTAGTCAACAGTTCCACCAGAAGAAACATATAGTTATTCACTTGATCCGAACTCCAGAAAGTTAGCTGCAACTAGAGTATCTTAAATAGCTTAACATCAAAGAAATTTTGCATTTTCTGTCATTACTAGCACAATCCTCAGTCAGTCATCTTTACTCCAGGCAGAAATTAGTATAGAAATATTTGAAATAAGGGAAAAGTGGCAATATAAAAATATGCCATATTATTCCTGTACACGATCACTTCTATTCTTAATAGAGGTTCCTTTGATATTTATGCTTTTCAAAATCTTAGGTAAAAGAATTCTTATTTTATTTAAAGTAAACTTATTTTAGCATGAAGTAATGAAATTTCCATAAACAGCATCCAAAATGAAGTTTATTCTCATGAATTTTATTTTCATATTATTTACATATATACCTTTACGAGCATCAACTGAACAGGACATTCATTTGTATAGATTTGCCTATTTACAGTGTGCACTTATTTGACAACTATTCCAAATGGAATACACTCATTTTATATGTAATACTCATAAAATCATCATGGATAGTTCCCCAATTTAAGTGGTATTTTATTCTTTGCTTGTTCAATGCTCCCTAACATATACATATTCATTTATTTGGGGCCTCATACATTTTTAAAAATCAGTCCCTACTTTCATCTAATATCTCATAAAGTTACAGAAAGCCCTCTGAAGATACACCCTTGTCCCATTTAAAATTATTATAGGTGTGGCAGCATCAAGCAGTTCTAATATAATGCTCAGATACCCGCCCATAGGTGAGCCTTGCTCTAGGTCTGGCTTCTCATATTTTCACTCCAGTAATCAGATTTTGAACTAGCTTTTTAAATAATAATTATATATATATATATATATATATATATATATATATATATATATATATTTGATTTCAGAGAGGAAGGAAAAGGGAGAGAGAGATAGAAACATCAATGATGAGAGAGAATGATTGATCAGCTGCCTCCTGCAAGTCCCACACTTGGGATTGAGCCCGCAACCTGGGCATGTGCCCTGACCAGGAATCAAATTGTGACCTGGTTCATAGGTCAATGCTCAACCATTAAGCCATGCCAGCTGGATTGGACTAGCTCTTGAGCTCAAATTTCCCATCTGCCACTGAGCAGTTGATATTTTATACTTTAATACATAAGTTCCTGTCTAAGAAAATTATTACTTAAAATATTCTGTTCATGTGATCCCATAAATAACAGAATTTATAAAAAAATGCTGACATTTTAGCATGCAAGTCATATTTCTCAGATTGCCAGAAATGGGGCAAATATTATTTTTCAGGTTATGTGCCCTATTTTTGATTCCTGGAAACATAATTGCTATAATGGAGTTAATACTCATAAGGAAGTACTTGTTAAAATAATCAGGCTAACAATATAAACCTAGTATGTGAGATGGCAGTGTGGATAACTTGGCTAAGTATTCAGTGAAGAACTAGAGTAACAGGATGAGTGAATAAGAAAATAGAGAAAGGGAAATAGAGGAATGAAAGGAGTGTTTATTTTCTAAGAAATCTGAGACATTTAAATTTCATTATATATAATTTTACGTTCTAGAAACTGCATCATATATAAGAAAAAAACCCACTTTAATGACTTTGCTAGCTGAGTAACCCAGAAGTAATATTCACATTTTGTTTTGGGTTGTTGTTTTTTTTCCACAAGAATTTTCAATGTGTCCACTATTTTCAAAATCAACTCTATGTTTTTACATTTCAAAAAAATATACATGGCAATAAGCACCAACGGCTGCTGACATCACAAAAAGAAAAACAGCCACAAGTTAAGTACCTCCTGGTGGGAGAACCTAGGCCTGTTCTGAAGTTCCTCGCCAAGAAATAGAACCTGAACCAGAGCAGTTCCCTAGACCCAAGTACCCATGTCTTCCACTACACCATGGGGCTGCAATCAGCAAGATCAGACGGGGAAATTCTACAAGATAAAAATCCAGGTTCTTTTCAACAAAGTGAAAGGGGTGGGAGGAAGGAGAGATTAAAGGAGAGAAAATTTATAGATTAAAAATAATCCAAAACAATTCAATCAATTGCTTTATATAGACCCTGATTTAAATAAATTGTTAAAAAAATGACATCTAGGAGCCTACAAAACAATTATACATTTACTGTTTATTGGATGATTTTAAGGATGTTTATTTTTTGAACTGTGATTAGTGGTAGTGTAGTGTATTAAGGAAGCTTATTCTTGTAGAAAGGCATACTGAAATATCTGTAGATAAAATGATATAACCTCTAGGATTTACTTCAAGATAACATGGGAACTAGGACAAATGGAAGGGGCTATGCATGAAATAAGATTGGCCATATGTGTTCATTTTTTATAATTTTTATTGTTGAAAGTATTACATATGTCCCTCTTCCCTCCCACAACATTGACCTCTTCTAGCCTGCCCCCACCCCAAGCCTTCAACACACTATTGTCTGTGTCCATGGGTCATGCATATCTTATATAATAAAAGCCTCGTATACTATCTTATATAATAAAAGCCTCGTATACTAAGTGTCCGGTTGTCCAGTCGTCCATTCAACCAATCAAACCATAAAATGCTAATGATATGCTAAGGCTGCTCAACCACTAGCTATGATGTGCACTGACCACAAGGGGGCAGACATTCCAATTGGTAGGTTAGCTTGCTGCTGGGGTCCAGCCAATTGGGACTGAACAGGATGGGCTGGACAAGCCCTGGAGCCCTCCTGTGGTCCCTCCCTGGCTGGCCAACCTCCCTAGCCCCTCCCCGGCCTCTGTGGTGCACCGGTGGGGTCCCTCAGCCTGGCCTGCACCCTCTCATAATTCAAGACCCCTTGGGGGATGTCAGAGAGCCAGTTTTGGCCCCATCCCGCTCAATGCAGGAGCTTCTCCCTGGTGGTCAGTGCACTCTCACAGGGGGAGTGCCACTCAGCCAGAAGCTGAGCTAATGGCTGGCAAGCACAGAGGCAGTGGTGGGAGCCTTTCCTGTCTCCACAGCAGTGCTAAGGATGTCTGACTGCCGGTTTAGGCCTGCTCCCTGCATGGGCCTAAGCCGTCAGTCAGACATCCCCTGAGGGCTCCCAGACTGCGAGAGGGCAAAGGCTGGGCTGAGGGATCCCCCTCCCTGCCAAGTGCACAAATTTCATACACCGGGCCTCTAGTACCAATATAAACTCTTTGGTTAATCTCTTCCCACACCCACCACACCCATTTCCTCTGAGGTTTTGACAGTCTGTCCCATACTTCTATGTCTCTGGATCTATTTTGTTCACCAGTTTATTTTGTTCATTAGATTCCACATGTTAGTCATATGTGTTCATTGTTAATGCTTGGCCCTGGGTACCTAGAAGTTCATTACACTGTTGCTTTTGTATGTGTTCAAAATTCTTCATATATTTTTAAACAGTTATGGCAAAATAAAGGCATTTCCAGGATACTGTATAAACAACAAAAATAAAATAAAATGAACTTTTCAAACTTCTATTATTTCCCAGAATCTTGGCTTTTATACTTTCCAATTCTATGAAGCTTTTGGGGGAAAGACTTTATCTTCTCCCTTGTATTTAAAATTTGTTCAGATAAAAGCATCTGTAGTTTATATAATTTTCTTCATCAGACAATTTCTACATGTATTTGTGTTAGGTTGTAGACTTATTTTAGGATACCAGAAATTAAGATTTCTTTAGGTTTTTAGGTGACAATACCTTTGGTAACACTGCTGTTAATATAACATAAAGTGAACATGCTAGCTTTTAAGCTAATTAAATTTAAGATAATGAATACATTTAATTGTTCAAAGAATGAACAGTTTTGTTTAATAAAATTTAAACAATTATCTTACTCTGCAAATTATAGTGAGAAACACTAAGAACATGAATACTAATGCTTAATTTGTGATAATTTATTCTTGTGTGTAGAGACACTAATGGAAATATGGTCTTGGTTTTTCTCATCCAGGCATTAGGATGCTGAGTTTCACTGTCACTCATTTCTATGTAATGTTGCTAACATCATTCATTGGTTTATGAGTCTTGGCAATATTAGAATAGTAATTAATATCTACAATTCACTAATCCAGACAGTTTGCTTAATGAGAATCACTAATTTTTTTCTTATTATTTTATCAGAATACCCTACATGTTATCAAAACAGAAGTCACAGAGAAATAATAAAATCACTATTAGGGCTTTATAAGATTAGTTTGTAGTAATAATACCTTTTTTTTTGCAAACTATAATGGATAACATATTCAACAGAACATAAAAAATAAGCACAGTAAATTTTAATTACTTATGCTAAAAGATCCCACACTCTACATCATACTGACAGTTTAAGTCTCCCCAGTTTAAGTGTTTAAGACCTTTGCCCTGTTTGAAAACAGTCAACTGAGCAAATGCAAGTGATTTTAAATTAAGGATGACTGTGCAATTACTTTAGGGAAGAAAAAAATTAGCTTGTCCATTAGTGTTATAGGTTGTTGTAAGAAAAAACATGCTGTCTGTTCATTCAATTAACTCTCAGCCTCAAGGCCACTGTTCATTTCATTGATAACATTGTTGATTAAGCATCTCTACATTTTTAAAAGGCTGTGCTTTTAGAGCACATCACCTTGATAACATGCTTCTCTGGGTTTGATTGGATCTATTTGGTGCATTAGCTAATTGTCAGAAAAGGTAAATGATTTATTTAATAAATTTTGATCAAATTCTATTTAAAAGTTTATGGTAAAAAGAACATTATACATGATCTCTTCTAATCAAAATAACTATACACATACATAAACATTACTTCAAAAAGCAATGAAAATCTTATATTTTCTGTACTGAAATTATTCAATAACAAAATGGAGATGGAAACAAAAATGAAGATGCAAATCCCAAATAGTCATCTGCCTTAAACTGAACAAATATTTCCACTTTGACCTATTTAGCAGAAATCATCTTTCCAAACAGTTATATGACACAAGCATTGCAATTACCAATTTTGGTTAAAAATTCCCATTTTCACAAGAAAGCATGACACAATTTTTGATGAATACAATTTTAGTCCATGTCAAAGTAACAGTAAAGTATCTATGCACATTTAATCATATGCATTTGTATCTACTTAGAGAACTTCATTTCTTGCATAAAGTATGACTATATTTTCAGAAACATGTTAACATGCAAACCTCTCGCATCACAATGCATATATATTATTACATATGACATTAAATACAAAAAAAGAAGTAAGAGTTTTACCTTGTTAACCACCTGGGTTGGTCTAAAGCTGAGGAGAGCAAATGGATTCACTGGCATTGTCTTGTCTGGTAATCCTGAGCGAGGGAGGCCGCAGTTTAAAGGGGTGAGGGCAATTGCAGTTTCAAGGGGTGGGACTTGTGTTCAGTAATGAATTCCCAAGGGACTGTTTCCAATAAGGGAATGCTATTGCAGACAATGAAACCATTCTCCATTTGTTGACCCTAGTTTTGTATGTACAATCTACTGTGGGTGTATTCATGCATCAGTAGAGGGAAATGACATATAGTTCATCGAGCTTATGATATGGAGAATATTTTGAAACAAGGATTATATAAAAATAAGATTGAGCTTTCATTTCTTTGAAGTTTTTCCATTGTGTAGTTATGTCTTCTAATTTTTCCCTATTGAGATGAAAAATCATAAGAAGGCTTAACTGCAAGCAGTGTCATCTCTGGCCTATGATACAGGGAAGCCCTCTGAAACAATGCTTGTGGATGGGTACACATGGTCTCTGCCTTGCAAATGTTAATGATGACACTGGAGGCTCACTATTTTGGAGCTCACCTTATTCAACTCGGGACAGTTTTATCTGTTAGATGTTTTTTTTTTTTTTAAATATATTTTATTGATTTTTTACAGAGAGGAAGGGATAGGGATAGAGAGTTAGAAACATCGATGAGAGAGAAACATCGACCAGCTGCCTCCTGCACACCTCCCACTGGGGATGTGCCCGCAACCAAGGTACATGCCCTTTTAATTAATCCCCTTTTAATGTGCACATATTTTGTGCACCGGGTCACTAGTATATATATATTTAAAAAGTATACTTTTATAATACCTTGTTTTCAAATGGAAATAATATGAATATAAATGTTTGAAAGAACATCATACTTTCCTCACAATAAGGTCTCAATATGGGAGTATTTGGAGCTTTGAGGGTATCTGAATACTTGTAAGCAATGCTATAATACTTCTTTAACCAGAACTTAGATGATTTTCTGTCAGCTTTACTACCTGGTCCTCACTACTATTATTGCTTGCTAGTACTTTCTCCCCATGCTGAGCTGCAAGTGAAGAAAACAGGGTAGGGGCGCAGAGATATGCTGCTTGAGCTTGGAACTCTACTGCATAGACTGGAGGTTCAGAAGGACCTTGGAACATTAAACTCACATGCACACACACAGACCTTTTATATATAAACTAGAGGCCTGGTGCATGAAAATTCATGCACTTGAGGGGGGGGGTGTCTCTCAGCCTGGCCTGTGCCCTCTCGCAGTCTGGGACTCCTCAGGGGATGTCCACCTGCCAGTGAAGGCCCGCTCCCTTGGGTATCAGGCCTAAGCTGGCAGTCAGACATCCCTCTGCCAGCCCGGGAGCCATCAGTCAGACATCCTTAGCTCTGTGGAGGAGGCAGGAGAGGCTCCCACCACCGCCGCTGCATTCACAGCCGTCAGCCCAGCTTATGGCTGAACGGAGCTCCCCCTGTGGGAGCGCACTGACCACCAGGGGCAGCTCCTGTGTTGAGTGTCTGCCCCCTGGTGGTCAGTGTGCATCATAGCGACCGGTCATTCCTGGTCATTCTGCCATTAGGTTCAATTTGCATATTACCCTTTTATTATATACGATGGATGTATGTGTTTTTTTTGAATCATCAAATTTATGACACATGTTTTCTGAAAAGAAAATTTAAATATAAATATGTAATGTAAATATATAAAAAGTCTTTCTGGAGACTTTTTATCCTGGGATCTAATGTTTATTACTGCATTGTACAGATATTTGATTCTTAGTAAAACTTGCTAACTTCATTTAGTTGCTTTTTTTTTAATGTAAAAATGAAAGTTAAGATGATGGCTTTTTAACAACTTTTCTAATCACTGAAGAGGAAGTATGTCCTTTACATTGGTTTTGGAAAGTACTTTGCAGTAATATTCATAAAATAACTACAATCCAGGCTTTGAAAGTTATTTTCTCAGATCAAATACAAGATACCATTTGACTATTCTTCAGTAAAGGAATAAATTTGTTCCTTTCTGAGTTCTGTGTTGTGCTAATATTAAATTACTGTTTAACTGGTTTCCATCCACTTTCCTGATTCCCTTAATAGAAAATAACATTACTGCCCCAGGTCATTTCTCTTGGTATAAATGGATTACACACATATATTTTCTTTCTGCTCCTTTAGGGAGGTTTAATCTGGCAGCAGAATTTTCTGAATTTAACTCTGGTTAACAAACACTGGATCCATTAGTGGCCAAGGTATAGTTAGATGTTAATTAAATCATCTTAGTCCATTTTGTAGGTAGACTGTTTTCTGTTAGAGAAAATTGAATTCTTAAAATAATCCTTTTTCCTTGAAAATGGAAAACCTTTTGGCGTGTTTAGCAGCTGTCCCTCTAACTTCTGATGCAGCATGCAGTGTTATAGAAAAGGTAAAGGACTTCATAAGCAAGACAGTGTCCCAGATGACAAAGCAGTAAGACATTCACCTGGCAGAAGCCATTATATATCTGACAAACCCTTTTGTCTGAGTGCAGAGAAACTAGAAGTGACAATTTGCATTTCACAGCATCTTTATTCTAACGTGTTTCAGAAATATAGCCAGTTTTATTGTGTCTTTATCTTTCCTTCATGAGAAAGAACATCAGAGCCCTTTCCACACGGTGTGGTGCTGGCTTTGGTAGAAGCCCTCTGTGTCCAAAGGTTAAAATAAAGCCTATTATGCTGATTATCTTCTTTGCCCCTTCTGGACTAAGCCACAGGATTAGTGATATTTTTAAAAATGGATTTAAAGAGTTATCTGCATATTAAAATTTTATTTCCTTTACCCCATGTCTTAAAAATATCCTTGGTTCTTTACTTATTACCCAGTTATTCTCCATACTAAAAAATGCTTGTCCCTCTAACCCACCAGCCCTCAGGTAGAGAAGGCCAAGTTGGTATTGGAGGAAAGGAACAAATGACATTTGCTTGTCATGAAGGTAAGCAGGCAGAAAGAAGAAATTATGCATGAAAATAACCTTATTTTATATATTGAAGGCCCCAGAGGGACATATTTAGAAAGCCCCAAGGTAGAAGAGTGAGTGTAAAGTTTTGCTTTAAATTCTAATATTCTAACACTAGAGGCCTGGTGCACAAAATTTGTGCACGGGGATGTGTGTCCCTCAGCCCAGCCTGTACCCTCTCTAATCTGGGACCCCTTGAGGGATGTCTGACTGCCCATTTAGGCCCAATCCAGGACTGCTGGCTCCCAACTGCTCGCCTGCCTGCCTTCCTCATTGCCCCTAACCGCTTCTGCCTGCCATCCTGATCACCCCCTAACCACTCCCCTGCCAGCCTGATTGATGCCTAACTCTCTCCTGCCAGCCTATTTGCCCCTAACTGCCCTCCCCTGCAGGCCTGGGTTCCCAACCAACTTTCCTTTCCTGCAGGCCTGGGTCCCCCCCAACTGTCCTCCCTTGCAGGCCTGGTTGCCCCCTACTGCCCTACTCTGCCAGCCCAATCACCCCTAACTGCCCTCCTCTGCAGGCCTGGTCACCCCTAACTGCCCTCCCCTGCAGGCCTGGTCCCCCCAACTGCCCTTCCCTGCAGGCCCGGTCGCCCCCAACTTCCCTCCTATGCTGGCCTGGTCACTCCTAACTGCCCTCCCCTGCAGGCTTGATCGCCCCCAACTGCCATCCCTTGCAGGCCTGGTCCCTCCCAACTGCCCTCCCCTGCTGGCCTGATCACCCACAACTGTCCTCCCTTGCAGGCCTGGTCCCTCCCAACTGCCCTCCCCTGCTGGTCATCTTGTGTCAGCCATCTTGTGTCCATATGGGGGCAGTCATCTTTGACCACATGGTGGTAGCCATCTTGTGTGTTGGAGTTATGGTCAATTTGCATATTATTCTTTTATTAGATAGGATTAGATAGGATAGAGGCCTGGTGCATGGGTGGGGGCCGGCTGGTTTGCCCTGAAGGGTGTCCCGGATCAGGGTGGGGGTTCCCTTGGCAGGTGAGGCAGCCTGGGTGAGGGGCCTGTGGTGTTTTGCAGGCCAGCCACGCCCCCCCGGCGACCCAAGCGGAGGCCCTGGTATCTGGGATTTATTTACCTTCTATAATTGAAACTTTGTAGCCTTGAGCGGAGCCAAGCCTCCTGCTCGTCCGTGACCACAGCCATTTTTGTTGGGATTCATTTATCTTCTATAAATGAAACTTTGTATCCTTAAGCAGAGGCCAAGGCAAGCCAGGGCTGCGGAAACTTGGCTTCCTCCATCGCCGGGGGCAACTCAAGCCTCCCACTCTCTCCAGCTCCGTGGCTGCCGCCATTTTTGTTGGGATTTATTTAACTTCTATAATTGAAACTTTGTAGCCTTGAGCGGAGGAGGCCAAGGCAGGCCAGGGCTGCGGAAAGCTTGGCTTCCTCCATTGCCGGGGAAACCCAAGCCTCCTGCTACCTCCGTGGCCACAGCCATCATGGTTGGGTTAATTTGCATACTTGCTCCTGATTGGCTTGTGGGCGTGGCTTGTGGGTATAGCGGAGGTACGGTCAATTTGCATATTACTCTTTTATTAGATAGGTTGGGCACAGACAAATCTTGATTAATTTTAGTGCTCTTTTGTTTAAAATGTTGAATGAATAAAGAAAAGTAAGCATATAAAATATGCATTTTGAAGTTCTTTAAATACGCAAGGCTATCACTTCCTATGTGCATATGTTATCGATCCATTTAAAATAATTAGGCATCACCATTCTTGACCTGAAAACTGAGCTCAGGAAGATTAAACAATTTTATCAAGCAGCTTTAAGGGTTCTCTCCACCTTCTGTGCAGCCTTCTTAGAATGTTGCCATCTGCACACCTGTAATATGACTGCATCATGTCAGGAAGTGATGTTCATGGTAGAAAAGCAAAGACTTCCTGGAGGTCCCATCCATAAGACTTGACTGAGTCCAACCACTTCTCAAGGGGAAAGAAGTTCTAGAATTGGCTTATGGAACTCCTGGCTCATGCCTGGGGCTCAAGTAGTGACCATTTCCATGTCTAAAAATTATGTACTTTCTGCTATTGGTAAGAACAGGTGAAAAGAGAAAATTGATATTGGGTTGACCATAGCCAGTGTTGGCTGTGACACCGGATGGGACGCTCTGCCTAAGAATTTTTCTGCTAGGAGGCAGATTTACATTTCTTTCTTGCAGTGGTAATATATAATCTCCCAGAAAATGTGAGCTACCAGTTTCTGGAACAAAAATAACAATAACAATAGTGGTATTTTTCTTTCCTGCCATTTGGGATAGGATTAGTATATTTACCGAAAGTACTGAAATTCCATGTAAACAAAATATAAAATGTGAAATTTTACCATAGAGGTTTATCAAATAGTTGGAAAAGCAGACTGTGTTTTTGTGGAAAATGCACCAGCTGTGGAAGCAGTATTACATTTTAGTTCTGCCATTAGCTAATGATGTTACTTTGGGCAATTTATTAATCCATTTAAACTTAGAGACTCAGTTTACTCATATAAAATGAGAATACACTTGCAGGAATATTCCTGACACTTACCACCTACCAAATAAGTGATAGTAAATATTTTATGTAAGTATGTAATAATAGTTATTATGTATACATATAAATAACTAGAGGTCTGGTGCATGAAATTCGTGCATGGGGTGTGTGTCCCTCAGCCCAGCCTGCACCCTCTCCAATCTGGGACCCCTTAAGGGATGTCCGACTGCCCATTTAGGCCCTATCCTGGTAGGATTGGGCCTAAACGGGCAGTCGGACATCCCTCTCACAATCCAGGACTGCTGGCTCCCAACTGCTCACCTGCCTTCCTTCCTGAGTGCCCCTAACTGCTTCTGCCTGCCAGCCTGGTCACCCCCTAACCACTCCCCTGCCAGCCTGATTGATGCCTAACTGCTCCCCTGCCCGCCCGATTGCCCCTAACTGCCCTCCCCTGTAGGGCTGGTCACCCCTAACTGCCCTCCCCTGAAGGCCTGGTCATCCCCAGCTGCCTTCCCCTGCTGGCCTGGTCACCCCTAACTGCCTTCCCCTGCTGGCCTGGTCACCCCTAACTGCCCTCCCCTGCAGGCCTGGGTTCCCAACCAACTTTCCTTTCCTGCAGGCCTGGGTCCCCCCAAACTGTCCTCCCTTGCCTGGTTGCCCCCTACTGCCCTACTCTGCCAGCCCGATCACCCCTAACTGCCCTCCCCTGCAGGCCTGGTCACCCCTAACTGCCCTCCCCTGCAGGTCTGGTCCCTCCCACTTCCCTCCCCTGCTGGCCTGATCGCCCACACTGCCCTCCCCTGCTGGTTATCTTGTGGTAGCCATTTTGTGTCCACATGGGGGCTGCCATCTTTGACCACATGGGGTCAAGCATCTTGTGTGTTAGAGTGATGGTCAATTTGCATATTGCCTCTTTATTAGATAGGATTATATTAGTATTAATATGCATATAACAAAACTACAAGTTATTATACATATAAATATTTTATATAATAATATATAATTTATGCCCAGATATTTATACATTTTTGTTACTATTTATTATAATTTATGGATATATCATAGCCATTATAGAAACTATGATTTACATGTTTCCAAGGGTATGGATGTTCTGTCTGAAAAACGCATGGCTTTCCATTGACATTCTTTTATTGTACATGCAAGTAATCATGTAGATGAGTTGGCAGTCTGGTATATTAATAGGCTAACTAAACTCAATGCTTTTGTTCGCTATTAAAAACAGGATTTCTAAAAAATTAGCACAAGTTCCATCTGTGCAGTTTTACCTACAAAGTATTGTGGAATTAAGTGCTATGGGTTTTACATCCTAATATTGTAAAACTGAGCTCAAATTTGGTAGGAATATAGAGTTTCTAATCATGACCTTGGTACGGAGGTAAACAGATTCCTTTGGAGAAATATGTGGTATAAGTTGTACCCTTACCTAGTCCAGGGCAGGAAAAAGCTCACTCATTCCTTGTTAGAAAATCAAGGGCTCCCAAATGGAAGGTCTGTATCAGGAGCTTAATGGACTAAATCATTATTTTTTTTAAAAAACATTTGTTTCTTTCTGCATTCACCTAAAATTCTAATTACAGAATACTTAGACTATAGCTAGATAAGTAGGACATTTTTCATGCATTTATTTAAAGTGAAGCTAATTTTTATCTAGCTGTTAAGAAGTAAAATTAGTTATTGGACTAGATATTTTAAAGTTGATCTCTTACATAGCCTTCCCTTACATTTTTAAGCACTTTTATCTAATGCCTTAAGATAATATAAATGATTGAATACTTAGATACATATTAAGTACCACTTAAAATAATGAAATTGGCTTTACTTACACATTGAAAATAATTTAATTTAATCTATTGATAACTCAGAGCAAGGTAATGGAACCAGGAAATTTTCTTTCTTCAATATACAAATAAACTAAAAAATACGTCTGACTCTAAACATAGCTTTGTCCAAAAAAAGATATGTTTAGCTTGAAGGAACTTCACCGAAAGAATACAAATTAAAAAGCTAAAATAATATAAAATATTTCACTGAAAACACATCTCCACTAGTATACCTACTACGTGGAGATATTTAGCATAAAAGCAGCCAGCAATGACAATGTTTTTTGGAGGTTTGAGGTACAAGGTGGCTGTTGAAAGAGTGTGTCACTGTTAGACAACTGACAGTTTCAAAATACTGCCAAATCTCAGTAGATTAACAAAAACATGGCTTTTGCTCATATCACAGTCTAGAGAGTGAGTTAGATGGCTCTCCTCCAAGCAATGACAAACGACACTTTGGTGGTAGCTAACTGTATCTGTCCCCATTGTTAGCTCTCCAAGAACAGATTTCCAACTGTTGGATGACAGAAGGGGGTTGACATACTGTAGGTGTGGCAAAGTGGAGAAATTGTCATCAATCTATGCCCTGACATCTAATGACAGTTTCTAAAGGTGATTTTTCAGAGAAATACATACCATCACTCTGCCTGTTTCTCCATATTACATAAGTGAGAGATGGAAAACATTTAAAAAGATCATAGGACACTCCATTGTTGACTGTTGAAAATTAGAGTCTACAAGAAGGTATTGTGATCACTATTGGCAAACATTGAATAGAACATATTTTAGAGAACTGCTCCTTTACATAAACTATGATTATTGATATCAGCAATGAGTTTCCCTTTTTATGTCTTTTAATAATTATTAAAAATTTCCATTATCCCTAGATGAAGGCTATCTTCCCCATTATTCAAGTGATGATTTTGAAGGGACTGTTAACAGGAAAGGGAGTACATGGTGGAGATTTTCTTTTAAAAAAATATATTTTCTTATTGATTTCAGAGAGAAAGGGAAAGTGGGAGAGAGAAATGAGAGAGAATCATTGATTGGGTGCCTCCTGCACGCCCACACTGGGGATTGAGCCTGCAACCCAGGCATGTGCTCTGATGGGGAATCAAACCATGACCAGTTCATAGGTCAACATTCAATCACTGAGTCACAAGATTTTTGTTTCTGCCTACGTTATGGATTGCCAAGGAAGAAAAACCCTCCTAGTGAGAAAAAACAACCTAAATATAGTGGATAAAATAAATATTAAAAAGGCAAATGCATACCTGAGTTTGCACACATACATACAGAAAACAAGTAATATAAATCTGGATAAGCTATAAATTGAGTGGGTAAAGCTTCTATGGCTAAAGGAGCAGTGGATTAAGAAAAAGAGGACATGCAGTTTCTAAGTGAATAAAGAAAAATACAATTAAAAATCTCAATCAACAAAAAGTATGTCAGGAAAGGTAAAGAAGAACAGAGGAAAAAATTATCTAGATATGAGACAGTAGAAATTAATGCCCAAATTTCAACAATTTCTGTAATTATAAATGGATTTAATTTCTCAATTATGAGAGATCATTAGAGTGAATACATCAGGTCTATCCATAAGCTTAAGGTACATCTAAAACTAAAGAATGAAGAAAGGGTGGTAATAAAAGGATAATGATAAACCAGACAAATACTAACAAATGAAAACTGAAGTGACTGTACTATTGTAAGGAAACAGTTGTTAGTGCAAAATGAAGAATGGGTATTAAAAGGATTATTGCATAATCACAAATAGCTCAACCTCACTAAGAAATATAACAATTATAAACTAGAATCTAGCTAACATATAATAAATATTTATGAGTAGAACCTATTAGAACTGTAAGAAAAAATTTAAAAATTATTTAGGGGGAAATTTTAATATACACCTCCCAATAATTAATAAAATATAAATAAAAATTCATAAAGAAGATTTAAATAACAATGAACATGCTTATCAAATCGACATATCCAGAAAGAGAAAAGGCACATTCTCAAACTATTCACCAACAAAATATGTTTACTTATATAACATACTTATGATTAAATAATAATAAATTATTACATATTACAGCTAGTAATATTTAGATAATGCATTTCCATCAATGCAAATATTTGAAATGAAGACTAGCTAAAAATTAGTGACATAAAAATTCAAGCAAAGCCGAAACTGGTTTGGCTCAGTGGATAGAGCGTCGGCCTGCGGACTGAAAGGTCCCGGGTTCGATTCTGGTCAAGGGCATGTACCTTGGTTGCGGGCACATCCTCAGTGGGAGGTGTGCAGGAGGCAGCTGATCAATGTTTCTCTCTCATCGATGTTTCTGGCTCTCTATCCCTCTCCCTTCCTCTCTGTGAAATATCAATAAAATATATTTAAAAAAATTCAAGCAAAGAAATTATAATAAACAAAATAGACTTGAAGATGCTAGAAAAATATAGTAATAAAAAGTAAGTGTGAAATTAATGAAATTGAAAAAAAATACAGTATAGAAGATCAGAAAAGCCTAAGTTGATTCTTTAAAGAGACTAATAAAATTATCAAATCTGGAATATTTTTTTTTTCGGAAAAACAAAAGGCACAAATAAATATTAGAAATTGAAAAATGGAATATAATTATGACATATGTATTTGAGTATGTATCAAATTTGCTAGATACAGAAGCTACAAAAATAATTCCTGGAAAAACATTTTGAAAATATAAACTTCAAAATAAATGATTCACATTAACAACAAAATGTATAAAGTACCTAGGAATCTATTAATCATAAGATCAGATAAACTACCTGGAAGAAAGCATAATATTTTACTAAAAAATGTCTTAGAAAATGAATATTTATGAACAACTTAAAATTAATAGAGACATATTCCATATTCATAAAGAAGAATAATTAATATAATAAGAATGTCAATTATTTTTACCAATTCTATCTATAAAATAATATAATTCTAATAAAAACCTTGAGAGGATTTGATTGGCATTTAATAGGATGAGTCTAAAAATTCATAAAAAAAATCAAAACCCAAAAGAGGCAAGAAAAAAATTTTTTTAAGAAAAACCTAATGGGTACATTTTTCCTGTTGTGTAGACATATGAGGCAAAAACAGAAAAATAGCCAATAGTACAGAAATACTATTTATAAGGAGCCAAAGAATTGACTCACACACATATATAAACTTTACAGATGACAAGTTTGGCATACCAAATAAAAAAGAAAAATAAGAGAGAAAAAGAAAAAAATATTTAAATCATTTAGATTAAAAGAAAATAGAAAATTTGTAGAATTTTGGGGTGAGGAAAGGATTTCTTAAGAGAAACAAAGCAAAATGCTCAAAAAAATGATGAATAAATTTGACTGTTAAAACGAAAAATGTCTGGTAGCAAGAGACACAAAATATGAAAAGACTGAGACAGTCTGGGGAAAGTTATTTGGAATGCAAAAAATTAACAAAGATTAGTATTCAAAATAGATTTTTCAAGCTACAAATCAAAATGAAAAAGAAAACAACCAAGTAGAAAAATAGAAAAGATATGAAAAGGCAATTCACAGAAGAGGAAACATGAATGGCCAAAAAACACATAAAAAAATGCTCAACCTCACTGGAAATCAGGGAAATGCAAATTAAAGTCACAAAGAAATACCATTTCTCAGCCCTCATACTGGGAAAAACCTCAATAGTCCAACAATAACAAATGCTAGTGAGGATATGGAGCAACAGGACTTCTTTTCACTGATGAAGAATACGGTTTTAGCGGTGCTAGAGAGCAGTGTGTTACCTGCTAGATTTGAGATGTGTAAGTTAGGTCTCAGCAATTCCATTTCTAAATGTATATCCAGCAGATTAAAAAGACTCTTACAACAATGATCATAGTAGCACTGCGAGTTTTCACAAATAGTCAGAAAAATAAAATGTAATCAATAGGCTGACTGTGTAAATTGAGGTATGACCAGCAAACATAATAGAAATATCAGTGAAAGATGAATCAATAAGAAGTAATATATGCTCTTGGATGGGTCTCACAAATATGCCGGAAGGGAACAGCAAGTTGTTGAGGAATTTACCAGTTTACTATGATCCATAGGAAGTTTAATAACCTTAAAGGGTATAATATACTAGTATATGGTTTAGGATTCATACATATGTAGTAAAGGACAAAGATATGCTTAGGAATGACAAACACTACATTCATATAAAGGCAACTTTGTGATGGAAGTTGGGAAATGTATTTGGGGAAGGTGTACAGGAGATTTCAATTGTATTTATAACAGTTGAGTATATGGTTGAGTATATGTTTTTAAGTATATGGTTGTTTATGATCTTATTATTTATGCCTTTTTGTATGTCAGAATGATTTCATAGCTTTTTTCTCAAAGGATACTGTTATAAAATGAACCATAAAATGTCTAGTCTGATAATTATTAGACTAGTATGTAAATATCCACAGATTGATTGGTAACTGAGGCCCAGAGACAGGAAATAACTTAATCAATGCTAACTAATAAATTAATGACAGAGTGAAGACTAAAACCATGTATCTGACTCAAACTCTAGTGCCTCAATAACTCCTATTATTAAGCAACACTAGAGAATAAAATGTTTGGCTCCTTTTTGCAATTAGGAAAATGGATTCTGAGATAAGTTTAATTGATTATTCTAGAATTTCAGAATTAGAAAATAGAACAGTGTTTTTTTCCTACCATGACACAGTCAATAAACAGATTTATCAACAAAAGTGGCTCTAGTGTCCATGATTTTTAAATCAAGTAAAAGTTAAGCATGATATATCTGAATTTCCACCCAGAAGTTGCCTGCTTTGAAAATGTCTACTAGCTGATTCTGATATATTATTTTCGTTTGTCAATGGAAAAAGGACTTAGGGGTAAATATTTCTACCCATGGAATTGAACAATAACTTCACTTTCTAGTCAGAGGAACTGTAAAAATATTTTTGTTGTTTATGTATTATGTGCTGTATATGTATGAAGTATGTTAGTTATATTTGTATAAAGTGTGTGTATGTCTGTGTGCTTGTGAGCCTACACATTTTCTAAGGTGATGGCAGAGAAGGGCATTTTCTATAGATATTAAATTTAAGGGGGCTTAAAGAATGTTGGGAGGGAGGGCGGCAAGTTTATAATATTAAGTAAAATCCACCAGTCAAGTCAGGAGTCCAGAGTCAAAGAGGGTAGGTACAATGTGGCCCGACAGGTGAAGGAGCGAATGGGCCTCCATTGTGGATTTGTACCTAATAAATGGTGCCAGTAATCCAAGCAGCTGTTTATTACTTCATACATCAGACAATGCCCAGTGAGGGATGAAGATTTTAGGAGCTGAGCAGATTTACTGAGACCCCTTTCACTTTGTTAATTCTTGATCAACACAGCTACCCTCACATTTTACAAACCCAGGAAAGCTACCCAGATTTGTCTTGATATCTGAGAGGTCTTCTTTCTTCTATTGTATCAGTGAACTATTTAGCTTCTTTTGTTTTGGTAAATAGAGGTGGAGATGGATGGACAATAAACACACTTGTTTCCAGGTTTTGTGAAGTTCCCAGGTGAAATTATAGGTATAGAAGAAATTAAGTAGAACTTAGAATTTAAAAAAATTCAGACCTCAAAGTTAGTAAACCTAGCAAGATTTCTGGAATTAGCAGAACAAACATGGGAGGGAAAGAATCTAATTGGTAGTTTTATTTTGAATGTTTTGAACTTTTATTTTGAAATTACATTTGACTTTAATGGCTGTACCAATTTACATTTCTAACAGAACATAAGGGCTTTCATTTCTCCACATCCTCACCAGCATTTACTATGTGATATCTTTTTTATAGTTGCCATTCTAATGGGTATAATGTGATATCTCATTGGGATTTTGATTTGGGTTTCCCTGATAATTAGTGATGTTGAGCACCTTTTTATATACCTGCTAGCCATTTGCATGTTTGTTTGTTTTTTTTTAAAAGACATAGGAGTATACATCACAAGGAAACAAAATCACTGTCTCAAAGGGATATCTGCACCCCATGATCACTGCAGTGTTATTCACAATAGCTGAGACATGGAAACAACCTAAGTGTCCACCAATGCTGAAAGTGGTGTACAAATCCTGTATGATTAAGTCAGACCGAGAAAGACAAATAGTGTATGGTTTTACTGGTATGTGGAATCTATGAGTCAAACTCAGAACCAGAGTCAAGTGGTGATTGCCAGGGGCTGGGGGAGTGAGAGAAATGAGGAGATATGGGTCAAATAGTCTAAATTGCAGCTACAAGATGAATAAGTTCTGAGGATGCAATGTACAGCATGATGATTATTTTAGACAATACAATATTATATACTTAAGATGGACTAAGACAGTAGGTCTTAAATGTTCTACATACAAAGAAAATCAGGTGACATTTTGAGGTAATGGATGTGTTCACTAACTATTGTTAATCATTTCACAATAGATACCTACATACAATTATCACATTGTATACCTTAAATTTGCACAATTTTATTAGTTAATTATACCTCAGTAGAGCAGGAAAAATCAGTTTATGCTTGGGTTCTTACTGGTGTATAGAGAAAGCTACCTAGGCTTAGCCCGGTAGAGAAAGCGGTGGTATATAAGGTGGTAGGGGCAGTGGTAGTGACAGCATCTCTAGTGAAAACATGTTCCAAGGAGGGCAACTGTCAAGGAGAAAACTGGCAATTCAGATGTGACCCTGGTGTAAATACAAAGAGAGTGGCCAGAAAACTCCTTACTCCCCAAGTGAACTTCCCCCTTCATTTGGCTCCTGTCAAGGGTATGTCTAGGGTCATATGGCAGAGTTGTACAGTAGTATCCTCTTATCTACAGTTTCAGTTACCCTAAGTCAACCTGTTTTTGCTTGAATATTAATTGTTTTTTGTCACCAGGGGTATTTGTGAGACTGGTAGATAAGGTGGATAATTTCTTAGGGACAACTGCCATCCTATCTAATAAAGAGGGGATATGCAAATTGACCATCACACCGTCACAAAGATGGCAGCGCCCATAGCCACAAGATGGTGGTGCCCAGTCCCCTCAGCCCTGCTAGAGTCCCCCAGTCCTTTCATCCCTGCCGGGGGGGTGGGTGGGGTGGGTGGCAGTCGCGCCTGCTGCCAGAGTCCCACGGTGCTTTCAGCCCAGCCGGGGAGGTGGCAGGCACACGGTGTGGCCAGACCCACTCTCAGCCCCCCCTGAGGCGCAGGTAAGCCTTGGATGGCGGCTGCCCAGCCGATGCCCGAGGTGCAGGCAAGCCTCAGATATCAGCTGCCCAGCCGCCTAGGGCTGCCCGAGGCTCAGGTAACCAGAGTCGGCTGAAGCTTGCGCTGCCGACAGTGGCAGCAGCAGAGCTGTGATGGTGGCATCGCATTCCCCTGATCGCTGGGTCACCTCCCGCCCCTGAGAGCTCCTGGACTGTGAGAGGGGGCAAACCAGGCTGAGGGACCCCCCCCTTCCAGTGCATGCATTTTCTGCACCAGGCCTCTAGTTGTAAAGTAATTGACCATGAGTGAGGTTGCCACCAGGGTGAATAATAACTGTGACCAGTTACAGAGAAGTACCCCACAGACCCTAGATATATTTTATTCCCCTATGGCTGGTCAAGGCCTGTGTTAATGGACTATAGGAGAAAGTGAATAGTATCTAGTAAGGCATTGCATCAGGTAAAGGCTCCTACCCAGATGCCACCACTACATAAGAGTAAGTCTCCATGTCTGCTTTCTGACAAATGGGCAGGAGTTAACTTCGACCTTGCTGCTCCAATGTGGTCCCCAGACTAGTAGCATTAGCTTTGCAGTCCAGATCTACTGATTTAAAATCTGCATTTTGGTAAGGTCTGCATATTAACTTGAGAGCTAGAGGAGACACACCAAGTAGAAGAACTAGAATTTTCAAAGACAGTGAGGCATAAACCAGCATGTGCTATTTGGGAGAATGAAGCAATAAGAATTCTTTTTAAAATCATGTACTTATTTTTAAAAGTACATGAGCATGTATGTGTGAGGGGTAATAGGAGCAGCAGCAGCAACAGCAATATTAGTAATAATAGAAGTAGCAGTAGAGGCAGTAAGAGATGCAGAAGTGTTTGAGGCTGGAGACACAGGCAGGAATTCAACTTTGAAGAGTTTAAATTTATTGTCAATGATCTGATGGAATTTAACCAGAGAGTGATGTCATGGAATTTGTGATTTGTAAAGATTGTTTTGGTATCAGAATGGGGATAAGATGGAGGAAGAAAAGCTAGTCAGGTGGACCATTAGCAGATAATTGTGGTAACCCTGATAATACATGATGGAGACCTAAACTAAGGCAGTGGTAATAGAGACTTAAAGAATAGGTGATTATTTAGAGGAGAGAATTCATAGACTGTGCAGCCCATTGGAGGAAGTAGATAAGGAAGATAGAGTCAGCAAGGCTAACCCTGAGTTCCTGCTATTTAGGATAAGTCCCAGGAAACAGACGCTGAGGCAGCGATTTTGTGCAGGGAGTTTCTGGGGGAGTGCTGGCAGGAATAACACTTGTAAGTGGTTGAGGAAAGCAGACGTGGGCTGAGTGACAAGTTGAGCTGTGATGTACTTGCAGTGAAGGGCTCAGAGTTTCCCCAACAGAGGCAAGGAGGGTGAGACTTAGTTCCTCCATATTTAATAATCACTGGATCCTCCCACGAAAGGCATATAACCTAGGACAAAGGAGCTCCCTTTAGCTAAGGACACTTTCTAGAGAGGGATTCATCAGTAAGCCGTCAGCAACTGGGGAAATGCATGCCATGGGCTTATAGGGGGATCTGATGACACAGCCTAGAGTCCACTATTCTTGTCTGCTGGGCCAGGCAGACGGTGATGGCTTTAATATACATTCATTCAAGAGAGAAGATAAGTTTGAGATAAAGGTGGGCTAATAAATGGACATGTTTATTTTGAGGTACCCAAGGGACCTCAGATTAGATCTGATAATGAATCTGTTGGGTATGTGAGCCCTGAATTAGCAAAGATCTGAATTATAGATATAGGAATCTTGACCATATAAGTGGTAGTTGAAACCATAGTTATTGTTAAAATCATATACAATTAGAGAAGTAAACACAGAGACTTGGAGAACAACATCATTTAAGTTCGGGCTATCAAATAGGGCCTTTAAGGAGTTAAATGAGAAAGTGATATGGCAGAAGCTGAACCTAAAAAATTATTTGAGTAAGAAAGCATAAGTAATATTCTCCAGGGCTTTGAAGGGCACGAGTAATTTAAGGAAGACTATTTCTAAAAGATCCAGCTTGTGGATGCCAACCAACCAGTGGCTTCAATAATAGCAGGGTCAGTGGAGTGATGGACAGTGAGGACTTAAAGGGAGAGGATATAGATTACTGTTTTATGAATAAAATGTTCTCACTTATAGTTAGAAGAAGAGTAGTGGTTAGAGAACTAGGGAAGAAGCAAGTTTAGTTAAGGACTTTCAAAGATATTATTTAGGTATAAGGAAACTGAGAGAATGCAAGAATCCCAGGGCTATGAAGATGGTAAGATCATGGGTGGGGGGAGAAGGGGGGAGAGAGAGAGAGAATTTTATGAAGAGGGTGGCCTGACATTAACTATGACTCCTTTAGTTGAAGGATGTAGCCAGTCTCCAAATGATCCTCCTGGGAGAGAAGGGGAAGATGGGCATTAAATCCTTGACCCTATTCTCTTTCCACCCTTTCTTCTGCTGGTGTTCTCCATTCAAATGAAATTGAAATCAGAAGGCAAGGGACCTTTTGATGTAGTCCATTCTGAGCAGAAGGAGAGAAATGGAGTGTGGATCTGAAGAGCAAATAGAAGGTCTAGCACAATGGAGAAAGAGTTTAATGCCACAGATGGACCTGTGCTCTCTTTCTCTCAGATCTATAATAATAAAAGCTTAATATACTACTTAGACTGGACAGCGAAACGACCTTCTGGACATCATTCTGGACGTCCTTTTGGACAAAGCCACTGTGGTGGTTAGGGGCAATCAGGCAGGCAGGCAAGTGGTTAGGGGCAATCAGGCAGGCAGGCAGGCAGGCAAGCGGTTAGGGGAGATCAGGCAGGCAGGCAGAGGGGTTAGGGGTGATCAGACAGGAAGGCAGGTGAGCAGTTAGGAGCCAGCAGTCCTGGATTGTGAGAGGGATGATGTCCGGCAGTTTTTACATCCCCTGAGGAGTCCTGGATTGCGAGAAGGTGCAGGCTGGGCTGAGGAACCCCCCCCCCCCACACCCTGTGCATGAATTTTGTGCACCGGGCCTCTAGTGTAAAGATAATTGTCTACATTCAGAGAAAACTAATGGGGTCAGTCAGCTATCCTGACAATAGGAATGAAGAATTTCATATGTAAGACTAAAAGTATTCATAAGAAAATGAAATATATAATTTATAATATTAGAAAGTCAATACTTTATGATACATAGAAAATATTCCATAGAAAATGTACATTATTAATAATATGTAGACTAAGATTATGATATTAGATTATAAAAAAAACAACATGATGTCAGAGTTTTTAAATTCATCCTAAAAAAGATTGTTCTCAAGAAATGGAAAGCAGAGAAGCTTGGAGACTTACCAGGACTGAGTCCTTTACAGTCAACAACTGGCTCTTAAACTTGCAAAATATTTAGAGCATGTGTTTTTCTTTGCTTGTTAGTTTTCCCACACCACAGATTTTCTAGATTTTGCTAAACTAATCCAAGTGCCTGGCTCGTTTCTCCTTCAGCATCCTTATGCATTTCCTCTGTGGATCCAATTCCCTGTCTAAATTAGTACACATTTTTCTTGAAGGAAGGACCAAATAAAAAAGAATAAAAACGAGCCAACATTTCTTAGCATTATTTAAGACAAACAATTCTAGTGTTATTCATTTCAGTTTGCTCACTTAAAAATCATGGCAGAGCTGTTCAAAAGAGTAAATAAAAATCAGTTGGTTTTTTTCATATGTGGTAAGAACACTTAACATCACAGCTACCCTTTCATCAAACTTTTAAGTATAGATACAGTACTATTAACTACAGGTATGCTGTACAGTAGATCTCCAGGGTTTTTTCATCTTACATAACTGAAACTTTGTTCCTTTTGACTAATACTTCCCTGTATTTCCCTGCCTTCCCTGACAACTACCATGCTTCTGTCTGCTAATTACTTTATTATTACTACTAATAATAATAAACAAAGAGGAAAACTTTGTTCCTTTTGACTAATACTTCCCTGTATTTCCCTGCCTTCCCTGACAACTACCATGCTTCTGTCTGCTAATTACTATTATTATTACTACTAATAATAATAAACAAAGAGGAAATCTTTAGGGATAATGAATATGTTTACAGCATAAATTGTTTCACAAGTTTATACCTATCTCTAAACTAATCAAGTTGTACACATTAAATACATACAATTGTTTGTACATTAACCATACTTCATTAAAGTGGTTTAAAAAAGCATAGGTATGTTGAGTTTGAGTTTTAAAAAATTAACTAAAATACAAATTTGTTGGTTATTTTTGGTAATGGAGGTATTTGACTTGGGACCATTCAGGGAAAAACTGGGAATAGAGGAAGAAACAGGTAAATTCTTTCCAAGAAGTTTTACTCTTTCCTTCTTCCAGCTTTTGCTTACGTAGAGTATTAGAAGTAGACAGGGTTGGAGGGTGAGGAAGTGAATGGAGTTTGGAGAGAACCCTGGGGAAGTCTGGGTCTGCAGTGGCTTTCAACATTATGGAAGCCTCAGGAGGTGCAGATAAGGACCTGTGGATGCTGGACTACAGGCTGATGAAAGAAGGCAGAGGTGACACTCAAGAGGGCCTTTTATTTTGAAATGGCCACTAAAGCTGCTCTATCTGGGGATGGCTCTCTGGAGGTCTTTATTTTCTTTTTGGAAAATGGTTTAGAAGAATAAAGGGATTTCTAGAAGCATTGACTTCTGTCCTAACCTACATGTTTATGAGAATTTTCTCTGCATGGTCTTAGCCCTCAACATATCCTTAACATTGCTTTAATGAAGTGCCAATTACAGGGTATGTTTATACTTACTGCCTTCATTACTCAAACCCAGGTATAGGCTGAGTCACAAGTGAATGTTAGGCAATATTGTTATGAAACAAGTAAAATGGCTCTTTGATTTACTTCAAATCAATCACAACATAAAAATAATTTGAAAATATTTTTCTGGGTGTGGTGGGTGGATTAGGAATTAATGTGCACTGATGTCAAGACGAAAGGTGAATCCTATCTTCAAAGGTCCTGCTATGCACACTTTTGATCTTTGTCTCAAACCAGTAGCTATGGAATCATGGCACAATCTAACTGAAAACTTTACATTTGTAATAGAATCACTATTTTTATAGGGAACTTCAAAGTATCTACAACTGTGTACAATTCACTAGTTGGTTGTACACAAACTATGTGCCAACAGAGCTGTGGGTCTTGCTTGCCTACAAGTGAACAGGCACATTCCTGCCCTCATGGAATTCATTGGTTCATTGTAACACTGCTAGTGGAAAGCACACCCTTTCAGTTTTCCTCAGGAAACATACTCCAAGGGTGCCCAACACATATGGTACGTGAACCATAAGATTAGTCTCTTATTGTCTGAACAGCAAAAGTACCTCCTGCTGAAGAGTCTGTACTTGTTTCAGGTTAGGTTTGATGCAGGAAAACTTTTCTTTGAAAATCTCTCCCTTCTAATATGGAAGCAAACCTGTACCACCCTAACTTAAGTATCAACTGCAATTCCATAAGCAGTTTCAAGGACAGATATTTTTAGAGCTATTATGTTTGGTTTTTTGCTTTTTATTTTTTTTAATTTTATTGAGCTATTATGTTTTTAAAGTAAGTTGTCAAAACAGCAACAAAAATTTAAAGCCTTTCAGAATCATCTATACTAATAAAAGAGTAATATACTAATTAGACCGGGTGGACCGGCCATCTTCCAGACATCTGACTTCCTTCCAGACAAAGCCATGGTGGTGGGGGCCAAGGCGGAGGTAGTTAGGGGCAATTAGGCCAGCAGAGGAGAGCAGTTAGGGATGAGATCAGGCTGGCAGGGGAGGGCAGTTGGGGGAGACCAGGCCTACAGGGGAGGGCAGTTGGGGGCATTAGGCAGGCAGGCAGGTGAGTGGTTAGGAGCCAGTGGTCCTGGATTGTGAGAGGGATGTCTGACTGCCGGACATCCCCCGAGGGGTCTCGGATTGGAGAGGGTGCAGGCCAGGCTGAGGGACACCCCCTCATGCACGAATTTTGCGCACCAGGCCTCTAGTAAGAAATAAAGTAAGAGGATAATTTGATAGGCAGCATGTGGCTGATAGTTTTGCTTTAAAGACCTGCCTTAGCTAATTCTTCATTAAATAGCTCCGAGTTAGATTGTTTTGGTGTTACTGAGTTTATAGCATCAAATCAATGAATTTCACTGAATCCCTGGCAGATGCCCTCGGCATTTTTGAAAGGCTGGCAGAACTCCAGCCAGGTAACAAAATGCGCTAACGACACTCTATTCTTAGTAACAATGAACACGTCCTTAAAATAAATACTTTGACTTTCAACACTCCAGTCCCATCAGCTCTTCTCTCTCTTCTCTAGTTTTTCCTTAGAACTGTCCTTGAATATTAGGATTTAGTAAGGACTTTGAGGGAAAAAAATCCTCAGCAGGATGTCTCTGGGCATTCCAAGTCAAGAGTATTTATCAACAGTAATTTCTATTTTTATAAATGTCTGAGATCATGTGGGTTTACAAGAAAGACTTGTCTATTTATTATAGTGAGGTCCTCCATGTTCTCCCATGACAACAGCAGGCACAAGCCTAATAATTTATCTTTTCCCTCGGTATTTACTTTGAGAAGAGTAACTGTTCTAGCACTGATTTATGTGTGTGTCAAAAATGATTTCTGCTAAATATTTACATGTTATATACACAGAAGCTTCAATTTTCCCAGTACTGGGGTAATTTATTACAAAAAAAGTTATGTTGATATTTAAAAAATGCAAAATCCCACTAATCCACATTAATTAAAACAAAAACCAGACTGAATTAAGATGTATCCATTTCAGGAGCTTTTTAAAGGAAGCCAGTCATATGATTTCAACATACATGTATATACACGCACACACACATAGGAGATCTATTGTTACTGTTCAAAATCTTGAGATAATATCCTATCTAATAAAGAGGGAATATGCTAATTGACCCTCATGCCATAGCAAAGATGGTGGCGCACACAGCCAATAAGGAGGGAATATGCTAATTGATTGCTCCACCCTCAAAGATGGTAGCGCCCACAGGCAATAAGGAGAGAATATGCTAATTGACTGCCACACCCTCAAAGATGGCGGCACCCACAGCCAATAAGGAGGGAATATGCTAATTGACTGCCATGCCCTCATAGATGGTGGCACCCACAGCCACAAGCTGGCGGCACCCAGTCCCCTCAGCCCTGCTGGGGCGGCAGGTGTGTGGCATGCCTCTGGAGTCCCCCAGTCCTCTCAGCGCCCCCAGCTGCCCAGGGCTGGCCCAAGGTGCATGCAAGCCTCAGATGTCGACTGCCCAGCCGCTCAAGGCCGGCCCAAGGCACAGGCTAGCCTCAGATGGCAGCTGCCCAGCCACCCAGGGCTGCCTGAAGCTCAGGTAACCAGGGCCGGCCGAGGCTTGCACTGCTGGCAGTGGCAGCAGCAGAGGTGTGATGGGGGCATCGCCTTCCCCTGATCACCAGGTTGCCTCCCGCCCCTGAGGGCTCCCAGACTGTGAGAGGGGGCAGGCCGGGCTGAGGGACCCCCCTCCAGTGCATGCATTTTCATGCACCAGGCCTCTAGTGGTATAATAAACAGGTAAGAATAAGCTAGAGTTAATACCCATCCAGAATATAAAAATAACTTAAAAGTTCTAAAATAATGTGTTAACGTTTAAAATCTTGCTTTGAAAATGTATGTTATCTCACACTCAAAAGTATACTTTTTCATAACTATAGTAGCTTTTGGTTGGGCACATATCATTCCAGGGTACTGTGCATTTAAAAATGTGGAATCTTTAAGATTTTTTCGTGGAAAATAAGTCCAATTTTCAAAAGAATGATATTTTTAAAATGTTTGTAACTATTGTTTGGGACCTTTACATTTTATATAAAACTCTATTTTGTCTACTCGCTTAGATTGCTTCGATGGCTTCATCAAACGTGTCTAATGTGTGGCACTAAGTTAGGTTAATACCATCCTAGGGTAGCTTTATGCTCAGTGTGAACTTTCACAGCTATATATACATAATCCATGGTTAGAGCAGAAGAAAAGTCAGCATGGGCGTTAGATAAGTATCTGATAGGAATGGAGTCCACCGCCCCATTTCCACTGGATGTGTATTCTAGAAATGCCCTTGAATCAGCATGTCCACAAACCCATGTTCCCCAAATAAAAGTCATGGCTCACGCCTCACTTTCAGCCTAGTCTTTTCAGTGCTTTGAAGGGTTGATTGCAATAATGGCCTCAATTTTTCACCTCTCCCTGTACCCATACCCTTTGTCAGGTTACTTTTCAATTCCTCCCACTGAGAGGTCAGAAAAGATTTTCCTAGCCTGGAACTCTGAGTTCAACTATGTGGCTTGCTTTGTCCGAGGGAGTTGGGTGGATGTGGCCGCAGGTCTGTTCTGAGCCTGGTCCTGTAGAGATACAGAGTGCTTCTGCTTGCTCTTCTGCGTCTCAGCCCTCGCCACAGGGACATGTCTGAGCTTGTTCGCTGGAGGACGAGAAGTGGACGGTTATGTCCGCTGAGGCCAGTCTGGATGGGCAGATCGGCCTGCCCACCCCCAGACATATTAGCAAGCTCAGCCTTCAGACACAGAGCTGCTTAGAGACACTTAGTTGATTTCAGCTACTTGGATAATAGATGCTTTTGTTACATGCAACTGACATTTTGTGTTTTGTTGTTAAACAGCAAAAATTAACTAATGCAACCAGATGAGAAAATTCATGACATTGGAGGCAGGAAATTTATGCAGTGGTTTTTCAAAACAGAGGCCTTCCACCTCCCATATTAGAATTATTTTAGTGTCTTGTTAGACTATAGATGCCTAGGTCACATTTTAGATCCACTGAATCAGATTCTTTGGGGGGAGGTATCTGAAAATAGATATATAATCCAGTAATTATTATAGACATTAACATTTGAAGATTGCTCATCGATGGATTCGATCTCTGTAAAAAGACTTTTAAAAATTTTTTTCTGGTGGTGGCAGCAGAAATTTCCTCAAGCAAAGTATGAATAGTACATTTTTTTTTGGAGACCTCCTTAAGTTGTTCTTTTTGTTAAATTCACACAAGTAGAGAAAACGTAAGAGTCACAACGGAAAACAACCACACATACAATTTAATGGTTATGTCTGTTTTATGTTCTGTAAATAAAGTATTTTAAAGTCATAATGTAGTTTTGCAAACATAGACAAATTTTCTGGAAAAACACCAAGCCAAATGAATTAAGTTCTGGGCTAAAACACTCAGTGATCTAAGTGTCTTGATATCTATATATCATAAGAAAGTTATTTTCACTTTTTTATTCCCAGTATACAAAGGATGTGAGAAGTCCTAGATTTTATAACCATACATATAACCTTAAAAGAGATAGTCTTAGGTAAATTTAATTAATTTATTTTTCTTCGTTCTTTTGTGGTTCATAAAAACCATTTGAAATGGCTGGTACTGAAAGTTCATATGACAGATCTGGACATCATAAAAACTCACACTTTCAGTTGAGGTTTGGACTATGAGCTATTTAATGATCTGGATTCAATTGTTGAAATAACATACATTATTTCTCTTTTATATCCTGAAATACTAACAAAATGTTTTCCATCCCTTTAGTTTTATGATGAACTTATTTTCCTGTGATTATTAAAATACAAGTACATAAGTTGCCAATTTGAGCTATTTGTATTAGTCAGAATTCTCCAGAGACAGAGAACAAATAGGAGATATCTATATTTATTTCTATATCTATACATATGATATGTGAGATATACATGTATATATACATAGATACATACATATGTACATGTAGTGTGTGTGTGTTTATACAGATGAATATGTTACAAAAAACCAAAAATTAATAGATAAAGAGGATCAAATCTGAGATTTTAAAGTAAGGAAGCATAAAATTCCCAATCAAAGCAGCAAAAAGAAGAAAGAATCCAAAAATATGAGAATAGTATAAGGAGCCTTGGGACAAGTTCAAGTGAACCAACATTCACATCATGGGGGTGCCAGAAGGAAAAGAGAGAGAGCCTTGTTCAATATGCAGCTTGCAGGTTCACTATGCTCATTTTGTAGCGAGCTGGTGGAAGAGGACAATCACATGTATGGAGGGGTTTATAGTATGGTTCAGAAATGTTGGTGCACATCATTTCTGTTCACATTTTATTACCCCAACTGCAAGGGAGGCTGGGAAACGGTCTAATTGTGTGTCCAGTAAGAAGTGAAAAGCTATCCAGACACTGCCTAATTTCCTTTTCCACTGGCTGGCACTGAATGTTCATATGACAGACTTGGACACCATAAAACTTACATTTTCAGCCTAGCTTTGGGCTCTGGGCTCCAGAGAGCAGACAAATGCTGCTTATGGGCTTATAAAGACCATATTTTATCACTTCCATCGTGCACATTTTAATTGGTGATTCACCAGCAGCAGGGTCTGCAAACTTTTTGTGTAACGGGCCCAACAGTGAATATTGTAGCTTTGCAGGTGATAGAGGCTCTGTCTCAATTACTCAACTCAACCACTGGGACATAAACAGAGCCAATGTGGGAGAGTGAGTCTGTGTTAGAATAAAACTATTTCTCAAGGCAGCTAGTGAGCTAGATTTTGTCCGTGGGCCATAGTTTTCTGACTACTGTTCTCCTTGCAAAACACATTGCTTATATTGTCTCCTTCTTATGGCGTTTTTCCTAATTGTTACTGTAATTAAATGTGGTAAACTTTCATTTATCTTTATATATCCTAAGTATATTTGGAGGGGGGGCGGTTGGAAGCTACACATAACTGTCATAGCAATCTAGTTGTTTGTTGTGGAAATATTTTTCCGGTGTGAGACTAGGGCTTGGGAAGAAACTGTGAGAATTGTTAAGAGTTGCAATTTGTTTCAGTCAGGACCTTTCCATTTCAAATTGGCAGAATACCAATTTAAAAAAGGTTTAAGGAGAAAAAGGGACCTTTATTGGCTCACATAACTGAAGAGTCCAGAAATAGATCTTCAGGTATAGCAAAGATCCAAATGATTGAGTAAAGATTTTAGAAATATACTGTATCTCTATCTCTCAGCTACATTTTCTGTATGTGGTCTTTTGCTTTTAGATTAGTTATTTCCAAGCAATTTCAACATCTCTGGGTTTATATCCCACTTGCTTAGTATCTCGGTAAACCCATGGATCCTCTTTCCCTATTTTAACAAAAGTTGTAGGGATAATAGTATTGTTCTAACGTAAGTGAAATGGTCATTCACTTATGTCTTTTAGCTAAAGGGATGGGATAGCCCAGTTGGTATGGCTCAGTGGTTGAGCATCTACCTATGAACCAAGTGGTCCCCAGTTCAATTCCCGCTCCAGGCACATGCCCAAGTTGCAGGCTCGATCCCCAGTGCAGGGCGTGCAGCAGGTAGCCAGTCCATGTGTCTATCTCATCAATGTTTCTATCTCTCGATCCCTCTCCCTTCCTCTCTTTCTAAAATCAATAAAAACATATTTTAAAAAACAAAAAGGATGGGATAGACTCTGACCAGGCATGCATCACATTCCCACTCTTTGGAGCTATGGGATGGATTTGGACGGTTTGGTTTTAAAAGTGAAATAGATGAGGTTAATCAAAGCAAATCAAGCTTTTATATCAGAAACTGAGGGAATGCATAATAAGTGATCAAACACAATAGCTATCAACCCTATGCTGCAATTTAACAAATTTATTTTTCATAATTTTTCAATAAACTTCAGGTGAATATATTTTAAAAACCCCATATATGACTGCTGTTTTTTTGAGGGGGAGATAAGGAAAACCACAAAAAATTACTAGGAAGTTGAGTTCAATCTCAAGGGATATTGTCAATACAAAATTTGATTCAGCTAAAGTCTGACACAGTGCGCCTACCCTCAAAAGATGCTTATCAAACCCCTTAGGGAAAATGAAGTTCTTTAAGACAATGAATGAAAATAATCTATTTGGAACATAATACTATCTGATAAATGAATACTCTGATTTTGTAATGTAAACATAAAATACAGGGTCAAAACCACAAAAATATCAATTACCATTAAAATAAAATAAGGATTTATTTAAAAATTAGATTTAAATTTATTCTAGTGTTACATATTCCAGATGTTCACATTTATTACTTGCCTCTTAATCAATACAGATTTGGAATTAAGTGACCGATTTGTTATTTTCATTTTGTTCTATATTTACGGCTCTGTGTGCCAAGCCAGCCTTCCTAGAATACTATGTAATTCTTTCATTCCACAAGGAAATAACATGTACCAGATGGTACAAGTACAGACACATAAAGGCCAGATGTCAATATTTCCAAAACGTCATTTTTAATGAGTGGGGATGAACACAAATAGACATTACATAAGAGTTAGCATCCAACATTATTCAAATTCTGGGGGGAAAGTTGAGAATGTTCTCTACTATTAAACTTGTTGCTTATTTAAAATCATAGACAATTAGAATAGGAAACAGGTAAAATCTTTTTGCTTGAAATGTATTAAGAACACCTGTAAATCTTGAATTAAGGTACCAAAAGTCATCTGTAAATGTGCAACGTTAAGATGACAGATGATATGTTTCTGTTTACTTAACAGAAACATATGTGAAAATACTTCGGAGCCTCAACATGAGGCTTCATATGATGCCACTTGAAAAAATAAAGGTTAATGTGATGACGAGTAAAATAAATTCAGGAGATGACAGTCTTGTTCCAATATGCCCTCGTGTGAAAACACATGGGGGATTTTGTGACGTTCTATGCAAGAACCACTCCATGAAAATACTACAAACGGAAATTCACCCAGAAAATAGCAGCTGTGTATTTGAGGGATGCTCATTAGAAATGGAAATATTTAAGCTGAAGTGAAGAAGACTTAGGTAAGACAAAGCATCATCACAAGCCTGCCATATGGAAGAATCTGCGGAGATAGCAGGGGTCAAATTTCCCATTGACAAAGTAAGACATTCTACCATTAGTGTTGATTCAAAATGGAATAGGTTTCCTTGGAGGGTTGTAAGCTTCCTGCACGAGGGCCATTCATGGAAACCTGGAATTCTAAAGGCAGATAGCAGCTATTCTGTGCCTCACCAGCACAGCCAAGCGATGGATGAGCCTGAGGGAGGGCGGTGAAAGATGAAGAAAAAGACAGACAAGAGAATAAGCTGGGTCTAGGGTGGATCTTCTGTGCCTGGCTGAGGCCACAGAACAGATCCAGACTGCAAAGCTGATGCTTTATTTATATTCAGGGGCAAACAAGGTAATTTACAATGTTCTTGTAAGTTTCACTTGTTTGGCAGCACTTGCTGCCCCTCCCACAGCCCATTAGCTACCCAGGAAAGATCTAGGGAGCAGTCACAAGATCAAGCTTAATTATGCTTAGAGGACTGTACCCTCCAAGCTGGGACTTGTTTGTGACTTTGCCAGCAGGTCAGTCCCAGGCTTAATCCTATCACCGCTCCCTACACTATTCTGTCAATATTTTCAGAATGAATAAGTGAGGATATGGAAGATGATTTAAATTTATTGAACATCTACTACTTTTCTATCTAGGAAAATAGTTATATAATTTATTCAAATATTCCCTTCCACAGCACATATAATCGTCATTTTACTGATTAGACTACTGAAGTCCAGAGGCTAACTCATCAAAGATCACAAAATGAGTGAAAACCCAGAATTCTTCCAAAGATCTTTCTAGTTTCAAACCTATGCATGTGCTGTCTAGGGTTTTTTGTTCTTGGTTTTAAGATCAAGATTGTATAATCCATTGGTTGATGTAGATAACATTGGGGTGGAGGCTGATAAAATGCTGATACCAGAACATGGAAAGGGAAGGAGAATAGAGGGCAGGGCAGGAGTGATAAGTCTCCCATTTTCCAAAGTGAGAAGTAAAGTGGAACTATCATTAATGGACGAAGAATGAGTGGTTTAATTATTTAAGTTGCAGCAGCAACCAGGGAAGCATCTGTAAGCAGTGAAATCACTATCGGGAGGAAAGAGCAGGAAAAAATGTGGCTTAAGTGAGCTGAATTCTCCTCATCTCTATCAGAAAGTCAATAAACAATGTCTGCAGTCAATAAATCAAAAAGCATCAATATAGTCACATATTAAGATACAAAGTGATAACTATGCAAAAAAAAAAAAAGCAGAACAAAAACGGTTTTCCCACTGAAAGCAAAAGTGAAGAAAAATAATGATTTAGGCAGATTAGACTGTTGTTTTCATCCTAACTTTTTCAGAAAACATTTGGATTCTTAAACCACATGTGTGTTTTATGTATTTCTTGGATAAACACTTTTTAAAGTAAAGGTCTGCTATTGCTAATTAGTAGTGGAATTTCTGAAATGTTTAAAAACTTTAAATTGTTATGAAATGCTTTTCTTAATTATCTAATATGTCCATCCAATAACTTTGTCTCAGTATATTAAAAAAATGAACATAATAAAAGGTGCATCTGTATCCCAATAGATAAAAATGGTGCTATTACCTTTGATGAAAAAAACAAAAAGAAAAAAACAATGGATTTAGAATAAAAACATTGTGATAATTTTTTGGAGTGCACCTCATTTGATAATTATTTATCTTACTTGTATGTTCTTTCTCATTGCTAGGCAATTGAGATATTTGTACAATTGCATCACAGATTTTTATTATTGTGTGCTGGAAACTTTGATAATAAAATAGGAACTCATCTTGCTCATGAAACTCAATTTAGAGCAATTTTAGTATAAAGAAATTGGAACAATTATGGAAGCAAACAGCCAAGCACTAATAAAAATCACATGCACTTTAAATTGCACAAGATCTGAATATAATCTCTTCTTTGTTAACATCAAATAATTATTCAGTAACATGAGGTTTCAATTCACTATAGATTAGGAATACTCAATAGTTGTTAGTGATAAATCATTTAGCAACATAAATTAAGTGTAATAATCAATTATGTTTGATGTGTTGCCATTTCTTGATGTCAGATTATCCATTAACCTCTGAATTATTTTTTAATTGGAATAACTTATATGAAAGTTAGAAGAATCTGAGCTTTATTATTCAACTAGAGGCTGGTGCACGAAATTCGTGCATTGGGGGGGGGGTTGTCCCTCAGCCCAGCCTGCACCCTTTCCAATCTGGGACCCCTTGAGGGATGTCCAACTGCCCGTTTAAGCCCGATTCCAGTTTATTTGCATATTCTCTCCTGATTGGCTTGTGGGCGTGGCTTATGAGTGTAGTGGAGTGATGGTTAATTTGCATATTATGCTTTCATTAGATAGGATATTATTTGTAGCAATATGTTCAGAAGGTTGGCGATCTTTGAATTGTAGAGCACTATGATTGCACAAATGGGGGTTGGTGAGTTCTTATTTCTTGGCTAATAAGAACTTCCATGGCATGTGACTGTGGAGGCGTGATCTTGAGAGCAATCCAAGAACTGCTACCTCTCTCAGGGACCAAGGAAAGGAACATGCAGACTCTGATCAGAAATACTTACTTTTTTTAAATTAAATTTTAACTTTGATCCAGTTTCTGGACATTTAAAACATTCCCCACAATCAGGAAGTTATACTTTGAAATTGATTTTGTTTAACTTGCCTTGGGAAGACATTCTGAAATCCTCAGTCCTCAGGTTGACTTCCTCTATTTTGACTCCCTTGCTTTTTCTCTGAGCTGTCACACAATTTGCGTTTTTGATCTCTCTACACAAAGTTTGTTATATGTAAATCTTGAATAATTTTCTTAATGGCTAACTATAAAATTTATCCCACTCAAGAATACTTTCTGATTAAGTTCTCTTTTAAATTTGTTTTTGCAAGTTTAATATAACCCACTCTTATTACATAGGTGATCATGTATATGAACCCAAATTTTTGAATGTCACATAAACACCAGATGGTTGGAACATAGGGAAAGGAATGAAATACTCTAGGAAGATGGCCTAGACTAACATTTATTACCTGCCTTCTGTATCTCCTATAGTTATGTTGTATCAAATCCCTAAATTTTGTTCGTTGGGGAGAAACACAATTTTGAAAAATGTCAATTAGAGCCAATTACTGTGGAATATGTTGCTTTTCCCAATTAGCTATACACTAGTAACCTCCAAATCATGAGACATAAAGGAGAAAATATATAGAGAGAGAAGGAGAGAAGACAGGGGAAGAGAAAAAGACTATGCAAATAGAGACAATGTGTTTAAATGATCTAATATGAACCAAAGTAACCATGTGAGAGTGCATTTAGTGTCTGAAATACCAAGAGAATACCTTAGAAGTTAAGCCTTTCTCTGAAGGTGAAGCTGATCCTTAGGACTGATTTCCATGAACGAAACGTATGATTGTAACTTAGAATGTGTTGGCAAGTCTGTGGGTTGATGGGGAGGTGCCCCAAAGCACTTGGACTCAGTCTTTACAAACTCAGTCCAAAGAAAACAATCTTTAAAAGGTTAAATTGTTGGTCCTTGTGGACATCTATTGCAGGCCATGGAGGGACTTCACTAGGTTCCTGCAGGGGCGCGTGCCTAGGCGGTGATGATCTGCAGTCAGGCCCCCTCACCTGTGCAAATGGAGCTGGTCCCCAGCTCTTGTGCACCTGTGACGCTTTAATACTGAGGGTGTCGTAGTGTGTTTTATTGTGATACTCTTACCATTTCTTTTCTGTTGGGTAATTAATCCCAATTTTGTTTTTCCTTGAGTGAATTTTTTTTCCAAGCCATATTATTTTTCAAGACCGAGGACGTGCCCATGAAACTGCTGTAGTATCGCCAAACCACTGTTAGGTTTTGGCAAAGATGTACTATGTTGTGACTCTTTCTAACAGATAGTGAGTTTGGATTTCATTTAGACAGGTACATCTGAGGTACAGGAGTTATTTACTGTTGGAGTTTAAAAGTTGTGATTAAAGACCGTACTTGAGTTCAGGAAGGTTCATTGTATTTCTCACCTTAGCTAAATGATAGACCTTATTAGGCAAGACACACAACTTGCAGTGGAAAAGTGGAAAAAGAAAATAAAAAAGTCAATCAATCTGTTCTTTAGTCTCCCATATGCCATTAAAAAAAATCCGTTATTGGTTAGATTATCTTTGATAGACTAGAAAACTGGTGTAATAGAGCAATGGGACTTTTTTCAATCATGGGCTGTTCTTTTCTCTCTCTCTCTCTCTTTTTTAAGCCTTACCCAAGAATATTTTTCCATTGAGTTTAGAGAGAGTGAAAGAGAGAAACATCAGTGTGAGAGAAACACATTGATTGGTTGCCTCCTGCATGCGCCCTGACCAGGACCTGGGCCTGGGAGGAGCCTGCAACCGAGATACATGCCCTTGACCTGAATCGAACCCCGGACTCTTCGGTCCACAGGTTGATGCTCTATCCACTGAGCCAAACTGGCTAAGGCCTTTCCTCTATTTTTAAATTGCAAACATTAAGTTATACCATAAAAGTTCAATTATCCATAATGCCAGAAACCTAACAGGGCAATTCCAATTTTGCCTTTTCTTTCCTTACCTTTGACAGGAGCATTCAGTAGGCACAGAAACAGGACTTAAATCCTTTTAGGCTGACGTGACACAGGGAGTTAGAAAAGGGAAGTAAAGAAAAAAGAGAGTAAAAGGTTTACTGTTTCCAGCAGGGCAATCTTCCCACAAGTAATTCCTTTTGGCCCCAAATCAAAGGGACTAGATAAGCAGTTCCTCCCACCATCCTGGGAAAAGTGCGGAACAAGCTGCTTTCAAAATCCACTCCGAGAGAACTGTGGGAACTATGAGATTTGCAATGCAGTCAAGGTGAGGTCTGCGAAGGGTCATTCCCTCATTCACTCATGCAAACCTTTACTGAGGACCTACTATGTGCTGTGCTTTGTATGATGCACTGGGAAGACAAAGATGAATAAAATACGGTTTCTGATCTTGCAAAGTTCATGGTCAGTTGGAAGATGGTGATGTTCAAACAGATAAGTAATAATAAAACTTGGCAAGGTTGTAATAGACTTATCAATAGAGTTTGGCAGGATCAAGATGAATAGACAAATTCAATTTGATTATAAAACTTGGGAAATTAAAACAGAAAACTATAGCTGGCTCTGGCAGAACAAAGGAGGTTGCAAAGTACCCGATACAATGATAGAGGAAGGGTGGAGGATTCCTAGTTACCCAGGTAGATTAGTTCCCGGGGACAACTTGGCAGGGCTCATCCTGAAAACCAGAAAGAGGCTTGGTAATAGCTATCATTTAATTGCGAATGTACCGGACACTGTGCTTACCGCTTTACATGCTTTAACTCATTCATTTCCTCCACAACTGTTTCAAGTTAGGTAATATTATTTATACTTTACTAAGAAGGAAACCAAACTCAGAGAGGTTAAGTAAATAGCTGAAGGTCACCGTGATTCAAATCCACATTTGTCTGGTGCCCTGTGGTCAATGAGGTCATTCAGTCCAGCTACGCAGTTGCTAGACTATCAGAAAATGGAAAACGGTCTTGAGTAACCAAAGAGAAATAGAACCTTGAAAACGGACAGACCACTTTTATTGAAAAGAAAAGAATACAAAGACAAAGAAAACTGAAATCAGAACTAGGTGGGTCCAAGAGTGGTCAGACCAATGACCTTGAGAATTCTTTCAAGTCCTGTAAATCATGCACGATGGTCAGTGTGGGCTCAGAGGGAGCATTCCCTTTTGACTTTGCTGGCTACATAGAATCTGCATCTATACACCTTTATATAGAGGTTACATACCTTTAATTCGGTAGAATTCGCTTGACAGGGTCTATTGCAAATAGAGCCTTGCGGTGCCTACAATTATAATTTTAACTAGTGACCTGGTGCACGAAATTCATGCACATTAAAAGGGGATTAATTAGAGGAAATAATTTAATATTGCTATTTGCCCTTTCTCTATAATAGAAGTGTCAGAGATGAAAGAAAATTAGTAAAATGTATATGAAAACCTTCCTCCTGTCAGAATCTGGGGCTCACCATGGGACCCAGAGTCAAGTCCCCGCCCACCCACATGCACCTCAAAATCGTGTGAGACCCAGACCCGGCCGCCCCCCCCCCCCACATTGGGCTAGATCCAGACCCGGCCAGTCCCACCCTTGTCAAGCCCTGCTGGGCAGGGGGCGTAGCCTCAGGTCCCCTGGCCCAGCCCAGGGTGGGGGGGGCCTGCCTTGAGGTCCTCTGTCAAGCCCCACCAGGTGGGGGACATGGCCTGAGATCCCCGGTCAAGCCCCGCTGGGTGGGGGGCATGGCTTGAGGTCCCCTGTCAAGCCCTGCCATGCAGGGGCTGGGGGTGCAGCCTCAGGTCCCCCGGCCCAGCACCAGGAGGGGGGCACAGCCTCAGGTCCCCCGTCAAGCCCTGCTGGGTGGGGACACGGCCTGAGTTCCCCCTACCTAGCACTGGGGGTGCACCTTGAGGTCCCCATCAAGCCCTGCTGGGTGGAGGGCACAGCCTGAGGTCCCCTGTGAAGCCCAGCCAGGCAGGGAGGTGCAGCCTCAGGTCCCCTGGCCCAGTGCTGGGGCAGAGGGAGCAGCCTGAGGTCCCCTAGCCCAGCACCAGGACAGGAAGCACACCTTGAGGTCCCCTGTCAAACCCTGCCAGGTGGGGGGTGCAGCCTGAAGTTCCCTGTCAAGCCCCACGGGGGCGGGGGAAGGTGTAGCCTCAGGTTCCTGCTGATTGCTCGTTAAGGCTCCTTATGGGAACTTGGCCTCAGCTGTGGGTGCAGCCATCTTTGTGATGGAGTGATGGTCAATTAGCATATTCCCTCTTTATTAGATAGGATGAGACGCTGCAAGCTAGAGGTGATCTGGAAAGACTGCCATGGTGAGATCTAGGTTCAGGGTAGGTGTTCTAAAGTCATGTTAAAGTAAATTAAAAATATATACCTTAAGAACATTATTATACTGAACTTACACCAACCAGATAAACTGCCTGACGCTATTGATAGTAACTGTTTAAATTCACTATTAGCAAAGGTTAAGATATACTTTTTAAAATTTATTTTTTAATTGTAGTTGACATAACAATATTATATTCTTTTCAGGTGTACAACATAGGGAGTAGATGTATATATACCTTTCAAAGTGATCACCCTGATAAGTCTATTTAAAATATTGTGGTCATATAAAAGTCTTAAAATTTATTATGTTTCTTTCTTTTAAAAAATATTTATTCTGTATCTTGTGTTGTTTTCTCCTAAGATTAGTACTAATAAATTAGGCCAGTCAGTTTTGCATTTGTTAAGCAAAATCAAGTAATTATAGATCATTTAAAAATTATCCATGTATTGCCTCTGTACCAAAAATAATTATTTTAAGAGGTTGGGGAGCATACTGTTTTTTGTTTTTTTTTTTTGTTTGTTTTGTTTTTGTTTTTTTTTTGTTTTTTTTTTGTGTGTGTGTGTGTGTGTGTTTGGAAAGACAGCTATTCTAAATGGAAAGTCACAGGCCAATATATTTACTATACAATTTTGCTGAAATACTGAATATTTCTAGTGGGGATAAAGGAATACAATCTTGTGCATAGATGGTGAATAAAAAGTAGGGCTGGATGTGAGGTAGGCATTGAATTAGAAATAGGTTTTTTATTTAACATCAAATGAAGTATTTGACTGTTTTTTCTGAAACTTCCTTCTTTCCTTCATCTCTCTGAGCTAAATTAGAATATCTTTCTTGCTTTATATTCTAGTCCTCATTGCTTATCTAGAACCATGCCTTCGGGTGACTGGAGGTCCTACTCCACAGTTTCCACTTCTTTCATCTTAATAATCTTAAGCTTGTCAGTGTTCCGCTCTCATCCCCAATACCTCAAGGCGATTTTCAGAGAGTGATTCTTACAGGGAGAAGGATAACGCAGGAGGACAGGTGCACATCCACATTTTGAGTGAGGATCAGTCAAATCTGAACCATTCCATCTCCATCTGCCAAGTTGATAACCAGGGAGCTACAGATATAAGCATTGATTTATTAATCCATTCACTTATCTGTTCATCTTTTTACTCACACAACATATACACTTGCAGCATGCCTTGAGCAACCACGGCACTTTTGGGGAGGGAAAGCCCACATTTTCAGAGAACAGCTAGTGGTATCTTTGAGGCGGGAGAAAATATATATTGCTACATGAATATTAATGCAATTGAGAAATAATTTTAGTGTGTTTACTATAGTCTGAAAATTATTCTCTTGTACACAACTCTTAAATTATGTTGAAACCACAGGGTCTAAAGTTTATTCTTCTTAAATGTTCAGAAAGTATGATGCTTTTGGTTGCAAACAAGCACTACTAGTTCGGGAATTATTAAGCAATATGACTAAGCAATGCAATCCATCATTTACTGTTTACATCATGTTTATCTATCTGAAATACGCATAAAATAATAATAAGTTATGCTACAGCTTAAGACCCCAGAGACATCTCATTTCAGCATAAAATCTGAATCACTTTCAGGGCCTTCAACGCCCTACATGATCTAGTCCTTATCTACATTTCCAAATTTTCTCCCTCCACTGCCTCACTGATTCACTGTACTTCCTCACTGATTCAGGCTAACTTTTGTTTCTGCCTTCACTCACTTCAAGAGAATTACATTGTCAGGACCTTTTCTGCTCATTGTTCTTGTCATTCTCTTCCCCCAGGTCTTAACAAGGGTGTCTCTTTCTCAATTTTTAAGTTTAATTCAAATATCACCTCTTCAGGAAGCCCTCTTGGTTTCTCTACATCCTTATTGGTGTGCACACTCCCTTATCTTCTTTTTTTAAGGCAGACTTTGTTTCCTGTCCACTGCTATATGTCTTAAACACACAGATAATAGATATATGGCTTATAGTAGGCACTCAATATATAGGCTAAATAGGATATAGATTTTCCTTATATCTTAAATGTGATACAGATTTTTCCTTGGTTTGAAGATCCAAGGAAAAGGTGTGTTAAAAGGTTTAAACAAATTGTTATACAATCTTAATTTCAGAGAATAAAAGAAAATCACTATGACATACAGACAAGTTGGGTGCATGTTAGTAGTTAAGGGTGTATATGGCATGAGGGTGTGTATGTACATTAAAAGCCTAGCATGTTCAGTGTGTGTACATTATCTAACTTAATAATCAAAGGAACTACAGGAGGAATGTATAACGATGATAACAAATTCTGACTCATTAAGTTTAGTAAGTTTTCAACTTATTCAGGCAATAAATCAATTGAGCTGGAATTCAAACCCAAGTCTTCTGGCTCCAGAGTCCGTGGTGCTTCCTTCATCAACGTCCTCCATATTTAGAAGTACCTCTTCACAATTAGCATCATTTCCATCCAAAAATTTTTTTATTAAAACTTCTAGTAAAATAAATGTATTTTGTCACATAAAAATAAATCATCTGACCTACCGAAACGTCAAACTTACATAATTCTTTGAGCTATGGAATATAGTAAATTCTCTAGTCCCAGTTTGGAAGTCTAGCACATTTCAGAACAAACCAGACTTTTAGAAGTTAACATTAAGAAATACCGCCACCTTGTGGCAGTTTTTATAGCAGGGACACCCCTGCCTTCTCAGAAAGGTTTTTATGAAAGCGTGCTAATGAATTTGCATTTTATCCATTGCACATCTTTGAAATTTGTAGATAAAGAAAGTACATTAACAGTCTGTTGAATATCGAGAAAAGAACTAAAGCCTTGGAATGCTTCTCATCATTTAGACCCCCTTGTGTTTCAGGGCAAGAAAAATGGGCCCTATGCCTCAGTGAGCAGTTGGTACTTTTCTGGTTTAGCTTATGGGACATAAAGGCAGACAACTTTTAGCTCTGTGCCTTACCTCCTGTTTGAAAACACTGGAATTCACATGTGACACTCAGGGAGAGGGTTAGAGGAAGGAGAGAATGATAATTGAGAGGGAGGCCTCAGTTCCATTGCTCGTTCTTTTTCTATCCCAAGAAACATGGCACAAGCCTCATATTGAATAGGAATAAAGAATCTAATTACGAAGTGACTTTCTCATTCATTAAAGCAAGCTTCAGAATTTTTCTGTAATTTGACCAAGATTTAATATTCAAATTTTGGAGTTAGTTATGAGGGATGCTCAGTCTAATCACCTCTTACAGAAATGAACACTCGGCTATTTAGCCAGTGATACTTTTTTTTTTCTTGTGGAAAAGTTGCAATTGTCTAATTAGGACCGTTGTTTACTATTCTTAAATAAATGCATCAAGATCAGTGAACCATTTACAGAAGTGTAGATAATATTGAGAAGGAGGAATTGGTATATCTAGAGAATCTTCAGGTCTAAACCTCTTTGTCTGAAAAGTATTCTGGCTTCTTTCAAAGGCCTCTAAAGATAATTCTGCCCAATTAGTGTCTCAAAATAATGTGTGATTGGATGTCATCTTTAACCTGCCTTAAGGTGAGAGTAAGTGGGTGGATGACACTTTGTGCTTAATATTTCTGCTCTAAGGGAGATAATAAAAAGAATCAGAAAATATTTCCCACACTAAACTTAGCTATTGGCTAAACCTCCTATCCCCACCAGCTCCCTTGACTGAGTGAACCAGGGTGCTAGACATTGAAGAATCCCACCCCAGGCAGAGTGCTGGAGGCTGTGTAGGGAATGTCAGCAAACCTGACATTATATTGACAGAGATTAACTGATCACTTCCTTGATGTCCTGAAATGTACAATGCAGTGTGGTAAAAAACACCTAAGTAAGATGTGGTCTACTAATGAGATGTGGTATCTAGTTTTGGCCATCCTTAAGATAAAAGAAAATTTGATTTTTTCATTGGCTGTTAGGAGCACTGTCATAACTAACTTGTCTGAAGTACTAAGATGTACATGGTTTAATGGAATATCTGCAACATGTTTTCTCTGTGCTGTAAGCTGGGTGCCTCACAATGGGGTGAGTCAAGCAAGCATGATCTTGACCTGGCTGTGTACAGTCAAGGGAGCATTTGAGATCAAGAAGAAAAATGATAAAAAGGGGTTTGAAGAGGAAAAGAGCAAAGTGAAGTAAAAACACAAGAAACAAAGCAAACAAACACCCGGAAGGGCATGGTCTTTGCTGTGACTGAGGAGAAACCAGGGACCAGATACAGCTGGAGAAATAAACAGGGATCAGATCTCTCAGCTCAGAGCTTTACTGCCAACATTTACCCTCATTGTGGATGAGCGGAAATGAAATTAACATGGCACACCTGCCATTGACAAGTTTATTTAAGGCTCACAATAACTCTATATTTTCAGCTTCTCAGTTTTGTAGATGAGAGGTAGGATTTAAATCACTCAACGTCACCTGAAAGTGTGTTGCAAACCCTGGTGAAGAATCCGGTGGTAGGTGTGTGTTTTTCTGGTGATACTTAAAATACTAAATACTGAAACTTAAAATACAAGTATATTTATCAGTCAAACATTTGTGCACACATGTCACATATTCTTCATAGAAAGACATTCAGAATCAGAGCATTTGAAATCTTTCTGGGGCTGTGGGTAACAGGTTCCATGTGTGGGTAGTAGAGCGTGTAATCAGTGTTTGGGACTGACTCCCACCAACTCTACGTCTGCCCCGCTGAGATTTCATGTCCTCTCCTCACCCTCTCAGCCCCGCCGTTGGCTTGCCTCCTCCAGCTTCATTTACCGTTTCCTGCCCCCCCTCTGGCTCTCTTTTATCTTTCGTTCTTTCTCTTCTTTTCTCTCAACTGGATGAGAGTTCATATTGGTTGTACCAATTAAATACGAATGTATTACCTCATCTTAGAAATGTTATAATGTAGAGTTGTCAGGTAACAAGCAAAACCCACAGCAAAGCCAATAAAAGATGCAACAAATGAATTGCTGGATCGAGAACAGCGTCGTATTTGGGAGTGAGAAGACCCGCAGGTGAGCCCTGTGGGTGTCAGCCCTGGAAAAGCATGAGGATTTCTGTTTTCTTATCTGTCTGATGAAGATAACTTTTGGTTTTCTGATCTCATAGGGTCCTTGTATGGACCAGTTCGGATATTGTGTGTGAAAGTGATTTGTCACTAGTAATGAGACTTTAAAAATCACTACAACGTTCACTGCCGGTGCTCATCCTATTGGTCATCTGACCCATTCCTATTGTTGCTACACTTTTTTCAAGGCTTTTAAATGAACACTTAAACTATTGAAGTACAAATGACCTTAGGCTATTTTGTCCACAACTGCCTTTAAATCGTGACAGGATGGCGTTTGTGAATGTGTGTGTGTGTGTGTGTGTGTTTTCACTTTGGAAAGGACACAGTGGTTTTGCTGACTTGGAATAGCTTAGCTTCCTATTCACATTTCCTGGCATGTTGTTATAGCGCCATCTGCTGGAATTTGTGGAAGTTGACACCAAAGACTTGAAAGCATGTAGCAAATATGTTTGAAAACAGTTAAACATCATTTAAATCAGGCGTCTTCAAACTACAGCCTGCGGGCCACATGCGGCCTGCCAAGGACATTTATCCAGCCCGCCAGGTGCCGCTGCCTGTCCTGCTTAGCAGCCGACTCGTCTCGGGCCTGCAGTGCGCATAGGAATTTGTTCATAGTTTTTTTTTTTTTAAACTATAGTCTGGCCCTCCAATGGTCTGAGGGACAGTGAACGGGCCCCCTGTTTAAAAAGTTTGAGGACCCCTGATTTAAATCTTGTGAGCTACAAATAACCATAAGCATTGTTTGAAATAATGACCCATCCTCTTCATTCTATCTAACAAAGAGGGAATATGCAAATTGACCTTCACACCATAACAAGATGGCAGCCCCCACAGCAGAGGTAGGGTTCCTTAACACAAGATGGCTGTGCCCACAGCAGAGGCCAGGTTCCATAAGGAGCCTTAATGAGCAATCAGCAGGGACCTGAGGCTGTGTGGCACTGGACCAGGGCGGGGGACCTGAGGATGCGCCCCCGCCAGTGGGGTGACACACACTCACACGCCTGCACTCACATAGGGCCCTCGGCCGTGCCACCCACACCTCCCTGAACTTCACCCTCCAGCCTGGATCCCCCTAGTCCAGTGGTTGGCAAACTGTGGCTCGCGAGCCCTGGTTTGCCGCTCTGTTGACTAATGAGTTTGCCGACCACTGCCTAGTCCCACCTCCCACCAGTGTGGCGGGAGTCAGTCTGGGGAAACTTTCTCAGACTTGCTTGGTGCTGGGACTGGATGCATCCGAGCTCACCGCAGGCTCCGTGGAGGTTCCTGGTGGCTGAGGGTGCAGAGCTGGGGTGCGGGCGTGTGAGTGTATGCATGAGCGTGGACCTGAGCAGCACACACTCAACCGCCTGCAGACACATAGGGCCCTGGCCACGCCACCCGCGCCTCCCTGGACTTCACCCTCCAGCCGGATCCTCCTGGTCCCGCACCCAGTGGCCTGTCCCTGCCTAAGGTTTCTCAGTAACACAGCATGCAGGATTCCAGAGTCAGGACTGGGAGCCACGGTGCGGTCTCCCCACCACCTGCTGTCCCTGCCCCGCCCCTCCCCCCCCCCCCCCCCCCCCCGGGAAGGAGACAGGGAAGGGTGCTGGGGCTCTTACTGCTCAGGGCTGGCAGGGACACGGCCAGAGGGGGACATGGCTGAGCTGCCCCACCCTGCCCCACGGCCCGCCCAGGGCTGGCCCTGCCCCGTGTGCCCTGCCCAGCCCCAGCCCCAGCGCGCAGGGGGCATCCAGGAACGCCCCTCCCCATGCTGGGAGGGTCCCCGCTGCGCTTCCACCTCCTTGGGAAACTTTGCTTTTCCAGCTCTGTCCCCGTGGGAGAGCCGTAGGGTGCCAAATCCCTTTCCTCCTTCAAAAGTGCCCTGATAAGCGTGCAGACAGCTGTGCCGGGAAGGGGTTGCTCAAGTTCAACAAGAGTCTGTGATTTGCCGAAGGCGCATTGAACAGTTTTCTCTTACCCGTTTGTGGGAGTGTAATCTGATTTAAAACCAATGGACTAAACAAACAGAAGCACTTTCTAGAAAGTCAATTTAGAAATGTGGATCACAATTCAAGTGAATTAGCTTTGGGCCAGGAGTTCCATGTCTGTGAATGTGACCTAAGTAAACAGTCAAATAGCAATTATGTTCACTGTCGTTGATGCCAGGGGAAACCGGAAACAGCCTGCCCCACAATAAAGGGTAAGAGAAGTAAACCACAGTGATGTCAAACAGTCAGGGATAGCACTAGCCGTTAAAGATTATGTCTGTACATCCACTTCATTGACATGAAAAGAAGGCCATAGCCAAATACTAAGTGGAGGGCAGGGGAAGCTCAGAAGAGTGCATGTATATTTGTATGTTTTTATATTTTATATGTCAGGGAAATGATAGTTTTAAAAACAATGATTCTTCCTGAGCTCTGCAATTGTGAGTGTTAGCAAATTGTGTTCCAGGTGTGACAGGTGTCCTTTGGTGTCCCATACACACAGACATCCTTGCCTCTGGGACAGCCTGAGCCTTTGCCGCACCTGCCCCTCTCTGCAACGGCCCAATCAGTCATTCCCTTTTATGGGGCCGCTTTCCTTTTCTCCTTTGCCCAAACCATGCCTTTCCAACAAAAGAATATTAACCAAGCAATCCTAACAACAAGTTTTGTTTCCGACTGAAACTTATGCCCTTTTACACAAATATTGGTGCTTTCAAGCCTACCAGGTTGTATTTCAAAACTTTTATTCTTCTGCAACTTGACCATTTTTTATTTGCTTAAAATATCCTGGAGTATTTTAAATACTTATAGAAAAATAGAGAATAATATGACAAATACTTATCTATACTAATAAAAAGGTAATATACTAATTAGACCAGACGTCTTCTGGACATCCTTCCGGACATCCTTCCGGAAAAAGCCACGGTGGAGGGGGCCGAGACAGAGGCAGTTAGGGGCAACCAGGGGCAGCAGGGGAGGGCAGTTAGGGGCAACCAGGCTGGCAGATAGGTGAGCAGTTAAGAGCCAGTGGTCCCAGATTATGAGAGGTATGTCCGTTAGTCGGACATCCCCAAGGGGTCCTGGAATGGAGAGTGTGCAGGCTGGGCTGAGGGACCCCCCCCCCTGTGCACGAATTTCATGCACTGGGCCACTAGTGCATGGTGGGGGGGGTCCCTCAGCCTGGGGACTCCTTGGGGGATGTCCTACTGCCAGTTTAGGTCCAATCCCTGTGGATCGTGTCTAAACCGGCAGTCAGACATCCCTCTCGCAATCTGGGACCACTGGCTTCTAACCGCTCACCTGTCTGCCTGCCTGATTGCCTCTAACTGCCTCTGCCTGCTTGTCTGATTACCCCTAACCCCTGTGCCTGCCTGCCTGATCGCCCCTGACTGCCTCTGCCTGCCTGCCTGATTGCCCCTAATTGCCCTCCCCTGCCAGCCTGATCTCTCCCTCAACTGCCTTCCATTGCCAGCCTGATATCACTCAGTCTCTGTCTCTCTTTGTTTTTCTCAGCAGTCCTCCAGGCCTCCCTGCCTCCCTGTCTCCCTCTTCCTCTTTCCCAGATGGGAGGGGCCTGGGCCAGTGGGGGCCGCTCCACCCTCTGCCCACCCTCCCTTCCATCCAAGCCTCTTCAGGCCCAGTCTGTTTTGTTTCCTCATTCTGAGAGAGGCTCCGAGAGTGAGCTGGCAGGGAGGGAAAGAAAGGGAGAAAAGGCTGTGAGCTGGTGGGTGCTGTGTGTGTCTGTGTGTGTGTGCAGTTGTGAGTGAGTGTGAGTGCCGCCCCTACCTCCCCCGTCCCCGTCTCCGCTGACACAAGTCCCCACCCACCAGACCCTGCTGCACGCGCAGTCTGGGCGTTAGGTTGAGCCTCCAGTCATTGTGGATGTGACGGACCCAGGGTTTTTATATATTAGGATATGCAACAAAATACTACATAGTGTTTAAAATAATAAAATAATTCTGAAATGAAATTAGTTCCAAGACTTATTAGAAAAATCTGAGGAACAAGGTGCAGAACAGTGTGTATTATTTTATTAATTCAAATAAGTATCATATACATAAGTATATATTTGAATAATTTTAATAGAATATATTATACATACTGGCCTTTTAACTCTTATTGTTTTTTTTTTATTTTTTTTATTAAGGTATTATATGTGTACATATCTTACCATTGGCCCCCCCCCCCACCCCACTCCCATACATGCCTCACCCCCCAATGTTTTGCATCCGTTGGTTACTCTTATATACATGCATATAAGTCCTTCAGTTGATCTCTTATTTCCCCCACCTCTCCCTAACCTTACTGCTGTAATTTGACAGTCTGTTTGATGCTTTACTGCCTCTGTATCTATCTTTTTGTTCATCAGTTTATAATGTTTTTCATTATCCCCAAATGAGTGAGATCATGTGGTATTTTTCTTTCATTGACTGGCTTATTTCACTTAGCATAATGTTCTCTAATTCCATCCAGGTGCCTACAAATGGTAGTAATTCCTTCTTTTTTATGGCAGCATAGTATTCCATTGTGTAGATGTACCATAGTTTTCTGATCCAGTCATCTGCTGACGGGCACTTAGGCTGTTTCCAAATCTTAGCTATGGTAAATTGTGCTGCTATGAACATAGGGGTGCATATATCCTTTCTGATTGGTGTTTCTAGTTTCTTAGGATATATTCCCAGGAGTGGGATTACTGGGTCAAATGGGAGTTCCATTTTCAGTTTTTTGAGGAAACTCCATACTGTTCTCCACAGTGGCTGCACCAGTCTGCATTCCCACCAGCAGTGCACGAGGGTTCCTTTTTCTCCGCATCCTCGCCAACACTTGTCGTTTGTTGATTTGTTGATGATAGCCATTCTGACAGGTGTGAGATGGTATCGCATTGTCGTTTTGATTTGCATCTCTCGGATAATTAGTGACTTTGAGCATGTTTTCATGTGTCTCTTGGCCCTCCTTCTGTCTTCTTTCGAAAAGATTCTATTTAGGTCTGTTGCCCATTTTTTTATTGGATCATTTATCTTCCTTTTATTAAGTTGTATAAGCTGCCTGTAGATGTTGGAGATTAAACCTTTATCAGTGATAACATTTGCAAATATGTTCTCCCATACAGTGGGGTTTCTTGTTGTTTTGTTGATGGTTTCTTTTGCTGTGAAAAAGCTTTTTATTTTGATGTAGTCCCATTTGTTTATTTTCTCTTTGGCTTCCATTGCCCTAGGGGCAGTATCAGTGAAAAAGTTCTTTTGGCATATGTCTGAGATTTTGCTGCCTGTGGATTCCTCCAGTATTTTTATGGTTTCCTGTCTTATGTTTAAGTCCTGTACCCATTTTGAGTTTATTTTTGTGTATGGTGTAAGTTGGTGATCTAGTTTCATTTTTTTGCATATATCTGTCCAATTTTCCCAACACCATTTATTAAAGAGACTGTCTTGACTCCATTGTATGCTCATGCCTCCTTTGTCAAATATTAAATGCGCATATTGGTTTGGGTCGATATCTGGATTCTCTATTCTGTTCCATTGATCTATATGTCTGTTCTTGTGCCAGTACCAGGCTGTTTTGAGGACAGTGGCTTTGTAATACAGCTTGAAATCTGGTATTGAGATCCCTCCTACTTTATTCTTCTTTCTCAGGATTGCTGTGGCTATTCGGGGTCTTTTTTTATTCCAGATGAATTTTTGGAGAGTTCTTTCTAGGTCTGTGAAATACACCGTTGGTATTTTAATGGGGAGTGCATTGAATCTATAGATTGCTTTGGGTAGTATGGACATTTTAATGATGTTGATTCTACCAATCCATGAACATGGTATGTTCTTCCATCTGTTTACATCTTCCTCTATCTCTTTTTTCAGTGTCCTGTAGTTTTCCACATATAGGTCTTTTACCTCCTTGGTTAGGTTTATTCCTAAGTATCTTAATTTTTTTGGTGCGATGGAAAATGGGATTGCTTTTTTAGTCTCTCTTTCTGTAAGTTCACTGTTGGTGTATAGAAATGCCATAGATTTCTTGGTGTTAATTTTGTATCCTGCTACATTGCCGAATTCATTTATTAAGTCTGTTAGTTTTTTGATGGAGTCTTTCGGGTTTTTTTATGTACAATATCATGTCATCTGCAAATAAGGACAGCTTTACTTCTTCTTTTCCAATTCGGATGCCTTTTATTTCTTCTTCTTGTCTAATTGCTGTGGCTAATACTTCCAGTACTATGTCAAACAGGAGTGGTGAGAGTGGGCATCCCTGTCTTGTTCCTGTTCTTAGGGGAAATGGTTTTAGTTTTTGCCCATTGAGTATGATGTTAGCTGTGGGTTTATCATATATAGCTTTTATTATGTTGAGGTATGATCCTTCTATTCCCACCTTGTTGAGAGTTTTTATCAAGAAAGGGTGTTGGATTTTGTCAAATGCTTTTTCTGCATCAATTGATATGACTATGTGATTTTTATCTCTCAATTTGTTTATGTGATGTATCACATTTATTGATTTGCGGATATTGAACCATCCTTGCATTCCTGGGATAAACCCTACTTGGTCATGGTGTATGATCTTTCTGATGTACTGCTGGATCCGATTTGCTAGAATTTTGTTGAGGATTTTGGCATCTACATTCATGAGGGATATTGGCCTGTAATTCTCCTTCATTGTGTTGTCTTTATCTGGAATTTTTTGGAATAGTCTGAGGAGGATAGGTTTTAGTTCTTCCTTGAATGTTTGGTAGAACTCTCCTGTGAAGCCGTCTGGCCCCGGGCTTTTGTTTGCCGGAAGCTCTTTGATGACTGCTTCAATTTCTTCCATAGTTACTGGCATGTTGAGCTGTTTAGATTCTTCCTGATTGAGTTTTGGAAGGTTATATTTTTCTAGGAATATGTCCATTTCCTCCAGTTTGTTGGAATAGAGTTGTTCGTAGTATTTTTTAAGAATCCTTTGTATTTTGGCGGGATCTGTTGTTATTTCACCTCTTTCATTTCTGATTTTGTTTATTTGGGTCCTCTCTCTTTGCTTCTTGGTGAGCCTGGCTAGAGGTTCATCAATCTTGTTTATCCTTTCAAAGAACCAGCTCTTGGTTTTGTTGATCTTTTGTATTGTTTCTTTGGTCTCTATGTCGTTTATCTGTGCTCTGATCTTTATTATTTCCTTCCTTCTGCTTACACTGGGCTTTTCTTGTTGCTCTTTTTCTAACTCTTTGAGTTGTTGGGTTAGGTAATTTATTACCCCTGTTTCTTGTTTTTTGCAGTAGGCTTGTAGAGCTATGAACTTCCCTCTCAAGACTGCTTTCGCTGTGTCCCATAGATTTTGGATTGTAGTGTTTTCATTGTCATTTGTTGTCATGATGTTTTTTATTTCTTCTTTGATCTCTCTGGTAACCCAGTCATGGTTTAATAGCATGCTGTTTAGTCTCCATGTGTTTGATTTCTTTGGGTTTTTTTATTGTAATTCATTTCCAGTTTTATGCCACTGTGGTCTGAGAAGATGCTTGATATGATTTCTATCTTCTTGAATTTGAAGAGACTTTGCCTATGTCCCAACATATGGTCTATCTTTGAAAATGACCCATGTGCACTTGAGAAGAATGTATATTCTGTGGCTTTGGGGTGAAATGTTCTGAAGATGTCAATTAATTCCATCTGGTCTAGTGAGTCATTTAGGATTGATGTTTCTTTGCTGATGTTTTGTTTAGAGGATTTGTCCAATGGTGATAGTGGGGTATTAAAGTCTCCTACTATGATTGTATTGCTGTCAATCTCTCCCTTGATATCCTCCAGGAGTTTTTTTATGTATTTGGGTGCTCCTGTATTGGGTGCATATATGTTTACCAGAGTTATTTCTTCTTGTTGGATTGCTCCCTTTAGTATTATGAAATGGCCTTCCTTATCTCTTGTTATGTCCTTCAGTTTGAGATCTAATTTGTCAGAAATAAGTATTGCTCCCCCAGCTTTTTTTTCAGTTCCATTTGCCTGGAAAACCTTTTTCCATCCCTTCACCCTCAGTCTGTGTGCGTCTTTTTTTCTGAGGTGGGTTTCTTGTAGACAGCAGATATATGGGTCGTGTTTTCTTATCCAATCCGTTACCCTATGTCTTTTGATTGGGGCATTTAATCCGTTTACATTTAAAGTTATTATTGATAGGTACTTATTTGTCGCATTCCTATTCTTTACCCCTGTGTTACTTCTTCGCTTCCTGTTTCTTTCTTTCTTTCTTTTTTTTTTTTTTTTTTTTTACAGCAGACCCTTTAGCATTTCTTGCATTGCTGGTTTGGTGGTAATAAATTCCCTTAGTCCTTTTTTGTCTGTGAAGCTCCTGATTTCACCTTCAATTTTGATTGACAGCCTTGCTGGGTACAGTATTCTTGGATTCAGACCCTTCTTTTGCATGACTTGGTATATTTCATTCCATTCCCTTCTGGCCTGATGAGTTTCTGTTGAGAAATCAGTTGCTAGTCTGATGGGGGTTCCTTTGTGTGTAACTTTCTGTCTCTCTCTTGCCGCTTTTAAGATTCTTACTTTGTCGTTGGTGTTTGCCAATTTAATTATGATGTGCCTTGGCGTCGGTCTTTTGGGGTTCATTTTGCTTGGGACTCTGTGAGCTTCTTGGATTTGTGTGGGTTTTTTCTTCCCTATATCAGGGAAATTATCTCTCATTATTTCTTCAAAGAGGTTTTCTATTCCTTGCTCAGCTTCCTTTCCTTCTGGAACCCCTATTATGCGGATGTTGTTTTGTTTCCTGTTGTCCCAAAGTTCCCTTAGACTCTCCTCCTGCCTTTTAATTTTTTTTTCTAGAAGTTGCTCTACTTGGGTATTTTTTTCCATCTTGTCTTCTAGCTCACTGATGCGGTCCTCTGCTTCTTCTAGTCTACTCTTGATGCTTTCTATTGAGTTCTTTACAGCAGCGATGTCATTTTTCATTTCTTCTTGGTTCTTCTTCATTTCCTCTTGGTTCTTGCTCATATTGTTGAATTTGTCTTCCATTCTTTTCAGCCACCTTATGACCATTTCTCTGAATTCTTTTTCTGGAGGGTTGCTTGCCTCCATTTTGTTTACTTCCTTTTCTGGTGATGCCTGCTTTTCTTTCATATGCGGGCTGCTTCTTTGTCTCCCCATGGTCTCTCTTCTCTGGGTGTCTGGTTATGTAGTTCTCTCTCTCCTGGGTTGATTTAAAGGCACAAACTACAGCACTACCAGGTACAACTCACAAGGCACTGAACAGGAATGTATTCACGATATTAATAACCTCCAATATAGGTGACCACCAGAGAAAGGCAAATTAGGTGATAGGAGAGAAAGAAGAAGAGGAAAAAAGAAAGAAAGAAAGAAAAAAAGAAAAAAGGAGTGTGAAAATGAAATTGGGAAAAGGGAAAGTAAAGAAAAAAAAATAAGAGAGACAAGAAAGTGACTAAGAGAGAAAGGGGAACAGACTATATATATTGGGGATAAAACTCCAATAGAACAATCACTAATCCCAGCAAATGCCAGCAACAAGTGCCTGGGGATTAGTACAAACTACAACACCAACTAATATGGAGTGAGGCAAGGGAAAGCTGAAGCACAAAACAAACAAAAAAATAAACAAAAGAAGAATAAGCAGAACAATCTCACAAAAAAGCATAAAAATTCGATATAATCTACATTCAAGCAAACAACAACAAAAGGACAGAGAGAAGGACAAGTTTATGGATAGCTCAGACAGCGAAGGGAGAGGTGTATGTGGACTTGGAGCAGGGGATTGGAGATTAGATATGTAAGTAGGGTGAAATTTTAACAAGGGGTAAACAGAAAGAATAGGGAAAATCTAAAGCAGTAAAAGGGTAAGATAAACAGGACACTGAAAAGGGGGAGGTTAGGAAGAGAGTGATGGCCTAAAGGTAGAGTTGAGATAGAGTAAAACGATGCTAAAGGAAAGATAAAAATAGAATGTAGAACCCTAATCCCAAAATAAAATGAAGAGAAAATAAAATGACACTTAAAAAAAAAAAAAGATAAAATAGCAGTAGTAATAATACGGATTGAAAATAAAAATGTAATAATTAAAAAGGTAAAATCAAGTGATGAAAAAAGAAAAAAAGTTTCTTGATTAAAAGATGCAAAAAATGAAAATAAAAAAAAATAAAAAAAAATAAAAAAATAAAAGGTAAAAATAAGATGTGAAGTAGTGAAGGTCATTCACTTCCTCTGTTTTTCTGTTTGGCACGCCTGTTTCTCAGTCCAGACAGTATTGCAGTTCCCTGCGATCCACTGCTCTTCGGTGTTGTAAGCCAGTCCTGATTTTAAGCAGGCGGTGTGTCTTAATTTCTCGTATTCCTTTATTTTTGATTACACAAGAGTCAATTTGTGATTCAGCCCCTGGGTGGCAGTGTTTCTGGATTGACTTCCGGGTCTATCTATGGCCTCTCTAGGCAGTGTTAGAGCCTTCTTTCCCTGTGGCACTCACTACCGGTTTGTGGGAGTGGGCTGCCTCAGAGCTGACTCTCCGATGGTCACTCCCTGCTCCGATCCCCAGGTTCCAGAAAAACAACTTTCCCCTGCAGTCTCCCAGGGTGTCCCCAACTGGGTGATCCTATGTATTGGGCTTAGTAATCAGAAGCAAGAATTTCAAGAGGAAAAAGCCCAGTTGTGCGAACTCCGGGACTGCGCGTAAGCCCAGGCACCCAGGGAACGCAGGGGCTGCGCGTAAGTCTGGACTGCCTGAAATTCTTAGGGTGTCCCTGCACGTCAGATCAAAATGGGTTGCTTTTTAGAGTGCCCTTCTCTTAGCAGCTCTGAGGACCCCCTTCCACAATCACAGATCACGCCAGCCCCTACAGCCATGGATTTTTCTAGGCACAGACTTCCCTGGTCCTCCAGCTCCCGCAAAACGCGCGTTCCTCTCTCCCGCCGGGACCAGAGACCTCACCTTATCCCAGGTGAAATCTGACCTTTCCGTGGTGGAGTGTAGAGCTCCTCTGAACCCGTGTGTTTGCGCCAATTGGGGAGCTTTGTTCTGGGGCTCGCAGTCGTTCCTTGGGTGCCGCAGTTGTGGATTCTCAGGCTTCCAATAAGCTCCACTTTCCGGATCAAGATGGCGCAGACTCCGCGTCCAAGCCCGCAGCTCCGGGAGGGGACCCAGCCGCAGTTGGTGCTGCCAGGTCAGGGGAACCCCGTTTAGCAGTCCCCCACCTCCTTCTGAAATTCAGCTGTCTCCCAACCAGCCAACAAACACTCCTTGTGCGACCCTCAGACAGCTGTTCTTTCTTTCTGCTCCGGGACAAGGCTCGGAACACGTCTGTCTATTCCGCCGCCATTATTCCCTCTCCCCTTAACTCTTATTGTTTACTTGGGAGCAAAAGGCTTAATGAAAGTGAGGTTCTATTATTTTTTAAATGTCTATATTGTTTCAATTTCTATTTTACACATACTTTTTATTTATTTTATTTTTAATAAAATAATCTAGGTTATCTTGATATTGAGAGTTTGAGCCATTTGTTTCACTTTTATCTTTGCCTAAGTTTAAAATTATGTTAATGAGTGTTTACTAGTAAGTATTATTAACTACTTTCTTTATGCTCCTATAACATTTTTTCTATATTTGTTTTACAATAATTATGTCAATTTGGTTCTAGCATAGTTACCATAGCAATACATCCTCTATTTTAAGAAACAAACATGAAAATCCTATATTTTCAAAAACAAATAAATATTTTAGCCTTCGTGCCCAATAATTACTTCTGTACTTTTTAAACTGTAAAGTCTCTTAAAATAATGAGCTTTTCTTAAAATAATAATAAGAAGAAAATGATTTAAAGTCTAGGTGCCTCAACTAATTATCTGCATTCTGTAGATAATTTATCTATGTTAAAGGGGGTTATGAAGCTTATAGAGAATGAATCACATAGGACAGGGAATTGGTATTGTGTGTGTGTATGTGTGTAGGTGTGCGTGTATCTGTCTCCCTTACAAGTTTGAGAACTCTTTGAAGTCTCAGACATATCTTATTCATCCTCAGAAGCTAGCAGAATATTTTATACAGATTAGCAATAGAAACTGTTTTTGAATTAATTGCCTAAGCATTTAGGAAAGAATTACAAGAAAAAGAGTATCTAAGTGACTAGGATGCAAAAGGTGACTTTTTGTGAAATTTGACTTTTAGACCTAAGGTTTTTTATTTGTTCTTTTATGTATTTTTTGCTAAATAATTGTCCCAGTCCTTTTAATAGTGTGTATATTATTACTTTCATCACCTGCAGAGCAGTGCAGGTCATGCATTAACTGTGTCTGAATGAAAACATTTGCACTAGTTTTAGATGTTTCAACGTAGCTGGTTTTTTTTTTGTTTGTTTGTTTGTTTTGTTTTGTTTTTTCTGGATAGACTGGGCTGTTTGCCTCTATATACCCAGCATCTATCATGTTATCAGAATTGAAGCACTCCATTAATATGTGATTGTTAAGTACAATGACTTGTACTTTTGGAAAGTCATATAAAACTCCTTTTTTAGAGATACATTAAGAAATCAAATTAACTTAGAACGAAGGGGCATAAAAAAGACCATGAGAAAATAAAGCAGGAACTGCGTTAACACTAATGAATCAGGGAGTCTACTTCGTATAAGAAGTCATGATTGTTTCTGCCTAAGGATATTCAAACCCTTTCCAAGGGACCTAGGAAAGAATGAAGGTGTTTGCATAAAATTCTTATCCTAGAGAGAGGCTGAAGTCATATGATGTCCACACCCATTCCTAAACATAATGATCCTTATAAGCCTTGGGGGCCCTGAATTGGCATTTTTAAGGGTCCAGGTGATTTTTAGCTACATGGTCTTCTGAGCGCAATTTGAAAGTCACCACCTCAGAGAAGGTGGGGCCATTAGGAAGGCAGCAGCCACAGACACTGGGTGAAAGCGAGCAGGAGGCAGCTTTCCTGAAATTGGGGTTAATAAGCAGTGACTATGCTGCGATGCTTTGTCAGGAGAGCACAAACATTGTGGGGCAAGATCAAAATGAGGAATAAAGAAGGAACTATGAACAACACAATACTTCTCCTTTGGCCATCATGCATAGTAAAGGATGTAATTTCTTATAATGGAGATGGGAGTTCAGTCACTTTCATTTTACTGCTAGAGGCCCAGTGCACGAAATCGTGCAAGCATAGCTCGCTGCTGCTTGCTGCCACTCACTGCCCCGCTTGCTGCCCGCCACTGCGAGCCGTGAGCCACCCTGCCTGCTCGCCGAGCCACAAGCCGCCCCGCCCGCCCGCCCACCACCGTGAGCCATGAGCCGCCCTGCCCACCGCTGTGAGCCGCTGCTTGTGGGCTGGGGGGGAGGGACCAAGAGGTGGTCAATGCACCTCATGGCAACTGGTCAAGCAGTCATTCTGGTTGTTATGTTTATGGTCCCTGGACTTTTATTATATAGGATTTTCAAAGAAATATATTCATCAAATTCATCTGTCAAGTTTCAAAAGGTGAATATGCACTTTCATGTCAAACAGTGTGGCAGACTGCATGTTCAGAGAAACTCTTACGCTACAGTGTCCCAAAAGCATTGAACACAGATATAAAACAGCAACAACAACAAAGTGCGTAGGTGAGAAGAGCCAGAAAGTAGGAGAATTCCTTGTAGAACAGAAATGATGAGAAAGCACAAATTCTCACAGGTTTACCGAGCACTGATTTCAGGAGGTCTGGTGGGTGGGAACAGATCAACCAAAGAACTTGTATGCATATATGCATAACCCATGGACACAGACAATAGGGTGGCGAAGGCCTAGGGCAATGGTCAAGTGTGGACTAGAAGGAGTCAATGTGGGGGGTGGGGAGAGGAAGGGGACATATGTAATCTTTTAAACAATAAAGATAAAGAAATGCACAAGTACAGTGTGATGACTATAGTTAATAATACTGTATTGTATCCTTAAAATTTGCCTAAAGGGTATATCTCTAGTGTTCTCAACACACAGGCATCCATGCACAAATGCTAAATATATGCAGGGATGGAAACGTTAACTAGTTTGATTGTGGTGATTATTTCACTATATGGTTTTAAATAAATACAATTTTTATTTGTTATTTATACCCCAATAAATATGTAAAAAAAAGAAAAAGAAAAAGAAAATATCTGTCTGACCTTGGTGGCTTCATTGGGCTGTGCGAATAAGGCGGAGGGAACCAGGCCTGGGGTATAAAAAGGGCAGGATGAGGGACCAGGGATTGGCAAATAAAGCTGGAGTCCCCAAAATAGAACGCAATCATGTGGTTACTTAAGAGAAAATCTGTTCTGCAGAGGAAGACAGTACGAGCATTTGTGAGTCCCAGTCTAGTCTCTGAAGAGAGTAGTCAAAACTATAAATATTCCCTGAGAATTCCCAACTACATGCATACTTGGAGTCAAATTTTACAAGTCCTGTGTGAACTGAAGCTAGGTTGATTAGTGTTCCTGTCTTAGTCTTTTTGGGATGCTGTGTCATACCATTGCCTGGGTGGCTTAAAAACAACAGAAATTTAATTCTTACAGTTGTGGAGCCCAGGCAGTCTTAAGAGTAAGGCACCAAAATGGTTGCCTTCTGATGAGGGCCCTTTTCCTGGTCCATAGCTGTGTCTTCTATCTGCAAACTCACATGATGGAAGGGGCTAGGTTCCATGCCCTTGATGCATGGCAGTCCTCTTGCCTGGATGGAAGCTCTCAGGGACATCCTTTGAAATGTAGGTTGCAGTCTGTAGGCTGATGGAGAAGGCACCCTCTGGAGGAGAGGCCACCTCCAAGGTTCCATACCTGGGGCGGTTGAGGATTATGGCGCCAAAATTGGAATTCTAGAGCTGAGCCCAGGATGTGAAGTGGCTCTGGGTAACAGAAACTCCTCCTCTGACATCATTCTGCCCTGCAGGCTCTTGTGCTTTGCTCTGGTGAGGGCCAACCCTGAAGATCTCTGAAATGTCTACAGGGTCATCTCTTCATTGTCTTGGACAATAGGTCCTGGCTATGTTTGGATAGAGGACCGATCTCTCACTATCTTGATGAATAGCGCCTAGCTTCCACTGAGATGGTTGATCTACACAAATCCCTGTATCAAAATTGGCCACAAGCCCTAACTGGTTTGGCTCAGTGGATAGAGCATCGGCCTGCGAACTGAAATGTTCCAGGTTCCATTCTGGTCAAGGGCATGTACCTGGGTTGTGGGCACATCCCCAGTAGGGGGTGTGCAGGAGGCAGCTTATCGATGTTTCTCTCTCATTGATGTTTCTGACTCTCTATGCCTCTCCCTTCCTCTCTTTAAAAAAATCAATAAAATATATTTTTTAAAAATTGGCCACAAGCTTTGAGTTCTCGACTAAACACAACTTCTTTTTCTTTTTTCAATATGGGTAGACTGAGAATTTTTCAAACTTTTAAGTTCTGTTTAATTTATTAAGCATTCTGTCTTTCAATCATTTTTCTCTTCTTGAATTTTACTGTAAGCATTCAAGAGAAGCCAAGCTGTTCCTTCAACACTTTGCTTAGAAATAACTTTAGCCAAATATCCAATTTTATTGCTCAAAAGTTCTACCTTCCATTAGGACACAAACACAATTTAGCCAAGCTCTTTGCCACTTTATAGCAAGGATCACTTTGCCTCCAGTTTCCAGTAATATTCCTTATTTCTGTCTGAGACCTTATCCAAATAGCCTTTATCATTCATATCTCTGCCAACATTCTGCTCATAAGCACTTAGATACTCTCTAAGAAGACTGAGACTTTCTCTCCAGAGCTCCTCTTCTGCAGCCTCACCAGCTTTCCTTCAATACTTCATGCACAGCAGTGTAGGTGTTTTCAAACATGCATCTCCAGAATCTTCTAGACTCTGCCCATTACCCAGTGCCAAAGCCACTCTCACATTTTTGGGTATTTATTATAGCAGCGTTCCAATCTCAGCACCGATTTTCTGTCTTAGTCTCGGTCTCAGGCTTACTTGTGTGGATGATATCCCATGCCCTCTACTTTGAGTTGGAGCCAATTGGTGGGGGAACACCGGTAGAGAATTAGAGGAAGGAGGAAGAACGACATAAGGATAGTTAATCCTCTGACTAGCTGCCTTAGTTAGCTTTATCCTTCCCCAAAATGTTCTTGCTTGTCTCAAAATGGCTTTCTGAGTTCTGGGACCCACTTCATCTTCTTGTTCCTCAGGACCTACGCTGCTAACTCATTCATCCTAACTGACTTGGTTGCTGCATGGCTCATGGTTCCCTTCATCGGTCCAACTTTTCAACAGGCATTTTTATATGCTACATCTTTCTCTTTGAATTTGTCCAGTTTGGGTGTGCTATTCATTTTTTTTTCTTTTCTTTTTTTTAAGACAAAAGTTTTCTTTGTTTTTTTTGGGGGGGTGAGGGAGAGGAACATCACATTTCTACTCAATTAAGAGAAACATTTTTATCAGTACAGAGGTCTTTTTTTTTTTTTCCTCCATGCTTATCATGCCATGAATTCATAGGGAATGGGATCCAGAAACTCAGGTTTCTTCCCATTGGTTCTCACAAAGTGTGCTTCTCTGAGTGGAGCAGGCTCACACTTCAGATGAACCCAGGTGCCTTCCTCTTTGGCTTCCTTCTTTTCTAATCATTTTCCTTCCCACTTTTCAGGAAGCTATCTTGGCTCTTAGAGTGCTCACCATGCTCAATAGGTACATTAATTCTTTTGGCAAGAACCTTGCCCTTAACTTGCTTGTTCACAACAGTGCCCACTGCATGCTGGGTGACACTGTAGACTCCTCCATGGTAACATGTGTGGGCGTTCCTTTGTGGACAGTGCCCATTCCCTTCACGTCCCCAATATCACCTTTCTTGTAGACTCACATGTATGTGGCCAAAGGAACAACTCCATGTTTTCTAAAAGGCCTAGAGAACATATAGCGGGTGCCTCTCCTCTTTCCCTTTGTGTTGGTCATTTTGGCGAATTACTGGAAGATGGCGGTCCTGGTCAAAATGGCTATTTATTTCTTGTTTCCTATTAGTATAAAGAGAACTGGAAGATAGAGTGAGGTAGTCTAATATGGACATAATCTAAATTCCAAGAGGAAATGAGAGAAGAAACACAATGAAAAATACATAATATTTAATAATGCAAACATAGGAAAACTGATAATCATCTGGAACTGATGAAAGATAATAATCCTCATATAAGGGAAGCAAACTGTATACCAAATATAATAAAGGTAAATTCAATCTATGTATAATAGATATGGTAGAAAAAGAATCCAGGAAAAAGAAGAGATTTTAAAAACTGTCAGAATGAAAAATGGGTTATACATAAATGAACTGAGGTTAAACTGGATGTCTTTCTTCTCAGTAGCAACACAGGAAGCCAGAAGACTGGAATAATACATTTAAAAAGTGAGAGAAAATAACTATTATCTAAAGTGATAGACTTGGAAAAAATGTTTCAAGGATGAGGGTGAAACAAAGAGTTTTAAATAAATCAAAACAGAGAGAGTTTATTACCAACAGACTATACTAAAAAGAATTTTAACAAATGCGGCCCAGGAAAAATAAAAATGATCCCTGAAGATCTGAGAAGCCAGGTCTGAAAATGGTAGACTTGTGGGTAAGCCTACACAAATATCAGCCACATAAATTAATAATGATACATCTTATTTGTGCAATTCAAAGAAGAGATTTATAATCTTAAACAGCAATGGCACATGTTTGGGAGATATACGTATATTACAGTGCATTAAATAAAGCTCCACTGTGATAAGAACTATGGTTGGTGTGTATGAGTTTGTACAGGTAGGAGAGGCTTGTATTTCCATAGTAGAGATTTAAGGCAATCCTGTGAGAGCAAATCAGAGCGGGAAATCTCATGCAATGTGCAGTATCCAGAGAATCACTTGATATTTTGCAGTTTCATCTTCCTAGCGTCCCCAAAGCAAAGTGAAACCATATCTGTGTTCAGACAGAAGGTGCAAGACACTGATGGGCTGAGATACTGAGGGAGTGCTTTTTCCTGATTACTTAGAAGGCGTCTCAAGAGAGGTTTCTTTTCCCAATTATACATCCTTTTTTTTTTTTTTTTTTTTTTTTTCTTTCCAGAGAGGCAGCTGGTAGGGAAGGCAACTTCTAAATCAGAGAAGTGGGTCCCATGCTGATTGGCCAGCATGGTCGTAACCAAGCATGGAATTATCAGACAGAAGGTCCCCTTATCTGCTGCAGGGTTTTCTTTCACTAAAATAGATTTCTCTTTGCTTTATGTAGTTCTGTCCCAGAGCACACCACATTTTATGGGCAAGAGAGAAAGGTCATGAAATGTATTCTTTGATTTATTGTTTGAGTTGTTGCCTTCACTGGAGAGTACAATGAAGTCTGCCTCTTTGCAATGCTGGGCCTGTCCAGGTAGTCAATTTGGTTTCATTTCGGTTTGAATGCTTTCCATGGACAGGGTCTGGTTTCCTCTAACAACCATCTTGGCGCATGCTTAAGGACTGCTGGCTCTTCACCTACCTTGTGATTTCTTAATGCTCTATTAAGCCCCACATTCCAAGTCCGGACTTTTACTTTCTGTCCAACAGAAATAACTGACTTTGGGCCCCACGTTTCAAGGACAATGCGAGCAGTTTAATAACCTAGAAACATTTTCATCACTTCTTTCACTCGATATTTTACCGTTACCCATGGGATATAAAAAAATAAAGAGACTGCTTTTCACATTGATTTTCTTTGCTCAGAGCGGAATTCAGTCTTTGGTCTTACTTCAGATACAGTGTGGGTCCCAATGCATGCAATTGCTTCTCTGGAAGCTGTCAGTTCACCGCGAGTAGCTTCAGAGATGTGTGACACTTTGGGGACTCAGGTTAATCTGCTAAATATAATCCTCCAGTCTGCTATATGCTGCTTATCCACATTAAGCTTTGACATAAAAAGGATTTGGCCTCTAAAATATTCATTTTTCTCAAGGGAACTTGACTCTAAGACCTAAATTTTTTTTGCAGTGCAGGATTTCCATCAAACATTGCAAAGGAAACTTAATTTTTCAAATAAAAAAATTCCCCAACAATGCAGCTTTGAGGTTGAAATATTTCAAGGTCCTTCATTTTTGGATTAATAGGCTTCAAGAGAAGTAAACAAATTTCTGTGAAGAAGATACAATATGGACAAGGGCTTAGACCAACTGCCTCCTCTCAGCATGGAATTCTTTTTTTCCTGTTGTGTTGATGTTACACTTATCCTTGGCTTTTCTTCAGTGACATTCAGTTGATGGAGGTCTGTTTTGTGAGGTGGGTGGGTTTCTATCACCCACACAAGGCACTGAAGGAGATCTGTATTTTGTAAACCTGAAATATCTGCCTATTCAGGTAACAAACGCTTCTCTTCATTTGGAAATAGGAAGATCTGTGTTTATTTAAAAAAATAAAGTTGTTAAACTTTAAATACATTTTCTTACTGGGAAATGCCTTGGCTCAGGATAGCAGAGTACACTAAAAATATAAATATATAGTGCAATAAACTCTCATAAAGTGAGCACCTATGTAACCATTGCCCAAGTCAAAATAGAATCCGGCCCTAGTCCAGGAGCACCTCTATGACCCCTCCCAACTAGTAACCCCCCCCCCTTTTTCCCAATGTAGCTACTATCTTGACTTCTAATATAGCAGTTAGTTTTCCCTACCTTGCAAGTATATTTAATTGGAACCCTTAGGTATACATACATATGTAGATGTAGATGCAGATATGTATATTTCTGTTGCTAATACACCTGGGAGTGTATTGTGAGAGCTTTGTGTTACGGGTCTGTTCAAAGTAGTAGTGAGTAAAATGCTCTTTCTAAATAATTGTACCCATTTACCCTCCTGAAAAGCGTGTTGAGTCTCTGTTGCTCCACACCCTTAGTAGTGATTGGTGGTGCCATTCTTTCCAGTTTTAGCCATGTCAGGGCCTATGTAGTAATAGCTCATTAAAGTTTTAATTGGAATTTTCCTGATGACCAATGAGGTTTGAGCCCATTTTTAATTGTTAGTCTCTTTGTGACTTTTGTCCATTTTTCTATTGTGTTGGCTGTGTATTTTCTTATAGATGGATGTGAGTTTTTTAAAAATCATTTTGGACATGAGGCTTTTCTTGATTACATGCTCCATGTTGTATTTTGTATAGTATATTTTGATGAACAGACATTCTTAATTGTATAGTGGTTTCTGTTATTGATCTTCCCTTTAAGATGAATGTTTTTTGTATATTAAAAAAAAAATCTCACCCCAAACCAAGGCAATGAAGACATTTTCCTGTATTATCTTCTGGAAGTCTTATCATTTTGCTTTTCTTACCAAGAGCTACAGTTTATCTGGAATTACTTTTTGTATGATTTGGTGCACAGCTTCTATTTATTTTTCCCACATTCCTCCCTTCCTCTCTCTCGAAAAATCAATGGAAAAAATATCCTTAGGTAAGAATTAACAAAAAACATATAAACAAAAATACAGCATTCATATTTTGCAAGTTAGTATGCAGTAGCCATGTATTACTTAATTGGTCAGGCTTTAGCTAAACTTTTGCTTTACAGAGGAGATGGAGATGAAAAAAAGTAGTGAGGGCTACCTAAAATTCTCTTTGCTCTTCAGAGAGGCCACATTGTGTATGCTCAGATCAGCAGATCAACACCAGTTCTGCACTGGGAGAGTTATTTTGAGCTTATTCAGGCCATTATTGGCCTTTGATGGGTGTTTAGATTCTTTCTCCAAAAAATTTGTTTTGCATGTACAGAAGTAACATTCTTACATTGCTGAATTGTGTGTTACTTCAATTGAGTTTAACTTTGGCTTACAAGATAAATGAATTACTGAAATTACCCATTTGTAATTTTTTTTTTATCTTTAAGAATGGTTAAACTTCTTGTCAAGAACATTGCCCCAATGAAAAGTATAAGATACACAGAGAGAATTATCTCTACCTTAAAAAAATTAAAAATGGAACTTCCATTTGATCCAGTAATCCCACTTCTAGGAATATATCCAAAGAAAACAGAAACACCAATCAGAAAGGATATATGCACCCCTATGTTCATAGCAGCACAATTTGCAATAGCTAAGATTTGGAAACAGCTTAAGTGCCCATCAGCAGATGAGTGCATTAGAAAACTGTGGTACATCTATACAATGGAATACTATGCTGCTGTAAAAAAGAAGGAATTGTTACCATTTGCAACAGCATGGATGGAACTGGAGAGCATTATACTAAGTGAAATAAGCCAGTCAGAGAAAGATAAATATCACATGATTTCACTCATTTGTGGAATATAGTGAACAACATAAACTGACGAACAAAAACAGAACCAGAGTCATAGAAGCATCTACTAGACTGTCCAACCTGAGGGAAGGTGGGGCGTGAGGGGGTAAGAGATCAACCAAAGGACTTGTACGCATTCATGTGAGCATAACCCATGGACACAGATGGGGACAGGGGGGCGTTGAGGGCATGTGCTGGGGGTTGGGGTGGCTGGGGAGAGGTCAATGGGGAAAAAGGAGAGTTATGTAATACATTAAACTATAAAGAACTTAAATTTAAAACAAACACACACACACACACAAATACTTGTTTTAGAAGGATAGGATACTAATTTCAATTAATGATTTCAGCCAGTATTTGATACAAATACAATGTTCAAAACCCTTTAATTGCAACAGTTAAACTTATTGCGTTCATTTTTTATTAATTTGATAAACATCAGAATGAGAGCAAATTTATAGTACTATATAAAAGAAAAGTACATTCACTTGAATTAATATTAACATTTTTAATTACTTGTAAACTCTCTAGATCATATGTTCCCAACTTGTATGTAACTAATATTATAAGTTAACTAGAGGCCCCATGCACAAAATTCATGCATTCGGGGCCGGGGGGGGGGGTGCGTTCCTCAGCCTAGCATGCACCCTCTTACAGCCCAGAAGCCCTCAGGGGATGTCCGGGAGCCCTCTTGGGGAGCGGGCCTAAGCCGTCGGTCGGAAATCAGTGCTGCTGTGGAGGCAGGAAAGGCTCCCACCACCTCTGCTGCACTCACCAGCCTTAAGCCCGGCTTCTGGATGAGCGGTGTCCCCCTGTGGAAGAGCACTGACTGCCAGGGGGCAGCTCCTGCATTGAGAGTCTGCCCCCTGGTGGTCAGTGCACATCATAGCGACCGGTTCCGCTAATAGGTCAATTTGTATATTAGTCTTTTATTATATAGGATAATTGTATTTTGCATGTATCTTGCTTTATTGCATATGATAATAGAATAAAGCATGGCTAATCCTAATGTGAAATAATGATTAAATCATAGTTAATTAAAATAATGACAGTTAAAATTTAAGGACTGAAAGACTAAGAGTGAAATGAACTTGGATAGAGCCTTTTCATAAAAAGCACTATTAATGGCATCTTTATGGGTCCATTGTTTCCTTTTTAGTATAATCTGGAAAAATCAAGTAATTTGAAACATATACGTTTAAAACTTACTTTTTGTATTCAATTTATTTATATTAAAATCTCTTTCCCAGCCCTGTCATCTTCTAAGCCCTGATATACACCTAGTTTTTGACTGATTGCTCAACTCAGATTTCAACATGACAAAACAAGCATGTAACATTTGCCTCAAAATGCGTGTTCTCCTTCTCATTCCTTTCTCTGTTTGGTTTGATATTTTAAATCTCCTTTGACTTCTCATCCATTCATTTTCCAAAGGTTATCATGTCTTATTTATTCTAATATATCTTCTTGGCTTTACTAATTGTCTTCTTCAATTCACCTGAATTCTGACATAGGTAACCTAACATTTTCTCTGCCCTTACACTGTCTTTTCAGTCCATCTTTTATACTACTGAGAAATTTATTTTAAAATGGTCATTAGAATAAGACCATGCTCAGAATAAAATCTTTACATAACTAGATTCTGAACATGAATCCTGGAGTGCTCTAAATTTACCTCTGCTCCCCACATCCGATCCTACCAGTGTATCCTTTTTCTCAGCAATCCTTGACATTTATCTAGGCCTGCACCACTTTCTCAAAGGAAGCCTTTGTCTTGTCTTAATTTCAAGGCTCCATACTGGGCTCTTCAACTCTAAGGTTAGTCTTGATCTAAGGGCAGATTTCTGCTAGTAAAACTGGAGATGAGGAAGGGATGGAGTGGGGGGGGGGGAGAGAGAGAGAGAGAGAGAGAGAGAGAGAGAGAGAGAGAGAGAGAGAGAGAGAGAGATTGAAAGACTTACAACATTTTTGGGTGGTAATTTTGGCTCAAGAACCATGGGATAGTTATTTTCATCTACTATGTGAAGAAGATAGAGTGTTTTAGAGAGATTCCTGATGCCTCTAAGAGAAATCTCACTTAATTCTAGATTAATCAATAAGTTCATTTATTATATCCCATTCTGGATCACTTAGGAAGCAGAATGAATATCAGGATTTTTAACTTTATGTATTAACAGTACCTTGAAGGACCTAGTTCTTTTCTTCTCTCTGCTTTACCATCTTCCATGCTGCCCTTATCCCCAGGCTGCTGGAAGTATGACTATAGCAATATCAGTTATTGCATCTAGTTATGATATCACCCAGAATCCCTCCAGCAGATCACCTGTGGCACCTATTAGCCACAATTGGGTGAGGTGACTCTTCCTGGGGCTGTTGCCTTGGAGGGGAATGGCATTTTCTCTGGTACCCTACAGCCTACATTTGGATATAAAGTGTCCCAGCTTCTCCTGAGACAACGTGCTGTATATGAATGAAGAAAACTGGAACAACAAATGGCTCTCTCAGAATCAAAATAAAGACATAGGACAATACAAATGAATGATGTGGAGAAAGACCAGATTGCTTGTGGCTTAACTAGCTAAGGTGGATCTCCATTCTTTTCGATCAAATGAGTGCTCATTAAAATGAAAATTTAAAAGTTAAAATCTAAAAGCATATTCAAACATTTCTGAGAAAAGTCCATATTTAGTTTCCTTCTTAATCTACTTTTGGAATGGTTTGCAGGTAACCAATATATTGTGTTGTTCTTACATTATATATTAAACTAGAGGCCTGATGCACGAAGATTCATGCAAGAATGGGCCTTCCTTCCCCTGGCTGTGGCACTGCCTTCGCTCTGGCCGGAGCTGCCTTTCCAACAGCCCGGAGCTGCCTTTCCGCCTTCCCATGCTGCCCAGAGGCTCTGAGTGGCTGGGGCGGTGCGGAATGCCTGTGTCATCGCCATGGTGATGACGCAAGCGTCCTGCCCTGGCTGCTCAGAGCCTGTGTATGCAAACCCATCTTTGTTGGGTTAATTTGCATACTCACTCCTGATTGGCTGGTGGGTGTTGCGAAGGTACGGTCAATTTGCATCTTTCTCTTTTATTAGTGTAGATGAGTCAATGTTCCTCAGCCAAAGACCATTAGGGACCCTCCTGTATCTGAACAAGTTGGGCTTATTACTTGGTTACAGCAAGGGAAACACACACCATGGGAACTGTGGGGGCATCTCAATCAGAGGTGTGAGAAAGAATATGTTATAGAATATAGGCTTGTGTTATGTGATTTGGGGGCAGTCTAAGGGAGGATGGCTTTGCTGTGCATTGACTACTGTCAGGAAGCAGTGCATCTTAATAAATCTTATCTGGAAGGTACACATACATGTTATATTTAAAATATCCTATCCAATAAAGAGGGAATATGCTAATTGACCATCACTCCATCACAAAGGTGGCTGCACCCACAGCTGAGGCCAAGTTCCCTTAAGGAGCCTTAACGAGCAATCAGCAGGGACCTGAGGCTACACCCTCTCCCACCCCCATGGGGCTTGACAGGGGACCTCAGACCCCACCCTCATCTGGCAGGACTTGACAAGGGACCTCAGGCCGTGCCCCCCGCCCTGGTGACAGGCTGGGGGACCTCAGGCTGTGCCTCCTGCCTTGGCACCAGGCCAGAGCACCTCAGACCACGCCCCCCACCCGGTGGAGCTTGATGGGGGACCTCAAGGTGCGCTTCCCATCCTGGTGCTGGGCTAGGGGACCTCAGGCTGCTCCCCCTGCACCAGCACCAGGCCGGGGGACCTCAGGCCTCACCCCCCACAAGGTGGGGCTTGACAGGGGACTTCAGGCCATGTCCCCCACTCCGGCACCAGGCCGGGGGACCTCAGGCTGCACCTCCCGCCCCAGCACCGGGCCAGGGGACCTGAGGCTATGCCCCCTGCTCGGCAGGGCTTGACAAGGGTGGGACTGGCCGGGTCTGGATCTAGCCCAATGGGGGGGGCCGGGTCTGGGTCTCACGTGATCTTGAGGCACATGTGGGTGGGCGGGGAATTGACTCTGGGTCTCCCTTTTAATGTGCACGAATTATGTGCACCAGGACACTAGTATATGTATAAATATACACACATATATGTTAACTAGTGGCCGGGTGCATGAAATTCGTGCACATTAAAAGGGGATTAATTAGAGGAAATAATTTAATATTGCTGTTTGCCCTTTCTCTATAATAGAAGTATCAGAGATGAAAGAAAATTAGTTGTGGTGGGGTATTTCTTCCTTTTCCGCGTCCCGCACGGAAAGGGAGAAAGACAGGTTCCTGAGTGGAGGAGCTGAGGGTTAAGAAATAAAAGAAAGAAAGAGACCAGAGACAGAAATAGATTCAAGCTGGGTGCCGGGTGGCTTCCTGTCCTCTGATAGAGAGACAGTCACACTCACCTCAAACAACACAGCATATTTATTGGTTTCCAAAAGGGATTTTATGATAAAAAGGAGTTTCAGGTGTGCCCAAATCCTATTCATCAGGATCTGAGTAAGCTCCTTATTTTGGGTGGGTCAAGGTCCTTTTTGTTCCTCATTCCAAGTACTTGGAATCAGTACTGATAACAGGATTCTGCCAGTGCCCTTGGGCTCAGCTGAATAAGAATTAAAAAAGTATCCATGTGCCTTCCCAGACAGCCCTCTACAATTAGTAAAATGTATATGAAAACCTTCCTCCTGTCACAGTCTGGGGCTCACCATGGGACCCAGAGTCAAGTCCCTGTCCACCCACATGTGCCTCAAAATTGCGTGAGACCCAGACCCGGCTGCCCCCTACCCCCCTTCATTGGGATAGATCCAGACCTGGCTAATCCTACCCTTGTTAAGCCCCGCCGGGCAGGGAACGTAGCCTCAGGTCCCCTGGCCCAACGCCAGGATGGGGGGTGTGCCTTGAGGTCCCCCGTCAATCCCCGCCAGGCGGGGGGGGGGGGGGGGGGAGGTGGGGGCACGCAGCCTCAGGTTCCCTGTCATGCCCCATCAGCAGGGGGTTGCAGCCTCAGGTCCCCCCTGGGCAGGGGGCGTGGCCTGAGTTCCCCCGACCCAGCACTGGGGGTGCACTTTGAGGTCCCCTGTCAAGCCCTGCCAGGCAGGGGGGTGCAGCCTCAGGTCCCCTGGCTCGGTGCTGGGGCAGGGGGTGCGACCTGAGGTCCCCTAGCCCAGCACTAGGACAGGAAGTGCACCTTGAGGTCCCCTGTCAAGCCCCGCTGGGTGTGGAAGGCAGCCTGAGGTCCCCTGTCAAGCCCTGCCGGGTGGGGGGCACGGCCTGAGATGCCCTGTCAAGCCCTGCTGGCCTGAAGTCCCCTGTCAAGCCCCACGGGGGCGGGGAAGTGCGTAGCCTCAGGTTTCTGCTGATTGCTCGTTAAGGCTCCTTATGGGAACTTGGCCTCAGCTGTGGGTGCAGCCATCTTTGTGACAGAGTGATGGTTAATTAGCATATCCCCTCTTTATTAGATAGGATACTATGTATTTTTTAAATCATAAGACTAACAAGCACAAGTACTTATGTATTAGAGACAAAGGTAGAAATGAGGAAAGAGTGCCTAGATAGAAAAGATTTTGTCAGATATTCTAGAGTTAATGTGATTATTTATTCTGTTATTGAATATATGCATTAATTTTATTATTAAAAATAAGTGAATACTTTTATATATTGATGCACATATACAAATAAACTCATGCATGAACTCCTCAAAAATGTGTCATGAAAAAAATAGAGCTTGTGTTTAAAAAGATTCCTAATTTCAATCATTTTAACTTAAGCATTTTCTACTTTGCTTTTAGCTTGATAATTTCCTGAATCAGATCCATAAAACCATTTGCTATTTATCTTGTACAACTATATTTGGTTCATTCATTGTCTTACCAATACTCTTGGCTGAAGCATTTAGAAGTTCTATTAAAATAAACGATTAAAGAAATAAACTGGGCATTAAATTAGGATCGTTTTATGGGGAGGTTTTTATACTGTGGTCCTAAAATGAGCTTTTAAGCATTTTATCATGTAACAGAGAATGATTAGTCCATATCTCAATAAGACACTAAATCAATGCACACTACATCACATGTAGAGCTTAAAGAGTGATCATTTAAATTTTCTTAAGAACAATCCTTAAGTGAAACAAATGACTTTTTTACAAGTCTTCCCTGCCCCAATTTTATCAAATTAGGGAAGATTTAGTCATATTGATTATTTGTAAATGGAAGACAGCAAGAATAAATTACCCCTGTAGGTGGCAGTCAAACTCTAAATAACGGATTAAAATGTTCTTGCTACAGTGGATAATTATCCTTGGAAAGAACTTTGAGTTTTAAAAAACCAAGACACTTTACAATTATCTCTTTATTACTATTTTGAAATGTCTGGATTATTAAATATTTTGTACCCATTCATTTGAGATACACTGCATAAAACCTTTGGAAAACTAAAAATTAGGAGAAGTAGGACATGTAATAGGAAAGTTCTTTTAGATCAATGGGGTTAGAAATGCATGTTTATTGCATTTCTAATTTATGAGTTATAATTATTTAAAGTAATATACTAAGTATACTACAAAACAAATATATTTTTCTTAATCTTTATCAAATAAAGAATATATTAAGGTAAAATATATTAATGTTACCATTAGAATGTTGTTTTAGAGAAGCACTGACATAACTTTCATCTTTACATGTATGTAAGAGGATGGTTATTGTTTTCATATACTGAGAACAGTATGATTATCTTCTTCCAATATCATGCCTTAAAGAAAAAGTATATAATATGCATTTGCAAGTATGTCAACAAGTTGGTATCTATTATATATTACACAGTAATAGTGACTGAAAGGAGGGAATTAAGTATTGAAACTTTCTAGACAGAATCTATTAATTTCTGAAAATACCCTATGTTATAGATACCATAAGGATTACTAAAAATGCTTAATAGTGTCACTGGCATGAGCATCAACCAATCAGGAGTAATGCTGGCTACGTGATCGCATGTTGGTGTCTGCCAGCTTAAGATCACCCAGATATTGGAGGCTCTGAAAATAAGGTGCAGAGAGTCTAGCCTATTTGCCAAAGAACTAGTAAAGCTGGAATCTAGGCTGTACTGACTATTGTCTTTCTATCAAAATTTAGAGGCGTACGTAATACCAAGTGCATATGTACAATAGTGAACTTCCTTGTTGGGATTGCAAAAGGAAGTAATAAACAAACTAATCAAATGACTAACTCCAATCTCTATGACCCTAGTCCATTGTCCTCAGGTCCATTTGAGACAACTTCTGAAAACATAAGGCATTGTTGTAGTTGACTAGTTAAGAGTCCAGTATGGTCCAAATTAGACATTATATTGGCTTCTGTTCTCAGATAAAAAAGCATAAAACACAAATGTTATTTATGTTAGTGGTATAGATTGTGATGCATCAACTGAGAAAAATTGAATTTGAGAAAAGAGGAGCATGAACTAGACTTATTTTGGTAATAATAATAGCTTCTTTTCTTTATTGATTAAGGTATTACATATGTGTCCTTATCTCCCCATTGTCCCCCTACCCCGCCCCCACTCATGCCCTCACTCCCCTGGTGTCTGTGTCTATTGGTTAGGCTTATATGCATGCATATAAGTCTTTGGTTAATCTCTTCTCCTTACCCCCACCCTCCCCTACCTTCCCTCTGAGGTTTGACAGTCTGACCGATGCTTCCCTGTTTCTGGATCTGTTTTTGTTCATCAGTTTATGTTGATTATTATATTCCACAAATGAGTGAGATCATATGATATTTATCTTTCTGTGACTGGCTTATTTCACTTAGCATAATGCTTTCCAGTTCCATCCATGCTGTTGCAATTGGTAAGAATTCCTTCTTTTTATACTGCAGCGTAGTATTCCATTGTGTAGATGTACCACTGCTTTTTAATCCACTTATCTGCTGATGGGCACTTAGGCTGTTTCCAAATCTTAGCTATGGTGAATTGTGCTGCTATGAACATAGGGGTGCATATATCCTTTCTGACTGGTGTTTCTAGCTTCTTGGTACATATTCCTAGAAGTGGGATCACTGTGTCAAATGGGAGTTCCAGTTTTAGTTTTCTGAGGAAACTCCACACAGTGGCTGCACCAGTCTGCATTCCCACCAGCAGTGCATGAAAAGATGACCCCTGACCCTTTCCATTATTTTTCCTTTTTCTCCTCATCCTCTCCAGCACTTGTCATTTGTTGATTTGTTGATGATAGCCGTTCTGACAGGTGTGATATGGTACCACATTGTCGTTTTGATTTGCATCTCTTGGATGATTAGTGACTTTGAGCATGTTTTCATATGTCTCTTGGCCTTCCTTATGTCCTCTTTCAACAAGTATCTATTTAGGTCCATTGTCCATTTTTTGATTGGGTTGTTTATCTTCCTTTTGTTAAGTTGTATGAGTTCCCTGTAAATGTTGGAGATTAAACCCTTATCGGTGATAACATTGGCAAATATGTTCTCCCATGCAGTGGGCTTTTTTGCTGTTTTGTTGATGGTTTCTTTTGCTGTGCAAAGCTTTTTATTTTGATGTATTCCCATTTGTTTATTTTCTCTTTAGTTTCCATTACCCTAGGAGCTATATTGGTGAAGATATTGCTTCGGCATATGTCTGAGATTTTGCTGCCTGTGGATTCCTCTAATATTTTTATGGTTTCCCATCTTATGTTTAAGTCCTTTATCCATTTTGAGTTTATTTTTGTGTATGGTGTAAGTTAGTAGTCTAGTTTCATTTTTTTTGCATGTATCTGTCCAATTAAAAGCCTTATATGACAAACCTACAGCCAACATCATACTCAATGGGCAAAAACTAAAACCATTTCACCTAAGAACGGGAATGACACAGGGATGCCCACTTTCACCACTCCTGTTCGACATAGTACTGGAAGTGCTAGCCATAGCAATTAAACAACAAGAAGGAATAAAAGGTATCCAAATTGGAAAAGAAGACGTAAAACCATCATTATTCACAGATGACATGATACTGTACATAAAAAAACCCTAAAGAATCCATCGAAAAATTATTAGACTTAATAAATGAATTCGGCAACGTAGCAGGATACAAAATTAACGCCAAGAAATCTATGGCATTTCTATACACCAATAGTGAACTTACAGAAAGAGAGATTAAAAAAACAATCCAATTTACCATCACACCAAAAAAATTAAGATACCTAGGAATAAACTTAACCAAGGAGGTAAAAGACCTGTACTCGGAAAACTACAGGACATTGAAAAAAGAGATAGAGGAAGACGTAAACAGATGGAAGAACATACTGTGTTCATGGATTGGTAGAATCAACATCATTAAAATGTCCATACTACCCAAAGCAATCTATAAATTCAATGTACTCACCATTAAAATACCAACGGCATATGTCACAGACCTAGAACAAACTCTCCAAAAATTCATCTGGAATAAAAAAAAGACCCCAAATAGCTGCAGCAATCCTGAGAAAGAAGAACAAAGTAGGAGGGATCTCAATACTAGATTTCAAGCTGTATTACAAAGCCACTGTTCTCAAAACTGCCTGGTACTGGCACAAGAACAGTCATATAGACCAATGGGACAGAACAGAGAACCCAGAAATCGACTCAAACCATTATGCTCAATTAATATTTGACAAAGGAGGCAAGAACATACAATGGAGTCAAAACAGTCTCTTCAATAATAATAACTTTTAATAGTAATAGAAGAGAGGGGTGCAGTTTCATTAGTGATGCTGGTGAGGCAGTGGGTGGATCACTTCATTATTACTATGATGAGATATGTGTCAGAGAATGTTATACACCTACTGAATGAATGTTTATTTTCTCCTTATTTATTTGTTTTGATGAAGTTATTTTTTTTATTGTCTAAAGTTTCACATATGTCTCCTTTTTCCCCAATGGACTCCCCCCCACCCCCCACCCCAGCCCCGGCCATCTTTATTTTTAACCAAACTCTATTTTTACCAGGAGTGTTAATGTGTAGCTATACTAACACATTTTCAGCCTTCCTTGAAGCTAAATGGGTCCTTCTATTCCTTCAAAATAGAAACAGAGTAAGTCTTCCTAGCCTTGGAATTCATTTACTACCTATTGAACCTCTAATGTGCTAGTCATTATCTATCTGTTAGTATTGTGTGCCAGGCTAGATTTTAAAGATGTGAATAAATTTCCATTGATTTTCAAGAAAATTTTATACTTTCAAGAGATAACAGAGATGGTAGGAAAATCCATCTAGATGTGTTGTGAGTGGTATTTTAGAGGGTTGCCCTTCAGTGCTTAAATAATTCCTCATTTTATTTGTGTTCTGGAAAAGGTCTTCCCAATCTGATTCCAATTATTGAAGCTATTTCTGTCTATATCCAGGGGAAAATAATAACTTAGACTCTGTGGGTGCTTTGACGGCATAAAATAATATAATACTCCTGGCTATCGGTGTGCACCTGTGTGCATATTTGTTTTCATTTTCACTTCCATAATCCACTGGATGATCTGAGTTAGAGAAAGTAAGCTCTTTAATAAATATTCCTCATATAGTCTCTGTATTTTCTATTATTTTATAGCTATTGTAAACAGATACTAACTCATCCTCTGTGTAAAAGCCCTTTATAAAACTGAGGGCTGATATTCCTTGTTTTAATCTGAATAATCACCTTAGATTTCTCCATAAGCATTGGCCACTTGTCCATTTTTTTTTTATATTTTATTGATATTTTACAGAGAGGAAGGGAGAGGGATAGAGAGCTAGAAACATCGATGAGAGAGCAACATCGATCAGCTGCCTCCTGCACACCTCCCACTGGAGATGTGCCAGCAACCAAGGTACATGCCCTTGACCGGAATCGAACCCGGGACCCTTCAGTCCACAGGCTGACGTTCTATCCACTGAGCCAAACCGGTTTCGGCCACCACTTGTCCATTTTTAAAGTATTGACAAGTAATCTTGCTTTCTTAATGGAAATGTTCTGGGACTCCCCATACATGTCATGTCAAAAATAAAATGCAATGTTTTTACATTTATCTACTAGTCATTTCCCAAAGTAGTATTATGATCTTTTCTAATCTTGTAAAAATCACCATAAATGTCTAAACATGAGGCTTCAATTATTTTTTTTTCAGTTCATAGGGGCGTATCTATGAAGTAATATAAATGTTTAGCTTTTTATTTTTAATATACTTTCTCCCTTTAAATTTTTGCCTATACCCTTTCAATTGCATTAGTTTTCTTTTTTTTAGTTACTATTCTTTCTAGAACTATAGGTTCAGAAGAATCTCAAGTAATGTATTTGGGGCAGTATTCACCTTTTTAGGCTACAATTTCTTTATCTAGAAGACTAAAATGTTGGATTAGACGAGCTCTCAGAATCCCTCCAGATTTAGGTTAGAAAGTGTCAAAAATTAAGAAAACTCATTTTATTTTTCCTGATACGTTGAATTATATTTCTCTTTTTCCGTCTCAGTTATGCCCCTTCATTTCCCTTTATGCTTTTTAAGCGGTCTTTTGTTGTCCTCCACACCAGTCTTTTCTGACTTAAAAGCATCCCATTAGTATTATAGCTCCTTGGATAGTTCTTAGGTGCTTCACTCATTGTAACCTCGAAATCTTGTTAAGAGCAGGATGGCTTTGGATCTGACCCCGGGGCTATGGTGAGGAAAAATCAGAGGGTCTCAGTTGAAAGAATTGGGATGTTAACATTTTATTTCTGGGAGGCAATGATTTTGCCAGAGGGAAAGAGTCATTCTACTTTGGAGGGTTTTTTAAAAAAATGTTTTTGCTTTTGTATCATTACCCTTGGACTATAGTGCCTGAACCTACAAGTCTGCTAAATCCTTCCATGGCTTTTTCAGCACACTACACACAGCATTCTTTCAAATGCAAGGTCAGGGTATATGTCTTTTTTGATACCACGGCTGTAAAATGAGAAGTGCTGCTTATTTCAGATAAAACCTCTTTTTCACCTCTCCAGAAAAGCTTTATTCTTTCACACATAATATCTGATTTTTACATTTCAGTAAAAAATAGGATAAAACCGAGGAGAAGGAGTCATAATGTTTGTGACCATTGAAATCACAAAAATGCATTGTTGGACGGTACCTTTACAGGTCATTTATTCTCCCCCCCCACCCCCATCAAATAAATTGCCTGTTCCATCAGTCTGGGAAATGGGTCTGCAATCTTTTCTTGCTGCTCTGTGGCATGAAAGTCTACTACTTTTTGTCTACACACAGAATTAATTTATAAATTTAGGCTTTTAATTATACTTAAGTTATTGGACCTTCAGCTTGTAGGAATTTTTAAAATCACTGGCAAATATTAGCAGGCATGGCTCCTAACACATTCAAATTGAAATCTCCTTCATTTTCTGAGGGCAAATGGAGAGACACTGGACATTTTTTTTCTATAGCCTCATCTTCAAGTAAGTCCTGCTTTGTGAAGATCTAGCTATGCATTCCTAACCGGTAGTCACTCAGATTCACAGTTCAAGGCTTATGCAAGGTCTGATTCATTCCTAAAGTTTGGAGGACTATAAAAATAATAAAAAGTTTATCTCTTATTTGTTTAATTAATTTAAAATTGTATATAATAATGTGAATGTACTTGTATTGTTTATTTATAACCCATACAAATATTATTTGCCAATGACAGCACAAAGGAGGTGAGTAGGAGCAAAGTTGTATTTAGTTAAAGAAATGACACCAGATGGTAACTCAAATCTACAGGGACAACTGAAGAGAACTGTAAATGATATATAAGAATATATAAATACATAAACTATAAATGCCATAAATCTATGCTTTCCCTCTTTCTCTAGCTTCTTTAAAATAAAGTTTTATAAAGTAATAATTATAATAATGCATTGTTTACTTTAAATCTTATATAAATGCAATAAGTATAACAAGAATACTGTGATAATGGGATAAAAGTAATCAAGCTATAATTTCTATAATAATGTGTCTATATCTCAGTGGAATTAATCTAAGTCTAAATTAGGCTCTAGCCCTAACTGGTTTGGCTCAGTGGATAGAGCGTTGGCCTGCGGACTGAAGGGTCCCAGGTTCGATTCCAGTCAAGGGCACATACCTTGGTTGCGGGCACATCCCCAGTAGCAGGTGTGCAGGAGGCAGCTGATCAATGTTTCTCTCTCATCAATGTTTCTAACTCTCTATCCCTCTCCCTTCCTCTCTGTAAAAAAATCAATAAAGTATATATTAAAAAAATAAATTAGGTTCTAATCAGTTAAGATGCATGTAAAAATCCTTAAAGCACCTACTAAGAAAATAATGGTTTAAAAAATAAAAAATCGGACTGTTGAACCTCAGAGGGAAGGTAGGGGAGGGTGGGTGGGAAGAGATCAACCAATGAACTGGTATGCATGTATGCATAACTCGTGGACACAAACAATGGGGTGGTGAAGGCCTGGAGCGGGGGATGGGAGCGGGCTGAAAGAGCTTAATGGGGGAAAAGGAGGACCTATGTAATACTAACAATAATGAAGATTTCTAAAGAGTAAAAAAGCACTTAAAATTAAAAATTACATGAAAAATATTAACTTAGTGGAAAATAATAAGTTAGTGTAAAGGAGGAATAGAGGAACAAAAAAGACATAAAACATATAAAACAAAAAATAATATGGCAAGTGTAATCTAACTCTATCATATTAACATTAAATGTAAATGAAGTAAGTAATTCAATTAAAAGACAAAATTGTCTTTAATATAATAATATAATTTAATGTAAAATATCTTCCTTTTTTGGGGGTTTACAAGAATTGTTCAGCTTTTTTTCTTTGTTAATCCTCACTTGAGGATATTTTTTTCATTGATAGAATGGAAGGGAGGGAGAGAGACAGAGAGAAACATTGATTTGAGACACATTGATCAGTTACCTCCTATACATGCTCAGACTAGGGCCCTGGGGCCATGGATTGAGCCTGCAACCCATGTGCCCTTGGTGCCCTTGACCAGCATCAAACCCCTGACCCTTTAGTCCTTAGGCGGACATTCTAATCATTGAGCAAAACCAGCTAGAGCAGAATCCTTAAGCTTTGAGAGGGAAGATATTAACAGTCAGATGGGGCTTACGTAAACATTTGCAACATGTATGGACACACTGCTTCTGAGTGGATGCTGGGCACGTGCTGGCTGCTAATAAACTGGCATCTTCCGGAGATGATACCAAAAAGGATCATTATTTTTCCATGAGCAAAGGCATGAAGCTTGGATGAGGGAATAACCTGAGCTTAAGATGAACAACATCTCTCATGCAGTTGCTTGCTGGTTGCACCATACTGTAATACAGTATCTCACCGCTGTAATACTGTACTGTAATACAGTATCTCACCGCTGTAATACTGTACTGTAATACAGTATCTCACCGCTGTAATACTGTACTGTAATACAGTATCTCACCGCTGTAATACTGTACTGTAATACAGTATCTCACCGCTGTAATACCGTACTGTAATACAGTATCTCACCGCTGTAATACTGTACTGTAATACAGTATCTCACCGCTGTAATACCGTACTGTAATACAGTATCTCACCGCTGTAATACTGTACTGTACTACAGTATCTCACCGCTGTAATACCGTACTGTAATACAGTATCTCACCGCTGTAATACTGTACTGTAATACAGTATCTCACCGCTGTAATACTGTACTGTAATACAGTATCTCACCGCTGTAATACTGTACTGTAATACAGTATCTCACTGCTGCTATGTTGCCATCTTTCTTGGTGTGTACCTCATAGCCATTTCCTCTGGAGGTTCTTGCTGTCCATGTTTTGTAATCCATGATTCTCATTTTAACGCTTTCTTTTCTTTTTATTTCTTCCTCACTGCCCCCCTCCCCTGCCACATACACATACACACAAGTCAGGACAATTATTTTACAATCTGAAAAAGTCTTTTCTCTTGAATCTACTCTATTTGATAAACCCAAAATTCGTGTGGTTCCCCCAAATCATAGAATTTTGGAGAAAGAGCTGGAAATGGAAGTGCTTGGAAGTTACTTTTATTTTCCTGTCTTACCCTAGCCCTCTTTTAAGACAAGAAATGCACATTCAACTCCAGTTTTCATTGTGCGAAAAGGCAAGGTAAGATATCAAGAGAAAAATAACCCCACTTTAAAACTCTAAATTACATCTCACTAAAGCTTGGTATTTCAGATGTTGTATTTTTCCAGTTAGGCTAAAAACTTCATGAAAAGAGGCAGATGCAAAATAAAATATTTCTTTTATTATTTGATCAAATTTTGCCAAAATCAATATTTTCAATTCCTGGGGAATATGTGCCCCCTTTTTATAACTCTTTGATTCCAAAATATTATTTTATAAACAAGGGGACGGTATCCAGTATTGGGAGACTTAAAGACTACTTTCACTAAAACATTTTGCTGTCAGCATATGAGATTAGATGTTAGCAGGCCAGTTAATTTTTACCTTCTTTCCATTGCGACTTTACTTAGAAACCTCCCATGTAATACTGTTTGAGATAGTTGCTTTGTAATTGGAAATGTAGACAGTTATGCTTCCTAAATGCTATAGAACTTTACTTTGTAATTTGTGAAATACTGCTTGTAATGATCATCAATGTTTTATAACTCAAGAAGTTATAAACTTGAAACCGCAAGATTCAGTAAAAAAGGAATTAAAGACCTCAAGCTATTCTCATTAAATAGAGTAAAAAAAACTGTAAAGAAACCTTGTTTCTATAAGAAGTAGTCTGCAAAATAATACATTTACCAACATTTAATATTTCCATTTTTATAGATTGTCTAATGAATTGCCCAAGTTAGCATTACATATTTTTATCCATAATATTTTCTTTTCATCATTTTTTTCTTTCCATCATTATTTTACCATTACCTGAATCTTGAAACATATTGATTTGCTAATTCTACAGAATTTGCAGCCTGTGAATATTTAAACAAATCTATGCACTCAAGTGTAAGTGAAAAAGTTGATGCTGTTATTTAGATGATTTAATCTATAATCTGTACCATTCAAGACAAAGAGAAAACAAACAAACAAAACTCCTTAGGAAATAGAGGCCTGTAGAGAGAAAATGGATGGTTGAAAAGGCATGTCTCTAAGGCGTTACATATGTGCATGGGAAATTGGTTGGGAGAAATGGAATCATAAACACAGGACAAAAGTTTTGAACAGGATGAGGGTAAGCCCTTGTCTAATAGAAGCAGAGATGCAGATGGGCTTGTAGGCTTGTAAGAATTATAAAAATATTTCTATGAAATATTGCATATTTTCAGCATATTAACTCAGATAAAATTGAAGGCTGAGGGAAAGGGAATGAGTATGGAAGTCAGAGTTATTGGAAAGTGTTCTTTCATTGACATCAGTGACCGTGCATTTATGGAGGCACAAATCTACGGTAGTGAGATGTTCTCCAGCAGCTCTCACAAGTGCAGATGTACAAAGAGAAATCAGGCGATTAGGCTTAACCAGGGATGGCCTCTGAGAATTGGAGTGGCAGAGGTCCAATGGGGTGAGGAAGTTGAGAAAATTGTTCACAGGGCTTCAATGGCAGGGGTGTGGAATCTTTGCTCTATAGAGAAAGAGGAGAAAATAGATAAGGGCTGCTAACTTTTTTTTTTTTTTTTAAGGAGAAGGATTAAGAGAACTAACTAGGTGAACACATTGCATGAAATTAGAATAGGTGATGAAGAATATTGGAAATTGACATCAGAAAGGTGAAGGACTAGACTAGAGATATAGGGTTAACTGAAAAGCTGTAACTAGAGGGTGACCATGTGAGTAGGTGACTGGCATTTGGTTGAAGATCATAGAGATTAAATCACAGGACCGCAAAGTTGGGATTAGTCATTGGTCATTAATTTGGATATTGAAGTCACAGATGATACTGGAAATTAAAGAGAAAATCCATTTGCTTTCAATGGTATGACAATAGGGCTAAAGAGGATAGTGGGTGTTGTACGAGTAACATGAGACTAAAAGTAGCAAGCATCTGACCTGGGTTGGGGAGGGCTAACTCTGGAAGCCTCAGTGGCTGACAAGAGGAGGTTGGTCTTCCTGTTGTGTATGGGAATACGGAAACTTCAAGCAGTTGATATTTTGGGGGTGGGAGTAAGGAGGGGAATCAGATTCTGGCCAATAAAGTGAAGGTAATCTTCAGGGAGTAAGAGCCCAACTGCTATGTTCTGAAATTCAGATCTTAGAATTTTTCTCTCTGCCTGAAGGTTTCCCTTGTAATTTAGGTTTGAAACAACCTCAATGGATTTATTTTTATAACGTAACAAAATGAAAACACCCTATATGAAGGGAAGAGATGGATATACATTATGTTGTCATTTATTTTGTCCTTTGAATAAATAAAGGATTCTGTTGTTTTTGTGATGAGAGGGTTTGGGGAAGGGTATAGCTAAGAGTTCAAAGACATTAGGCTCCTGTGTGGCCAAGGACAGGCTGGGGTGGAGGCTGGAGGTGGAGTGATATAAAAGGACACATGGGAATGGCTTAAAAACACATTTAGGTGTAATTATTTTATGACTTAACTTAGACCTCCTATACTAGCCTTAGATATGAGAGAATGAGCAGAGATACTCAAAGATCGGATACTCTCTCTTCTCTCTCTCTTAGCTATTTCTAAATTTGAGCCTCTGTCCCTTGTGACATTTAATATCTCCACTTTTAGTTGGCCTAAGTGGTACTTGTTTTATGGACGCTATCATCTGTTTGTCTCTTGAAAAGCGTATCTCCTCATTTTGTTATTGCCTGTTACTGCTGCCCTCCAGAAAAACTGGCACCCTCATTAACACCAAACAAATTCATAATGTGTAAAGCTATTACAAAAGTTAGCAAATTAGCAATATTAATTATAAAAGGCATAAATACTTTAAAAAGTGTTTGAGAAAGTCATCATTGCACTTATTCATTTAGTTAAAGCTAATGGACTGCTTTATTTAATACATCATAGTGGAGGGGGGAAAAAAAGAACTATTAAGTAAAATCAATTACCTAAAGAAGCTCTTACCTTCCACTTGGTGAAAACGATTTTTAGAGTGCACATGACCCTTTAGACCATTCCTGCTGAATGTGATTTAAGTCTTGTGAATTTATGATAATCCGTAAAATTTCAGGGATGATGGAGACGACCTGGAGATGCAGGGGAGCATGGCATTTGCATGGATTTGTAGGTTTATATGCACAGAGACGTGCATCCAGAAGGCCGTGGCTGTGAAAGGGAGAAGCTGGTGGTGACGCTCTAGGAGAGAACAGGTGTCGAAGTTGTCCAGGGAACATGAACAGAAGAAAGGAGAAGTTGATTTACTCAATGTTATATTTTAAATAAATTGTTTTTATTAATCTTTAAATGCATAAGAAACATTTACCCCTGATAAATTATACTCCCATGATTTCAGATTGTATTTATTTAATGATTGATTGATTTTATTCTTTTGAGGGTGAAAGCTAGCTCAAAGTTTAAAATAATCTAAGTTCATATATTAAAGCATAAACAGAGCTCAGAAGAGTGGTTAGCATGAGAGAAGCAGCCGGTTATGGTCAGCGATTCTTCTTCTTACTTTTCATAACATCAAACAAATATTCATAAAACTTCGTGCCTAATGGCATAAGTACATGTCGAGCAGTAGGAAAATTAAAAGAAGTGTTTTTTAAAACTTGCAGTACTCTAATACACAGTATTTTGAACAAGCCTATCACCTGTGCACATTGACATTTGAGCTCATACAACTTTAATTTTCACTTGCATTTTTAATATATGTGCCTTCCTGACGCAAAATCAGGAAATTCCTTGAAGGCAAAAAAAAAAAAAAAAAAAAAAAAAATGTGTGCCCCATTCTTATTTCTAAACTCATATCTGCTGTAATGTATGACAAATAAGTGAGATTCAATACAATTAGCCTATTATCAATATTTGTTTGGATAGAGGTCATCCAAATCTCCAAATAAAGGAAAATTTGGGAGGGTAAATTTGAAAGTAGGCCCTGAAATATTTGCTAACATTTAAAAAAGTATATATATACTTTTTGTATATATGGTGATGTTATTTTTATTTGAATTTTAGAGATATAACATAATAATCAAAAAACTCATCATTCCTTTATTTCCTTCTGTTAGAGCAGTTCTATGTAGTGTCTTCTCTGCCTTTGAAATCTCTTTTAAAGCAGTCCCTTTGGTTATCCTAGAGATTAGGATAAAACTCAGTTAAGTTACAGTTATTCAGATATACTAATTCCCACAAGAAGCCTTGTAAACACATAGAAGTGCAAATGGCTAAATTAATAATGCATGTCAAAAAGTATCAAAGAAAAGTGTCCCTTCAGTCTCTAATCCTTTCTAGATAAACATACCTATTTGGCATTAAACTACACAACAGAGGATCAGCTTTTAAAAAGATTTTTGTTTGGATTTCTCTTAAAGTTTTCTTTTTTTTTTTCCTGGTGGGTATCAAAGTTCCTTGATCAATGTTTTATTCCATATTGTATTTTGTTAACACTCCTGAACTCATTCTACCAATAATTAGCCATATTGGAATTTTAGAAATATTGTCCTTTTGTTATCAACTACATTCTTGTTAAAAATCTCAGGAAATACCTTGACCAACATGGAAAGGCCATAACAACACAGGGCTAAGCCATGCCACTCTCCAGTAAAATTTAATGTGAATAAAGATAATGTGAATCTTTCAACCAGAGAATTTACTCAGAGTTTCTCTGGTGATTGGGCTTCCTCACAGCATGGCGGCATCAAGGTCATTCTTATCGAGTGGCTTATGGCTCCAAGCGTGAGTGCTGCAGTGAGCAAAAAGCGGCAGCATCTTTTATGACCCAGCTCTGGAAGTCACACAGTGCCACCTCCGCAGTATTCTATTCTACTGAGTCACTAAGACCAATCTAGATTCAAAGTGGTGGGGAGGGGATGTAGACACCACCTCTTAATAGAATGAGATGTCAAAGAGTTTGTGGATATGTTTTGAAACAACTACAGGATTTTACCACAAGGCATGATAAATTAACTTGCATGATCAATGTTGCACTTGATTAAGAGGTCAAACATGGCATTGCAGTATAGATGTACAGAGTGGTACACACAGAAGTAACCGTCTGATTAACTCATCCCTGATCATATTCTTTTAAAAATATATTTTTATTGATTTCAGAGGGGGAGGGAGAGACAGAAACAACAATGATAAGAGAGAAGCATTGATCAGCTGCCTGCTGCATGCCACACACTAGGGATTGAGCCCACAACCCAGGCATGTACCCTGACCGGGTCTTGAACCATGACCTCCTGGTTCACAGGTTGATGCTCAACCACTGAGCCATGCTGGCCTGGCCACTGATCATTTTCTTACTGAATGAGATACTAGAGTTTAGAGAAGAATATAAGAAACTCTAAATAGGGAAACAGTTAAGGACTACCTATCAACAAAGTTTTAAGGGATGTTGAGATTTTCAACATAAAATGAAGTTTCCCAGTAATTTGAATAGGGTAAATAAAATGGAACAATTGTATCTGTATCCATCTCACAGTGGGGTACACCAGCCACCCTCCAAATTACCTGCCCCAGGACAGTATAATATTTAGTTACAAATAGCAACTTAGTGACCATTGTGAAATTAATTTCGTTAATTTAAATTAATTGTGTACTTTTTAATTATTATTATTTTAGGTTTTGTAAATGACTAAGAGCTCAAAAATTTATCAGGTTTATCATCTAAACTAGAGGCCCGATGTACAAAATTCGTGCAAGAGTAGGCCTTCCTTCTCCCGGCTGCCAGAACCGTCTTCCCTCTGGCACCCAGGACCTGGGCTTCCCTCGCAGCCCTGACTTCGTCTAGAACAGGGGTGGGCAAACTTTTTGACTCAAGGGCCACAATGGGTTCTTAAACTGGACCGGAGGGCCAGAACAAAAGCATGGATGGAGTGTTTGTGTGAACTAATATAAATTCAAAGTAAAGGAGCAGAAGGGAGAGCAAGAGAACCGGATAGAACAGCCGGATCCGGCCCGCGGGCTGTAGTTTGCCCATGGCTGGTCTAGAAGGTCATCCAGAAGGACGTCCGAAAGGACATCTGGTCTAATTAGCATATTACACTTTTATTATTATAGATTATCATTATAGTAACAATAATTTCATTAAAAAAGAGAAAGACTGAGAAGTGAGGATTATGTAAAAACAAACACAAGAGAGCCACGCCATTGTAACAGACATCGTTGCCTTCAACATGGTTTGTAAAATTGCCATTAATAATGTCAACTGTTTTTTATTTAGGAAATGGGAAAAATGAAAAAAATAACTAAAAAATTGCATCAGATTTAAAAGCCTGGCTAAGTAATTGAGTACATGTTGCCTAACTTTTAGCAGGTATTCACATAAAACATGCCAATAGAATAAAAATGTTTTAAAAAACATCTCCACTGAAATATATTTTTCAATTGTAGAAATGGAAAACATCCTTATGCACTAATATTTAAAATTTATCATAGGAGATATGTGATTAGAAATTGAGTGATATGGATATCTTTAGATTAATGAATGTTCCCTAGAATATATCAGGTCCCTCCTAATATTTACCTTCATTTTTAAAAGATGCTTCTTATGATTAGTTAAAAATAATTTAATAACTCCTTTGTCAAATATTCTGCAATATCCCCTTATAATTTTTCTTATTAAAAATGACCAAGACTGATGGATTTGCCTTAATGGAAAATACAGTCATGTTTTCATTTATTTTTATCTCTTCAAGCTTACTTGGATATTGAAATGAATATTACAATCTTATGGAAACACTAGAGGCCTGGTGCACGAAATTCGTGCATGGGGCGGTGTGTCCCTCAGCCCAGCCTGCACCCTCTCCAATCTGGGATCCCTCGAGGGATGTCTGACTGCCCATTTAGGCCCAATCCCGGTAGGATCGGGTCTAAACAGGCAGCTGGACATCCTCTCACAATCCAGGACTGCTGGCTCCCAACTGCTCGCCTGTCTGCCTTCCTGATTGTCCCTAACTGCTTCTGCCTGCCAGCCTGATCACTCCCTAACCACTCCCCTGCCAGCCTGATTGATGCCTAACTGCTCCCATGCAGGCCTGGTTACCCCTAACTACCCTCCCCTGCAGGCCTGGTCACCCCTAACTGCCCTCCCCTTCAGGCCTGGTCACCCCTAACTGCCCTCCCTTGCAGGCCTGGTACCCCCCAATTTCCCTCCCCTGCAGGCCTGGGTCTCTCCCAACTGCCCTTCCCTGCAGACCCAGTCACCCCCAACTTCCCTCCTCTGCCAGCCAGGTCACCCCTAACTGCCCTCCCCTGCAGGCTTCATTGCCCCCAACTGCCATCCCTTGCAGGCCTGGTCCCTCCCAACTGCCCTCCCCTGCTGGCCTGATCGCCCACAACTGCCCTCCCTTGCAGGCCTGGTCCCTCCCAACTGCCCTCCCCTGCTGGCCATCTTGTGGTGGCCATCTTGTGTCCACATGGGGGCAGGATCTTTGACCACATGGGGGCAGCCATCTTGTGTGTTGGAGTGATGGTCAATCTGCATATTACTCTTTTATTAGATAGGATAGAGGCCTGGTGCATGGGTGGGGGCCAGCTGGTTTGTCCTGAAGGGTGTCCCGGATCAGGGTGGGGGTTCTCTTGGGGTGTAGGGCGGCCTGGGCGAGGGGCCTATGGTGGTTTGCAGGCCGGCCACTCTCCCCAGTGACCCAAGCAGAGGCCCTGGGATCTGGGGTTTATTTATCTTCTATAATTGAAACTTTGTAGTCTGGAGTGGAGCCAAGCCTTCTGCTTGCTCCATGGTGGCAGCCATTTCTGTTGGGATTTATGTATCTTCTATAATTGAAAGTTTGTAGCCTTAAGTGGAGGCCAAAGCAGGCCAGGGCTGCAGAATCTTGGCTTCCTCCATCGCCGTGGGCAACCCTAGCCTCCTGCTCTCTCCAGCTCCGTGGCTGCCGCCATTTCTGTTGGGCTTTATTTATCTTCTATAATTGAAACTTTGTAGCATTGAGTGGAGGCCTGGGCCGGCAAGGGCAGGCGGAAAGCTTGGCTTTCTCCATTGCCAGGGAAACCCAAGCCTCCCTCCTGCTCTCTGTGGTCGTAGCCATCTTGGTTGGGTTTATTTGCATATTCGCTCCTGATTGGTGGGCGTGGCTTGTGGGTGTAGGGGAGGTACGGTCAATTTGCATATTACTCTTTTATTAGATAAGATTGCTAGTTACTATAGGGCTGAACCTAAGCTAGATATATACTTGAGAAAAGATGATAATGAGAATATAAAGTAAAATTGTTACATGGATCCTTAAAAGTAGCCATGTAACTTTGGCCAAATATGTAAAGAACCAACTTTGATAGAAGCACTGATATGATTCAGTAATTTTTCAAATTTCAGTTGGTGTTCAATTGATAGCAAAACTAGGCCTTTTGAAAGTTTCCTGACTCCTTAATTTAAAAGTTCCCCAAATAAATCTGTTTATAAACATAAGAATTGTTAAGGACTATAGTTTTATAATGAAAGTTAGTTTCTTAGAATCAAATGAAGGGATATAATTGCTTATTTTTATGGTTATTATGATTGTTAATATGGATTGTTTGATAATATTTTTTAAAAGACTGATTTAAAAATTTTAGTACACCCTGCTTTTAGTAATGGTTCTGTTGTTAGGGCAATAGCCACCAGAGGGCAGTAAATATGCCTATCACAGGAACTAATCAATTAAAGTGTTATGTCTCAACTATTAACTGATCTTGATAACTATTTATAACATCATAACTTTTAAAAATTAACATAAAAATGATCTTGAACCAACTGTGCCACCAATATATATATAATCCTTTTCCCTTTGCACAAACCCTTACATCCATCATATACTTTATTATATTTTCAAATGAAAGAGCTCTCTTTCTTCTAAATTTTACTTTCTGCAACAACTCAGAAAGGTTTATTGACTTAATTTTCTCATAAATTTTACAAAGAGACAGCTTCTAAATATACAATAAACCTAATACTATGCTTGTGGTCATTTCCTTTTCTCTCCAAAATAAACAATAAAAATTTGGCTAAAATATATTTGTCCTTTATTAACCTTACTGTGTCTTAGTTACCTCCACTCTGTTATGGGTCTAGTAATTATTCTTTCATATAGATTTGTTGTGAAACTTGAAAGAAACTATTATACATGGAAACTATTTCATTTATACACAGCACCCAAGAGATTGCTCAATAAATACTAGTTCTTCTTTTTATGATCAATATCCTATACACATTTGACCATAATCTTTACTTTAATAATAATCAGATTTACATTTATAATTATTAAATAGTATAAAATATTTAAATTAACTTGAAATAAAAGCCATACAAAAACTATGCAATAAATCCAATAATTTGGTTATACTCTATTTCTCTCCCTTACCCAACTTAATAGCTATTGCAATTCATGATACTTAGGTATAAACAATCTATACAAATTCAAATCTTGAGGTCAGAACTTCAGACACATCCATTGATTTAATAAAATTGTAATGAATCAGAATAAACAGTATTCAATCAGAATAATTTGTGCTTCACATAATATTGAGCTTATACATTAGTTTAGTGCATATTTAAGATAATTTTTATTATCCGGGGCCTTATGGACCAGGAAAATTCTCTTACTAGACAATAGGTTTCACTTAGTGATGTGCCTGCAGCATACTGAGCTCTAGAGATGAACTGTTCATTTAAAGTTCATTTAAAGGTGTCAGCAAGCACAGGAATTTAGCACTTTCTCCCCCAGATTGCCAACTGCAACTTGGCACTATGCATCAGGCTGAATGACACAGATTTTTAGAGATTGCAGTGTGGTGCCTGCAGGTCTCATGGGCGTGAATAACAATTTTCAAGAGCACTGTTGTCCCCAGAGTGTGTACACAAAAGACTACCTAATTTGAATTGCTTTGAAAAATAGCTTATCACAAATATTTCTGATTTATACTTACCTGTTCATTTAGTTACTACTAGTGATACAAATCATAGATGTTGACTGCTCTTATTCATTTCCTAATCAGTAATATTGAACATTAATTAAGGAGCAGTATTTCACTGTATTGTCAGCAATCAATTTTAGAACTGTAGAGGACTGGGAAAGCAGAAGACAAAGAAATAAAAGTAACAATTTCCCTGGAGAAAAACTTTCATATATAAGAAAAATCAAAACTTTAAACAATAATCCAAGTGTAAGTGCTCATTCTAAAGATTTACAGGTCATTGAGGCCTTGCTATGTGTTAAGCATAAAGTTAATGTTGTTATTTTCCTTTTATAGGTGAGAAACTGTGACTGGGTGATTAAATAAATGAGTCAGTCATATGGGGAGTGAGCTTCAGAGACAGGATAGAATCTAGGATTGTCTAACAGCAAATCTTATGCACCCAGACACAGCTCCACTCTGCTTCTCTTGAAATGCTATTTAGAATATCAACCTCTATATGGATGGCTGGACAGAAGTTAAAAGATAAGAGCAATAATTTACCATCAATTCTGAAAGTTATATAATTTTTCTTTTAATAATTGAATTCCAATTAAGGTTTGTCTCCTATAACAGACCTTATATAACAGAAGCTTCAACTAAATTAAATTTTAATTATCTTCCACCTGATTGTCTAGGAAAATGCTGTGCAAGTTTGTTTGGTTAACTTTGTGGTAGCAGACACAGAGCTTCTCTATCTTACTGTCTCCTTAGTGAGCTGCCATCATGACGTATGGAAGACTATTCCTATCACCTTGTCTGTATCCCAGCCAGGGATCTGAAGGAAAGATAAAGAGAGAGCACACCCCTTCTTTATAAGACTGAAATTACTTTTTTAAAAACTGAGATAAAGTCACATAACATAATTTTATTATATATTTTTATTATATATATTCACATATATTTTTATTATAATAGTTCTAAAACAAGATTTTGCTTAGTCCACATTTACTTTATTTGGACTCTAACCCTATAGTATCATGCAAATGCAATACCTGGTTTAATAATATTAGTTTCAGTGGTAATATTTAAAGTTAGATACTGACAACTTTGTGGTCATTATTTCTCTTATTCTTCAAACTTTACTTTCATACTCTTTTTAAAAAGATGTCCCAATGACAGAAAAGAATAAACATGCTACAACTAAATATTTCTCTTTGACTTATTGGGCATGTAGGAAATCAATGAAGACGGTAAAAATGACAACAGAACAAAATAAAATAGCTCTCACAGAGTTTATTCAAATTCAGACATTGACTAATAAGGTTTCAGATCTATACTAGTAAATCATCCAACTAAGATCTAAAATAATATCCATAAGTGAGTCTTGTATATTCTAGCCACAGAATTTTCACTCAAGGTTTGTCCTTCTGACTGGTAATATCATTAACTTAAATGTTTTTCCTGTCCTTGCCCATTAGCTTATACAACCTAATATTAAAAAATAGAGAAACTGTATCAGAGTGAATATAGGTTTCATACATTATGATTTTATTCTCCTTGACTATTTGATCATTTGTAGTGGCCAATGTTTTGTTTTGAGATTGAATGCACTTTAAATATCTTACGGTTGCTCTTAGTAGGGTGCTAAGTTCACTTAAAAATCTAAAGCTAATTTTCCAAATTTTTTATGGAAATAAAAATTGAAATTAAGTGTCAATTTATCTGAAAGATTATAAGCCTCATGCCACTGTTTCAACAAATTCCAGTGATGAGTCATATAAAAACTGAACTTGCTTTCATTATCATAATAGTTCTGGGAAACAATGTGTTCTCCCAAACCCTACAGGGTATATGGCTCCTCAAAGGTCATCATAAGATTTACTAAAAAAGGAAACGGATTCTCTTCACACATTCTGGCTTAGAATAGATGCATTTGTATATTACATGTTAGAATTTTGGACCAAGACACAAATCTCAAATTGGTTGTCCATGGGCCACAATAGCTTACAGAGACATTTTCTTTGGCCAATACAGTATATTTTAAAAATAACACACAACGGATTGTCAACATCTTAAAAATTAAATATTTTACATAAAGAGTCATATTAGCAGCATTTAAAAAAATTAAAGTTAATGTTTGGCCACGTAGGGTCCTCACTGCCACATGAGATGAGCAGTGACTGCCCTCTTAGCGAGGGCATTCTCTCTCTTGTTCAGTTCGCTAGAATTGGTCTGGATTGGTCTGGGACACATCACATCTGGCTAGACGTAGGACCCCTCGATGGAATTTCAGCAGAGTTGGAAGAAAGCGGGGAGAGTGAAGGGCCAGCACTAGCAATCGCTGACACTGCTCTTTTCTGAGATTTCCAGCCCATTCTTCAAATTTCCCTCAAGAGCTGGGCTTTCCATCGCCCTGGCCTCCAGAAAGCTCCTGTAGGAGGTGCCGCTTTCACAGGGATGAAACAGCTGTTCCATGCGCCTGGGTTTTTACTGCAGCTCGGGTGCCCTCCAAGATTTGCTGTCCTCTTCCTCATTAAAAGGGACAAAATATGAGTTTTATTTTATTTTATTTTATTTTATTTTTTAGCAGAAGTAGCTTTGGCACAGAGATGGGATTAGATGTAACATAGTTGTAACGAGGGCCATGATGAACTGTAAGGGAATTTTAGAATTATACCGCAGGTAGTAAAACCTTGGGGAAGCTATGAAATCCGACATTTCTAATTCGGGTGGAAATGTCTATTCCACTTACTGAATATAAGTACAAAAGTAATGTTCATGATAGTTGCAATGTATAGCATTTATATTATCGACCTTTGGGACACAGGTAAATATCCCTATAGCGTGAATTAGTCATCCACCTGTAGAAGGCATCCCTTGTTACTGCCTTCTGATAGGACTAGGTTACAGTCCTATCCAGACATGTGGAATGATATTCAGGCACGCTTGAAACCTCAGAGATGGATAGGACCAGAGTGACTATAAAATGCATCGGATAAATTTATGGACTATTGATACTGAGCCTCTATCTCCTCTACCTATAAAGCAGAGCTGTGGGACTTGATAAATTCAGATTCCCCTACATTGTAAATACCGGTGATTGCTATAAAACAAAAAATATTTCATATGTGAAAGGTGAGAGTAGGCATAAACTGAAACCTGGTAAAAATAAAACAAGGAACCTGTGAAATAGGCAACAGAGTTACAGAACTACATCCCTTTTGTCTTTTGCCAGAGTCAAGATGGACACATTGAAGCTGCTACTCTGTGGCCACCCTGTGACTGAACTGGTTAGTATAATGTGCCGTCCTTGGGTACCTGAAAACCTCAAGAGGCTACAGTTGTGCTCAGCATCGCTGCATCCTGCTTCTTTGGCTATATTTATCATGAGCCTTATTATTTTACTAGAGGCCCAGTGCACGAAATTCGTGTACTCAGGGGGCGTGGGTGGGAAGTTCCTCAGCCTGGCCTGCGCGTCTCACAGTCTGGGAGCCCTCGGGGGAAGCCTAAGCCATCAGTTGGACATCCTTACTGCTGCTGCAGAGGCGGGAGAGGCTCCCGCTACCACCGCTGAGCTCGCCAGCCGTGAGCTCGGCTTCTGGCTGAGCGGTGCTCCCCCTGTGGCAGTACACTGACCACCAGGGGCAGTTCCTGCGTTGAGTGTCTGCCCCCTGGTGGTCAGTGCGCATCATAGTGACTGGTTGTTCCGCCGTTCGGTCAATGTGCACATTAGCCCTTTATTATATAGGATATTTATTTACTCACGTTGAGTTATATCAGTTAGTAAATTATTTCTCTGGACTCCAATTTTGTCAAAGTTTATTCTGAATTCAGCTATGTTCTCCCAACCTATCCCCTCTCTTCAGGGTTATTATTATTATTAATTTTTTTTTGCATTTGCAAGCTTCATTGTTTTAACTGCTTGCTTCCCTAGAAATAAAAAGTGAGTCAAATTGGTCTTTATATTGATCCCCACGGCAACTCGCCTGTCACTGTCCTTAGTGGTGACGAACTTCCTTTCTCGGAGTCATTTGTCTCTGGACTCACTCGCCTCTGCTGCAAACAGTGCTCATTGACCTTGCGGATTAATCTTTGGTTGGTGATGCATTTTTAAAAATTCACTGAAGTCACCATACTGTAATTTATGGCTTGGTTTGCTTCAGTCAGGTCTGGGATACTATTCTTTCATATAAATGCTGGCATATATGTGTTGCAAATTTGTCTATCCCAACAAAATTATTTACCTCTTAAGCATATTTTGCTACTTCAGGGTAACCGTATTTTGGGTTACAGCATCACAAGGCATTTATTCTCTTTATCACTCATTATTCTTTCTGCAGCAATAAAAAGCACTTTGCTATAGTTTCTTGTTGTTCCAACAGTCTAACTAAGAAATAAAATGCTGTGGATTCTCATTTTAGTTCAACCACTTATTGATTATAATATTAAGCAAATACCTTGCCCTCACTTTAACTCAGTTTCCGTATCTGTGAGATGGATACAATATTAATTGGCCATTCCATTGCACAGAATTTGTACAAGGAAAATGCCAGCTATACAGGAAAGGGATTTTCAAATTTCATATACAGATAGGTTAATAGTGTATTGTTCAAGCTAGCAGGGACACTGAAACAGAGTGTAGGCATGAGATGAATATTAAATGTCATGTGTTCAGTTATTATTACTTTTCACAGATTCATAGAGCCAAAGGCAATCGTACACTATCCCCTCACATGTAAGGCCCAGAAACCTCCCTCTGCTTATTAATAGCAAACCTGCAATAAGATTTAAAACTCCTGACTCCTGGCCTGGCTCATTTACACCAGAAATTCAGACTGACTTCTCCCCAGTGTATATACCCTATGAATGGCTTTGGCTTTATTATCAATCTGTGCTCATTTAAATGCTCCCCAGGAGGAGAAGAGAAAAGTTTTTACTCCTTTAGATGAGATTCTGGGGATGAAGCATGTGGAGAAAGTAAAAATCATTCTACTCATGTAACTTTCAAAGTAATCTAGATGCTTTCTTGAAGTACAGATATAATTTAGTGTTAATCTCTTCTCCAAATTGCATCATGCCCTCACCCAGATTTTTGCTAATTCCCAGAGTTGAGGTGTGGTTATGTTCTCGGGGCCACCTCTGCAGCCCAGGCGTTGCTTCTGCACCACCCTATGTAGGACTCATTAAAAAAGTAAGTCTCTGATGCCAAGCATTCATCAGGTTAGCGGACTTGATTGAATATACAGTGGGCGGGGGCATCGGCTATTTACAGGAAGGGGTCAACTGCACAGCTCAGAGCTTTCTGCAATTTTTCCAGTCTCTGTTTTTCGTGTTGCATTTTTTTTTTTTTTTGGTTTGTTTTCTCCATCTCAGATTATCTCAAGAACTCTAAATGCTTTCTTCTATAGTTGACAGAGTTGCTTAGTTCCCTTACAGGAAAAATTGGCAAATGCCAACACAGAAACGAAGGCGACGAGTAGGGAGTGGTTCATACATGATGTTATTTTTCAACACAGCTGCTAAGGAAAATTCTGGCACCGCTTCTTTGTAAGTAACATTCCCCCATTTCGATTTATAAACATGTATTTTCTTGTAATTATACTAATGCAAATTTCTGAAGTCTTATGGGACAAATTGATTATTTAGGAATTTATATTGTCAGTATGGAATATCCACCATATACTGTATTCAAAAATAAAACTTCAAGGTTTAATTAATCTAGCAGCTGAACAATGACAAAAATGATCATTTTCATGTGTGGGTGGCCCTTTTCAAAAAGGTAGGTGCTAACATTTGCCAATAGATAAGATAACATTTCTCATCTATTCTCAGAGAGTGTGTCTGTCCTTCAACTTTAAAATTAAAATTCTGAATTTTTTGCTGACTGGACTAAGTTGTTTGTTATAGGCCTATTTCTGAATCAAATCAGTATGATCACGTGGAATAAGATTATGCTGATTGACTTAGACAAATAAATTCTCACCATTAGACGTGAGTAAGAACTCACTTCATTCAAACCATATAGTTTATTAAGGGGGAGGTTCATTTCCCAGCAAGAATGTTGGGGCTGATAAGATACTGAGTTAAGAAACCAACAGTTATTAACTATTCCATATGGAAACTTTCTCTCCTCCATTATATGAATCCCAAAATGAGAAATCCAATTATTTGTATCTAACTTAAAAATAAATTATATACTGATTGCCTTTATTTTAGATGCAGAGGCAGCCAGTGTTAGATATAAACCAAATCAATTTTTTGCCTTTTCTAGATTGGGGCTCATTGACTATTGTAAAGTAGGCTTGTGCATCATAGCCCCCTGTGGTTGGGTGGGGTCCAGCCAGCCTGGCCAGGGGGAGGGGACATGGGTGGTTGGCCGGCCTGCCTGCTGGTCGAACTCCTGGTCGAGGGGACAATTTGCATATTAGCCTTTTATTATATAGGATAGACATTGAGTGGCCAGACTATTATGCGTTCAGAGATCATAGTAATCTGGCCACTCAGTGTATATAGACCATATGATGCTAATGAGAGACTATTAAGTGTTGCTTTTCCTCTTGTCACAGCATCTGGCATAGATCCAAAAAGTAGTAATTGTAAGTCAATGAGAATCTCAAAATAAGGATGAAGAGAAAATGTTGTTCAGAGCTTCCACCTGACCCATGAAGCCCGTGGAGAATGAGTAAGAAATAAAACTTTGTTCTTTTAAGCCACCGAGAGCTGAGAATCAACTGTTATCACAGAATAACCTAGCCTATCCTTCCTTCCACATATTAATCATTTTGGCCTGGCATATTGTCACCTAGAGGGCCAGGGGCTACATTTTCCAGGCCATTCTTACAGCCATGTGACTATGTTTGTCCCAACAAAATGGGAAAGGAATTGATGTTTTCAACTTCTATATTGCTTGTTTGAAAGGATATCTGTTTCCCTGGGCACATTTTTACCTCACTTCTGGTTAGAAAGGGCGATGTCTGCAGTAAGCATGAAAGCCTCATGTTGAGGATGGCAGAGCTCACCCCATATCTTTGGCCCATGGATGACTTAACTCATTAAGGGCAGCCTCCTAGCTCAGTGCTTTATATGGAAAAGCTATAAAACTCCTATATTCCTTAAATCCCTGCATTTTGGTGTTTACCGGAATAGTCTTTCCTTACTCTAACAAATACATCAACCTGAACAAATAGTAAGCCAGCAAGAATTTATATATATATTTATACTATATTCCCTCCACAGGGAATGCAAAATAAACAAAAAGTTTATCCTTTACATTTATTATCTAACTAGAGGTCCGGTACACGAAATTCGTGCATGGGTAGGGTCCCTAGGCCTGGCCGGCAGTTAAGGCTGATCAGGTTCTGTGCCGCCCCCTGGTGGTCAGCGCACATCATAGAGAGTGATTGAACTCCTGGTTGAACTCCTGAGGGGACACTTTGCATATTAGCCTTATATATATATAGATTTATTCATTCATGTATGTATTGAACAGATATTACTACCCTGCTATAAGATGGATAGGACAATACTCAATGCAAAGAGAGATATCTAGATTAAAATACATGGTACTGCCTGTGAATGTGTATCATTTAGTAGGAAAGTTAAAACTGTAAGAATTAAGCATTTAGAGAAATGATGAAGCAGGATAGAATCAATACATCCTTATAGTGCAAGGATCCTGCACTTTGAAGGCAGTCAGACACAAAGTGAGATCCCAGTTTAGACTCGACTACCTGCTAATTATATGATGTTGGACAAATGATTATGAAATGCATGATGATTATTGTTTTGCAAGATTGATGTAGTTATTATCAATCCTGTACATTATCTAGAAAATTTCATGGCAGATAGGCACTCCATTGAAATAGCTATTAGTATTTAGTATTAGTGGTACTTCAAAGCAGTTTGCATAAGCAATGACATTTCCAAGAAAGAATGTGTTTGTAAAGGGCAGCAAAATTAGAGAAAGGTTTGTTTAGGTAATGAGAGGTAAACTGTGATTTGAACGGTATAAAGGATTTGCCTCAGGAGAGGAGGCGATGACTTCAGGCAGAGTTACACAGGTATGTGGGAGCCCAGGATGAAATGTACACAGGATAAGTGGGGCATGGAGGAAATCGGATAATGTGCAGAAGCAAGGGTATATTAGGATTAAAGGAGTAAGATGGAAATGTATCTTAACTCTTCTCTAACTGCTTGCACATAGCAGAGCCACAGATTGACCCATTTGGGGGGACTTGAAAGGTGTCATTTGGAGCCCCCTTTTTTGGAAAAAAGAATCCAAAATACAAATTTAGGCACTGTAAAGTAAATAGCAAGCAGCAGGTCTGTAATTCATTCTATCCCCATTCCAGGGATGAGGGATGTTTCCAGGGAAGATGGTGACATAATCACAATTAATTGTAAACTTGCTAGTGACAGATCCCTTAGCAAGCAAACCAATGGTATTTGCCAGCTGAAGAGTTACTACCTCGGAATGCTTTTCCACAGGATGAACCTGGTTCTCTAGGATTGCTGTGGCCAACAAACATGGGAGGGAGATGGCTCTGGGGAAAATGTCACATTAACTGTGTAGCTATCTGAATATATAATGGAGATATTTTTATGACCAGAATGCCTCCTTCTGTGTAAGGGGTATTACTACACACATTACTTAGACATCTCATATATTTAATACTAGGGGTCCAGAGCACAAATCCATTCACCTTGAAGGGAACTGTGGGCCGCAAGGCTGCGGTAGGCACAGGTCAGCCCATCCTCCATGCCCCCACCTGGCCCCTCCCGCCGTGGCCCCAGTTCCCCTGTCTGCCGGCAGCCCTGCTCCCACTGCTGTGGAAGCCCCCTATTGTCTGCACTAGCAGAGAGTTGTGGACAAGGAGCCCAGAATGCTGGTGACCCTGAGTCCTGGCAAAGGTCAGAGCTATGCACTGACTGTTTAGTTGAAACAATGGTGGCTGAAGCAACTTCCCGACCAGATAGTCTCATGTAAATCCTTACTGATAAGATAGTCTGTCTGTTACAGGAAATTGCCTGCCTAAGGGCTATAGGTGTATCCCAAACTGAGTAAAAGGATGGCAAGGCCTGAGCAAAACGGAGTCCTTCCTCTTGCCTTAGGCTCCCGCCTGGCCCCCCCCAATTTCCAAATTATTATTTCTTATCTTGTCTCTTTCATTTGCATGTGGCCCCTCTTCCAGAGCCCGAACCCTGAACCACGTGGGACATGGGTCATACACAGAGCGACTGGGGCTGGCACCACCAGCAGGTGCAAATGGGGGCTGCTGCACCAATCACCCCTCAGGAGCAGGGGGAGGTGGAAAAGGCCTCAGGGGCGATTGGGGCTGGCAGCCGCCGCTTGCCCCTGCTGATGGCACCGAGTGACCAGGACCTTCACCAGGCACCGGCAGCAGGTGTGAGCTATGGCTCTGGTGCCCGCTGTGGATGCAAGTGGGGCTGGCACTGGCAGTGGATGCGAGCAGCGGCTCTGGCGCCGGCAGCAGGTGCGAGTACTGGGCGGGGCTGCGGTGCGCAGGAGCAAAGAATTTTCAGTAACCACCAGAGGCTCTCCCCAATGACAGCGACTGGTGCCCCACCTTGGTCTGGCGCCCCTACTCACCTGCTCCACCATCCCACCGTGGCCAATGCCCGCCATGTTCTGCACAAGCCCCCTAGTGGTCAGTGCACATCATAGCGACCGGTTATTGGGTTGTTCGGTTGTTCTTCTGTTTGGTCTATTTGCATATTAGCCTTTTATTATATAGGATAGGCCAAAACACATCTGGGGAGCTGCACTGGAGGCTCTGGACTTTCTCTGTGTTGACTGAGCCTTATTATTACTTGAATTCTTTAAATTATTAGTAAAGCTTGATACTCAGTAAGATATCTGATTTGTGTGAATCTAATTTGAGGATACATGAACCTTCTTGTTATTTCAGATTGGTGCATTGAGCAGGATTTTATGCACAAATGACAACAGCTAAAACATTTATGATTATTGTTGTTGTTATTATCATTAGTTTGGCAAGAAAAATGATGAGATGGGGAAGTATGATGAGCACTTGATGCAAAGTTTGCAACCTATCAACTTTTGTATGAAATTGTGAAAACCCAATGCATATTGTTGGGATAAGTCTTATCAATGGAATTTGTAGGTGACCCATTTAGATCTGGGGGAAATGGCTAAGGGATAGATAGGAAGTGTAGGAAAAAGGGTAACTTAATTAAAAATTCTACCTGACGGTTATTAACAACCTTGGATAAAAGCTAGACTTGTAAAATAAGAGTAGGTGGAAGTGGAAAAGTCTAAAATCAATAAGATCAGATTTTCCAGTCCTGGAAAGCTTCTCATATCTCTTTGATAATCGGGAAGAGATGTTATGTTCATTAGAAAAGAACTCAGCTCTGATTGTTGATTACTCAAAAAATTACATAAATAGCTACAGACCTGATTCAGGTAACTGAATGCCAAGTGGATTTTTTTTCCCATTCAAGTATTAGGATGCTCCCTCCCCCCTACACACACACATACACACATACAGACAAAACAAGCACACACACACACACAAATAAAACCACAAAAACAAAAACCCAGAAAATCCTGGAGAATAACTATTGGCATGGTCTCTTAGAGAAAGCAATCTGAGAGGCATATTGCTGACACCATATTTTGCTGAAGGGAAGTAACTATTTTGGTTGATGGCTGATCCTCAAGTGGCTGAGACCTTTTATGAGCAAAGACATCTGGATGGTCTGCACCTAACAGGTTGCAATAGATGAAGGTGAGGAAGCTTCCTGAGTCTCACTCTTTGCTTTTAAAGGGTCATGGTAAATTTCCTCTAAGTTCTGTCTGAAAGAATTTATTACCTCAGTTAAAGGCTAAGCGATAACTTCCAAAGAAGAGGCCAAGTTCTGCTTGCTTAATCTCTGGCAGGGGAACTTGGACTATATGCAATGATTAGATCGAATGGCCTGGTAAGCCAAACTTCTTTAGGAACGTTAGATATAGGTGCCCAGCAAAAAGTAATTCTGATGGGGAGGTGGTGGTCGGAACGGTGCTCTTACTGGCATGGAGGTAATCCTGGGAGGGTGAGAGGTGCTGCCAGAGGCACCAGCACAGAGGTGGAGCTGTGATTTGGAAAGTGTGACTGAATAAGGACTGTCCCTTCCCCTTTCCCTGAGTGTATCCTTGGGATGGGTGTTGCATGCAAATGGGGCACATTACTCTGTATAAGGAATATGTCTGCTAAATCAGTCTTTCATGCCGTATTAATTGGCCATGATAAATGGGGACCTTTGCAACCAAGCCTAAGTTTGTAAGCTATTAAGCTATAGAGACTTCCAAGAAGGAAACGGAATTGCTGTGAGGAAATGGTTGCGGTGGTGGATTTGATTTCTCTGTCTTTCCCTTTAATAGTCCCATATGGCTTGTACTTATGGAAAACAGTGTTTAGAGGCTAATACTAGACTATTGAGGGTTAGCCAAGGTGGTTGCTTTGATTGCTCCAGCTGCATTTGAAAAGGTAGAGATGATATAGAAAGTGCAGCAGACCAGTGGGGACTGGCAGGTTACCTACTTGGCTGATACACTTTTTTTTTCAATACAAGATTTGGAGTCCAGGCAGGTACAGTTTGCAATCTTGTGGGATGAAAATTAGCATGTATTCACTGTTTTGATACAGAGAAATTTGAGTTCTCAAGTATATGACCACAATCTAATGAGGCAGGATTTGAACTTGATAACCATTAGAGCAAGTGAGTATACTGCATTGATGACATGATTATCACAGATTCCTCAGAGAAAGAAACTGGAGAACTAACAGAGGCTGACTGACATATCCAACTAAAACCCAAGGCCTAGCTTAGTCTGTGAAATTCTAGGGATTGTGTATATTTGGACAACAAAGGACATTTTCCTGAGAGATATGTTCTCATAGACCCTGCCAATAAGAAATACACTAGGAGGCCATCAGGACTCTTCAGGTGCACCAGAGAAATTATATTCCTCTTCTAGAAATCCTGATGGCCCCTATTTACAAAGTCAATGGAAAAATAATGAATGTGTAGAGGGTCACGAGTAGAGAAATATACATTAAAAAGATTGGAGAAGATGGTGATATGGGAAGACCCTTGGTATTATAAACCATAACTGAACATACACAGACCAAAGCCTTTGGGAGAAATCAAATAAGGCAAAGACTTAGGTTTTGGATTTGTAAACTGTCAGAAGCAGCTGCTCATTACAGATCATTGGGAAGCAGATGTCAGCTTATTGCGGGCAGTGGTGAAAACTACCCATTTCAGAGAAGTCTCAGGTGAGAAATACCAATCATGTTTTGAGTGACATCAAAGCAATTTGAATAGGGATGGAGAAACCAGCAAAAACCAATCATAAAGCAGCAGTGGAATAGTCAAAAGCATGCTAAGGGGGAGCGTCCGGTGGGTACTCACCACATACCCAAGGTGGTTGACTTCATTGAACCCTTCTAGTAAATACACCTGGAATCTACAAACTTACTGGAAAACATCACACGGACTGTGTACTGGTAACGATCTATGTATAAAATGGAGATGTGTCAGGATCCCAATGGCTCCCTCTACAAATATGGTGAGTGCGCACTTTGCTTAGACATGTCTTATGTTGACTTGGACCCAGAAGTGAGAAGAAAGTCCCTGGGAAGTTGCATTCTAGGTCCTGGCTATTTTTTATTCTTTCTTTCTTTATTTTTTTTGCTTTGTCTCTGCCTCATATCTCTGCCTTTGCTTGTGCCTATGAAATTACTGTGGAGGTAAGATACCTGAATCACAAGGGTCTGAGTGGACAGTGTGATTGGATGTTATCTCAGTTGTAAAGGGAAATATTTACTTGGATTAAGAAAAGTAATCACAACAAATCACAAATCTGAAAAGCTAATGAAAATTCTATAATATTTGTATTACCTCGTACCAGATACACCTTTCTGGCACTCTTTCCCCCCATGCGATTTGGCTGTATTCTCTCTAATCACCTCTTCACATGCTAATCCTTTTGAAGTATCGTTTTATACAGGAAGAACAGAAAGATAGTTCTGCCTTTCCTCTAGTGTGAGCATTTTATTTTTCATTACTGATGAGTTACTAGCTGCCCCTGAGAAATAAATCCTCTGCTTACAGTTTTAAATTACTGAAGCTTGGAAAATCCCTCACAAAATGTTCCTTGATACATTTCAAACCTTGTTTCACCTCCTCTTCTCTCTTATTTTGACTGCAGGCCCTTTAGGACATCTATATGTCATCTTGCCCTGCACCTCTTGTCATGACACAGGGTCAGTTGGTACAGTGGGTGGCAGACATACTCCTGAAAGCCATTTCTACACATGGCAGTGACTTACCTATGCATGACAGTGACTGTGGACTGCACAGACACCCTACTAAGCACAGAACTAAATGTCTTGTCTGCTCACCTTTCCTGTGGCAGGATCCCTCAAATCCCTTCAGTCATTTCGATATTACCCGACACAGGGGCAAGAAGGAACTAGGGGTGGGAAGAGCACCCATCCTAACTAAGAAAAGACTTGGTTTTGTCAATTTCACATGTGATGTTGAGAACTCAGTGCTGGGGTGCCTTTCTCAAGCCCTTGGAAGAGACCAGTGTAAGTGAGGAGCCCTGATGTTCAGCTTCATTACTTTCACGGCAAATATGCCTCTGAGTGGGGCCCAATCATGAAAGAATCTAAACACCGAGCAGAGGAAGCTGGGCTTGATGCAGCCTTCATCTAACACATGCAAGGGCATTACTCTGACCAGATCGTTTAGAAATTTAGAGTGAGCCAAAGATATATGAGGTAGATACGTGGTCTCCATATGCTGTAATTATCGATTCAGTACTCAAACATTATCTTGTTAGCATCTCAAAGATCTTCAGAGAAAAATGTTTTATCTTTGCTCAGGTTTTCCTACTAATGGAAACTGGGGGATGGAAGAGCTATATTCAAGAAGCAGGATTGTTTTCACTGGGGCTGAGCACATTAGCAAGGCATTAAATCATCCTCTGGCTACATCAAGTGGTTACCACTTTCCGAAAGTGCCGCCAAAGAGATTCTAGCTCAATCTTTTATCAAGGCCACCGCACGTTTCAGACTTTTAAAATTCAGGGCCCTCATTCTGATTTATTTTTTATCCTGTCTAAATAAATCATCAACCGTGAACATGCTTCTTCATTTGAAAAGCAGGGTGTGTTCTAAACATTGTTAAAGTGCTTGCCCTTTAGTTGGCATTATCAGAGAAAGAAAGCTCCTATGGTTGCCAGAACCGAAGGAATAATGCCGCAATGGAGGAAGCAGCCTTAGAGATTAATTTGTCTGATGATTTAAGACAGAGAAATGTGTGCTGCCAAAAAAATGGAAATGTTGAGAAGCCAGTGGAATGCTAACTTCTCTGGCAGTGGCAGTACTAGTAAGCTGCCCCCTTGAAATGGAGACATGACCAGAAATAGCAATCCTTATTACATCTATTCCCCCACTGGCTCGGTGACACTGTGCTAGCAATGGGCCAGCACTCATTTGGGGTGAGTTGGGGAACATTCCCTATTCTCATTATAGACTTGCATACTCAGTTGCCTATTGTCCCTTTTCATTTAGGTTAACTTAGGCACTTCAAGTGACCATGTCTACCACAAAGCCCCATGTTTTGTTCACTGATCCAATGCTCTCAAATCTGATCCCCAATTTATATTTTCTACACTGGTGCATGCTCCTGCCTTCAGTTGAGTACCCAGCTCTATCTTATTGCAATTCTTTATTATTCTTCACATGTTTCCCGAGGCAGCTTTCTCAGGCTTCTCTGCCTTCAGCTTTTCTCTCTCAAATACACATTTCAAAATAAAATACAACCAGAATATTTTTAAAAAGCAAAACAAAAATAAATCTAACAATGCCAGTCGTCGACTTAAATGTATTTAGTGGTTTCTTCTTGCTGTCAGCGTAACACAGTTTTCCTAGTGGCATACAAGGGATTCTATGTCTGGTTCTTGCAGATTTCCCAGCTACCCGGCTGACCCTTAGAAACTGTGTGAAGTACTTGTAATTTGCTCTTCGGCCTCTCGGCCTTTGATGAGAGTTTCCCTCCTCTTGGGGTGTTTTCTCCCCACGTCTCTGTCCAAGGCTGGCATTTCCTCACCCTATAACCTATCTCTTCTCTGTGCTCTAAAGTACCCTGACCTCTAAGTCTTTCTGAAACTTTTTCTTATATAAGTTACCACACGATATTAAAACTATGTGTTTCATTATCTATGAGGACAGGAGCTCTCTTACTCACTTTGTATTCCTACTACCCAGAAATATGTTAACTCTTCCAAAAAAATAGATATATATTTGATCAATGAGTAAATGTAGGCTGTAACTAACACAGGTCATTCACTCACCCACCGGGAGAGATACTACCATTTTTTAATCCCTCAGATATTTATAAAGCAGATAAACTTGCTGAAAAACATACTATAGACCCAGCATAAAATCCAATTGGTCTTAATTAATTAATAAGACAAGATAATTATACAAAATTTTAAATACCCTTGTGTTTGATTTTTTTTTAACTATAGAGAATAACTATGTTATATTCATCAAGGAATGTTGGGGACTGTCAGGCCACACTGATGATCTGAAGATGTTATCTGAGAGGAAGACAGAGCAAGTAGAATTTGTAAGTGAGATATACATCAGGTCTACTTTAATGCAGAACCTCAGAAAGGGAACATGAGACATGGATTTGAGAGACATTTGGGATCGGTGCCCATTTGGTCATGGGAGAGAGTAAATAAAGTTCATTAACATGATCATTTACCTATGGGAGAAGACAATACTAGGGCTCAGTTGTTAAGATGCTCCCTTATTTGAGATTATGTGATTTTACAGTGATGGATTCAGAGTGGTTGCTGCCCATTTTTATAAAGTTAAAAAAATTTTTAAAAAAGGACAGAAATTCAAATCATAAAGAAGGGAGGCTAAACAGAGGACATATCCTCTGTTGTAAGGAGTAAGAAAAGAGGCCAGGGTCAATACGACTGGTTGGGGCTCTAATCTAAGGTTTGGTACTGGGGCCCTTACTCTGAGGAAGATCATTGCAAACAGTCCTCATATTAACCCCATATTCAGATTTATGTAACAGCCCAAGCTTCTGATAGGCCAAATGCCCCAATGAACTTCCATTTCCTGATTGGCAGATCCTGAAGAGTAACAACTATATCTCTGCTCTGTCAATGTTGTTAGAAAAATTTAGTTTTCACATTCTTACATACTAAACACACCCAAATCCAATAACAACACAGGTGCAAGCAACACCGCTCTTTGAACTTAAGATTTCCTAGCCTCTCCTTGTTTACTAAGGTTTTTAATTCCACGCAGATTTTCTTTCACACAAGTGTTTCTTTGGATCTTAACCTGACCAACTTGCATTTCATTGAATATGTCCTCCCCATTATTACTTCCTACCCATTACAGAAAGTTTAAGTCACTTTCTAAGTTTGAACACCATCTAGTCACAGTGGTCCTCAACCTTTCTAATGCCGCGACCCTTTAATACAGTTCCTCATGTTGTGGTGACCCCCCACCATAAAATTATTTTCCTTGCTACTTCATAACTGTAATTTTGCTACTGTTATGAATCGTAATGTAAATATCTGTGTTTTCCGATGGTCTTAGGCTCTACAGCAGCGGTTCTCAACCTGTGGGTCCCACAGGTTGAGAACCGCTAGCAGGGTCGCCTAAGACCATCGGAAAACACAGATATTTACATTACGATTCATAACAGTAGCAAAATTACAGTTATGAAGTAGCAAGGAAAATAATTTTATGGTGGGGGCTCACCAAACATGAGGAACTGTATTAAAGGGTCGCGGCATTAGAAAGGTTAGAACCACTGTGAGATCGAATTATACTAAGAGAGGTTTTTTCTTTTTTTAAATATATTTTTATTGATTTCAGAGAGAAAGGTAGAGGGAGAGAGAGATAGAAACATCAATGATGAGAGAGAATCACTGATTGGCTGCCTCCTGCACGCCCCCTACTGGGGATCAAACCTGCAACTTGGGCATGTGCCCTTGACCGGAATTGAACCTGGGACCCTTCAGTACACAGGCCAACGCTGAGCCGAAACTGCTAGGGCCTGAGACAGTTTTTGAGCAAAATACTCAGCGCTTGCTCACTTAACTGAGTCCCTTCCCACAGTTTATTGTTCCAGTGACAACTTACAAGAGACTGTTGCATTTCTGTGTCCCATTAGTTTGTTTCATTGTGCTTATATGGTTGGATTATGAGGCTGATCATTCAGTGACCAGCAGACTGAATGGTACAGTCCTTTCCCAAGTTGCTCCAGATCCTTTGTGGTTAGAAGAACAGGAAAACATTCAAGTAGTACATCCAATTTCTATTGCAGGAGCGATACAGTTCTGATAAAGCCATTGCAATACCCCTATCGCCAATTAGGAAGCATGTTTCTATTTGTACAGCACCTCTGGGCACTAAATGAAGTGATATTGCCTTCTTTTCCATTTGTCCCTGATCTGGCTGAGATATTTTTTATGTATCCCACCTGCTGCTAATTCACAACCATGATTTATTCTCAATCTGTTATTCTGTTCCATCTCACGGTGCTAGCAAATTTTTATTTTCTTAAATTTTATATCAAAGCTTCCAAGATACTTGTATTACAAGGCCACATAGAACATCCTTTATTCTCTCAGATCCTCAAAAAACAAAAACAAAAACAAAAAAAAACCCATGGATGATATTGTGTCTTTTTAGCTATTCTGTTCTTATATATTAGTTAATCTTCCATTAGACTTTTTTTACAAAGTAGGCTTATAAACAAGATGACTTTATTTCACTTTTTTCTCTGTCCCCAAAAGGTCATGAAGATTCCAAAATAAAACTAAACTTTAGAAAATCCTGAGTTTGCTGCTTATGGCACAAAATACCTTTTGTCTTCCAAAGTAAAGTCACAAGCCAAGTGCAAGTTCAAAAATGCACAGCATTCTGGGCAAGGATAGCTACTGTCATTGCCAGATCTTGGGATATGCATCATTTATTAAGCTGCTTTTACTGTAATTAAGACTGTCACTCCAGAAAAAATATCTTGTTCATAAAAAGTGGAAGAAACTATATTTTCCCTGTAAGATCAGACCCCCCTGCTCAAAGAGTTTCTCAGGGATGGAAAGAAACTATTTTGTACCAAATCACTTTTTGACCCTTTAAATGACTTATGAGGTCACCTAAGGGTATTCTCCTTCTCGTCAGTCATGGAAGCTATTAGATGATATACGAGAACAAAGGAGAGAGGATAGATATCGTGAAATGCAATTAGTATGCTTCCAATTTTCCATCCTGGCTCAATAGAATTGTTAATCCTGCCCAATTTGTCAAGCCTATAATGTAGGTTATTTTGTAAAGAAAAGAAAAGCAGATCAATTTTGACTGTAATTGCATTTTGTAAATACACCTTGATTTTCATTCAGGGGAAATGTTGTTTATATTAATCTGTTTTCACCACTACATGAAAGTTTTCGGGATAGAATTTAGTTTATCCAGGAGCAAAGGCTAACATGATCAATGACAGAAAAATGTTTGGGATCCCCACATGCACTAGCTTTAAAGGTCAATTTACAAATACAGTGTGTCATACCTGAGAGAGCCATGCACACGTTTGCTCATTATTTACATCAGCCAGAACCAGCTGGGATGCTGTGGGACAGCTGTAGTTTTGAAAAACAAACTGTTTGGACTCTGTTTTCCAGAATGCCAAATAGGTTATTCAGACCAAATGGCCTGCTGAAAACAACTACAGTCTTTGGCTAAAAATTATTTTCAAATGCCTCTGTTGGAGAAACAAAATCTTGAAAAGATTGAATGGAATTTTCAGATAAAACTAAAAGGGAAAAATCAGAATTCAGAGAGAAAGGAGAGCAGGAAACACTTTGCTCAAAGGGCATTTGTTGGTTCAAGCAAATTTAAACTTCCGTTTTCATCATTTGTGGACCTCCATTACTTCTCACCTCATATCCCATTACTTCCCCCTTAATTTCCCTGTTCTAGATATACTGGTCTTCTTGAATATTTTGTGATTATACTGATTATTTTGTGATTGTACTGATAACCACTATGCCAGAAAAAGATTTATTGACCATTTCCCATACTATTAATAACCTTACAGTATAAAGATAGAATAATCATGTTATGAATCAGCTTTGTCAATAAAACAATCTCCCAAATGATAAAACTGAGGTCTTCAGAGTAGGAAAATAAATGAGCAGCACCCGTGGCTAAATGCTTCGGGCAGAGTTACTTAATTTAGACTATAGAGTGAAGAAGCATACTAATCATAGTTTACGAAGTCTATCATTTCCCTTGGCTCTTAAGTGCCATTCAATGGCTTTCACAAGAAAGCAAGGATTTGTCAACATGAACTGGTTAAGATTGATCTTAGGGAATATGATGAGTTCAATCTTGTTGTTTGTTTATATCCAAAGGCAGAAGAAAAATGTGTTTCTCTACTATTCCTATTTACTAGTATATGTCAAGTAGATGTGATGTGAGGCACTCATTGCCCTGGTGGATGCTGATGGCTGCCATCAGGAATCGCCCAGAGCCAAAGAATGCTGCCTCATTCAAATTCACGTTCTTTTCCCCAGGGCAGAGCACAGCCAATAACTGGTCAGTGGGTACCAAGACCTTGCCATAATCTTAAGGACCATACCAGATCTAAATTTCCACCTGGAATCTTCTGAGGCCTCTGATGTAACTGTAGCAGAGTTCAGTTTTGTCCTTTGCCTATTCCTGCTATCATTGCTTTCTTACATATGCTGTTCCTGGATGTAATTCCCAATTAACTTCTTGCAGACAAATCTCATCTTCGAATCTCTTTCGAGAGGAACTATCTAAGATAATTGGTATCCAAAGTTGTCTTAGGAAGCAGGCTTAAATGAGGTTTGGTGAAATGGATCACCCACTGGTTAGATGGCAATAAAGATTTGATTGATCTCTGGCATGCTGTAGTGTATAATTGTTGAATTTTTCACTAGGTGTGTTGGATGAGTTTGTGACTATAATTTTCCCAACATGTAAAAATTATCCAATAAATTTTAGAAATTAGATAATTAGCTAACATTTTAGAACCAGTTAAGATGAACACAATCAATATTCTATTATAAATTACAAGGTAAATTTGACTAACAGAACTGTGGTTTTACAGAACTGAGTTTATTCTGATCAGAAAAAAAAAAAGATGTGTAGTCTCATTGGGAAAAAATGCTGCAATATATTTCAGATAATTCAAAATCTAAATATGATGTGATTAGTGATTAAAAATACAAGCCCTAAAATGCATATGATCATGAACTGGACCTATGATCATGGACTAGGAGTACACTAGCATATAAGTAGCTAATGCTGATAAGATGCTGCTTAAACTACATTGTTAATAAAATGCAAAGAGGCTTACCTCACTAAGAGTCTGGACAAGTATCACATAACATGTACTTGGAAAGAGAGTTGAAAAGAGGGTCAAAGTAGAATGAAATTATGTACCTCCTACAGATTTAATCCTGAAGAAGGCTGGTGTTAAAAAATCACCCAGGGAGGACTGTGGAACAACAGGTTATGTCTTCTTTTGTTAAGAAAGGAGTAAAATAAAATGTAAATAGACTTTTTTACCCCAATTCTTCTCAACTATGATTACACGAGAAAAGTAGACAAAAGACTTGCAAAAAAAAAGAAGACATTTTCTGAGAACCTAAATATTTTACAGCTGGTATATTTTGAAAGGTCTCACTATGAGCTGTTAAAAATCTGTAGTTAAATAAAGGAGTTTGCTTAGCTGATTAATCAACTTGAGTTCCCAGCTGAGATTACATTTAACTATGCCCTACTTTATTACACAACTATAAGATTATTATGAATTCTTTCAGGAAAGAAATTAAAACTCATTTGATTTAGTAAAGTTATTTTCAGTATCTATAATTTAATTTTATTTTTGTTTTGAGCTTTCTAAAATACATATATCTTTAAATATGTTTTTATTGATTTTTAGAGAGAGAGGAAGGGAGATGGAGAGAGAAACATCTCTGATAGGCTGCCTCCTACATGCCTCCCACTGGAAATTGAGCCCCCAAACCAGGCATGTGCACTGACCTGGGATTCAACCATGACCTCTTGGTCTCTGGGTCAGTGCTCAACCATTGAGCCACACTGGTCGGGCTCTAAAATATATTCTTAATATAATAATAATCTTATAATTTCACATAGCTAAAGTATATAACATATTTGTTTATACAAATTAGTATAACACACACTGAAGCAACACAATTAAATTAGCATTTGTGAAACTCCCACTGAGCCTTATCTATGCAGCTGATGTTCTCTCTGGTCCCTGACAAAGCCAATCTACTCCTGTCTCCCCAGAGGTAATGCTTAAGTTAAAAGTAGTGTCTTTCATCGTTTTACTTTACTTTATGGTTTCCCTCAAATGGACATGTTCTTAAATAAAACACCATGCATTTTATTTTACTTTGTAGAGTGGTGCCATATTCTACTTCTCTGCAACTTTTTTCATTCAACATTTGACATTATATTCTATGACTCAACCATGTTGATCTGTGTGGCCATAATTTAATTATTTTAAGTACTTTACAATATTTAATGATATGAACTTATAAATAATCTTTATTTTTTAAAACTTTATTTTTTTAAAAATTGATTTCAGAGAGAAAGGGAGAGGAAGAGAGAGATAGAAACATCAATGATGAGAGTGAATCATTGGACAGCTGCCTCCTGAATGCCTCCTGACGGGGAATCAAACTGTGACCATCATAGGTGGATGCTCAACCACGAGCCACGCCGGCTGGACTGTAATCCTTATTTTTTAGAGCAATTGTAGGTTCATAGCAAAATTGACAGGAGGGCACAGAGATTTCCCATGTACTCTGCCTCCACATGTTGATAATTTGTATTATTTTTTTCCTGTATAAAGGTTTTTCTCATCTAGGTAATGATTTGTTTTTCTTTTTTTTTTTTTAAATACTAGTTATTGAAAATAAGCTATCTATTAAAAACCTTTTCAAAATCAGTTCAGAAAAGTAGCATAGGAATTGATTAAATTTTCACATTTAAGTTTATTATGATATTTATACAGTCTGTGCTTAGGTTTAGCTCATTTCTTTGGGGGAAAAGGTCACTGAGTCACTTGACATTTTTTACATTTTTAAAATAAAAATATTGTAGATAAAGTTTCAAATGTAGCACTGAGAGATTAAATTTTACAACTCAGCTTTACTAATGATGTTATGTTACATCTGTGTAAACTCTATTGTTTTGATAGCACATACAAAATACAGTTCTGGTCAACAATGTGCTGTTGAAATATACAAATATTTATATATGAATTAAGAAGATTGATTGCAAAGGGACTGTCACTCATATATGGCTTTTGGAGAAGAACATTTTCTTTGCCTTCTGCTTCTTGATCCATGTTTGCTATGCCTGTTACGGGTAAATTATTCACTTGGATGTTCTTTTGTTTTTGTCCAGACCTTGAACCCACAGTCAGTTCACAGCACTCTTTCCTAGTTTTTCTATCTGCGCTTGCAATCCCTTCCTTACTCTTCTTACTCAAAAGAAAAGTGGAGTGATAATGCCCTAAATTACAGGACTGTTGTGAATTAAATGTGAAGATAGATAATAAATGCTAAAAAATGTGTCGCCTTCTTCCTTCTTTCTTCCTGAGTTTGGTGCACTGTGGTGCAGCCTCATTATCCTTCCTCATTAGTGAGTCATTCACAAGTCCCCTCTGGTGCAAGTCCCTTCACATTGCAGGGATCAATCTGCTAAATGCATGCTCTCTCTCCCCCTTTAATTTTGTTAATTCAAGTCTGGGGAATCTCATAATTCACAAATGTCTTCTATGTGCCAACTTTGCTGTGGTAAACACATGTGGGGAAGTAGCCCTTAAAAGTCTATATGCACAAAATTGCTTTTATGTTGTGTTGTGTTTTTTGTTTGTTTGTTTGTTTGTTTGCTTTATTTTTAGTCATTCTCCATGCTCAGCAGTATGAGGCATGTAGTAGAGCTGCAGCTTTCCAAAAACTTTCCTACAGGAAATAGAATAAAATCTACATATTCTGAAATCAAGAAATTCCCTCCTCTCCCAGGTTAGTCAATAGCTAATGGGCACCGGAGTACTGCTTCTTACTCCTCAATTTCTTGAGTTTCCATACCTCCATTGCAGGTCTTCCCTTAGTCCAGGGTAAGGTGTGTGGGTGATGGAGTGAAATGGAATCCATTATGTCATATTTCCTTGCAAATAATTTATGCCTCCTGTAGCGGTGAGAGACAACTGGCCCATCAAGGTAGTCACAGAGGAAAATCACACAGCACTTGAATTTTTAGTTTAACAAAAATTAATTCTTCACAAATTTCCCACCAGTCTCTTCATTCTGTATTCTGTCCTTTCTCCTTCTCACCTCCCTGCTTTTCTTCTTATTTCCTCTATTAAGTCTCCATTTCTCATTATCCTCCCATCATTTTTCCATATTATATATTTTCTCCCATTCTCTCTTCCTATATTTTCTTTCAGCTTTTCCCATTCTCTCCATAGTATAAGTAAATCTATGCCATAAAGGTCTGTAATTGTATATCTACAAAATATTGAGTGCAAAAATCCATAAATCTTTAGATCAGATAACTCTAGAGCTTCTCACCCTAGAACTAAGCTGACCTTGGGCCTGAAATGCACTCCCTACCTCTCAAATATGTCATAGTCTTAAACATTTTTGTTTGTGCTTATGTAATCTTTTAGCCATTATCCTAACATAACTGCACTTGAAGCCATACCAAGAAATGTAATGAGCTAAAGACTACGTTAATTCAATCTAAAACATGAGATTGAAAAGTAGCACCCAAAACTAAAAATCCTCTTCAGCAATTCCTAGTCCTTATTTCTCAAAAACTGTTTAAAAAAAATCTCTTAGTGCACTGTTAAACACATGATATACTAGGACAGGTGAAAAGTGAATTTGTCTGTCAGGAACACACCCTATGTGAGTACGTGAGTGTGTGTAGCCACATGATTATTGTACTGTTTCTGAATTTAAACAACTCCTGCACTTCCTCACTGTGACAGGGAGAGGCTGGTGCTTTATTAATTTACATCTAAAACCCTGCAGGGCTGGGGATAGCACATGCACTGCCTCCGGCTGCAAAAGCAACCTGGAGAGATACACCAGCGATGGCAGTAATTTTCCACGGCTCTGATATCATCACTGAATGCCCAGTACTACTGCACAGAGAAGCTTATGTGGGAAATAGGCAGCAACCTCTATATAAAATAGAATGATCCCAGTGATAACCAGGCAGATTAATAAATAGCTCTTACAACAGAAACATAGGAACATGGGAAGGGAGGTCACTATTTTGATGCCCTCATGATACGCTGAAATGAGAAAAACTGCAAGTAATTTTGCAGGGTCTTATCATGGAAATCAGATTCCACCAGGGAATGGTTCTTGGTCTCAGAGGGAGGCCATCTCATTTCTTCCTGCTCTACTGCAGTTTTCTCCTTAAGCTTTCACTTTAGAAAACAGTGTCCCTTGTGGAGGCATCCTTTAAAGAATCATTTCAAGGCAAGTACCTTTTTGGAATATGCAAATCCAGATATTACAAGTGATATATTCAGCCAGAAGGATGGACACACCTTCCCCAATAGCACACACTAGGGACATTCCCATAGCTTTGGAAGGCTTGTCATTAAAATAGATTTTACTTTCTCATAAACTTAAAAAAAAATTTAAATTAAAGGAGTTGTATTCCAGAAATTACTCCTACTATTTAAGAGGCTACCCTTTTTAAAAAAATCAATCAAGGTTTAGTTCAAGAAACAGCACATACATTAATAATTTCCAAAAAAGAAAGAATAAGAACTAGAATACAAAGAAGTGGATATTTACAAAATAGGAAAAAGGACTAAAGGAATGGATTCTAAGCAAGATCTGCAGGGATGACTCCTAGGACCGTACAAGACAGACCCATCAGGAGAGCCACTTCTGAGGTTGTCACTGAATCTAAGGCAGAATCGGGAGCCCACCCGCACAACCTCTGAACAAACCAGGAGCCAGGGAACCCATGTCCATAGCTGCCAACCAGGAGCAGGATAGCTGCACAGAGAAGCCTCATAACTGCTTCACCCCAGGGCTTGCTCTCTGCACACAGGAAGCTGGAGCAGCACTGTCTAATAGAAACGCAATGAGAGGCACATCTGTCATTTCAGACTTTCCAGTAGCCTCATGTAAAAAATAAAGTGATAGGGTAAAGTTAAATCCAACATGTTTTATTTAACCAAAACGGAAGCTCTTCAAAATGCAATCCATATAAGAATACTAGAGGCCCGGTGCATGAAATTTCGTGCACAGGGAGGGTGTCCCTCAGCCCAGCCTGCGCCCTCTTGCAGTCCAGGACCCCTAGCTCCTTACCGCCCGCCTGCAGCGGAGGTGGGAGAGGCTCCCACCACCGCCACTGCGCTCACCAGCCATGAGCCCGGCTTCTAGCTGAGTGGCACGCCCCCTGTGGGAGCGCACCGACCACCAGGGGGCAGCTCCTGTGTTAAGCATCTTCGCCCTGGTGGTCAGTGAACGTCATAGCAACGGGTCGTTCTGCTGTTCAGTCGATTAGCATATTAGGGTTTTATTATATAGGCTATGGAATACTTTATGCTCTTTCTTTCTTTCTTTGTCTTTTTGGTACCAAGACTTCAAAATCCAGTCTGTACTTTACATTTAGAGGACATCTTCATTTGGACTAGCCACATTTCAAGTGCTTAATAGCCACATGGGGCTAGAGACTCCATATTGGGCAGTGCAGGGCAAGGAAAAAATGTTACTTTACTATTGCAGATAAATCTTAGTTTCCTTAGGAGTTTCTGAGCAGAAGCAGACAAAATGAAAAAATTAGACAGGAAGCTAGCTTCTGCCTCAAGTTTGCCTTCCAGATCTCATGCCTATGCATCTGATTGACAGATCTAATTTGCCTCCAGAAACTTTGCTTCAAAGGAATATGGAAAATATGTTCTTTTTGTTTTGTTTTGATTTCTAAGTTTCTCAGTTAGATGAAAAGTGAAACACAGGTTTTGAGTAAACCAACCTACATTATCCAGTAGTTCTTTTTTTTTTTTTTTTAAATGGATAATTGCTGTGGGAGAATCTATATATTTCATTCCTATAATCTGACAAATACTTTAGAATATGTTACTTTAAGAAAGTCTACCAGCTTGTTTTTCTTCTAAGTTGGAGCACTTGTGTAGTTATCCAAGACCCTATTTCATAAGGTGCATTGTGTTTTTTGTGAGCACGATCACAATGATGTATCTCTAAAACTGTTTTCTTTAAGTTATCTCCAATATACAATTTCTGAGGCTTCAATCACAACTCAGTAGAAGGGCTTCCCTCCGTTTTTCTTAGGGTTCCTAGACACAAAAGGCATCAGCATGAAAAATAAATTCTTTTAAGAATGTTTAGGTCATTGACAACAAGTATATGTTATTGGAAATTATATGGTTCTGACTGGGTAATTCAACCTGAAATTGTCATCATCGTTACTCATTATAATGTACAACAGCAATGGGAAAACAAGAAAATAAGACACAGGCTCTGGGAAAGATTCATATTATGAGAATAAAAGAGCTTTTAGAGATTATTTATAACAAAAGTAATGAAATGTTAGTGAAGTTTAGGGCACATTTTCTGAGAAAAAATATAGTACTATAGGAAAGGAGTCTACAGTTTCATCTGCCCGAAATCCAATCGATGAGACATTGCACCCTGCATATTCACTCCCACACTCAGTGCTTCGATTTATCACCTCTGTTCACTGCAAGAATGAGCTAGGAGCTCGCAAACCTACATAATTTGTTTCTAGAGTTTAATAAAAATCCAGGCCTGTCTCCAAGAAATAAATAGTAAGATTATATCATCTAGCACTGTCTTATATATTGTAGGTGTGCTGTGTACACCTATTGGGTAAATGCTCAAATTTGTATATAATTTGCTAAAGTGAGCTCATACTGGTTTTAAAAATATTAAATGAATACTTAATGCCAAATGAATATTGTGAGATATTCAAGAAGAGCACGTGCTAGGCTGGTGCTTTCAGAGAAGGATTCATTAGTGCCTCTTCTCTCCCATAGAACTTACACTTCCAAGATTTCATCAGCACGTCCATTTATGGCTGCTGCTGACTGACTTTCTCCTTGACTATGGTTGTAATGATCACTTTTAAGCAGGTGGACTCTAAAATCTATGTGTTTAATAAGACTTCTGTTTTAAAATTTTCTTTTACATTCCAGATCCATATCACCAACTAATTGGTAATGATCTCCAGAGCATATATACTGTAAAATATATATTTCTATAGATTTCAGAGAGGAAAGGAGAGGGAAAGAGAGATAGAAACATCAATGATGAGCGAGAATCATTGATTGTCTACCTCTTGCACGCCCCATACTAGAGACCAAGCCCACAACCCGGGCATGTGCCCTGACTGGGAATCAAATGACGACCTCCTAGTTTATAGGTTGATGCTCAACAATTGAACCACACTGGCTGGGCTCCAGAACATATTTCAGCAGGCAAAATATTATATACAAAATCATTGTTTTCTTTGTGCCTCTCTGAGTTTACTGTTTTTTGTATTAACAACACAAAAATTTTTTATTCTCCTGTCCATGGGTAATCTTCTGAAAAAATCTTTGATTTCCTTCTCTCTTGCCTCTTCCTTCATGCTAAACTATTAGTTTAAGCCAATAAAATCTTTTTAAAATGCCATATTCACATCCGTTTTTCTTTTATGAAAATTACCACCGTATTTCACTCCTTTTAGTAATATCATATAGTAGACATTTTCTTTTGGTTCTACAAATTTTTTAAAAACATGTATAAATTTAGGTAAATACTGTCATAATCAGGATTCAGAACAGTTCCATCACCCCCCAAAATTCTTAATGCTATATTTTTTGTAGTCACACCCTCCCCTCATTTCTAACTCTCCAAATTATTTATCTGTTCTCTGTCCAAAGTCTGCCTAAATTTTTGTCTTCTTCAGAATCTACACTAATAAAAGAGAAAGATGCAAATTGACTGTACCTCTGTGATGCCTACCAGCCAACCAGGAGTGAGTATGCAAATTAACCCCCCAAATGGTGGGTTAATTTGCATATGCAGGCATGGAGCAAAGACTGAAGACTGAAGACTGAAGGCTCCGCTGTGGCCAGAGCCAAGCCTGAAGGTTGAAGGCTTGACTCTGCTGCGGCCTGGGTCCTGGGTGCCAGAAGAAAACCGGTGCCAGCAGCCAGGGGAAGGAAGGCCTATTGCACGAATCTTCATGCAATGGGCCTCTGGTGTCATATAAAAGCATCTGACAGTATGTAATCATTTGCCACTGGCTTCTTTCCCTCAGCAAAATGTCTTCAAGATTCATCCAGGTTGTACCATGTATCAGTAGCTTCTTTTGAGTGCTGAGTTGTATTTCACTGAATGGATGTACCACCATTGGCTTTATTATCTCCCAAATTATATTAACTTTCTTTATACTATTATTCAATGGCCCTTATAATACAGCTCTACTTGAGGCTTGGTTCCCTCTATTCTCTTCCCTTATAATTTTGTTCAAGAAGACTACTCTCAGTTATTTTATTATATCGAATACTTTCCTTTTCTTTTTGTTTTATGAGGTTGCTTAAAGTTTAAAATAATTGGCCTCTTAATCTCCATTTTATTAAAATTTTACCCGTTCTTCAAGACCATTTTCCAGGATTCATTTTCTGGATCTTCTGAATAGTTTGTCTCTCTAAAGACTTTATGTGGTGCTTTGATTTTATGATACTTATATTGATTTATAGCCATGCTTGTCTTATAGATTATGCATGGATATAAGAGATGAATCATAAAAATAAACATGATGTCTGAGAGTAAATATTGAAAATCAAGACACAGATCATCATAAATATGCAAAATTCCTTTAACTAGAGTTTCTTAAAGGATTTTATAAAGTGAAATGAATGTAGCTGCAAAGTACGTATTTAGCCTTTGGCAAACACTAACATTTTTTGATGTCTCTTTTTTAAAGGAATTCAACTTGAAGACCCATTCAAATACTTTCTAACAGAATAACCTCTCTGTCTTTCCAATGAGACAAGTCCCATTTTTGGTATGTCAGATATATCCTCACTGGAGCCATGTCCCAAGTCATAGAACTTCAGTCCATTAAATCTTTGATACATATATCTAATTACATTTTTCTTTCTTTTTTTTCTGTATTAGCCTGCTAGGCTTGCTTAAACAAAATTCCACAGACTGGGTGATTTAAACAACAGGCATTTATTTTCTCACAGTTTTGGAGGCTTGAAGTCCAAGACCAGGGTGCTGGCAGGTTTAGTTTCTTCTGAGGCCTCTCATCTGCTTGAAAAAAGCCTCCTTCTTGCTGTACCCTCACATGTTCTTCCCCTGTGGTCCCACAACTCTTAAGTCTCTTAGTGTGTTCTACTCCTCTTATAAGAAAACCAGTCAGATTGGATTAGGACCTACCCTAAGGCCCAATTTTAACTTAATCACCCCTGTAAAGGCCCTATGTTCAAACACAGTCACATTCTGAAGGTACTAGGAATTAAGACTTTAACATATGAAATGAAGACAGGGGACACAATTCAGCCCATAACAATTGCTTATGAAGCAACTTCTTGGAAACGTGCCTTCCTATGTAACTTACTTGTGGGGAACAATAAATTGGTCAGGTTCACTCAATTAGAACGTCTTGGCAGATATATTTCTCATGACAAATTAATAAATTGACCTAATAAATTGACCTTCTAGAAAGTCTCTTGTGAGCTTTGGTTACATAAATCAGCATTTATTTTCCAATCAACTCTGGAACATCAATAAAATGCATTTTTAATTATTATGGCAGGTGCTGGACCCAGGACTGTGGTAAATTCTAGAAGCTAAATGCCTGTTCTGGCATCTGTTTTGGAAGGCAGCCACCTTCTCCAGCTATATTTTTTGCATTGCCTTGTACTGTATCACTTTCCTTTTGAGACTTCTACAGGATATTTAACTTTGAACTAGATACTTTATTTTATTGATTATAAGATATACATTTTCACATTTTACCACATCATTAATTAGAATGCATAAAAGACTAGTCAGTTTTTTTTCAACTTTTTTTCTCCCTCATTGATATGTAAAATTAATGTTGCAACTTAAAATTTGTAGCATCTTAAGTTTGTTGAGATAGGATATGTCTTCTTACCACTCTAACTCTCTTCTCAGAATTGAGAAAATAAAAGGACCCTCCTATTTGTGTTATGAGGATTAAATAAGTAATCTATTGTTTTGATACAGGTCTTGCCACATTATGTGCACTTAAAAATGTTATTGTCATTATTATATGTAAATTTTTTTATAATTATTTTTGCTTTTGCAAAGCCTCATGTACAGGAAATGGATAATTAATATTTATTTTATTGAATAGAAAATAGGATTAGAAGAGTGGTTACTGTTTATAACTCTTACTTCAAAGATGAAAATCTATAAACCCAGAGAAAAACTTTGTTTATGAAAGTCCATTTCCCCTGACACAGAGTTTGTTAGCCAGAGAAGTGAAAATAAGGATCAACATTTCCCTTCGATTAGGTGCTTAAAGACTAACCCTAGACACCTACTTACTTCTGTGTCATGATAAGAATTTACACTTGTCAAGTACACTTGGTCGAGTGTACTTGATATAGAAAAAAATGAAACACACTTGATATAGGAAAAGAGGGCAATAGAACATGAATTTGATGAATGTTTCTTGGGGCTCAGGTTAGATCCTTTCAGAATATCTCATTCTTGGAGGAAAGGAATTGGAATGGAGCTGATTTTACAAAATATCTTTCACCAATGCTCCTGAAGTCAGTATTTTGAGGGCTACAAAACTAGGAAGTATACAGAAAATTTGTTTTGAATATGGCCATTATGGAATACTAGAGGCCCGGTGCACGAAATTCATGCATGGGGGTGGGGTGTCACTCAGCTCAGCCTGCACCCTCTCCAATCTGGGACCCCTTGAGGGATGTCCGACTGCCCGTTTAGGCCCGATCCCATCAGGATTGGGCCTAAACGGGCAGTTGGACATCCCTCTCACAATCCAAGACTGCTGGCTCCCAACCGCTCACCTGCCTGCCTGCCTGATTGCTCCTAACAGCTTCTGCCTGCCAGCCTGATCAGCCCCTAACCACACTTCTGCCAGCCTGGTCGATGCCTAACTGCTCCCTGGCTGGCCCGATTGCCCCTAACTGCCCTCTCCTGCTGGCCTGGTCACCCCTAACTGCCCTCTCCTGCTGGCCTGGTCACCCCTAACTGCCCTCCCCTGATGGCCTGGTCACCCCTAACTGCCCTCCCTTGCAAGCCTGGTTTCCCCTAACACTCCTCCCCTGCAGGCCTGGTCGCCCCCAACTGCCCTCCCCTGCAGTCCTGGGTCCCCCCAACTGTCCTCTACTGCAGGCCTGGTCCCCCCAACTGCCCTCCCCTGCAGTCCTATTCCCCCCAACTGCCCTCCTCTGCTGGCCCAGTCACCCCTAACTGCCCTCCCTGCTTTCCTGATCGCCCACAACTGCCCTCCCTTTAAGGCCTGGTCCCCCCCGCCCCAACTGCCCTCCCCTGCAGTCCTGTTCCCCAGGACCTGCCCTCCTCTGCTGGCCTGGTACCCCCAACTGCCCACTACTGCCCTCCCCTGCAGGCCATCTTGTGGTGGCCATCTTGTGTCCACATGGGGGCAGCCATCTTGTGTGATGGAGTGATGGTCAATTTGCATATTACTCTTTTATTAGATAGGATGAGCAGTGAACACTAGATTCTCTATAGCTGGAAAGTTCTCTATCTCCTTGTTTGAACTTTGGAAGTCACAGGATAGCTCTATGTCCAGGTGGGTCAGAAGGTGGCTGAGGGCTGGGGGACAGCAGAGGTACACGGCTGCTCTTGCTGAACTGCCATGGTGGCACACAAGCAAGGTCGTGTGTCAGAAGGTACTTCCTAATTGATGCAGTATTGTGAAGGAAATACTTACTAGGCTTATAAATACTCAAGAAGTGTCTTGACAACACTCTCTTTACCTCTTCTCAGTCTGAAACACAGAAAAATTTAAAGTGATCTTTCTCATCTACTCCTCTGTAAAGCAATATAATTTTTCTATATTTCAATAATTTTTTCTGTTTTCAATCCTTCTCTTTGGTTTTCATTAGGTTAAAGCTTAATGAAAAGCTAAGGATTTAATGGATAATAGCCCTCTAATGGATTCTATGTTTATATGTTTTCTCCTTCTTTGGCTGCTGACCTGAAGAAAACCATTCTTTGTGAGCAATTTCTTGTAGTCATAATGCTAAATAACCAGAAGGAAAGCTAGGTGCATTGAACTTTTGTCTTTGAGATACTTATATATTCCTATATCTCAGGTCCTCCAATTGTCCTGATTCATTAGTTCCCAACAAATAAGGTTGATAAAAATTATTTAACACTATTTGGATCCTCCTTAAATATATACTGTCTACTTATGCATGAAAAACCCCCACAAACCAGACATTTTGACAAAGCAATAGTAGCATTTAGGATATTGTAGCATTGTCCCAGATGTGGTTTGGACCTGAAAGAAAAATGTGTACAGTGGCTTTGCAAGTAATACAAAATAACGCTTCTTATTAAGAAACTTGGCTACTGATCTTAACACTATTTAAATTCTTTTAAGAAGATGACTTATTCTGCTTAAGCTGCTGTAACAAATTACCACAGACTGGGTGGCTTAAACAACAAACATTTATTTCTCATAGTTCAAGAGAACGGAAAATCCAATATTAAGTTACTGGTAGAACTAGTGTCTGGAGAGAGCCCACTTTTCTTTTTTTATTTTATTTGTTAAATTTATTTGGGTGACATTGGTCAACATGAACATATAGGTTTCAGGTTTGGGTTTCTATGTTACAAGATCTGTATATTGCACCATGTGCCCACCACCCAAAGTCAAATCTTCTCCTGTCACCGCATATTAGGACCCCCTTCTCCCCACAACTACTTCCCTCTGGCAATCACCATATTGCTGTTTGTGTTCACGTGTTTCAGTTTTATATGGCACATATGAGTGAAATCATATGGTTCTTAGCTTTTTCTAACTGACTTATTTCATTTAGCATAATGTTCTCAAGGTCCATCCATGTTGTTGCAAATGGCACTATTTCATCCTTATGTCTGAGAAGTACTCCATTGTGTATATGGACCACATCTTCTTTATCCAGTCCTCTATTGCGGGATATTTCCGTTGTTCCATGTCTCGGCCACCTTGAATAATGCTGCAATGAACATAGGGTACATATATCTTTGTGAATACCTGATTTTCAGTTTTTCATGTATATACCCAAAAGAGGGATTGCTGGGTTGTATGGTAGCTCTAGACTTAATTTCTTGTGGAATCGCCAGACTGCTTTCCATAGTGGTTGTACCAATCTGCCTTCCCACCAGCAGTGAATGAGGGTTCCCTTTTCTCCACAACCTCTCCAACACTCGTTATTGCTTGTTTTGCTGATAATGAATGAGTGATAATAAAAGGTGTGAAGTGGTATCTTTTTGTGGTTTTGATTTGCATTTCCCTAATTGCCAGTGAGGTTGAACACCTTTTCATATCCTATATAATAAAAACCTAATATGCTAAGTGTCCAACAGTTTGTTTGACCATTCAACTAGTTGCTATGATGCACATTGACCACCAGGGGGCAGGTGCTTCAACCGGTAGGTTAGCTTGCTGCTGGGGTTTGGCTGATAGGGACTGGGTGAGATGGGCGGGATCCTGGAGCCCTCCTGTGGTTCCTCCTGGCCCCGATCATGCACCGGGGGCGGGGGTTCCTCGGCCTGGCCTGCACCCTCTTATAATCTGGGACCCCTCAGGGGATGTCGGAGAACTGGTTTCAGCCCAACCCTGCAGGCCCGGCCGAGGGACCCCACCGGTGCATGAATCCATGCACTGGGCCTCTAATATATATATATATATATATATATATATATATACATATATATATATATATATATATATATAAAACATATATTGGCTGTTGGTATGTCTTCTTGGGAGAGGTGTATTTTCAGATCCTCTGCCCACTTTTTGATTGGGTTTTTTTGTTTTGTTTTGTTTTGTGTTGAGTTTTGTGAGTTCTTTACAAAATTTGGAGATTAAACCTTTGTTTGCAAATATCATCTCCCATCTGGTTGGCTGCCTCTTTGTTTTGTTGTCAGTTTCTTTTGCTGTGCAGAAGCTTTTTAGTTTGATATAGACTCATTCATTTATTTTTGCCTTTACTTCCCTTGCTTACGGGGTCAAGTTCATAAAATGTTCTCTATGACCAAGGTCCATAAGTTTTATAGCTACATTTTCTTCTATGTAACTTTTTGTTTCAGGCCTTATATTTAGGTCTTTGATCCATTTTGAATTACTTTTCGTACATGGGGAAACACTGTAATCCAGTTCCATTTGTTTTGCATGTGGCTTTCCAGTTTTCCCAGCACCAGAGAGCCCACTTTTCTTTAACCCAGTGGTCGGCAAACTCATTAGTCAACAGAGCCAAATATCAACAGTACGACTGAAATTTCTTTTGAGAGCCAAATTTTTTAAACTTAAACTTCTTCTAACGCCACTTCTTCCAAATAGACTCGCCCAGGCTGTGGTATTTTGAGGAAGAGCCACACTCAAGGGGCCAAAGAGCCGCATGTGGCTCGCGAGCCGCAGTTTGCCGACCACTGCTTTAACCATAACGCAAATGTTCCTAGAAAACAGCTATTTAGAGTTTTGTTTTAAATTTTATTTATAACTACAATGATCATCTTCAAAATTTTATTCTGAAATGAAGACAATTATTATTCTTGAAATTTTATTAATATTCAACAAAAGAGCATTTAGCTGCCAAAGAAATAATTTATTTGCAAATGGTAAAGGATAAATAATATTTGCTTTCCCATCTAAAGTTAATTTTGTAATTGACAGATTTTTCCACATATTTTTATAGTTTTATTAGCATTTTATGGCATGTTTTTATATTTGAGAAAACTGCTTTACACTCATTTTAATTAGTTATTTCTCATATATACCAATTAGTTTCAGTAATGGAAAGAGTAAAGTCAAAAGATTTGAAAAGCAAGATGTCACATATGCAGACAAATTAAACTTTAATGACTTCCATCTGGGATTATTACCCAACATTACAAGTGGTTTTAGAGAAAAATTGTATGAATGACAAATGGGCCTGGCTAGTCTTCTCAGCCCATCCAGAAGAGGGTAAAATGATTCAGTCTTTGAACATCTTTTGGGTTACTTATGAAAATGGGCACACGGGGTGACAATAAGTAGGGGGAAGGAAGAAGTAAAATTAAGCAGGACATAATACATGTACCTAATTGGTAGCCGATATGATACTAGTAATGAAACAACCATTTAATGCTCAAGAACACAGGCTGCTGGAGTCCTGACCTAGGTTTGAATTAGGCTTTACCGCTTACTCTTCTGTGACGAAAACAAGCCAGTTAATCTCTTTAAGCTGCACTTCCCCACATATGTAATGGAGATATCAATACCCACGTTGTAGGGTTGTTTCCAAGTTCAAATGAACTCTTCTTCTAAGTACTACGTTCAGCAGCATTATTTGTATTAGTCATCCAAATATTTCTTTTTTTCTGTACAATGTTATTATTAACTGCCTTTACCACCCTGACCTTCAATTTTGATTTTTACCCAAATGCTATGAAACATCACTTGTTTTTAAATGACAGAGCATACTGTGACTTAATCATTATGGTCTAGAATCTAAAATCCTTCAACCTAAGACCTATCTAGAAGGAACCTTTGACCATTATCCTAAACTTTTTTTTTTTTTTTTTTTTACCTCCCAAATAATCTATGTAGGTAAGTTGCTCCATTGGGGAGTATAAATATACTTGCACACATGTCCAAAGAGACATAGATAGGTCTATGGAAAAGCTCCAAAATGTTCCTGCCTCCTCCAGTGAGCAGATGCTTCCTCTTATAGTGGCGAGTACTCCATGGGACATGTGAGGCCATCATTATTTAATGTGCAGTTGATGGCATTCTGTTGTCAAATTAAGCCAGGTTTCATGTGATGTCGTATAACCAATTCTCAGTACCTCAGAGTCCTTCTAATTTCAGGATTTTTATCATGTGATGGCCAACCAATAATTAAAAACTAGCATCAAATCAGAAACAGCAAGAACATTATCGTCGGGCTTAAATATATCTCAGGCTGGACAGCATCATGTCAATGTTTATTTCAGTTTTATTTTTGAATATGTATGCACATTTCCCAAGCCTATGAAATAGCTGACCTACCAAAAGATATTTCACCAGGCTCCTCAGTACATCATAAAGATTGTCATTTTTGTTACATGCAATGTCAACAATCGTTAGAGTCATAGGTAGAGATAAACCAACCCAGGCAAACAAATATGTTTTTTTTGAATTTGTTAATTATGGATAAATGTTTGTTTCACATACTTTTTAACTTTCCAATTAGTGTCCATCTAGCTGTTGTATTTTACACAAAACATAGAGATGATGCATTCCAGTGTTTATGTGAACTATCGTTGCAATATAAATTGCAGCAGTCATTAAAAATAATGTCTAGAAACAGCATAGAGTGAGAGCCCAAGGGTTAACATTGATCCATCCATAGCCAGCATTTATTTTAATACAGTTGTATTGTGCTGAGTGCAACGGAATCAGAATTTAATTTAAAAAAGAAAAGAAAAGAAGGAAGAGTAAATAGCTGTGCAAAAGAGTTTGTCTTTCAAGCTGATGGCAATATGTCCAGAAGCAGGACACCAGACCTCCTTAATTTTCTCTGTATTAGTGACCATTCACACGAGTTATCGTCTATCATTTGCAGGCCTACACTAGGCCCTGCCTTATCATTTTGTAGTTCTGGGTGGTGTTGATGTCAGATTTGTCCAGGAGCTTTCAGTCTCCTGCTTGCCTCTATGAGCATTTGGCATCTTCTTTTTTGCTATCCTTGCACGTGGTTCTTGCGTGCCCAGGTTGACACCCGTCTCATGAAGTTGGTTTTCCTCTTCGCCAAGTCTCTTTCAGTGTCCAGTCCCTAGTAGGTCCTGATTTTCATTTTGTTCCTCTCATTTTTACCTTGCCCTCGTGATTTCATTCTTCCGTGTGACTGTGAAAAGTCAAACTACTAAGGAGTTTAGATTTTAAATGGACGTACATATGCCAATATGAAAGTAAATGATTGCTAAATTTCATGGCCCAAAAAATAATTGTAAGAATTTAAAGAGGTTGTAAACATATGAATGTATGCATGTATTCATGCATTCATTTACACATCATCTTCAGGCAGCATTTGTACACCACAGACAGGTTCAGTGAATTTACACACACACACAGCTGTGATATAAGATGGACACATGTACAATGGATATATGTTCAATCAGGTTCATGGCTGAAGCATAGCTAAATAAATTATTCTTAGGTCAGCCACACGATTCCATTGCTTTTCTTTCACTACTATATAGGTAAGTTTTCAAAGGTGCTTCTGAAAATTGAGGTTATTAGAATTTACTTTACATGGCTGCTCTGTGCAATTTTTCTCTTTTTGGTAGCGACATTAATAGATTTTTCTCTCTTACCCCGATACCCCAAGAGAATGTGAAATGCCTAAGTGTTCTCCAAAGAGGTCTTTTAAAAATGGGTGTGTAGTAGAATTATATAAATCTGATGTCCTTGGGATGTTTGAGTGAGTGCCTTATAGGAATCTTCAAGGCTCTCATCTCAGATTTGGGGGAAATAGTGAATTCCCTGTTGTTAAGCCAGGTGTCTTAGTTCAGGCTGCAATAACAGAAGACTATAGACTGGTGGCTTCAACAACAGTGGTGTTCTCACGGTCCTGGAGGCTGGAATTCTGAGAGCTGGGTGCAGCGTGGTTGTGCTCTTAGTGATGCCTTCTTCCCAGTAAATAGACCAGGGATGGTGGCAGGAACTGGAAGGCACAGGGATTATAACTTGGCAAGCCCTTGGATGGAAACCTCTAGGGACTCTTGGAGGAAAGTCTATACACACTATTCATAAAAATGATCAAATATATAGGGCTGATATAAAATACAGGATGCCCATTTACACTTCAATTTCAGATAAATAATGAACAGAAGTTTTAGTATAAGTATGTCCCATGCAATATTTTTATATGCTAAATCAGACACTGCCACAAGTAAGCATTTAACATATTTATATAGAGGGGAATCATATGGAAGGGGCGGATTTCCATAGAAAAAAATAGGGAAACACTTGCAAATTAAATATCACTAAGCTATTAAAGTATGAATTTTCATGGGACTCCTTTGAGATAATTGGTCAAATAGTCAACTGAGAAATATTATAGAAGGAGGACCCTGTGGATGTGGTAATTATAAAGAAATTTATAAATAGTAATAATCAGTTTATAATTGACTAGAAAAATTAAACGTGAACATGGTTCTGTAAATGTTCATGATTAGTGAATAAATTTCTTCCTAATGAAGGCTTCAGACACATAAGGTTTGCCTTGGTAAGAAGTAGATTAACATGATGTCAGTGCTTAAATTTTGGTCCGAGCTTATATTCTGCAAAGTCCTTACAAAAGAGAAAACCTTTTTGTCATGGGCCACTGGGTTTGTGACATATAGAAGCTTGTTGAGACCATTGAGTTACACACTTATTGATGCCTAATCTTACAAAATTACTACTGTATTTCTTTCTTTTTTTTTTTTAAATATATTTTATTGATATTTTACAGAGAGGAAGGGAGAGGGATAGAGAGCCAGAAACATCGATGAGAGAGAAACATCGATCAGCTGCCTCCTGCACACCTCCCACTGGGGATGTGCCCGCAACCAAGGTACATGCCCTTGACCGGAATCGAACCCGGGACCCTTCAGTCCGCAGGCCGACGCTCTATCCACTGAGCCAAACCGGTTTCGGCTACTACTGTATTTCTACAGGCTAGTGATTTTATTAGTATGCTCATCATCATTAATCAGTTTGAAAATATGGAGGAATTTAAAAATACATAGAACAATAGAGAGTTTTATGACTTATTCATTTATGAGTATGCTTAAAAGCATTCATCATGGCCATTAGTTTTAGATATGAATATACTAATATATGTACTCAGTGAATATGGAGAAAGGTTTCTTTTTTTTTTTTTTTAATATATTTTATTGATTTGTTACAGAGAGGAAGGAAGAGGGATAGAGAGTTAGAAACATCGATGGGAGAGAAACATCGATCAGCTGCCTCTTGCACACCTCCCACTGGGGATGTGCCCGCAACCAAGGTACATGCCCTTGACCGGAATCAAACCTGGGACCCTTCAGTCCGCAGGCCGATGCTCTATCCACTGAGCCAAACCGGTTAGGGCTGGAGAAAGGTTTCTTAATATTCTTTCTTTTCAGCATCTAGAATATTTAGTACATGAGCTTGTTATTAATGCCTAGCAATGATATTTTTAAGACAAAGTTTCATATGCAATTGTCTTAAATTTCTGTGATAAAATATAGAATCAACTTTTTTAAAAAAAGATAGAGGGAGCTTAGATAAGGGCCAGAACAGTTATAAAGTGAAGAAGCATAGGCTAAGCTTTGGTTAACTCTATTGAATAACTTGAGACCTCCAGACTATATTTTTTAACTTAGACAACCTAATAAGAAAAATTCCAACTGTATCTAAATATAAACTATTAATTAAAAGAATTTAAAATTATGTTTAAAAATGGAAATAAAAATAATGTTTTAGTAGAATTATTATTATTTTTTAATCCTCATGTGAGAATATGCTTTTATTGATTTTTAGAAAGAGAGGAAGGGATAGAGAAAAAGAGAGAGAGAGAGGGACATCAATGTTAGAGAGAAACATTGATCAGTTGCCTCCTGTACACACCTGACTGGGGATCGAACCTGTAACCTAAGTATGTGCCCTGACCAGGAATCAAACCAGCAACCTTTTGGTGAACAGGATGGTGCTCCATCCAAATGAGCCACCCGATCAGGGCAGCATTACTTTTTATCACATTTTGTCACATGAGTTTGTGGGACACATTCAGGTTGATAATTTCTAAAATTACTCTAGATCATTTACATACTTTTTTTTTGAGCTCCCAAACATGGCCATGTGCTGCATAACATTATTCTAAGAAAAATGTTATGTGTAACCTCATCAATGATAACTATGAAAATGTTATCATTAAAGACAGAGGGTCAGGAAAATATTTTCTTTTTTACTTTTTGAATCTCTCAGTACTTGACCTCAGCATAATCACTTCTTGTTTGGTAACCATTAGTGGGAAATGATATGCATTTATTTCCAAAGTACCTTTCTCTCTTTCCCCGGTGCTCTCACTCTCTGCACTGTGTTGGCGCTAAAAACAATCACACGCCAAACCCCCTTTCCTATTAGAGACAAGGTCTTATTTCAAACTGAGAAAATAATTAGAAAGCTGACAGGAATTCCTTTGGGTACAATAGTATTTGTAATGAGAAAATTGTGCATCATTGAAGTCAGAGAGCTTGGCCTTGGGAGCTGAGAAATGCTCAGTTTTTGTCCCAAGGGCTGAACCCAGATGCCTATCATAGCTCTACCGGAAGCTCATTTTCCTTTGCCTGCCCAAATATGCCAATCAATGCCTTTCTGATGTCTTGCTGCAATGCTTATTAGGTAAATCCTGAAGTAGTTACCCATGCCATTATGACTGGGAAAAAATCCTGATACAGGTGCATGAGTTAAATCACTTACTTGTGCATCACTTCAAGCATGAAGTTCAAACTCATTGGAAGCCACAAATTATATGCTTGAGAGACTTCTGCAATTTCAAAGAGGACTGTACTTGACTGCTGGAAGGAAGCAAGGACACACAAGTGCTAAGTTCGCTTCTGTCTGCTGGCATCTTGCTGATAGTTTGATTAGCATCTCAAGGATAATTCCACAGATCAGAGGAAAAAGCAGGAGTAATGGTACCATGACTCATCCTACACTCTTGTTTGAATGACTAGAAAGAAAAAATGGAAGAAGAAATATGGACATAATTTTAGTAATTAAAAAAATAGCCCTAGCTGGTTTGGCTCATTGCATAGAGTGTCAGCCTGTGGACCAAAGGGTCCCGGGTTTGATTCCGGTCAAGGGCAGGTACCTGGGTTGCAGTCTCCTCCCAGGCCCAGGCCCTGGTCAGAGCAAGTGTAGGAGGCAAGCAATCAATTTGTTTCTATTGTATTGATGTTTCTCTCTGTTTTTCACTCTCTCTTCCACTTTCCCTAAAAATCAATGGAAAAATATCCTTGGGTGAGGAATATATATATACTAGAGGCCCGGTGCACAAAATTCGTGCATGGGGGCAATGGGGGGGGGGGTATCCCTCAGCCCAGCCTGCACCTTCTCCAATCTTGGACCCCTCGAGGGATATCTGACTGCCCGTTTAGGCCCGATCCCACTGGGATCGGGCCTAAACGAGCAGTCAGACATTCCTCCCCAAATCCAGGACTGCAGGCTCCTAAACGCTCACCTGCCTGCCTACCTGCCTGATTGCCCCTAACTGCTTCTGTTTGCCTGCCTGATCACCCCCTAACCACTCCCCTGCCAGCCTGATCGGCACCTAACTGCTCCCCTGCCAGCCCGATTGCCCCCAACTGCCCTCCCCTGCAGGCCTGGTCACCCCTAACTGCCCTCCCTTGCCAGGCTGGTCACCCCTAACTGCCCTCCCCTGAAGGCCTGGTTGCCCCTAACTGTCTTCCCCTGCAGGCCTGGTCCCCCCACAACTGCCCTCCCCTGCAGGCCTTGTCACCCCCAACTTCCTTCCCTGCAGGCCTGGTCACCCCCAACTGCCCTCCTCTGCTGGCCTGGTCACCCCTAACTGTCATCCCTTGCAGGCCTGGTTGCCCCCAACTGCCCTCCCCTGCAGGCCTGGTCACCACTAATTGCCCTCCCCTGCAGGCTTGTTTGCCCCCAACTGCACTCCCCTTCAGGCCTGGTCACCTCTAACTGCCCTCCCTCGCAGGTCTGGTCCCTCCCAACTGCCATCTCCTGCTGGCCTGATCGCCCACAACTGCCCTCCCCTGCCGACCATCTTGTGGTGGCCATCTTGTGTCCACATGGGGGCGGCCATCTTTGACCACATGGGGGCAGCCATCTTGTGTGTTGGGGTGACGGTCAATTTGCATATTATTATTTTATTTGATAGGGTATATATATATAATACATATATATATTTATTTCTGGAATACTGCTGTTACTGGAATATGGCATAATGTATTAGTAAATTGAAGGTACCTTCCAGAAGGTAAGGACTGCATTTCATCAATAATAATAAATATCTAAACTACCTTTCGTCTGACAAAAATGCAAATTCTCAGAGAACAAAATTATGTTAGTAACATATTTGCTTTAGTTCCTGTCACGAATAATAGAGACAAAACAAAAGTAAGCTTGTGAATGTTGTAGCTTAATATAAAATGAGATTTTTAAATGTTACAGTAGTTATATGAGCTCTACCAACATGTGACCCACTGGTTTCCAGACAGAGCTAATTAGGAACTATTATAATTAAGAAAGGAAGAAGAATATTTTTATGTGTTTTTGGATCTTCCTGTACCTTCCAATGCTAAAGGAAAATAAATTTTGGCTGCTAAAAGATAATTAGGTTTGCAGCTAGAAAAGATCTGTGATATCACTCCCAAATCCTCGGAACATATTTCCTGTTTGCAGTAGCCTAATCCTGCTCTGCCCGGAGGGATGTGCACATCTCATCATGCAATCAGCCACTCAGGGCAGCTCGGCTTGTAGCTATATGCAATGACATCACGTTTGGGCTAAAACTGACTACAAGTGACCAGTCCAAAGAGAAAGTTATCCTTTCCCAATACTTTATGTTTGTATCACTTTCTTTCATCTGTTAGGGATGTTGGAAGAATGTGACTGATTGGTTAGATTTACTCATGGACGTGTTTGTGTTTGTTCATTTCTCCTCCCCTTTGGTTTTTCTCCTCTGACTCTCCCTCCCTCCCCCCTCCTCCTTCTCCTCTCTCTCTTCTCTCTCTCTTGAGCTCACACAATGCTTCTCAAAATAATATCACCTTTACCTCACTGTAGTTTAAGTTTTATATTCCTATCCTGGAATTGGGACTCTCTAAAAAGTTAAGGTGAAAAACAGCCTTTCAATGACTATAGTTGAACAAATGTGTATTTACTAGTAAATGTTTAAAAAGATAAAAATAATATCTAGCAATTATCCTTTAAATCTAAGACACTTATTTAGAACCACTGAGATTTTTACAGCTTTGCCTTCTCAGAGGCCAAAGCTGTGTGGGTCATGGTACAGTCTCTTGTAAATGAAACAAAATGGTTATATTTTGGAAACAAACTCTTATCCTCATTCCATGTTTTTCCCAATTCTGTAAGCTTGCCTAACCGTCCTCCTTGTGGATTAGGGTCAGATAGGAGTTTTATATTTCTCACATTGAGCCATGTCATTAGGTTAGCTTTTAATTTGTGTTTATCCAAATATGACCACGTTGTCCCTCCCCTCCAAGTTCTCCTTAGCTGTTTCTGCTCTGCCACTCTAGGGCAAGTGGCCAGGAAACTTGAAAAGCCCATCTGTGCTTCTCCTGTTCTCTCCCTTCTACATTATCCTCTTTGATGCTACCCTATTGCTCAAAAAAAGGCAAGGGAAGCACTATGTAGCCAGGTAAATAGAGACAAGAAAAGGAAGAGATGGCGTAAGTGTTACAGCAGAGGAGGACAGCCTGGAAAGTACTCTTGGTCACAGAAACAAATGCACAAGGTCATCCAGCTTGTAGAGTGGCACCTCAGGACTTTTAATTCAGGTCTCATTCCCAAGCCTCCCTCCCTCCCTCCCTCCCTCCCTCCCTCCCTCCCTCCCTCCCTCTTTCCCTTCCCTTAGTTATAGGAAGACCTGTAGGATAATTCTGCTGAAAAAGGGATGGAATTTCAACTTGTGGTGAGGACTTTAGCATGAAAGATTTCTAGTTGCACTATGAGTCAAGAGAATTCTAGATGGTCTATGGTGCCTGGATTTTCTCTAGTTACTATTCCTGGGGCAGATTTAAGGCACCTCCATCCTCCACTATAAAGGTCAACTGTAATCCTAACATACATGCTCTGGATAATTACATTACCTGTTTTTTTTTGTTGTTGTTTTTTTTCCCAAGAGCACTTCTGGCATAGGATTCAGGGGACCATCAATTTAAAACTGCTGTTGGAAAAATCCTTACATTCTCATATTATTGTAATAAAATCTAATCCACAGAATTGCAGGTACTTCTGCTGGCTTCCCATGACTTGTGATGGATTCTAGCTCCCAGGGTTGCTTTATGCAGCTGAGAATGACCAGTTATAGACATTATAATTAACCAGAGGCCTGATGCACGAAGATTCATGTAAGAATAGGCCTTCCTTTCCCTGGCTACTGGCACCAGCTTCCCTCCGGCACCCGGGACCTGGGTCTTTGCCCTGGCCGCCGCCTTCCACCTTTACTCTGGCCAGAGCGGAGCCGCCTTTCCGCCCTCTCTCTGGCCGGAGCTGCCTTCGCCTCTCGCCTTGTTGTGTCAATTTGCATATTTCCTCCTTGTTGGGTGTGGGTGCTGCCAACTTTGTCGCGGAGTTACGGTCAATTTGCATATCACATCTTTATTAGATAGGATAGGCTTTAAAAGTGGTGAGAAATGAAAATGGAATCTACTACTCTGGACAGGGAAACATGCTCGAATTTTCAAGTGCATGTGCTTTTATTGAACAACTAGAGGCCCGATGCAGGAAATTCATGCAAAGCGCTCGGCCCTCATAGCCGTGGTGTCTGCCTCTGCCTCAGCCCCCACAGCCGTGGCTTCATCCGGAAGGTCATCTAGTCTAATTAGCATATTATGCTTTTATTATCATAGATGCCAATAGTCAGTGTGACAGAAGTAAAATTCTGTCACAAGTGAACTAATATGTTTGGAAACACTTAAGTATCCATTTATGAACTTTAGTGCAGAATAGAGAAAACTATTTGAATTTTATTGAGCAGAATGTTTGAAGCATTGGAATGAAGGTAACATTTATTTGGCTTACCCTTGGTGTTTGAACAAAAATGTTTTCCTACCTAATACTTGCATAAGGAAGCTAAATGTAAAGCTATGTGGGTCCAAAATTTTGGAACAGCTTTGCGCCCACAAATGCAAATTATTGATGAATAGGAGCAAGAGAGGGTCAAAGATGTTACATAAACTAAATCCTAGGAGGGCTAGTCAGAAGTATGATTAATTTAGTATCCAGGAATAGAATGAAATATAACTTCTGTATCATGCCAAAATTGTAGGTTACAGCCACTTTTCTTAGGTAATAAAATACAGTCTCTCAATAACAATTACCTTTCAAGTAACATTCATGTACTGATAGGACCAACAAACAAAACTAGAGCAATATCACCTTGAGATTTTCAACAGAAGCAATGATGAAATATCACATCACTTATCAGGTAGTCATATATGTTTATTGCAGATATTTTTATTACTTTGAGAGTGCTTAAAATGGGCACAGTAAAACAATTTACTCATAATTATCAAATAGTACTTACTTATCTGAGATTCTTAAAAGAGAATTAATATCAGCACTTTTTTTCATTTCTATCTCCTCGACTTTTCCAGTAAGTCTATGATCTGCTGACCTCTTTTGCCAGAATGTGGCCCAAATGCCCTAACTCATCTCTACAGCCACTCCTCACTATCCATATCTGTTCCTCATCCTATATAATAAAGAGGTAATATGCAAATTGACCATCATGCCCTCGCACAAGATGGTCACCCCCATGTGGTCACAAGATGGCCACCACAAGATGGCTGGCAGGGTAGGATAGTTGTGGGCAATCAGGAAAGCAGGGAAGGGCAGTTGTGGGCGATCGGGACAGCAGGGGAGGGCAGTTGGGGGTGAACAGGTCAACAGGGGAGGGTGGTTGGGGTTGATTGGGCCTGCAGGGGAGGGCAGTTGAGGGCTATCAGGCCTTCAGGGGAGGGAGGACAGTTGGGGGGAACCAGGCCTACAGGGGAGGGCAGTTGGGGGGGGACCAGGCCCGCAGGAGAGGGCAGTTGGAGGGGAGCAGGCTGGCAGCGAGGGAAGTTGGGGTGACCAGGCTGGCAGGGGAGGACAGTTGGGGGTGACCAGGCCAGCAGGGGAGGGCATTTGGGGGCGACTGGGCCTAATCTAGCAGTCAGACATCACCCGAGGGGTCCCAGATTGGAGAGGGTGCAGGCTGGGCTGAGGGACACCCCCCCACCCCCAGTGCACAAATTTTGTGCACTGGGCCTCTAGTACTTTATAAATAAAAATCTGATGATATAATTTCCCTGCTCACATCGATTTCTGGCTTCCTTTTGCTTTTTGATAAAGACCAAACGTTCTACAGTCGCATGCTAGTCTTCCCCTTAGTCTGTATTTTCCAGCTGTTTTTCAGTTCTCTTAATGCATTGGACTTATTTGTAACCCAGGCTCTTCCCAGAGCATTTCCACCTCTCTCTCTTTTCTTTCACTCTTTGACTTTTATTCACTCACTTTTTTTTTTTTTTATCTCAGCTGAGAGCTCATAGTACATTCTTTTCCATTCTATCACAACATAATTTGCAATTATAAATGCTCATGATCATGTGCCTTTTCCCTATGAAATTCTTAAGCAGAACTGCTCCACTTATTTTGTTTCCCTCTCTACTTTCAGGATCTTGGATTGGACAGATAATTATCAATAAACATTTTTGGTTTGCATGTATGAAAAGCACATTAGATGGGCAGAGCTTTAACGGAAATTCAGGTTGGGAGGGAGAATGATAAGGAGGCGGGAAAAGGGAAGTCCCTCCCAGGGCTTCAGTTTCTCAGTTTTTAAATGAGAGGTCTGTTGCTGCTGGAACATTTTGTGCCCTCTGATCAACCGTATTTGCTCAGTTTTGAAAAGGTATATTCTTTAGAGGGATGACATTTCTGTAAAATGGCTTGTACCTCTTTTGAATCTGCTATTTTGTAGTCACAACTTGGAATTATATGTGATACTTCTCATTCCTGGAAAATAAATTTTAAGTCTAAATATACATGTATATATAAAAAAACATATATCTAAATGGAAATATAATTTTTAACTCAAATAACCATATTTTTAATGAAAGTAACATGTCTATATTATTACTTCCTGGATTTCTATTATTTTTTAAGTAAAGGTGAATATGCATATTAATATATAATTATAACTTTATTAATTATATTTTATACAATAAATACAAAACAAGTGTATGATGCTGTGTGCGTCCTGAAACCTTTGACATGTAGACCAAATTAAAGCTCTTAATGTTGAATTCTTGGTTAGCCAAATAATTACCTACCAGCTTTCAAAACATCTGGTGGCACTAACAGCGCAGCACGGATTGCCTGGACAGGTGGTACTTCTTAAATCCTGGCTTAGTTTTGAAAAACCACTCATTGGAGAGTTACACGATCCAAGGAACATCATGAACCTGGAATCAGAAATTTACAGCTATACCGAACAATTGGATCTAGCACTAACTTGTTTGTTGCCTACTGTATGTAACCCACCAAAAAATCTCTTTAAAAACTTCAGCGTCGTTCTCTAAACTCGGGCAGATGAAATTGCTATGTATACTTTTGGTGTTGAGATACCGGGGTAGTGTATAAAACACCAAAACAAGGGTGCTCAAACTAGAAAAAGAATGAAAAAGCAAACTGAAAATCTTACCTGAAGAGAGCCTGCTTGAAGGCCACGGGATTAGAGGGCACGTTTTTACTTCGCTGCAGACTTTCTCTCCGACCTCGGCCCCCTCTCTGTTATAATTACATTGTTCTGCCGATGAAAGTGGGAACTGATATCATCCCTCTGCCCATAGGAAGATAAATGAGATATTAAACATATGTTGGGATTTTTTCCCCTAGGATAATAGGGGCCAATTAAAGTTTTAGAACGCATATTTTAAATATCAGTTGTGTTAGAAAAAACAATTAGGGATTTGTTTTCAGGAAGTAAGCATTATTAAATTTTCTTAAACTTTAGAGCTGTATTGCCTTTAATTGGAATTATTAAATCTCTGTGTAAGAGCTTGTCTAAGATAGAAAGATTTTTTTTTTGAAGATCAGAAAGTGTATTATCAAGTCAAAGTAGTTATGAGGTCTCAAAGAAAGGCTAAAGCTGCCCAAGACAATGAAAGCTGAAGATAATAGGTCTAGTGATATTGCACAGAGGACGAAGGACCATGAACATCTGTAGAAGAGGGTTCTGACTAATGAATACACTCCTTCACTCTGCAGTTTGCCAACAACAATTTATCACTCAGTTTTATTTAAGTACTATTTTATTTTCTATCAGAATACACATTGCATTTTGGAGGATTTTTTTATGTGGAAGTGACTATATTTATTTAACAATTTGAAGATATCTCTATTATAAAACATATTACTTTAAAAAATAGGATTATTCTTCTAATATCCCTATGGTATAATTTCTATAACATCAGTCTACATAGGTGATCATCATATACTTCTAAAGTTTTCAGCTAATGGCCCAGAGAGAAAGTAATTCAGAACATTGCAGCCCTGGATTGAAAACATTATACTTTGCACTGTCATAGAATTTAGGTTAGGTATGTTATTGGTATTTCTTACATAATTTCCAAGATAACACAGTGGGCTTTTTTGGGGGGGTGGGGGTGGGGAATGTTTTTCTTTTGGATATTTTTCACTTCTGCTTATTGAATCGCTGGAATTTTTTAACACATTCTGATAGCTAATTATGTGTTTCAAATACCTTCTTCCAGTGTGAGCATATCAGTCTTTTTACTTTTGGGATTTTAAGATTTGTATCATGCCTAGCCTTGGCTGGGTAGCTCATTGGCTAAAGAATCTTCCCACTAAGCCAAGGTTATGGGTTTGCTCCTTGGTCAGGGTGCATACAAGATCAACCAACCAATGAATGCATAAATAAGTGGAACAACAAATCGATGTTTCTGTCTCTCTTCCTCTTTCTCTAAAATAAATTTTTTTAAAAAAATTTGTATCATGTCAATGAAATATGATCCACTTCCTCCCTGAAAAAGCAATAAAGATATTCTCTTTTTAAAGTTTTAAAGATTTCTATTCACAGTTAAAACCTTAATCCATCTGCAATTGATTTTTGCAGAAATAGATCTCTATTTTTTTCTCCCAAATGATGTCTCAGCATAGATAACTGGAAATTTCTATACTTTTTCTGCTGCTCTACATACAATGCCATATATCAGGTTTTGTAGTGACCGTGATGGATAGCAGAGTCAAAGCCGCCGTCTGAAGAGTGTGACTCATGCGGCCTCATAACATTTGCTGGTTGATCATGGTTTCCCTAGAAGTAAAATCAATAGGAAGCCTACTTTTAGATCAAGTGAAGCAACGTCTAACTCACATCATTAAGGCAAAGGTTAGTGAAACTTTTTGTGTGGTTTTAGTATAAGCACTGCATCCCTCTGCAAGCCGGATATCTATTCCAACTGAGCCTAATGTGCCAGGGACAAGGAGAACAAATTTCCCAAGGGAATCACCAGCAGAGAAATTAATCGGTCCATTCTACATCTACATTTTAGCTTCAAAACACATGCCTTCTACCTATTTGGGAACACGGCAGCACATAATAGCTTTTTATTTCAAGCACATAGTGCATCTTGAATGGCAATACCCTAACCTCATAATGTATCATACCCATGCTGCACTTTGCAAAGTTTAGTTTAGAAAACCCACTTTCAGACAGGGAGTAATTGGGACCAGTGTTGCCCCTCCTATTGTAAACAATTAGAAACATGTATAAAGCAAACATTTTTTACACAATTAAAAACAAGCCGTGCGGGACTGTGGTCCCTGAGATAAGGGGCACAATGAAGGTGAACCTTAAAATCATTACAGATTTCTGCCTTGAGGAATTTCTGTATTGCAGTGAACCCATGCAAAGCAAGACAGCCTTACGGAATTGGTGAGGTTAAGATGAGAGCTCATGGAGTGTAAACTGGAGAGGAGGTTGCTACTTAAACAGACACATCCAGAAATCTGACTGGAATCTCTAGTATCTGGCTGAATTAGAAGCTAAGCATACGTTAGGATGAAATATCATAAGATTAGACAAAGTATGACCATAGGCTGTAAATAAAACAATTCCAAAGTTCATACAGGACTGAGATATTGGAATCCCAACCAGCCAGAGGAAAATCCTCAATGAATTCATAAGGCATTCAATACTGCAGATCTGTCACACCTTGGTAATAGAGCTAAATCAATCCTACAGTAGAGGCTACTATAGACTACTCTAACACATTTTTAAAACCTTGAAATACTGAAATTGACCTGTAAGTAATTTAACTGCTTTCCAGAATGAAGTCCGACACTTATTAAAGGAAGACAATATCCAGTACTCAACAATGCAAAGTTCAAAATTACAGTCTTGAATCAAAGTTTATGAAACACTTGAAAATGCAGAAAAATGTAATCTACAAAAAAGAAAAAATATTCTATATAATTAGAGCATATGAAAATTTTAAAAGGCTATTATATATACATATATATATATATTCTAGAATTTAAAGAATAACATGAACATGAAGAAGAGAAAAAAGAAAAATACAAAATAGGAACAAAGGGAACTTTTTGCTAAACAATATAATTTTTTACAATAAAAAGTTTACTAGATGGGACCAATAGCAGATTGAACATTATAGAAAAAGTCAGGGAATCTGAACACATTGCAATAAAAACTATCCAAACTGAATTTCAGAGTGAAAAAAACAAAGAATTTAACTCTAGGGAAACATTAGGAGTCTTAAAATGTGCATAATTGGAACAGAAAAAAGATTTGAGAAATAAAGATAGTTTTCCTCAAATTTAAGAAAAACTATAAACCCACATATTTAAGAAGCTCAAAAGTTTCAAAAAAGAAAACCATAAAAAAGCCACATGATGCACATTCTAATTAGCGATAAAGAGCAAGTTTTGAAATCAGCCAAAGGAAAATAGTATCATTTTATGGCTACAAAGATAAGAAAAATCCCACACTTCTCAACAGAAAGCCGGGGGGGGGGGGGGGGAAGAAAAAGAAAAGAAAAAGGATGAGATAGTTAAGTTGTTGAAATACAGATATTTGTCCATTTCAGTTCAAATGTATTGTTGAGCCCCTCTAATGCATTTTAAATATTTTATTGTTTTATTGGATTTATTGTGGGGACATTGATTAATAAAATTATATAGGTTCCAGTGTACGATTGTATAATACATCATCTGTATATTGTATTGTGTGTTCACCACCCCAAGCCAAGCCTCTTCCATCACCATTTACTCCCCTTTACCCTTTACTCCCTCCCCCTCCCCCCTTTTCCCTTTTGTAATCACCATACTGTTATATAGGTCTATAAGGTTTCTTTTTTTTTCTTTCTTTTGCTAATCCCTTCACCTTTTTTACCCAGCTCCCCAACCCCTCGCCCCTCTGACAGCTGTCAAGTCTGTTCTCTGAATCTATGAGTCTTTCCGTTTTGTTTGTTTGTTTATTTTGTTTATTAGATTCCACATGTAAGTGAAGTCATACGGTTTTGTCCTTCTCTGGCTTATTTTACTTAGCTTTCAGTTACTTTTCAACTCTAGAATTCCCATTTGCTTATCTTAATGCGTAATATGTGTCTGTTAGTGGTCTTTATTTGATACAATATTTTCATCTTGTCTTACTTTACTTCTTTAATACAATGCTGAGCTGATGGGAGAAATGGGGATGGAGTGAATCATGGCTTAAGTGTCACAGACTCACTGTTCTCACTCTTACCAAGATTTTGTAGATTTGCTTGAATGAATATTTCATCTTGAATAAATATTTCATTGGATGCCTAATGAGCTTCTCACAGTGCTATTTTAAAAGTCATACTACTCTGAAATATTATAAAATTTTTCTTTTCACTAAATTTGAAGCATTTTTCTCTATCCTTTAAAATACATTAAAATGGAATCTAGAAAACTATATATTATTAGTATTATTTCTTCCTATAAATGTGACAAAAGAGACTATAAAAATATGTAGCACTATTAAATAAAATCATAGTTATTAGAAATATGGAATAATCATACTTTTTTGGGGAACAGCATGATTTTGTTTTTATGAACAGGCAAAGAAATAAATACTTCGATTTGCATTCTTCGAAAAAAATCTCTTGTTAAACACCAGACCCCGGACCTATTTTTTAACATTGCCTTTGCCAACACAGAAACAGTTTTAAGACATATATAATTTAAAAAATTATTCTATGATCTTCACAATATTTAGAATGATTACATTACATAGGGTGCTTTTGAATGAACTGACAGTTTATTGTAATAAAATATAAAGTGTTTTTCTCCAATAGGCCTTTAAGAATGCAGAAGCTCTTCTAACAATTTAATGTACAGCTACCTATAGTTACTTAAAATGTGAATGTCCAATTTTCTCACCTGCAATGTTGCTTTTTTTAGAAACACCAAATCCAATGTGCACATTTTCATTTTCTTTTACAAAGCCTGCTTGTTGGCTCATAAAGAATATAAACAATCTGCAGAGAATTGCTCATAAAGTCCCTGAATAAAAGCTTGGCAAATAACAGTTGGTATATCTTATGAAGATGTCTATCAGTTTGAAGAAATATAAAACTTAAATGTCAAAAGAAAGTTGCCTTGTAAATGGAACAAATAGAAACTGTTTTTGAAAACCTATTTTGCTAGGCCTTTGAATTTTTGTTTTCATGACTTTGGAGGGCAAAGAAAAAAACATTTGATTTAATATGCATGATCATACATTAGTAGTCACTCAAAAGTTGCCATCTGTAGTTCATAATAGTAAAAAATAACTAGTTATTGCTTATAATGTAAATTAGTATTTAATTTGGTTCACCCAATATAACCCTAAACAAGCCATAAATTCAATTTAGATGTTAGTCTTTTAGTTATTTACATATTCACTCCCTAAATACATATTGAGCAATTATTTAACTACTTATAAAAAAGTAATCTCTTGGTATTTAAACTCAGAGAAATCTAGGGTACTGAACTCGGTGGGTTACTTTCATTTGTGTCCCACTTCCTCTTGTCCAACATCCTGTTGTCAAGAACTGACATCAGCATCAAACTCTTGATCTAATTTTCTAACTCACGGAGTGACCTCAGGTTTGCGGACCCATTCCCTAGCATTCCCCTTGGCAGAGTCCTTGAGAGAAGCCCCAGTCCTTCTTACGTTCTTTAGCTCCATTGCAGACACTATCTCACTTTGTTTTGAGTAGCATTCCAGAAGACCTAGAGTCTAGACTGAAACCCAAACCTTCCCGACATGTAACAATTGTACAAACCTAATTATCAGCTTAAATACCTGCCTGCTTCAAGTACCTAGGTCCCTCCACTGAATGAACCCTGCCTTCCAGAGAACTTCTGTGTACTTTCCCTTTCTGAATTCTTTCCATTGCTGTGACATTGCACTCTTCCGGTCATTGTCACACCTCTCTATCCTTCTCCCTGATAGGACTCTCTGTCTCTTCCTGCCTCTGTCTGTTGGCATTTAGGAGCAATTCTTACAGTGTGCACACTCACCTTAGGGGGCCTCACGTATTCTTGTGATCTTAATAGCAAATAAATGCCAATGCCTAAATTTATACGAGTAGGTCATACTTTTACTTTAGATATATATTTATAGCTTTGGTGCATATCTCTATATGGTTATTTTACTTCACAAAAATTAATGTGTGGAAAATATATCCACTCTCTTTTCCTATTCCCAAACATATTTCATCATGTACATTCTTGCTTTATTATTTTAAAGTCTTTATTGTTTAAAGTATTACATAAGTCTCCTTTCTCCCCCATTGACCTCTCCCAGTCACGCCCACCCCCAGCACATGCTCTCACCCTCCTCCCCCCACTTTCTGTGTCTATTGGTTATGTCATATGCATGCATACAAGTACTTTGGTTGATCTCTTACCCCCTTACCTCCCTCCTTCCCTCATAGGTAGGACAGTCTGTTTGATGCTTCTATGATTCTGGTTCTATTTTTGTTCATCAGTTTATGTTCATTATATTCCACAAACGAGTGAGATAATCATGTATACTCTTACTTGATTTTGTTTTAGCAGTGTATACATATTTGTAATTTTTATTCTTATCTCCTCTTAGTCAATATTACAATTCATGTTCAGTTAACAAGCCCTCCCTCAAACTGACTTCTGTCCCATATTCCTCCAACCAGTTTCTTTGATTGTGTCTTTATTTTGACTCATGTGAACCACAGCAAGTTTCTTAATTGGTCTTTTTGCCTGTCTCCCTTCAATATGTTCTTCCACACTGCAGCCAGAATTCTTTATTTAAAACACAGACAGGCTATGTCACTTCTCAGCTTAGTTCCCCTTTAATGGCTCCCAGCAGCAAAAGACATTGAATACCTTTCTTAATATGGTATTTAAATCCATCAACAATCTGGCTACTGCTTGGCACTCTAGCTTCATCTTTTTTATTTTTATTTTTTTATTGACTTCAGAGAAGAAGGGAGAGGGAGAGAGAGAGATAGAAACATCAATGATGAGAGAGAATCATTGATCGGCTGCCTCCTGCATGTCCTACACTGGGGATTGAGCCCACAATCCGGGGAATATGCCCTGACTGGGAATCGAACTGTGACCTCCTGGTTCATAGGTCAATGCTCAACCACTGATCCATGCCAGCTGGGCTCTAGCCTCACTGTAGGAAAGTTTTCCTGACTCCTCTGTGTTGGGCCTTGTGTGCCTTCTCTGTATTCTACTTCCACACTCAGCATACTTCAACCAATCACCAGATTTTATTGCATGTATGTATTTTCCCCCTAGTTGAACTATGAGGTCCTTGAGGTAGAAATTGTGATCTATCTATCTGCACATCTCTAACTACTAGCCTATTTATTAGTAATTGCTCAAAAAATTACAAATAATAATATATCAATTTAATAAACCTGTATTGATCACCAATTTTATTTTAATTAACTATTTTACTTGTTTTCCACAGAAGTTTATATCCACAGCTTCCTCATTTATCTCCACCATTTAGTCATTGCTGACACACATATAAATGCACAAAAGATGCATATATTGAATAAACAACACATGGTATGTGTTTTTTTAGCATTATAGCAAAGAATGAATTTAATTGTAAATCTAAGCTTGTGCATCTCTCTTCACCTCAATTATACACCAACAAATACACATACACTTTGTCCACAATATACTTATTTCTGCATAGGCATTTTTCCTGAGATTTGAGTCAGCAATATGTTCCAGACCCATATAAAGCTTATACACAGTGCTGTTTGAACTTACCACAGTGTAAGACTTAGTAATCACTCAATAACACTTCCAAAATAATTTCCCAAGGACTAGGTTCATGTGGAAACATCTGTGCCTAAGGCTTCCTGCTACTTTTAAATATAAGAGTTCCTTTAAGTGGGTAAATCTCTCATTCTCTAGTGTAGTTTTTTTCTATTTCTTCAAATATACTAATCTTCTTGGAAATCTTTTTAACTTTTTAAGGTACTTTAACTCACCTTCAAATATTTGATTTCTATAGCACTTTGGCTGAGCCCTAATATTCTCATTGTGGTCTTTTTAAAGTAATAACCACTACATATTTTCTGAAATATTTTAAAATAGGAGGTGAAAAATTCAGTGAATCTAAAGAATATCAGATTTTATTTTTCCTACATTTTCCCAAATACAAATCTAGACAGACCATATGTGTGTGTGTGTGTGTGTGTGTGTGTGTGTGTGTGTGTATATATATATATATATATATATATATATATATATATATATATATAAATTTTGATTCATTCTAGAAAAAGCTAATTAATTAATTTTAAGAAGGAGTAGATAAAGATGCCAGAGTCTTCTGGAGTAGGAGTTGTGTGACATGGTCTAGACCAGTGGTCGGCAAACTCATTAGTCAACAGAGCCAAATATCGACAGTACAACGATTGAAATTTATTTTGAGAGCCAAATTTTTTAAACTTAAACTTCTACTAATTCCACTTCTTCAAAATAGACTCACCCAGGCCGTGGTATTTTTGTGGAAGAGCCACACTCAAGGGGCCAAAGAGCCGCATGAGGCTCGCGATCCGCAGTTTGCTGACCACGGGTCTAGACACATAAGAACAGGTTACTGTGGGCCCTGAAGAAGAGAAAATTAATACATCTGGCTCCATGTGGAAAGAACCACATGGATTCTTAGTGGTTATAATTATTCTGGTGTGTTATAATAACAATATGATTTTCTCAGAAAATTATGAACCCTTTTGGAAAATTTAATGATTCCTCTTTTTAGTGTATTGATATTCTAGAGGCAGAGCAGAATTAATATATAAGTTAAAGGCTTCTAAGAAATGATAAGTCCACATTTCTCTATTGCAGCATAAAGTATTTTTAAGAACTCTAGAAATGGTGATTGAAAGGAAGCCTCTCAAATGGGAAAATCAATAAATAATTGATAGAGTAAATTGAATTAAGGGTGAACAATGCAGTTATATGACCATCAGCATTCCTTACGGAACAATAGTTGTTAATATTTATGGTGTGATTCCTTTATATCTGTGATCAGCTTTAGATACATTCTATAATTCATCCTGACACAAGTCCAATGATATTTGTAATATTTTTTGTAATATTATACATTTTTTTTGTCTAGTGACTAAGTTAGGATTGAACCTAGACAATCTCCAAAGCTTATTTTCTTTTAGCATGCTCTATACTGTTTCTAGTGGATTAAACATTGATAAATCATGAAAATGATGACAATAGAGCATATTACTTTCCTAGGGCTGCTATAAGAAATTATCATCAACATGGTGGCTTTAAAATAACAGAAATGTATTATCTCACACAGTTTTGGAGGCCAGATGTCCAAAATTAAGTTGTTGGCAGGAATGGTTTCTTCTACTAGTAAAGGCTCTGAGAAAAGATGTGTTTTTCCACATTGCCTCTTCCCCAGCTTCTGGTGACTGCTGGCAATTCTTGTCTTAGCACATCAGGCCTCTGTGTCTGTGTGTCTTACCCTTTTCTTACAATAACATTTGCTATTGGATAAAGAGCCACCCTAAATCCAAGATGATTTCACCTTGAGATTCGTAATTTAATTACATCTGCAAAGACTCCCCCCTCCTCTCCCCTGCTCCCCCAGCCAAGTAGTGGAAAAGTACTGGGGTGTTAGAACTTGGACATATGTTTTTGAGGGCCACAATTGAACCCATTACAAGGGGTATCAAGATATTGTGAAAAATGTGGTCACTGTATAATCTATGTATAGTTATATTATTAAAAAAACAAAACATTAGAGCAAACAAAAGATAGTTAGTCATTGTGTCTTGGTTCAATTGTCACCAAAAATAGATTAGAAGGGCAAGAATCCAAGGCTTTGTAAAAATAGTGGAAAAAATACAACAAAAACAGATTCCAACTTCAGATGGAAGGCAACAGAGAAAGAGTTAATAAAGTGCACATGTATCAGTTACGATATTTTCTAACTCATTTAGTGTTTTTATAGAAGGTAAGAGAAATTTTGTCAATAAAAATATTTTTCTGATTAAGAAATAAATAAGATGTGTAGATTTTTATTTAGACTCTTTTTTTTAGATTTTGCAACTGCAATTATATTAGCAAGATATAAGTATTTTTTACCCACAGGCTGCCACTCACTGTCATTTTTAACAACTCTTCAATGATTTTACTTTGCTTACACATTTTTTCTGACTTGCTGAATACTCTCGGAGAAATATGCACATTTTAATGATTTGCAACTCATAAGGCAGCTTTTTATATCTCAAGTGAGACTGAAAGGGCAATGATTTTAGGCCTCCCTACATTGAGGAAAACTTGATATACGATGTGAGCATACTTGGAACATGAATAAAAATACATTAAATCTGTTGTTATGTTTTATACTACTGACAACATATCGTAAGTCAAAAAGGATTCCGATTGGACTTAAATATACAATATAGTGATTCTTAAGAAAGGTATACTCTCTGCTTTTGAATTTGTTACATAAAAAAAAAAAATCCAGAATGATTTTATGTTCATCAAAAGTGCCATGGGCTGAAAAAATTTGAGAAAGCACTCCTCTAAAGAATATAATGGAAGATATTTTGAATAGCTAGAAAATTTCTCAGAATGGATCAAAATGGATTTAAACTAGCCTCCAAAAGGAAAAGCCAGAAATATGTTTAGTCCCAGAGGTGGAGGAGGGGGAGGAGAAGGTCAAGTAGAAAGATCAGGGTGGGAAGCATGGTGAGTAAAATGCATAGATTTACCTAGTTTTCCTTCGGAGGCTAAAGGAAAGTGGCAGATCATGAGACTCCATTTACATGAGCCCTCCAGATGAGGGTAGGAGAGAGACACTATGACAGCAACAAACCTTGGAGGTGACAAATAGCAGGACAAGTGTTAATGGACTTGTCAGGAGGAATCTGAAACCCACCCTGAAGTAGGAGAGAAGACCTGAAGCAGCAAATGAACCTTGTGATTCGCGGAGTTGTAGGGGCAGGCCTCTGCAAGGGAGAAGACAGATGAGAAGTCTGTTTTACAAAAAAAGACTCTTCATTTCTTTCTCCATCCCATGCAAACAGCTGACTTCAACTTCCGCCCCTACAGTACCTGGAAGAAGTGTGACCAGGGAGATTCTGGATTCGTAGACATTAGACATGCTGAGGGACAGGATTATATATTTTTCAAAAGGGAATTAAGTAGACACACCATTCCAGGTGCACCCGAGCCTACTTGCCCCACGGCATGTGACATCTGGGCGTATCTCCTCTGGCTGAGGGAATGGAGGACATGATTCGTCTCTATAAAATAATGGCAGAAGAAAGAAACACAGAAAATAACAGTCATTTTTTCCTGATTGGTATCAATCTCCCAGCTTTAACATTCACTTAGTGAAAAGTTCTGCCCAGAGGAAGAGAAATAGATAAAAGTAGGTTAAAAATATTACTTTTCTCAGGTATAAGAAGATATATAATTGCTTTGGAAATCGTTTGGTGATTTATGTTAAAGTTAAACATACAACTACCTGTGACAAGTAAATCCACTCCTAGATATATACCCAATTGAAATGAGTACAAATATAAGCATTTTGGCAGTACCAAGTGGTGGCATGGATGTGAATCGATGGAAGCACTTTTATATTGTGGGTTAAAGGATAAACTTGTACAATCACTATGAATAAAAATTGACATTTTCTTCTAAAGTTGAACATTCTGATATGCATGCATCATACCATTTTTATAAAGCTTAAAAGCATGAAAAAATATTGTTTCTGAGTAAAAATAAGTGAAATTGAGATAAATTTTTTTTAAAATATATTTTATTGATATTTTACAGAGAGGAAGGAAGAGGGATAGAGAGCTAGAAACATCGATGAGAGAGAAACATCGATCAGCTGCCTCCTACACACCTCCCACTGGGGATGTGCCCGCAACTAAGGTACATGCCCTTGACCGGAATCGAACCCGGGACCCTTCAGTCCGCAGGCCGACACTCTATCCACTGAGCCAAACCGGTTTTGGCGAGATAAAAAATTTAAAGACAAAATGACTATAACACAAAAGTTAAGAGAATAATTCTTTTTATGGATAAATGGGGGAGAGAATAAGGAAGAGGCCCATTAGTAGATGGGATGATATTTGTGTTATTATATTATTATGTAAGACAGAGAATTCATGGGAATTTAATTATTTTACTTATATATTTATATAATATTTATATAATATTACACAACTTTAAATAATTTAAAAATATAAAGTGCCGGTGAAAAAGAAAGATTAAAGAGTGAGAATGTCATATGAATTGACACAGCCAAATCTCTAAAGTACATTCTTTTTTTTTTAACATACTTTTTTTTATTGATTTCAGACAGGAAGGGAGATAGAGAGATATAAACATCAATGATGAGAGAGTATCATTGATTGGCTGCCTCCCTCACGCCCTGCACTGGGGGGAATTGAGCCCACAACCCAAGCATATGCCCTTGGCCAGAATCGAACCTGGGACCCTTTAGTCTGCAGGCCAGCGCTCTATCCACTGAGCAAAACTGGCCAGGACTAAAGTACATTCTTAAATGAAAAGAGCAAGGTCCAGAATATTATCATTTATTTGTATTCTGAGAAAAATATAGGACTATATGTGTTCAAAAGAACTAGTAAAAGTGGATGGCCTCTGGATGGACCATCCTTTGGAGCAGGGGTCCTCAAACTTTTTAAACAGGGGGCCAGTTCACTGTCCCTCAGACCATTGGAGGGCCAGACTATAGTTTTAAAAAAACAAACTATGAACAAATTCCTATGCGCACGGTGGGCCCGGGATGAGTCAGCTGCTAAGCAGGACAGGCAGCGGCACCCGGCGGGCCGGATAAATGTCCTCGGTGGGCTGTATGTGGCCCGCGGGCCGTAGTTTGAGGATGCCTGCTTTGGAGGATAGTATGTGAGTGGGGAGAGCTTGACCTTTAGTCTATTACCTATTTAAATGAAGAAGAAAAATTGGAGATCAATGTCATCTGGGATTCAGTGTTTTGTAAAAAGATGCAGAGGAAGAAGAGAGAGAGGAGTGAAAGAAAGAGACTGGAAGAGGAGCAGGAGAGGGAGTGGGGAAAATTCTAGAAAAAAGCAGGAGAGTATCCCAGGAGGGAAAAGAAGAAATGCTTTGGGCACATCAGACCTCATGTATGAAAATTTGAAGAATTCTGATAGCCAGGAAGGGATAAAAGTAAATGGAGCAACACATTAAGCTTCAAGAGAATAAAAGCAAAGATAGGGGGATTTTTTTTTCCTTGTGTGAATGGCACAAAAGCTCACACTTTACTAAAGGAAAAGTGATTGTCCTCTTGGCAGCTGAAGCAGAATGGAATCACCTCTTCCACTGATTTGTGGGTCCAATAACATTCTTCTGCTGCTTGTTATAGTGAACTCTGTGGGACATTTATAACTTCAGTTTTAGCCTCAATAACCGTATTTGGGGGAACAAACAATAGTCAGAATTCAATTATGTGGCGTTCTTTTGTTATTCTGAGGCCCATAAGCCTGCCTTTATGTTTACTTCTATTGATTTAAATACACTTGTACTTATCACTTTTTGAAAACACCCTTATAAGCTCTCTGCAAATGCCTCAGAACCATATTGGCATCTTTTTTTGCCCAAATGTGATAAATTTGTCCTCATTACTAAAAAGTGTTAAACTATAGCTAGTGTCCATTAAGCAATGATATTTATATTTTGTCTGTATTACACCTGATGTGAAAATACATTTAGATGAGGCAAATTACATTAGTTTGCCTAACACTTGCTCTTCCTTTTATGTGGATGGTTAAGTTTACTCAGGTGCCTGTGTGAATTGTCGCCCTCCTTATTTAGTGTTTATCACCAACATCTCAACAAGTGTGGGACACAGTGAAGTGACTGTAACTCACAGTGAGGGGCCGATATATATGTCTCAGATGGACTTATCTTGTTGACCTCTGAAATGACATTTAGCACAGTGACATGCACTTCTATAATCTGGAGTTTCTAAGTAATAAGAGCGGCAACATGACATAATGTGTTAGTGTGTAGGCTCTAGAGCAAGCATGTCAAACTCAAAGGCTAACATGGGCCAAAAAATTAGACATGCACCCTGCAGGCCGCGAGTTTGACATGCTTGCTCTAGGGTATGTATGTTCCTATCCCAGACTCATGGGGCTATGTGGCCTTATTATTAATAACCTTATTATTCTAGATCTGTAAAATGGAAATAGGAAGGTTGTTGAAAGGATTAAATGCAATGATCATATATATAAAATATCTAGAACAGGACCTGAGAAAGAGTAAGCACCTATAAGCATTTGCTATCATCATCATCAGAAATAGAATAGTTAAAATTTGTCTTTCCTAAATAATTGTAAATAAAAAAAAGCTGCATTTGGTTTACTTAAAATGTATGTAATTTACCTTAATCATCTTGTTTAAAAATGATTGCCATTGCACTTTCTTTGAGTTAATTTTATGCACATATTATTCATCAGTTATTATATATTCAATTTCTTAATTTACTAGGTACTAGAGGCCTGGTGCATGAATTCGTACACCAGTGGGGTCCTTTAGTCTTGCCTGTGAGATCATGCCAAAACCGGCTCTCCAACATCCCCCGAGGGGTCCTGGATTGTGAGAGGGTGCAGGTAAGACCAAGGGACCCCACTGGTGCATGATTGGGGCTGGGGAGGGATGCGGGAGGTTGGCCAGTTGGGGAGAGACCACAGAAGGGCTCCAGGGTGTGTCCAGCCCATCTTGCTCAGTCCCGGTTGGCTGGACCCCAGCAGCAAGCTAACCTCCCAGTCAGAGAGCCTGCCCCCTGGTGGTCAGTGCACATCATAGCGAGTGGTTGAGTGGCCTTAACATATCATTACCATATTATGCTTTGATTGGTTGAACAGATGACCGGATGACCGGACACTTAGCATATTAGGCTTTTATTATATAGGATTTGTTTTGTTCATACCTACATTTTTAAAAAAAATTCTATATTGTTTAAAGTATTACATATGTCTCCTTTTCCCCCCATTGACCTCTTCCCGGTTTCTCCCCACCTCAGCACATGCCCTCACCACCCCCTCCCCCCATTATCTGTGTCCATGGGTTATGCTTATATACATGCATACAAGTCCTTTGGTTGATCTCTCCCCCTGCGTCCCCCCACCCCCCACCTTCCATCTGAGGTTGGATGGTCTGTTCAATGCTTCTATGTCTCTGGATCTAATTTAGTTAATCAGTTTATGTTGTTCATAAGTGCCCATCAGCAGATGAGTGGATTAAAGAACCGTGGTACATCTACACAATGGAATACTACACTGCTGTAAAAAAGAAGGAACTCTTACCATGTGCAACAGCATGGATAGACCTGGAGAGCATTATGCATACCTACATGTATTAATCATGCAGTCTCAAGTTAGGCAGACCACCACCCCACAGTGATAGGCAGGTGCTGCTTGCAAATGAGTGTCCTTATGGCTCAGGGTTTCAGGAGAGACCATCTATTGGTGACTTTGCTGAGTGGGTGTTTTGCTATGAGTTGACCAGCACAGTGATATACAATTATTATTTGATTTTCTAGAGGCATTATCATACAGAAATAAAACAAGGTATGGATCACTCTGTTACCATGAGGGGTAAATGGAAAACATGTTGAAAAATAATATATCTCTGGTAGTTTTATAAAAATATTAAGTAGTATTGATTACATTGTAATAAGTGGATATGCCATGGGAATGTCTAATGAAGGAACTAGGAAAATTAACTGATTTCTGGAGAAAGAAGTAACCAGTGGTGATAGGACTGTGTGTGGAGCATGACTATTTAGTAAGGAGACAAGGCACAAATGCATGTAGCATTTTATGAGACTAATGAGAAAATTAGCCTTGCTGGAATTTGCAAGGAAACTGCTATTGAACTCAAAACAATAGGAGAGATAAAAATAATTCCATGATAGAAGTAAATACTCCCTCATGCACATCTCCCTTCTTTTCACTCTAGCCAAAGCACTTTTTCAGAAATTTGAATCAAACTGTAGCAGAGCAGTTTTCAACCAGTATGCCACAAGAATTTTTAAAACATGCAATACCTGTCTATTTAGTCAGGGGCATTGACTTCTTTTCTCTTAGACTGACAAATAAAAAGGACAACAGACAACATAACAACAGCCATCTGGTGTGAATGAATCAAAATTATACCTATTTTTTTGGTCAGAGTTTTGGTAATTACTTTGTGTGCCATGAGATGAAAAAGGTTGAAAATTGCTGCTGTAGCAGAACTACTCTTCCTGCCATTCTTTTTTTTTAAAAATATATTTTATTGATTTTTTTTACAGAGAGGAAGGGAGAGGGACAGAGAGTTAGAAACATCGATGAGAGAGAAACATTGATCAGCTGCCTCCTGCACACCTCCCACTGGGGATGTGCCCACAACCAAGGTACATGCCCTTGACCAGAATCGAACCTGGGACCCTTCAGTCCGCAGGCCGACGCTCTATCCACTGAGCCAAACTGGTTAGGGCACTTCCTGCCATTCTTGACCCTATTTCCACATCTACCACTGCTCCTGAACAGAAGGTGAAGATCAGGGATGTTGCCGGCTTTTATTTTGTTTCCTCGGTGCACAGAAGTGTACCTGTGCATAGAATCACAGATATATTTTAAATGACATTGTGGACTGGAGAACAGACTTTGAGAAGGAAGAATTGACCATGACCATAGCCTCAAGCTAGTGGAAGACTTCGCATTATGTCTCAGGATTGTGATGGACACAGATGCTCTTTTAACTCAGTCATGTTACTTTGGAGGAGGTCATGGAGAGAATGCCACCAATGGTTGAATCACGAGCTAAATCAGGCACTCCTCCTCCCCCCGTCCTTGGTACATCCATTGTGCCCATCCTTCCCACAGTCAAAGCCATTTTGAAGGACACAGAGAGCAGAGCGTGGTTGAGACCATCTGGATGGTATACTGAGTGAACACAGGTAAGGCTTCTATATAAACTTTTAAGATTCTCATGGCGGGTGCAGAGATCTGCTCCTCTTGAGGCTGGCCGAGAAAAGCCTCATAGGAAGCTTCCCTTCCTTATCACACCAGCCTCCTAGGACCTGGCCAGTTTGCCTCTTTCTTGGGTCCTTCCTTGCAGTCCATGTATGGCACCAGTTTGTGAACCAACACATTAGTAGGCATCCTCAAACTATGGCCCACGGGCCACATGCGGCCCGCCGAGGACATTTATCCGGCCCGCCGGGTGCCGCTGCCTGTCCTGCTTAGCAGCCGACTCGTCCCGGGCCCGCAGTGCGCATAGGAATTTGTTCATAGCTTTTTTTTTTAAACTATAGTCCGGCCCTCCAACGGTCTGAGGGACAGTGAACTGGCCCCCTGTTTAAAAAGTTTGAGGACCCCTGCATTATAGTTATGCAAATAGGGAAAAAACAAACTGTAATGAAATTAAGGATATAATAAGATTATTTCTCTATTGAGAGATATGCCTAACGTTTATGGATAATTTGGGGAAAATTACAGTGATGCCTGTAACAAAGGGTTCATCAGTGTCATGTCCATCCCATCCGAGTTCCCCAACCGAAGATCAGAAGCTCATGCCCCTCTTCTAACAAGATGCAAATAATTTTTATGAATAATAGCTGCCTTATGTTGTGAGCAAAATACACTAAAGGCGAGAAAAAAAATGGGGCTTTACGATTTCTGAGAACACAGTAACAAACAGGAGGAGGAAGGGGGATTCCTGAACTGTAACACTCCTCGCCTGTCACCCCGGGTTATCTGAGATACACCCTATTGGACAGATGAAAAGACACACTGTGTCTATAAATGTGTAATTGGCAAAGTCACTCTCCTTAGCTTATACTATTTTATGTATTCTCATTAAAAAGGGCCCTAAATAAAACAGTTCAGTTATGTACAATAAAAAGCCATTAGGTCGTATACCATTTTTGTTTTTCACGTTCCTTAATTTGTTCTGTTGTAAAATATCTGTCAGGATTGTACACTTGAAAAATAAATTTTCCAGATGTACTAATCAATGCTCACCTTTGAAATAAAAGAATGCTTCCAACCAATTTTGTCTAAAGCTATAAATTTGCTCATGTACATTTATTCATTGGGAATAACAAAATAGGTCAGCTACACAGCTTATCTGTGTAAACTTCTGATAGATGGTATTAAAATGAAGATATTTGTATTTCTAATAGGATATATTTACTTCAGAAAAATATTACTTAATAATTCCATAAATGAATCTTAAAGGACAATGCAAAGTTTGTAGTATATAAATACGTCCTGTATGCCAAAAGAGAAACTGGTCTATCTTCCTGAGAAGTTTTGGTTAGATTCATTGGGGAAAGAACTGTGGTCAAGGCAAGAAAAGATCTATAAGGAGAGTCTTATTTCCTTTTGTTGTCCAGAATAATTATAATTATTGATATTGGAAGCACATTAAAGCAACCCAAGTTTCCAGAGAGAGAGAAAGAGAGAGAGAGAGAGAGAGGGAGGGAGAACACAGTGGTCAAATCACTATTCTGAAGACATAAGCAGAAAACAGCAGCCAGTTTATCAGGAAACAGCATAATATACAGAGATGAGGGATTTAATTAAAAACAGAGGCAGTAAATAGTAAGACAACTTAAAAACATAGGAGATGGGCCAGAGATTTAAGATTGTGTTAAGATTTAAAAAGCAGTTAAAATTTGTCTATTTTAGCCCAGCTGGTGTTGCTCAGTGGTTGAACTTCAACCCATGAACCAGGAGATCACGGTTCAATTCCTGGTCAGATCCCCAGTGTGGTCCTTGCAAGAGGCAGCCAATCAATGATTCTCTCTCATCACTGGTGTTTCTATTGCTTTCTCCCTCTCCTTCTCTGAAATCAATAAAAATACATTTTAAAAACATTTGTCCATTTCAGCTTCCCATCCAAATTCCCTGCCTCCTCACCCAGATTAGGGTGTCAAGTAAAAATGTGTATTAATGTGTTGGGATGTCTTGATTTACTGTTAGTAGATTTACTTTGCTCCCTATGGGTCTCCTTTGCCATGCAAGGATTTGTTTCACCACCACATTGATGTTTTGCTTTTGCCAGCAGGTTCCTTGCCAAGCTTTTTCTCTATCTTTCGGGAGACTTGCATTGTCTAGGGCAGTGGTCGGCAAACTGCGGCTCGCGAGCCACATGAGGCTCGCGAACCGCGGTTTGCCGTTCTGTTGACTAATGAGTTTGCTGACCACTGGTCTAGGGTAGGGGCTGCTCCTTAACGTGAGCCCCAAAATGGCAGTGACAGGGAGCAAAGTCAGAGCTGACTTGCATGGCCATGTACTAGTAGTGTGACAAATGTATGCATGTTATTGGAAGCCGTTGAAATTTGGCGCCAATTGTTATCACATTATTAGTAGGTGGTACTACATAGGATCATAACAAAGCAGAAAATAGAACTTAATTAACTTTGGAAATAAATCTTTAAAACACAATTCAGGAATCTAATAATTGTCTTTCTTACTAATACTTATCTTTAGCCACACAACTAAAATATCAATTTATACATTTCCATACAAGCAAGTGTCTACTGCATCTTTTAGACTGAGTACTCTGATTAAATCCACAGTTCTTCCCTAATGTTTGAGTTTTAACTGAACCATAAATATGTGATTTCAGATTTTGATCTTTTATGCTAAGTCTTTACTTATATTTTCATTTTAATGAAGTCTTATACACTTGTAAGTTAATCATTAATATTGTGTTGAATTTTTATTTTATGTGTGTGTTAAATCCAGTATACGTTGAATTCAAATTTGCCTTCTTAGACTTTTCAACATGTAAATTTCTAGAGAAAATATCTGTTTGGGTGTGTGTGTGTGTAATATTCCATTCAGCTCTTAGCACATTATCTCCATTCTGAGAAGATGCTAAATAATAAAAGGATAGGCATTGTCATTTACAAATTTAATTACATCACTAATATCTTATTCTATCATATTACGATAATATTGTTTTCTAGAGTGTTTTATTCCTATAAGCTACTTCAATGTTTTATTTCTTGGAAAATTACAGCCTTATATCTTGATAATACAATGTATTTAGGCAGTATGAAGAAAAGAGAAGGCTGCTAATAATGACAGACCTGCCTCTTTTACATCTGGGGAATTAGAACTATAACTTCTATTATGGCCAAGTATATTTCTTTTTAAAAAAATATATTTTATTGATTTTTTTACAAAGAGGGATAGATAGCCAGAAACATCGATGAGAGAGAAACATCAATCAGCTGCCTCCTGCACACCCCCTACTGGGGATGTAACCACAACCAAGGTACATGCCCTTAACCAGAATTGAACCTGGGACCCTTCAGTCTGCAGGCCAATGCTCTATCCACTGAGCCAAATGGGCCAGGGCGGCCAAATATATTTCTTCCATGGTTGAATGAGCATAAGTCTTCTTTAGGAATGCATGAAGTGTGGGAATGAGAAGAAGTTCTTACTGACAGGCTTCCCATGGGCTCATTAGTAATTGTATAATATAAATATATATGTGAATCATTTCAGCTTTAGAAAAAACTTTGCAATCAGCTAATATTATCACAGGAAAGACTGTATTATCAATAGTGACCTCATTACATAATGTATTTATGTCTTGAAAAATAATGCCACTCATATCACACATGAATTTCACCAAAGACATTGCCATTATTGTCCCCTAGGTACCTGTAGAATATTAATATCCCGTGTGATCTGAAACTAGCCGCATATCTGTGAATAAAGGACGTAGGTCCTTTATGACCCTTTTTGTTGACATTAGGTAATGAAAGTGCATCCTGCCCAGATTCCCTTTAAAGTGGGTCGTGTGCTTTAGAAAGACATGTCAAAATTATGAACCACAGTAATTTCAGTACTAGAAGGACCATCCATAATAGCATGTCCTTTAGCTGGGGTAGCAACAGTAATGTGATGTTTAAAAGCAACATTTATTTACTCAACTGGGTTTGTCTTCATTTTAAAATCATAAGTGGCTCTTGAGCTTTTCCACCCACTGATTTTTAATTCAACTGACATTTTAGCTGATAATCAAATCCTATGTTTTTTTACTTTGATGGTATTTATGTAATGGAAATCAACACAAAACAACTTAAAAACAGCTTAAGAAAAGTAATGGGGCTTAATGATAACTTGTGTGGCAAATCTAACTCTCCTCAGAGGGTAAGATATCTGGGGGGAGATGTTTTATTGCAATTAAACAAAAATCAACCCTTTATTTTCACTGTTTAGGAAAATCTGAAGAAGATAATAACGTCCCCTAGGTTCCCGACACACAGCCATATGACACTGAGGCAGGAAAGAGGCCCAGCTTTTCACACCAAAACTCATTCTCCTAAAAATCTGAGTTATAATTTCTCTAAACTTTTATTTAACTTATTTCCTTAAACAATTCTACCTCCTGTAAATCCAAGTCTTCCCCTCACCTCCATCCACTTTGATCAGTTTCCTTACATAGAGTCTCCTGCTCCTGCTTCTCCAGTCATCACCATCGCATAGGCTTTGGGAAAGAGAGTTTTCCACTACATGTGGTTTACATACCTTTGCCTGATTATTAGTCCCCACCCCTCCCCTATCATAGTCTAGGATTTCCATTCCCTTCTATTATACTTTTTGTAATCTTTCAACTGCTAAGAAATTCCTTATCTTCTCTCCATTCTCATAGGTCACCCTTTCCTGCTGACTCTGTCCCAGCCCTAGAATCATTCTCAGTACAGGGAGTTTTCCAGGCAGCACTATTAATTGACATGAATTTGCCTGTAAGAACTTTCATTCCTGCTTAACACCTTATTGATTATCTTTAGCTCAAAATCTAAAGCCTCTCAGTCTGATCTCCTATCATCATCATTGGGGAATTAAATGTTTATGTGGATACTCTTCCATCTCTCCTGCGTATAGTTTTTGAAAAAAATCTAATTCTGTTTTTATCCTCAATGGAATAGCTACAGTTTGCATCTAATTGTTAGTGGAAAGTACTGCCTTTGAGGTCTGAATCTCTGAAATACCTCTCTGTCCATATCCTGTATTCCTTTGCATTTGTGAAACATTTTTCTACTTCATTCTTTACTTCAGTATGCCTCTCAATGACTCCTTTTTCATATTTTCCACACTCTGTGAGCACCTTCTTCACCTCCTTCACCATTGCTCCAGTCCAGTTTTATCGATCTTCTCTCCTACTGGCATTTTATATCAAAGATAATTGAAAACATATGTCCATGAAAAAATGTGTACACAAATATTCATAGCATGATTATTCATAAAAGCCAAAAAATTGAAACAGACCAAGTATCTATCAACTGATGAATGGTTAAACAAAATGAGGATACCAATGCAATGGAACATTATTCAACCATAAGAAATGAAGTAGTGATACATGCTACAACATGGATGAACCTTGAAAACATTAGGCTAAGTGAAAAAAGCCAGACCGAAGGCCACATAGTGTATGATTACATTTTTATGAAGTGTCCAGAGTAGGCAAATCCATAGAGTTAGTAGATTAGTAGTTACCAGGGAGTTGGGGAGTAGAAGAGAAGGTAGAGGGGGAATGATTATTTTTTTGTTTGTTTGTTTTTGCCTTAATAGGCATGGCATTTCTTTTTTCCAATGATAAAAAATATTCTAGAATTCTATAGTGGGGATGGTTGCACAACTTTGTGAATATACCTAAATCCACTGAATTGTACATGTTAGGAAGGTAAATGAAATGTTATTTTAATTATATCTCTATAAAATAAAAGTACACACAGACACACAGGTTTGGTGAGCCTGCTGTTTTCTAATCCTCTTCTACCACCCTTCTCTCACCCCCAAAGAGAAAGATAGGTATAGGAGTGACTGGAGTTCAAAATAGTAATTATCTATATAATAAAGAGCCAGGGTCATAATGACTGTTACAACCAAAGGCTCAACCAGACTGGAAGTCAGTGCTGGGTGGCCATGGTGACCCAGCATTGACTGAGGCCACTGCCAGCGCCCCGACCCAGCACTGACTGCCTAAGGGGGCTGCAGATCAGGCCCAGAGAGAGGTTTGCAGAGATGGAGGCAGGGTCTGATCCTTAGCCTCTGTGGCAGCCATTGATCAACACTTTCCTCTCTCTTTCTCTCCCAGTCTGGCCAATAGCCGTGCCTCCATTTCTCTCCAGGCCTCCACCAGGGCTGCTGATCAGCCCTGCCTTTCTGATCAGGCCCCGTTGATAGGCCCAGAGATACTGACTGGCATAGAAACTGACCAATCAGAACCAAATCTGGGTGAATGTAAGGAGCCAATGGCTGCCTAGGAGGTGGAGCTTTTGATCTGACTGGCATAGAAACTGACCAAACAGAACCAAATTGGCCAGCAGGGGAGGGCAGTTGGGGGTGATCAGGCAGGCAGGCAGGCAGAGGTAGTTAGGGGTGATCAGGCAGGCAGGCAGAGAGGTTAGAGGCAATCAGGCAGGCAGGTAAGTGGTTAGGAGCCAGTGGTCCCAGATTGTGAGAGGGGTGTCCAACCGCCAGTTTAGGCCTGGATCGGGGCTAAACCGGTGGTTGAACATCCCCCAAGGGATGGAGTGGGTGCAGGCTGGGCTGAGGGAACCTTCCCGCCTCTGTGCACAGATTTCGTGCACCAGGCCTCTAGTGTCTCACCTAATAATAGAGAAACATGTGAATTGACCATACCTCCGCTATGCCCACAGCCAATCAGAGTGAGTATTCAAATTAACCCAACAAAGATAGCAGTTAATTTGCATACATACCTGGGTCCTGAGAACCTCCTCTGCACCCAGGTCACTCCCAGCCTGCCATCGGAGGGGCAGGGGGTGCCCGCTTCCCAGGCCTAAAGCCTGAGGCGGAGGCTTTAGGCTTGGGAAGGGGCCAAACCTGCGACCAAATGCAGACCATCTGGAAGTCAGTGATGGGTTGCTCCGCTGCAGCCTGGCAACCCAGTACTGACTGCCCAGGTGTTTGAGACCCAGAAGGAGAGTCAGGGTCTGATCTGTAGCCTCAGTGGAAGCTGTTGATCAGTGTACTTACCTCTCTCTTTCTCTCCCTCTTTCTTCCTGATCTTCACCAGCAGCCAGGCTTTTCTTTCTCTCCCAGCCTCTGTGGGGGCTGCTGTTAAGCCCCGCCTCTTTGATCAGGCCCAGAGATAGGCCTGGAGATGCTGACTGGCATAGGAACTGACCAATCAGAACCAAAGGTGGGTGTTGTAGGGAACCAATGGCTGCCTAGGAGGAGGAGCTTCTGATGCTGACTGGCATAGGAACTGACCAATGAGAACCAAATCTGGTGCTGTGGGGAGCCAGTGGCTGTCTAGGAGGTGGAGCTTTTGATGATGACTGGCATAGGAACCAACCAATCAGAACCAAATCTGGGTGCTGTGGGGGGCCAATGGCTGTCTAGGAGGCGGAGCTTTTGATGCTGACTGGCATAGGAATCACTTTTTAATGACCGGTTTGGCAGTTTAGTGCATATGGCTGGCTATTAGTCCTGATATAGAGATTATGTGTTTTTGTCTGCCAAGAGCATTTCCTCCTGCTGAAAAAGGCTTTCCTCCCCATTTTGAGCAATCCTATCCTATCTAATCTATCTACACTAATAAAAGGGTAATATGCTAATTAGGCTGGGTCAACCTGCCATCTTCCAGATGTCTGACTTCCTTCCAGACAAAGCCATGGTGGTGGGGGCCAAGGAAGAGGCAGTTAGGGGTGATCAGGCTGGCAGGGGAGGGCAGTTGGGGGTGAGATAAGGCCAGCAGGGGAAGGAAGTTGGGGGTGACCAGGCCAGCAGGGGGGCAAGGTAGGGGCAATCAGGCTGGCAGGGGGGCAAGGTATAGGTGATCAGGCCAGCAGGCAGAGGGGTTAAAGGCGATCAGGCAGGCAGGCAGGCGAGTGGTTAGGAGCCTGTTGTCCCAGATTGCAAGAGGGATGTCAGTCAGACATCCCCTGAAGGGTCCCAGATTGGAGAGGGTGCAGGCCAGGCTGAGGAACCCCTCTTCATGCACGAATTTCGTGCACCGGGCTTCCAGTTATATATAAAGCAGAATTGAAGTGTATCAATTCACAGGTGGGCACAATGAATTAATCTTTATCTCTGAATTAAACAGATTTATCCACCCAGTGTTAGGGAGAGATGTTATTGGGACACCTTGCTCAGAGATGCATTGTGGGAAAGCAGAGCTAAGAGCATCCTCTCTACAGACTGAATAAGAGAAACCCTAAAGTAAGTGAGGCAAGCTTACTCACTTTCTTCTTGAAAATGCACCAATTACATAAGAAGCAAAGATAAACAGGAATAAATATTACCAGTAGCTTGATCCCTTCTCCTAGGAACATGAACTCTGGGAATTTGTGTCCTTTATGAAAACATGAGAAACAGATTTGAGAGGATGATGAGTTCAGTTTTATGCACATTGAATGTTGTGACTACGAAACTTTTTCAAGCCAAGTTGTTGGTAGAAAGATGATTATATGGCAAAGATGCTGGACTCTTCAAATTTGCTTTAGGAAATGACAGGGCAAAGATGAGTCTCACAGGAGTTGTGTTTTCCAATCCACCAAGCTAGGCTCATAGTAGCTTTGACAGCGGTTTAATGGAAACAGGAATCCTCTGCTTACTAGAAGGATGGCTAGATTGTGTTCAAAAGTGAAAATTGATGATAGATGGCTGCTATAAATGTTAATAGTTCTTGTTCCATTAAGTTTATTATTTTCCTAACATTTATAGTTTTCAATAAGGAGACCTTTAATTTTTATTTTGTTGTTGTTTTTGGCAGTGAGAAGAATCCTAATGTATAAATCTATTGGCTCAGGAATGAGAACAAAAATTAAAAGTCACAGTGCCTTCAAGTTTTCCTAAAATGTTTATTCATGCATTTATAAAACCAATAGACATAATTTTATCGCTATAAAAAAGAGGAATAAATAAAAATCATTTCAGATGTGGCCTACCTTTCTAGAGATTATACTGAATGGGCTGTTTTATTGTAAACTAAATAATCTAAAAGCCTCCACACACTGAGAAACTTAATGGCTTGTGAAAGAAAGGCGTCCTGGGAGCTGAAATAAAAACATGGATGTAAAAGCAGATAGACAATAGGCCCTCACGTTCATAAGACTATTATCCAACTCATTGAATACTGATTGTTACTTTATTATCTGAATCAATACCAATGCAGTTAACGTGGCATATAGAAATCATAAAAATGAAGATGGGATAATTGTTCTCCTAAACGGAAGCCTTACATAAATATTTTAAACCTCATCTAATGAAACCACATTGAATTTAGAGAGATGAAGGCCCACAAAAATGTGGCTGGCACTAAGCAACTTTTGAGGTTTCATTTGCTCGTCAATAGACTTCAATTGCAATTTAATCATTATGTTAGCTATTGCTATGGCCAAAGGGATAAAGAATTTAACAAGTTATTTTTCCCTTTTGATAAATAAAAGATTATTTGTCCTATCTAATAAAGATGGAATATGCTAATTGACCATCACACCCTCACAAAGATGGTGGTGCACATAGCCAATAAGGAGGGAATATGCTAATTGACTGCCACACCCTCAAAGATGGCGGTGCCCACAGCCACAAAATGGCAGCGCTCAGTCCCCTCAGCCCTGCCGGGGCAGCAGGTGGGTCTGGCCCCTGCCTCCAGAGTCCCCCAGTCCCCTCAGCTCCCCAGCCACCCAGGGCCGGCCCGAGGCGCAGGCAAGCCTCAGATGTCGGCTGTCCAGCTACCCAGGGCCAGCTGGAGGGATGACTGAACAAGCAGGAAGTGTGGGGCGACCAGGCTGGCGGGGGTTGGGGGGATTTGGGGGCAACCGGGCCAGCAGGGGGGGCAGTAAGAGGTGACCAGGTTGGCAGGGGGGGACATTGGGGGTGACCAGGCTGGTGGGGGGGGCAGTTGGGGGAGATTAGGCTGGCAGGGGGGGCAGTGAGGGGTGACTAGGCCAGTGGGGGGGGTAGTTGGGGGCAACCAGGCTGGCAGAGGGGGGTAGTTGGGGTGACCAGGCTGGCGGGGAGGCAGTTAGGGGCAATCAGGCAGGCAGGCAGGTGAGCGATTAGGAGCCAGTGGTCCAGGATTGTGAGAGGGATGTCCAGTTTAGACCGGCAGTCAGACATCCCCCAAAGGGTCCCGGATTGGAGAGAGTGCAGGCTGGGCTGAGGGACTCCCTCCCGTGCACAGATTTCATGCACCGGGCCCCTAGTAATTAAATAAAAACATTACATATTATACCACCATTCTATATTTTGAATTGCATTAAAATTAAAATATTTTAAACTATTATATCTATCTTAAAGAACAGATTCAAAAAGTGTTAGAGGTAGAAATAACCATATAGGTCATTTAACACAATATTCTCTCATCTTAAATAATCTTCATTACACACTTGTAGTCACTATCTTTCCTCCTCTACACCAAGCCACTATTTGCTTCTTTATGGTATGGATTGACTTGATCTGTTTTTGTACATTATATAAATATATGATATTTTGTACATGATAGGTCTGTATGACTTCTTTTGCTCAAAATTATGTTGTAGAAATGTATCCATTATGTTGTATATGGTTGTAAATCATTCATTTTCATTATTTTATAATGCTTTGCTCTGAAAATATAATTTACTTGTGTATACTACTGTTGGTAAAATTTGGTCATTTTCTAACTTTTGGCTTTTACTAATAGTGGTAAATGACTTTTGATGAATGTATATACACGTTTCTGTTGAGAATATATTCAGGAGTAAAAATACTTAATTATACAGTATAACATGCATGTGTTCAATTGTCAGGTTTTTTTTTTTTTTCACGTGATTTTAGCAATTTACATTAGTACCAGTAGTGTTTGAGAAACTGGCTGATTTATCTCTCATTCAAAAAAGAATATTGTGTTTTTTTCTTTTTTTATTATTTAAAGTATTACAAATAGTAGTAAATATATCTTCTTTTTCCCCTATTGACCTCCCCCCGGCCTCCCCTACACCCTGGCACATGCCCTCACATCCCCCCCAACCTCAGTGTCTGTGTTCATTGGTTATGCTTATATGCATGCATACAAATCCTTTGGTTGATCTCTTATGCCCCAACCCTCCCCTGCCTTCTTGCTGTAGTTTGACAGACTGTTCGATGCTTCTTTGTCCCTTTGTCTCTGTATCTATTTTTGTTCATCAGTTTATGTTGTTCATTGTATTCCACAAATGAGTTAGATCATGTTATATTTGTCTTTCTCTGACTGGCTTATTTTGCTTAGCATAATGCTCTCCAATTCATCCATGCTCTTGCAAATGATAAGAATTCCTTCTTTTTTACAGCAGTATTCCATTGTATAGATGTACCACAGTTTTTAAATCCACTCATCTGCTGATGGGCACTTAGGCTGTTTCCAAATCTTAGCTATGGTGAATTGTGCTGCTATGAACATAGGGGTGCATATATCCTTTCTGATTGGTATTTCTCGTTTCTTGAGATACATTCCTAGAAGTGGAATCACTAGGTCAAATGGGAGTTCCATTTTTAATTTTTTTGAGGAAACTCCACACTGTTCTCCACAGTGGCTGCACCAGTCTGCATTTCCACCAGCAGTGAAGGAGGGTTCCTTTTTCTCCACATCCTCACCAGCACTTGTCGTTTGTTGATTTGTTGATGATAGCCATTCTGACAATGTGAGATGGTACTTCATTGTTGGTTTGATTTGCATCTCTCGGATGATTAGTGATTTTGACCATGTTTTCATATGTCTCTTGGCCTTCTGTATGTTTTCTTTCGAAAAGTGTCTATTTAGGTCCTTTGCCCATTTTTTGTTTGGATTGTTTAATCTTCCTTTTGTTAAGTTATATGAGCTCCCTGTAAATTTTGGAGATTAATCCCTTACCGAAGATAACATTGGCAAATATGTTCTCCCATGCATTTTAAATATATTTTGGGACACACTGCCATCTCATCTTGCATGCAAGCTCACATATATTTGCATTCTTTTTCTATTGCATCCTATTATCTATTAATTGATAACTTATATGTAACAAAATGCACATATTTTAAATATGAAGTTTAGAGTTTCAACAAATGTAATAATCCATGAATTGTCATTCCAATTAATATAGAGAACATTTCCATCACCCAAGAAAGTTTCATTTGTCCTTTTCATTCAATAATCTTTTAAATTTTTCATTTTTCTGGGGTATGGAACTTCCCGGAGTATGTTTGACTCAGCCTCAGTCTAAGTATTATTTAATTCACATATGTGTATTAATGCAGACATTAGGAAATCTAATTTCATTTGGCTAAATTTTTGGTGTTGTTGATTGCCTTACTTTGGAGGTCAAGAGAATCATTGAATTGTTGAGATTTATATTCCTCTCCAGAAGTTTGTGGTAGATCTATATTGTTTTTTTAATGTATTAATACACCTGCTTGTACTTCCACGCACTACATGTAATACATAGAATTCTGTAATAAATCTCCCTATGGCTCAAAGGACAGTATTTCGCATACAACAGAATGAATGCATGAAGAATACAGAGATGCTTTATTCCATCTGTGAACTCTTCTCTCAACAGGGCACACTCTGTTTGTGGCAATTTGTACTATTCCATTCAGCACTGTACAAGAAGGTAAATGTAGTGGAAATGGTAATTTAAGCAGCCAGCATTGTTAGAATATGTGGTCCTCCCAGTTTTGTGTGATTAAGATCTCTACAGATTGAACAAAATGGAAAATAACCATAAGAATCCTGATGTGACCAAAGTCAAACAACATTTAGTTCTCACAGAGAAGCCCTTCTTCAAAATATCTGTTAAGGTTAAACATCTTTCAAAAATTCAGCAAAGAACATAGCTTGAAAACTGACTCTTAGTAGCACCTGCTAAAGGAAAAAAAAGAGAATATCTTACACCAGAGCAGTGAGAGGAAAAACTGAGAGTGTGACTAAAATGCAATATGAAGAACTATTCTGTGGATGCTAACACTGATTTCACACTCCTGTGTTAGCTGCCAATTCTACTTTAAATAATTGGGCCTCTTGCTGTTAAAGAAATAGATGGAACATTTCATGAATACTGCAGTATTACATGTTGTTGGGCAGTGATATATCCATGGTATGTACTACCCCTTTGTGATATAATGTGAAAGATACACTGTCCTTGGGGAGAGATGAGTAGGCAGGTGAGATATTGGCAAAAGAAAAGCTAAAGTATAATTATTGCAAAAAAGAAGACTGAGCTAGAAATTAGAATACTTTGAAGTATTTGAAACATTTTTAAAATATGGAAATGTTGACATTTTCTTTGGAACAACCTAACACTTTGACAATTTTTTAATTAATCTTGGCACATTCTATGGAAATTTTATTTCTATAGATCACAAAGAAGACATTAGCAAATAAACTGGATAAATACTATTGTCCAATACTATTTAAAATATTAGGACCAATTGTACCTGTCATCTATCTAGATCTATCTATCTATCTATCTATCTATCTATCTATCTATCTATCTATCATCTATCTCTATATTATATATATATATACATATGTATATATGTAAAGTGATAAAAATGTATCTGTAAAATAAGAATCAAACTTATAATTCCAATGTTTCCTTAGTGGAAGCAGTAGGTATTGGGGTGGTACATATAATAAGGATATTTGATGTTTAATTTTACACTCTGTATTGTTTGCATTTTTATAATTTATATATGTCCATATGTTACATATATGGGTTTAAGATAAAGCTATTTAGCTGCAAATACATGTTACTTCTCATGAAAATGGAAAGATGACTCTGAAAGCAGAGCCATGGTCCAAGCGTATGGAATCAGAGACCACAGAAGATTATTCCCCAAACCTTGAAACCTAATATAGTTCCGATAGAGTCTGAAATTGTTGGAGACTGGTGATTTCATTTTTTTATCATTTTCTCCCGTTTTGAATGAGAATATTCATAACAATTATTCTATGCCTGTTCTACACTTTTATTTGGGAAGTAAATTACTTTTTTCTAACTTAACAGATCTAGAGATGGAGAAAAATATTTCCTTAGGATGAAATATAGCCAGAGCTCACCTATCTACTTTAGATGGTTTAGATAATGAGAATTGGGGTATTTTGAGGTAGCAATACATGAGATTTTAAACTTGACTTGATATTGTAATGTGTTCAGATTATTTGGAACATCAAGACAGGGTAAATGCATTCTGAATGTGAAATGAATGTGAATGCTTAAGGGCAAGAGGGCAGACAGTGACAAGTTGAATAATGGTCCCACAAAGATGTTAAAGTCCTAATCCCAGGAATTTATGAATATGTTACCTTATGTAGAAAAATGGACTTTGAAGATATGATTGAGGATTTTGAAATGAGAGATTTTCCTGAGTTATGTGAGTAGACTCAATGTAATCATAAAAGTCCTTACAATCAATCATACGAAAGGCCTGGTGCACGAAATTAGTACACTTGGGAGGAGGTCCCTCAGCCCAGATTGCAAGAGGGTACAGGCCAGGCCGAGGGACCCCACCAGTGCAGGATTGGGGCCGGGGACACAGGAGGTTGGCCAGCCAGGGAGGGGCTGCAAGAGGGCACCAGGGCGTGTCCACCTTGTCTCGCTCAGTCCTGATCTGCTGGACCTCATGAGCAAGCTAACCTACTGGTTGGAGTGTCTGCCCTGGTGGTCAGTGCACATCATAGCGAGCGGTTGAGCAGCCTTAGCATATCATTAGCATATTACGCTTTGATTGGTTGAATGGCCGACCAGATGGCTGGACACCTAGCATATTAGGGTTTTATTATATAGGACAATTGCCTCTTAGTTTAGTCATGGAAGGGGAAGTTGTGCTATAGCAAATGCTTCTTGCTAAACCTACTTAAATAAGATATGCCAAATAGAATATAGTTCATGACTAGGCTCAAGAAAAAATACACCTCTCAAAGAAAGCTTGCATTTTCAGATATGTTTTTATTGCCTTTTTTGATCATCTAGTTCCTTTGCTTTGGGGACTTTTACAAGAACTAATACAACCATTTTATTTCTGATATTTTCCTGTGTTGTAGTTAGTCTACATATCCTATCTAGAGCTTTAAATGCAACTGCACAGCCAATGTCAAGTCACAGGATTAAACAATTTATTCTGCAACATAAGGAGTTGGAGACTAAGTCCAGGTCAAAAACAGGCACACTATCTAGGCAACTCCCTCATCCGCAAAATTTTGGCAATGGTAAAGATGTGGATGTCTTGGATTAAGGTCCTCCCTCCTGACTTTGGCCTTAGACAAAAGAGGGGACCTGGAAGCTGGCCTGGCTCTAACGGCTAAGATGTAGTATTATCATGCTGGACATAAACCATTTCACAGAACACTAACATTAGACAAGGTTATTTTAACCATGACCAAGCAAGATGAAAACAAGACCACTCTATAATCATGTCTGAGCACAGAAAAGAAATCTGTGTAAAACATGATCATATCCAAACATCCCCCTCGTTTGACTAGTTATGTAACTGCTGCTTTACCAATTATAGCTCCTCTCTTCTTCTTGCCTTCTAAATTAAAAAAGAAATTGAGATACTAAAACATAGAATTATACCCTTGCTTACTGAAAACAGCCAATCCAGAGCAAAACCTGCTTGATTATTTAAAACCTTCCCCAAATTACCTAACATCACTCCAAATCCTATGAACAACTTTATCCTACACCCAAATACTAACATTCCTCACAGTTCTCCACTGTGTGTGGTCTCCTTTGTTGCAATAAGTAACCAAAACCTCAACTTTGCTTACTATGGTTGTTTCTGATCACATTCGACCAAATGGCACTGATATACTAGTAATAATGTCAAATTTCAAAGATATCAAAGAGAGGTTTATTTCTCATTTATGCTACATGTCTATTACAAATTGACAGGAAAGTTCCGCTTCATGTGACCATCAATCTGGGCAAAATTATACTATTCCCACTATCTTGAACATCAGGGGTTGATGTGAAAGATGGAAAGGGGTGGTATTTTTGTTAAATTTATCTCTAGTAATTAAACCTCTTACTTTTACCACTCACCAACTTTCTGTTTTGTAAGTAAGGAAAAAGACAAAGCAATGGAAAATAGAAGAGAAAAAATAAAACACATCCAACTACTATTAATTCCAGAAAGAAAAGGAGAAAATTATGAGAAAATAGCCAAAACAATGACAGGAGAAATTTCTCTAGAATGGAAAATATTAACCCTTAGTTTAAAATGATTTACTGAATCTCTATCACAATAAGTAAAGAAAGACCCACATATGTCATATAACATTAAAGAGAGAATTAGCTGTTGGCCATTAGCAGCCAATATGCCAGGAGCTGAGGAAGTGATTGGTTCAGCCCTAGCAGCGGCATCTGAGAGGTGCATCATAGCTTCCACTACATCCTAATCCTTTTGCTATTTATAATTTCACCTCATCTGGGAACAGCCCTTCTAGGATTATGGTTAGTCTCTTTCTTTGAGAAAACTCTCAAGAGGAAGATAAGACAAACTACAAAACTTACTACTACTATCGGTCTCTAGGATGTTTCATTGAGGTTCCAGAATTGGTTCCACTTGCTAGAAGTTTGGACACTTGGCAGTAGCAGTAGCTGGTAAGAGAGCTCATACTGTTGAGCCCATGCCTAGCCTCCATCCATGACACTACACCATGTCTACTCCATTTAAGAGAAATTGCCAGCATTGGCCATGGCTGATGACAGAGGCTGTTTGACATCACCTGGCCAGGTTGCTTTGTCTACTGGATTATTTAATGCCTCTTTTGTGGTGGATGCTCACTGTGAGTGTTCAAATGTAATAACGAAATCTAAGTCCTTTTGCTAACTTTCATAAATCGATTTATATGTTAGATGATGCATTTTATACAGTTCCAACTTGTCAAAGAGTAGGTTTGAAAGGAATGGGGAGTATATTGGAAAGGGAGATGAAAAATCTAGAGCATAATTCATCTCTTGGCACCCACTCATCATTTCTCCAAGTGAAAAATGTGTGTCCTTAATACAAAGGACACAAAAAGTCCTAGAAGCTACACTGAGTTCTAGATACTACCAGAAAAAGGAAAGAAAAGGAACAATTACCATAAACACAAATGTAATCATTTTCACTTTATTAGCTAGCCATAGTAATCACAGGTACCTTCTTCTACCACAATTTATGTGCTCCTAACCTTTAATCACACCAAATTTGAATGGCATTGTTTATCTGGTGGAGTAACTCAAATCTTTATTTCTACAGGATTTAAGTCTTTGGTTATCCTCCTGTATTTTTCCAGTGGCCTGAACTATTGGTTAAGGCACTACTAAGGGGAGCCTTGTGAATTCGGAATCACTGAGGTTCCTGGCATTGTCTTTTTTGCCATGTTGCAGAAAAAAATTTTCTCCTTTGAAATCAGTATCAGTCACTTCAGGTAATACAATGATCTTTTCTTTGCCTGTGGGATCAAAATAAATAGTAGTGAACACCGATTGATCAGAGTGCAGTCTCAGCTTCCAATTTAATAAAATCATAATGGTGTTTCCTGGTGAAAGTATTCATTTTGTGAGTACAGAAATCTAAATAACCAGAGAGCCTGTATAATAGAGACGAAGAGCTAAAATCCTTTCAATAGGTTATGACTTTAATAGTGAGAGAAATTGCTACTAATTCTATTCTTTGATTCTTAAACACATGCTACCTATGGAAGAGATTACATTGTATATTGACTACTGGTTTAAGGCATATAATACATCCTTTTGATTGATACCCTAAATCTTGTAGACTATTGGATACGCTATCAAACATGTTGTAGTGATGGAGGATGTGGTAAGACCTATGAATTCTGAGTGTCATTTTTGTATTGCTATAACATATGTCTCTTGATCATAGGATATTTTGTATGGAATACCCTGGCAATTGAGAAGGCATTTTGTAATTGCATATATGGAAGTCCTAGAAGAATAATTGTGGGTAGAGATGGTAAATATGCTTCTGGAATATATGTCTATTCCTGTGTGTATTTACAGGGTGAAGTGAAGTGGTTTCCTCTCATTTTGATGAAGACTGAATTATTGTCACAGATATCAGCTCCTTTCTTTGTAAAAGAATTATATTCCAATGCCCTTTGCTTATGTGACTTGTCCATCCTTCTGATATATGGTGTTAGAATATACTTTCCCACCTCTATTACTAGGCTTCATCATGTGGATTGTTTTGGTCAAAATAAAATGAGTGGATGTGATTAAGCTATTTGCACACAGGGAGTAGAGACTTTTAATGAATTATGTGATTAATTTGTTTCAGTCTCTTCTGATTTTGCTCTTTGTCACAATAGCTGGATATCCCAAGCTGAAATTGTCCTTAGCAGTTGGCCTCAGATTAGAATATTAGAAAAGAAGCCAAATGGAGTAGACCCACAATGAACACATGTAACATGAACAGAGAAGTAGTTTTTGCTGCTGATATTACTGTTTTAAGCCATTGATAGTTTGAGATTGATTTTTACTGTAACAAAATCTATCTGATCAACATCTCCATCATTTAAGGCTCCTAAGCTAATCAACATGTCATCTGGTGGCCAGTTATTACCCCCAAGAAATAAAACAAAATTGGGAGTGAAACACCGGCCTTTACTTTCAGCAGTTTGAGAACAATAACTGTAGCCAAATCAACCTGGGAGGGAAAACATCTCTTATTCAATCGATAGATAGCTTCCATTCCCATCATCAGTATCTTCTTTGTAAATAGGCCCATTGAGAAAGTACCCGGATGGCTGGCAGTCACAGGGTAGTTCATATGCTCCATCTCTTTTTTGAGGGCTTCATTCATGGTGACCGTCTACTGGCAGACATTTATAGGGATCGAAATATTTTTACACCCTTTGCTTGTTTTGAGAGGTCCATACCCATTCTTAACTCCCTTGTCACTAATTTTCCAATTTTGCTTTTTCTAAATCCTTGATTAGCCATTACTCATGGATCATCACAAATCTGTTTCTCAGGCTATCTCTCCTTTTATATGAAGCGATGTATGTCTTCTTCCCAAAGACTAAAGGGATGTCCCCATACTATGGCTTTCCAAGGACATTCCTGATTGGGACTGCAATGTAGAAACTATCAAATTTTGACCATTTCTTGCATATGGTTTACATTATTTAGAAACTAAATCCATACATTTTCTTTCTTTCATTTTTTTTTTGTCTGTCAAAGGGTCATACGTAGAGTGATGATAGATTCTGGTTTGTTGAGAACACTGCTGACTTACACCCACTGTCTATTAATTATTCGTAGTGCCACTTTTCACTCTCAAGGGTGTCCTGGTTTAGATGTTAACTTTGTGATCACATTAATCATATATGTAGGTTATGAGAGAGATTGTAAAGCAGTGACAACAGCGGCAGATGAGCATCACTGAATTCAGTTCTTCTGCAGTTTATCTGTGCATTCCAGACCTGCTCAGGTCCAGTCTCATAAATTCTTTTTCCATTACACAGAGACACCCTACTGTACTCATCCAATTTTATGACTCAGTAGATCAGTTAATATCCTGTTGATTATGTACGGTCAGAGATGAATGATTATTTGTTATCCCACGGGCCAGTATTTTGTTTCTACTGGGGAGCAAATATTAGGTCACAGGGCACTTTTCAAATGGAGAAGAGTTGATGACTGAAAAATCCATGACTTCTCTCAAAACTTGGGGATCGGTGCTAATTTTCTTGTTGGGGCTTTCCAAAAGCTCCATAGAGCATTTCTGTCTGCCATAAACATTTCCGATACTATTGGGTCTGCTGATTGACTCCAAATTGAAAGGCATCTTTCCCTGCTGCAGAGTCTTTAGTTATTCTAGGCATCATTCAAAACTGGCAGATTTATGTGTTATCCAGTAGTGGGTCAGGGAAGTACACATAAATATGATGCATGTTGTCTCAAATTCCAAGGGTCGCAGTAAGCATTGAATCTTTTTCTTCATGGTGGGCAGTGCAAGGTGCAGCATCTTGCTTTAACTTTAAAGAGGATATTCTGAGATAATCTCTGTACTACTGAAACCGGGGACACTTTCTTGAGGTGGCAAGTTCCTGAAATTTTACAAGGTTTATAATCCATTCTATTGTGTAGATGTATCTTACTATAGCATTTTGAAGACATTAATTTATCATAGTCACATTCAATTAGAATATTCTCATCAGTATTTCACAGTAATGAGATATTGGCACAAACAAGAGATCTTTCAAGTTTATTATGACCACAGCCCTAAGTAAAGAGAGTAAGAGAATACTGATATCACTGACGATGATGGTTAATTTTATTAAGAGGAATGGAAAAAAAGAAATATTCTGCACACAAGAGTCCATGTGTGTTGATTAACTCTAGTAAAGACACCAAGTTAAGCATCTTAACTGTGATTGTCATTATCATTGATGTTTCTATCTCTTTCTCCCTTCCTCTCTGAAATCAATAAAATATATTTCAAAACATAAAATATAGTATACGAATAGAAAATTTAAGGTATAGTAAAGCCAAAAGATCAGGAAATAATTGACATTAAGAAAATAGTTATTACTGTTCCCAGGAGGAGGGGACATGCTGTGCTGTGCTGTGTTATGGCGGGGGGGACGCATATGAAGAAGCACCAGGGTCAGTCATGGGGCAGAGGGAGAGGGACAGAGAGAGACAGGGGACTGTGAGCGAGAACCTTTATTGTGGTTTTCATGTGAAAGAATGGGTGAAGTAGGATGAACAGGCTTAGGATTGTCCAGTTTGGACAGTTTCAGTGGGCTCTGGGGCATAGGGACTGTCCCTGGTTGTCTGGGGCCCTTGTGGTGTTTGGGGCAGGTGAATGGTGATCCAGAGAGTGAGAGTCATAGAGGAGGTGGTTGGGGCGTGGGCTCTGGATCAGCTGGCTTGTGTCTGAGAAGCATGCTCGCATTTGTGTTGTCTACCATCTCTGGAACTGGCTCACACTGGGAGGGCAGATCCTCAGGGGCAGCAAGACTCCAGATGTCAAAGCTTCAGAATACAGAAAGAAAAAGGCCTGGTTAAGACAGGGATCAACGGTCACAATCTTTTATGCAGAGGGATTCTGATTTCTTCATTGTGTGTGAATGTTGGGTGGGTTGTTATCAAGTGCTCTAGCCACTTGACCTCTATCTGCACAACATCCCTCATCCCATGCTACCAGTGAGGATAATTTGAGTTACCCTGATGCAACCACATGCCATGGAATTACCATTGGCCCAGTATCCACAGCAAGAAGGTTATTTGTTCTCTTCTCAAATGTATGAGCAGCTCAATCATGGAATCTTATTTTGATATGCTATTATAACCCTAAAAAGTGGGAAGTCCTGTTTCCTAAAGCTACTTTAAAAGCCAATTATTATTAGTTAATGTCCTAGCTGGAAAAAAAGATGGAACAAGAAATGGTCTCCCTTTTAGAGGAGTACAGATGTGACCCTGAAGGAAGGGAGTCTATAAAATAAAAACACAGCCTCAATTTCTTTCTATGCCCCCATTTTCTACTGAGACTTCCCATTGGCGGAACCCAAACAGAAGCCCCAAAATTTGAGAGCAGGTAGATGCAGCCTTTATAGGTCAGCTTCCCGTGTTGCAAGAGGAAAAGTCTAGAAGGTGAAGTTGGCATGGCAAACACAAAATATCAGCCCAAGAGGAGAAAATTTTCAGCTCATTCTAATAGCTTGATTTTTGTTTTCTAAGCCTGATGGGTTACTCTCTGTTTTTGTAGACACAATGGTGGTAAACATTAGTTTTTTACTCTATTCTTCTGTGTCTAATAAAGTCAGTTATTTCATCTCCAAATATTTTAGTCTTCCAAATCAGAGAGTTTATGTTTTATGAAATTCAGGAATGAACATTTTCCCTCTGTCTTACTTTATTGTGTAAGATATGAAAAAATCTACACTTCTAAAACACTGGTAATATGCAAGAGGCATTCCTTCCTTAACATAAATATTTCATTTTTGGCCCTAATATATGAGAAAACAAAGAAAAATGTAACCCAATAGAAAGATTACAGTGGCATTTTCTGCTCAGAAAATAATTTTATTCATATGTGATAAAAATCTAGGCTTTTTCTCCTCTCAGTTTTATTGACTGGATAATTAAAAAAAATTCTTTGAATCTCTGTTTCTCCATAATTCATATGTGGGCTAGAATACCTAACTTGAACAAAAATTGTTGCTATAGATAAATAATGCTCCTGGCCCAGTTTCAGGTACATATTAGACACTGAGTAATTGGATGGAATCATTAATAGCACAGATGTGGAAGTAAAAGAAGAAAAAAATATTGATTAAGGTGCCTAAACGATGAATGAAGATCCTTGAAGAAATTTAGAATTAATTATTAAAACATGTTTAATAACTTGTAGAAACCTGACAAGATAGACAGATTTATTTATATATCTGAGATCTGAATGGAAATGTGTAACCATCAGATATGTATTGTACTAACACAGGATTTTTCTTATCTTTCTTTTCTTCATTTCCTTCTTTCTCTTTCTTTTTCTGTCTTTCTCTTTCTCTTTGTAAATTTTAGAGCTATTGCTACATCCACATGGATTTTCTCCTGTGAGACAAACAGTTGAGAAATGTGTGTAGTCCAATATATTGGCTACGTGGGTGCTTAACAAAGTGAATTGAAAGCATCAATGATTAATGAGAAACAAAGATAACAGGCTGGACTGCATGTATAGCAAAGCAGGGATACCAGTAGATTAAAGCTATTTAATTTGGAATTTCAGCAGTTCTTAAAAATCAGCCTTATTCAAAGCTTCTTACACTAAAATGAGCTTAATTTCTGGTTGTAAACAGTTCTGCTGAATGCCATAAATTTCAGGCTTCATGACAATCCCTTGTTTGAGTCAGATTAGTTTAGGAAAGTCTTCAGTTACATTAAAATCTTACATGGTGGATTTACTCCTTCGAACTTATACCAAAAAATTTTTAGTGCCTCTTTTTCTCCTGATACAATTTTTCCACCAATGTTCCAGAATGCTAAACTGAAGGACTGGTTATCTAATGGGTAAAACTCATTCCTTCTGCTCTGATATTGTTTTTCCTATTTGAAATCAATTCTCTATTACTTCTATATAAACTCTCATAATACCACTGTATCTACATTTTATCCTTCAAGAATTATAGGATATAACAACATTTTAACTATATATATATATATATATATATATATATATATATATACACACACACACACACACACACACACTAATAAAAGGGTAATATGCTAATAAGTCTGGATGACCTTCTAGATGTCCTTCCTGAAAAAGCTGGCTTGGGTTCCAGGTGCCTGTGGCCAGCCAGAGGGAGGGAAGCCTGGGTCCTGGGTGCAGGGGCTGAGGCAGAGGTGGTTATGAGCAGTCAGGCCAGCAGGGATGCAATTAGGTGCGATCAGGTCAGCAGGGAAGCAGTTAGGGATGATCAGGCAGGCAGGCAGGCAGAGGTGGTTAGGGGCCATCAGGCAGGCAGGGAAGCAGTTAGGGGCAATCAGGCAGGCAGGCAGAGGTGGTTAGGGGCCATCAGGCAGGCGGGCAGGCGAACGGATAGGAGCCAGTGGTCCTGGATTGTGAGAGGGATGTCCGACTGCCAGTTTAGGCCCCATCTTGGCAGTCAGACATCCCCCAAGGGGTCCCGGATTGGAGAGGCTGCAGGCCAGGCTGAGGGACGCCCCCCCTCCTGTGCATCAATTTCGTGCACTGGGCCTCTAATATATATATACTGTATCACTTACTGATTTGGGCTGATCATTACCTATTCTACTTTCATTTTGCTAACATTCTCTGAATTGCCTTTCAGGCCTTTGCCCCTTCCCCATCAGTCCACCAAACTGTAAACCCTGAACCTATCCTCAAATCTTTCTTCCAAGGTAGTCAGCATAATTCTTCAAGCTGTTCATGTTTTTTTTTTTATTGTTGAGGGATGGGTTCTGATCCTATTAAAGTGAATTAGATATGAGTTGAGTATATATTCCCTATACAGGCTTCTTGGAAGAAAGTGTTCTTAATTTTCAACAAAAATTAATTGGAGAGAATAATTTCATTTGCTGGAATTGAGTGAGGAAGCAGCCATTCTGTGATTCTGAGGGATTCCAGCCTGGTGTGGATTAGTCACAATGAAAGACAGGCAAGGGAATGCAAGAAATTATAGTCTTTGAAGATATTCAAGCCTGGCTAATGCCTTCCCAATTTCTGAGCATGTTCCAGTTTTAGGTATGTGTACCATAATTTTTAAGCTCAAATATATATACTATTTTATTAATTGGACTATTGCTTGCAATGGAGAAATTTCTAACTTATATAGGCATTTATCCATTTTAATACACTTTCTTACTCTGTCTATTGAATCAGCATTTTTTTTTTGCCAGTTATAAAGGCTCAGAACTTCCTGCAGTCCTTCATATGTGTATATGGAATTCAAACCAAATATTTTCCACTTTCCAAGTTTTCATAGAAAATTGTCTTGGTTTGATTTATAAACAGGAATGCATTTTAGTCCATTTAAAAATGGACTTTAACTGTGTTCTTGATACCCTATTACTCAGAATTGCTTGACAGTTTAAGCAAAAATGTGAAGAATACTTGATACACACATGCATATGTTTTATACATAATGTGCATATATATAAAGCACATAAATAATATATGTTATTTTCAAAGATAATGGATCTACATTTTAAAAATGATTTAAAGTAAGTTATATTTGTTTTCATTTGTGTTAGATAAAAATATTATGAAAATTTCTCATATTTAAAATTTTTATAACTGTCAGTCAGCATCCTATCTAATAAAGAAGGAATATGCTAATTGACCCTCACACCATCGCAAAAGATGGCGGTGCCTACAGCCAATAAGGAGGGAATATACTAATTGACTGCCCCACCCTCAAAGATGGTGGCACCCACAGCCACAATATGGCAGCAACCAGTCCCCTCAGCCCCGCTGGGGTGGCAGGCATGCTGCAAGGCCTTGCCGCATGCCTGCCTCCAGAGTCCCCCAGACCCCTCAGCTCCCCAGCCACCCAGGGTGGGCCCGAGGTGCAGGCAAGCCTCAGATGGTGGCTGCCCAGCTGCCCAGGCTCAGGTAACCAGGGTCGGCCAAGGCTTGCACTGCTGGCAGTGGCAGCAGCAGAGGTGTGATGAGGGCGTTGCCTTCCCCTGATTGCTGGGTTGCCTCCTGCCCCTGAGGGCTCCCAGACTGTGAGAGGGGGCAGGCCGGGCTGAGAGACCCCCCTCCAGTGCATGAATTTTCATGCACTTGCCTCTAGTATATTAATAATTATGCTAATTACAAATATATTAATGTCTATACTTTTAAAAAACATGGGTTTCCTGGACAACTGGCTAGCCTGCATTTACCAGCAGTCATTCACTTGACACCAGAGATAATTCAATGACAAACACAAATCTCTTCAATGTTCATCTGGAGCCATATTTACTAAACTTTAATTCTGAACTATCAGAGTATATCAGTAGTCTGTCTGCCTAACAAAATGAATAGTTGGATTAAAAAAGAAACTTTAGATGTCTAGTTTTTTCTCTGGTGTTTCGAGTTTGGGTCTGTATGGAGCACACCGAGTGAAGATGGAGGTGTTGCCTTTGCCTGAATTCCCCATGACTTTAGAAGTGCTTTCTTCCCCATAGCTAAGACATAGAAAGGTATCTCTGAAAAGTCAGAATGTGTTTAGAAATATGTATTAAAAGGCACTGCCAAATCCCTGTTTGAACCCTTTGGAGTGCAAACACAGAAACAAAAACAAAGTAAAACTCAAAAAGCTTGCAGGAACCTTTTGAAATATAGCAGCTACTGATGTTTGAGATAATGGTACTTTAAAGGAGGTAATATGCAAATAAGACTGCAGAATATGTTTCCCCATTGGAAGTATCTGTTTTCATGTTACTTTCACTTAGTCTTTAAAAACAACCTGTCAGAATGCTTGAACTATTTTCTCATTACTTTTTAAATAGACAGTTTCTGCTCAACCACAAGTGTTTCCAAAGCCATTAATGAGCAAATCGTTAACTAAACAAGAAGTTGGGGACTCACCCAGTTTGTTATGAAAGGTTTTCCAGAATTAATTTGGCTGAAAGGACAGAGTTACATATATCCCCTTTCCTCTACTCCCCACTTAGTGGCTATGTATACACATTGCTAGAATACAATTTGAATCTCTGACAATTAGTGCAGTTGTCAAATATGGGTGATAGTGTTAGATTAATGATATTTTGTTATAATTTCCCAGAAACAGAACTGCCATCTGAGTCAGATAAATTATGTATTGTACATTACGCTATTTCCTCAGGACAAGATAGTCAAAAACTACATGTGGTTTACAGAATAACGGTCTTTTCTAGGAGTTGCAGCTCACAGAATCTTTTTCTCTGAATAACCATTTAAAATATGAAAAAAAACAAGCAAACACATAATTTTTTGACTGCTCCCTTCTTTTCAATTTTGTGTTTTTTTCTTGTGTATTTTCTTTGGTTGTTGTTGTTACTTGTAGATATATATTAAGAGCTAAGTCAACTAATTTAAATCTGAAAATTTTTTAACTCACCGTTTAAACTGGATTGATGAGTTTAAGACTGATATAGTAAATTTAAGATGACAATGTGTTTGACCTCATACCCTATGGACAAAGGATGTTTTTCAGGTTTATTAAAAAATATATTTTATTGATATTTTACAGAGAGGAAGGGAGAGGGATAGAGAGTTGGAAACATCGATGAGAGAGAAACATCAATCAGCTGCCTCCTGCACAACCCCACTGGGGATGTGCCCACAACCAAGGTACATGCTCCTGAATGGAATCGAACCTGGGACCCTTCAGTTCGCAGGCCGATGCTCTATCCACTGAGCCAAACCGGTCAGGGCTGTCTTTCAGTTTTATACTTGTGCTTTTATACACACATAAACATTGGCATTCCCTTCATGGACAGTGGTGATGCTACAGCTTCTGTAAGTGACTTTGTGGACAGTGTAGTTGTCAGAGGGTCTCAAAATTGACTTCAGAACACTTCAGAGGGGAGAATAGGAGTCAATGTTCAAACAAAAAAACATTGTGGCACAAATTGGAAGTAAAAGCAGCTTACTAATACATAAACTGAGCTTTTTTGATGTGCATGCCAGAGTTTGGGTGAGATCTTAGGATAATCAACAGAGACAACATTTGTTAGAATATAATGGAGCAATTTATTTACTTATTTTAAAAATGTATCTTTATTGTTGAAAGTATTACAGATGTTCACTTTCTTTCCCATTGACCCCCTCCACCCTGTACCTGCCCCTTCTAGGCCTTCACCACACTCTAGTCTGTGTCCATGGGCTATGAATATATGCACACTAGAGCCCCAGTGCACGAATTTGTGCATGGGTGGGGTCCCTCGGCCTGGCCAGCAATCGGGGCCGAATGGGGCCGTCTCACCCAGTCCCAGTTGGGACTGATCAGGGCTGGCCAGCCATGGGAGGTTGGCTTTGGGAGTACACTGACCCCAGGGGGCAGCTCCTGCACACTGGCCCCCTGATGGTCAGTGCACGTCATAGCTACCGGCCAGTCGTCCGGTCATCTGGTCATAATGGTCACTTAGGCTTTTATATATGTAGATACATTCCCCAATTAATCTCTCCCCACCCACCACCCGTCTTCCCTCTGAAATTCCTCAGTCTGTTCCATGCTTCTATATCTCTGGATCTATTCTGTTCATCAGTTTATGATCTCACTCATATGTGGAATCTAATGAATAACACAGAATAACTTAAATAAACCTTTTAGCAACTCATGGATTCTAGCTTATAAAACATGTAATTATTCTTCTCTGTAAGAGTTTAATTTTGTTGCTTTAACCATTTATGCTGGCAGGAGAAAGCTTCCAGGACATGACATTAAGTGTAACTGACAAAAACAAAAAGTGGAGAGATGCAAATAAAAATTGTATATATTTAAGGTATGCAATGTGACATCTTGATTTATGTATAGATTGTGAAATAATTACCACAGTCAAGCTAATGAACAAATCCATAACCTCACATAGTAACCACTTTGTGTGTGTGTGTGTGTGTGTGTGTGGTGATGGCACTTGCGATTTACTACCCTAGAAAAACTCAAGTATACAATATAGCATCATTAACTAGTCACTAGGCTGTATATTAGATCTCCAGAATTCATTTATCCCATGAAACTGAACCTTTGTTCTCTTCGGCCAACCATGCCCCTCTTTCCCCACTCCTAGCCCCTAGCAACCACAATTCTACTCTCTAATTTATGAATTTGACTCTTTCAGATTCCACATGTGAGATCATGCAGTACTTGCCTTTCTGTTTTATTGATACTTACCCCTTTTAAGTAATCAATGTAATGTTTGCAGTATTTTGTATCATATGACATATTTTAAGGATATGGTGCATAGAATTTATACCCTCTAATACTATTTTTAAAATGAGTTTAAGTTAATTTGTGTTTTGAGTAATACACCTTTCATTTATGTCTATAATCATTCTTCAAAAACATTTGTCTTTAATCTGTTATATCACATTATAGACATTCTTCGTGAAGATTAACATACCCCTACTATTCAAATAAACCACCAAACATGTCTAAGGTTACTTGTCTGTTTAACTCAGACACATAGTAAATTTGAGTATTGCAAGTATATTTATAAAGAAAATTTCTAGCTGCATTTGAATGATTCAAGCAAATTTCTAGTTAAAAAACATCTTCCAAATTACTTAGACTCCTGCTAAGGAAGGATGTGCACAGTAGCAATTAGGGCAGTTAATCAGTTGGATTTGTCATCTAAAGGGGAAAAATCATTAGCAAGGCACTAGGTGGCCAGTGACAGCTTAAATGCTTATAAATCACAAAATTGTCAGCTCCTTCATTTAAAAGAAATGGGTTGAGCCTTTTTCAATTTAAATTTTTGATTTATGTCACTTTGCCAAAAACCTAAACACTTGGAGACTTGTCATGCAGAAAACTTGAAGACTTTAAACAAGCAAATTGTCCTAGAAAAAGTCAAAACTCTTGCGTGCACACCAGAGCCTCCTCAGACCTTAGTGAATATTATGTAGATTCCCATAGGATCTACTTAGAGGCCACCCACGGAACACTTATTGTGCATCTATAAATAACTGGGTCTATACCATGAGGTTCATATACCAGTGTCCCAAAATGTCCTTTGAAATAAAATAATGAAAATTTTAGCCTGACAGAGTTACTCAGTGATTTAGTGTTGACCCATGCACCAAGAGGTCACTGGTTCCATTCACGGTCAGGGCACATGTCCAGGTTGTAGGCTCGATCCCTGGTGCGGGGCAGGTAGAAGGAAGCTGATCCATGTTGATGTTTCTCTCTCGTTGATGTTTCTCTCTCTCTCTCCCTCTTTATTCCCCTCTCTCTAAAATCAATAAAAACGTATTTTTTTTTAAAGAAAATTTTTAAATTCCACAAAACTAATAGATCTATTCTATGCAGTGACTTAAATGGACAAAGCCATACCTGTGCAAAGGACAAAACAAAATAAAAAATACCCCAACACAGCCAATTATATCTGTGATTTGAGGATTAACACTAACCAAATTGCCAAAAATCACTTTTAAATTGACCTCAATTAGAGAAGTATGTAGAAGATCTCTAGTAAAAATATTGTATGTACTCTCTTAAACATTACCTATTTATCCATTGGTGGCCTAGGCTCATCAATATTCAAGCCATTGAATAAGCTCTTTTTTTTCATTCAATTTTCAAAGTTCTCTTCTGCATAGATATCAGATTAAATCATGATCCAAGTCACTTAGGATACTCGAATGTGTACTGAGTTTTCCTAAGCTTTCTGAGGTAGACGTGAGCTCCATTTTCAAAACATACTTTTTCTTTACAATTTTCTCTATAATAAAACAAAATGCAAAAGTCACTAGGACGCAGAATACAAATTAGCATCTAGATTTTAATCCAATAATCATTTTGGCCTTGTCATTATTGAATTAACTATGATTAATTTCTGAGTTCCTGAACTGTCTTAAGACACACACACAACCAATTTGATTTGCACAACTTACTTAAATGGTACTTAAAAATAAACAGTCAGCAATGAGTCTAAAATTGCCACCTTAGCAACTCTTTGAAGAATCCTTTAAAATTAATTACTGAAGTGACATCACTTGAATAATTATTTACCAAATACTTGCAGGGAGCTTACTGTGCTTTTTACAAAAGAGCTAAAGATCAGTGGAGCTTTGACCCAATAAGTAATACTCATTTAATAAAGCAAAGCTACGATAATCTCTTCTCTCTATAATTATTCTTTACTGGAAAAGAAGCTCCTGGTTGATCACTGTACAATGTAGTTTGCCAAGTAATCCAGTAATTTTTGACCCATCAAATCATAAAGCCACTGGTGTGCAGCAGTATTCCAATATTATTGGAAATGCTATTTCAAGATCAGGGCTAAGTTTGGAAGACACAAGTAAATTACATAACATGTGGCTTAACGACTATATATATATAGTCTAGTATATCTATAATGACTAGTATATATACAGTAAAATATCTAGTATATATACTAGTCATTATAGATATACTAGATATTTTACTGCTTCACTGTACTTCTTCAACCCCCTACCAATGGTATGATCAGTTCTGAATAACAGAAGAGAACCCGATTAACCAATTAACAGATGACGAATTCACAGAGATCTGGTTTGCCAATGGGCCTGCCTGGTGTACAGCAGCACCAGCTGGAGTATGGCACCACACAGGGACAGGCTGTCAGACAGAAGGGAAATCTTTCCAGTTGGCAATGATTTAAGGAGTAAATTTGACTGTTTCCTGTATTTGGAAGGTCCAATTCTACACTAATTTCTGAGTAATGCCTACTGGTTTGGTTGGCGGGTCAAGAATTTAGAAAGGACAAGATTGAAGATTACAGACAGAGAAGTCTGGAATAATGAAAGTTGAATTGATCTACCTAAATAGGAACAAAGTGCAAGGATTCAATTTCCAAAAGAGCATCTGCTGCAGAGAAGGGTATCGATAATCAGATAGACAAGAAGACCTGTTTGTGGTCTTGTTCTCTGTGTTCTTGTGAAAATCAGTACACCTGTTTACAGATTCCTGGTTCTTGCTCAGTAACTATGCTGGCGAGAATGAGACTGCATGAGCTCAATGACATTTTCTGAACAATGCTGACCTGCTTTGTGCCCAAGTGACAAAAAAAGAAAGAGGCTAATATTGACCCAATTTATCATGTTCCAGTGGACTGACCAGCCATATAATTGAAGTTTGATTATACAAAATGTCTTCCTTCATGAAAGGAGTGAGTGATTTGTCCTCACAGAAATAGAGAGTTCGCACAGATGCAGACTAATCATTCCTTTCTATAATATTTCTGCCAGTTCCACCATTTATACATCTACAGAATGGCTTATTCTTTGCCATTTAGCCAATGCAAGATTGCTTCTAGTTAAATAATTTATTATTTTACCACTACCAAAGAATGCCAGAGATCATGCCACAGAATCTACCAACCTTACTTTGAGCCCATCACTCAAAATCATCTGACCTGATAGAATGGTGGAAATGAATAACTGATTACTCAATTGCAGTGCCATCTGGGACAAGGAAAAAAAAAACAAAAACAAAAAATGTGAGGTCCTTCCCTATAGGATGTGGCATGCCTTAAAATAATAGACCGTACATATATTGTGCTGTTTCTCCATAGTCATTCAATTTGATGAAGAAAAGAGTGCTCTCTCACTATAGTACCTAATAATCCATTCACAATCATTTTATTCCTATCTACACAAACTTGGACTGGAAGTCCTACTATCCAAGAGAGATGTTTATTCCAAATATCCTAGTAATGGAACTGGGAAATGAAATTGCCGCCCAGCCATTTTGAACTCCTCTTCTACTGAACTAAGGAGTGAAATAGGGGACCAATGTGTAAACTGTGGTGATTCATCCAAATTACCAAGGGGAAACTATTATTGCACAAAGCAGAGAGGGATGACTACACTTGGAACTGGGAACTTCTTAAGGGATTTCTTTGTATTCCCATGTTCAGTAATAATGTAAGTTGGAAACTTGTATGACTGAGTCAGGTCAAGACCAACATAGATATTGATTCGTTGGAAGTAAAGAACCATAACCAACAACATTACTGACTTGTGTAAAGGAAATAAGAAATTAGATAGGGGAAGAAGAGAACTATAATTATTAACTTTGATCTTGTGATTGGCTAAAGGGGTAGGGATAGTAGCTATGTCTTATGTCAAATAATTAGATTTTCTTCCCCTTTTTTATAATGCCATCTGGCTAATGTTGTAATTTAGGATTCATGGAGGGCATGATTAAGTTGATTTCATCCTTTGCTGATTTGTTGACATATGGGATCTGTGATTTGCTCTCTATTAGACAAGAATGGATGTTGAGTTGCAAAATGTGTGGAGTGTTGGCTAATCTCCATTTATCACTTTCTCTTTCCCCATTGACTTATTTTCTGTTACTTTATTTTGTGTGTTCTAAAGAGTCAACCCCTCTTATCTACGTTCCCTGGGTTTGGGTTTTCTTGCCTTCTGGCTTCAGGTTAGATTCAGCCAAATGGAGGGCAGAACAATAGATTGTAGAATGAGAGGAAAGAGTGGCAAGGGTAGTTCTTCCCTACATCCTTTCTCAGCTCTGGCCACACAAGTAGTACCTCTCTCTATTAGTGATAGGTTCTGTTGAGAACCCCCACTTCTTCCATCTAGCTCACACTCAGAATCATTCTTCCCTTTGCTACTGAAGCCTAATGGTGGTCATAGTCTCCTGCTGTTGGTATTCTCTGGTTTCTGTGACATCTCTAGCTGGGAACTTTAAACATTCCCACACCCTTCATTGAAAGCTCTTAGTGATCCTGAGTGTGCCTTCTATTTCCTGCTGAGATCCAAACTGATATACTGATCTATAATAAGAGAATCCCTGTCAATAAAGTGGTTTTAACCATCTTTAAACTTTTTCCCCAGAAATGTTGATTGACATTGTTCTTAAAGATTAACTTTTTACAAAGATCTAGATGCAATGGATAGAAGAGTGATGGTGGTAATCCTGATATGTGCCCCGGGAAAAGCATTCATTTGCTTGCCTGTTCTCAGTCTCCTGGGCAAGCTCTTGAAGCATATCCAAGGGAAAATTGAAAATTTTCTGAAGTGTATGCTGGTTTGAGGTGACACATGGGTAGATTTTACAGCAATACTAGACTATTCTAATAATTATTGTTGTGGTCTACCTGAGACTGTTTAACATAAATCCTGTGCTAGTACAGAGTTTGCCTGGGTTATTCCCCAGTTCCTCTGTGCCTCAATGTCCTTATCACTACATGGAAAATTTAATAGATCCCAACACATAGACTTGCTGTGAAGATTAAATATGATGATGATATATGCCAAATATTCAGGATAGTGTTTGGCTCTTAGTAAGTGATCTTTAAATAGGAGCTACTGTTATTCTACACATTTATCTGCATTCTATAAAGAAGGGCACATCTGTACTTACATTACTTCATCTAGCCCAATCCGCAAACACCTAGGAAAAGACTTTACATGAGAGTACATGGCAGTAGCCACAATGACTTTTCAGCTACTCTCTAATGTAGTGCTCTTCTATTTATCAGGCACTGTAAATGTTTCCAATTACAAGACTTATTCCACTGGAGAGTGTGAGCTGCAATATAGCCATCTAACTGTCACAAGGCTTAGTTTATAATTATTCCACATTTCCCTTTAACTTCCTTCAATGTTTTCTCATGAGATGTTCTCATATGATTAACATTAACTTTCCTTCTCATTCACTTCCTGAGATAGCATCATCATTCAAATTAAACTCTACAGCAACATATTTAATGGCAATTTCAGTAACTGATAGTACTAAATATTTCTGTAAAAGAGAAACTATTTCAAACATATTATCCTCATGTTCATGCTATGTCTTCATTTTACCTCTTAATTCAAGTGAAAATTTAGCCGGGAAATTCATTCCCACATAATGAAAAATGAATTCTAATTTGGCATATGTGTCACTGAATTTGAATTGCAGGACCTGTTCACAAACTAAAGAGTTCTGAGATGAAAAAGATATTTGAAACAAGGGACCTATGTCAAATAACCACGGGAAAGTTGATTTCTCCTAAAGACTTCAATGAAGTATGTTAATTAAAGACTGCACTCAAGCCTCCTCGGCAGTTTGGCTGTGACAAAAGCACTTCGAAACAGTTTGAAGAGATTATGTGTTTCATGTTAGAGAGCAATTGAAAAGTCAGTAATACTTCAATCATTGAGATAAAATGGTGAAATCTAAATTGGCTTCTAGAAGAGTACTGGCAGCCTGATAAAGGCTAGCCTACTCTCACCTGGCAGTAAGGCAGGCCAAATCAAAGGTAGATTGATCCTAGCTTTTGTTTCCATCACTTGGCTTGGGATTGTAATATATGGAAATGACTTCCAAACTGGAATAAAATTACACAGACATTATTGCTAAATTACAACAATGATAAAATAACACCATTGTTACCCATCATTGTTGTGGAGAAAACTAGATGGTAGTTAAACTATAAAGCTGAGAAAGAATTTTATGAAGTGAAGAACATCTGGAACCATAGAGAGTTCAATATAGTGGGCGATCTTAGAGCTGCTCCAGGCCACCAACTGCATTTTACTAGTGAAGAAGCGTGCCTGGAGAAATAAAATGATTCGCCTCAGTACTAGCTGGCTTGGCTCAGTGGACAGACTGTTGGCCTGCAGACTGAAGGGTCCTGGGTTCAATTCCAGTCATGGACACGTGCCCGGGCTGTGAGCTCAATCCCCAGTAGGGGGAGTGTAGGAGGCAGCCGATCAACAATTCTCATCATTGATGTTTCTATCTCTCTCTCCCTCTCCCTTCCTTTCTGAAATCAATAAAAAATATTTTTTTTTTAGAAAATGACCAGCCTCATATAGAGGAATGCCATCATGAGGTTTTTAATGCCGTGCTCCATGCACTTCTCCTACATCTGAGGTGGAGAAGAATCCTGGCCTATGGATCTATCAATCTTGACTTATAAGGCCCCAATTTCTATACTTTTCAGAGGTCTGAGTTTCAGAGGAAGAAGGCTACCTGGGAAATCTAATTGGAAGAATCACTCTTAACAGTGCTTCACAGAGTGGATATGGCATTTTTCAGGATTGAAAAGCCTAAAGGGATTCCTGTCTCATGACTAGAATCAGCCCCCTGTAAGCATACAGACTTTGGTATAAACATTTGGATATGAAACTCTTTTCAGTTTGGAGTCTCATCTTTAATCTACCAACATTTCTTAGATATTCAGGAGTGAGCAAAACAGAAGTGATTTTTGTTAATCATCTCTAGACATTCCATTGCACAGGTGACAGAAAAACTCCTTGAAGGCAGATAGATAGATGCCTGCCTTCTACCTGAGGGCTTCTCTCTTTCTTCTCAAGCTTGCTATCTTTCCATATACCATTTTTTGGGGTAGATGGAAGGAAAATGTTGAAAAGCATTACTCCATTTAATTATTACCTTTGTTACTATGGCTATTCCTTTGGTGGGGATATCTGTTAGCAAAACATTATTAGTTGAGAGATAGGAACTTTTTGAAGAGTAGTTTTCAGTGATGGTCATAAGAAGCTTTAAAAAAGTATATAGTTTTATTGTTGCTAAGATTTATTCATAAGATGCTATGCTTAATATTTGAGTTAGCTTTTAGATACTTTTTTACTTGATGGCCTTAGGCAAATAACTTATATATGCATTTATTTCACAATCAGTAAAACCATTTTTATCTGCATTGAAAGTCTTGATTATATTGGGGGGAAAGTTGATGTGTAGATAAGAGCTAGAAAAGGGAAACAGGATATCTGACTTCAGAGCCCTGCGTACTAGTTGTTTGGTTGGAGACAATACTTAATTTGTCTATTCTTTAGTTTACTCATCTATAAAAGGATTAGCCGTGGTGACAGCCCAATGGTGTTGCTGTGAGGATTACATGAGATGATATATAAAAAGGTAATTTAAAACAGTATATACCATATACAAAGTATTCAGTAGTCTTATTACTCCTCAAAACACATTTTTATGGGAGAGAAACAATACTACTTTCAGTGATAATAGTACATCCCTAAGGAAGAGCATATCCTGCAGCTCTGTATTTTTGTTTGTTAGTCTGTTTCCTGTTAACAATTATTTGTTGACTGCATCCTGTGAGCCATGTGTAAGGCACTGAGAAACAGAAAGAGAGAGGATTGGTGTAGGGGCCTCAGGGTGCTCAGTAAAGTGGTTTTAAAATTCTCCCAGACAGCTAGCTCTATAGTAGAACTTATTGGTGTCTGGGTATACTTTTTTCCCAGTGTAAAACATAAAAACCTTCCCAGGGTTCTGTAAAAATGCATTATCTTACCTTCTGAACTTAAAAGTAACTTCACTACAGGTGTCAACTTTAATATTTAAAGAGGGCATCTCTGCTTATCAAAACTGAAAAGTCACACTGCTCTTAAATAAATAACTGTCCGTCACAGCTATCTTGCTTCAATCTGATTAAATCCTATTCTCTGAGGATCAAAGACTTCTAATATTCCAATTTAAAAGTCAGAGATTTTATCCTGCAGCATGACTGAATATGAAATCCTTTAAGCAACTTCTGTTCAAACATTTCAGAAGGCATACAGTTATTTAGAGCAATTTCTGAATACTGGCACATACATTTAGGAAGTTAACATTTCAATGACATGAATAAAAATTCATAATATTAGAAACTAAAAAATTTTGAATCTTATTTTCTCTAAAATGCAATATTAATTAAGGCATACCATTTCACACTTACTTTTCTGCTTAATTTATTATTTGCAAACATTTTTTTAGTGACCCTTAGCAAATAGTTCTTATATATAGCAATACATACTCCTTGAGTAAAGCATTATCTCCAGTATTCTGGAAAATTCCCATCACTCCACTTCCCCAGCTACACCTGGTGCCATTAGTGTTCTGGATCTGGGCCATTCCAATAGGAATGCAGTGGTCTCTCACCATTGTCTTAATTTACAATTCCCTGGTGACAAGATGGGGGACATCTTTTCATTTTTTCATATGGTTATCTGCGACCTGTATTTCCTCCTGGTGGGGTATCCATTCAAGTTCTCTGATTAGCTTTCAACCAGGCTGTTGATCTTATTGTTCAGTTCAAGAATTTTTTGCATATTTTGCACTACAGCCCTGTATCACATATGTTTTTGGCAAATATTTTTCCATCAGTCTGTAGCCTGTCCTGTCATTCTCGGGGCATTGTCTTTCCTAGAGCAGAAGTTTTTAATTTTATTGAAGTACACCTGCACAATTATTTATTTTATTTTCTTTAATCCTCACCAAGGATATGTTTAGAGAAAGGAAGGCAGGGAGGGAGGGAGGGAGGAAGAGAGAGGGAGGGGGAGAGAGAGAGAGAGAGAGAGAGAGAGAGAGAGAGAGAGAGAGAGAAGGAGAAACATCTATGTGAGAGAGAGACATAGATCAGTTGTCTCCTGCAAGCACCCCAACTAGGGATCAAACCCTCAACCTAGATATGTACCCTGACCAGAGATTAAGCCTGGGACCTTTTGGTATATGGGATGACACTCCAACCACCTGAGTCAGGGGGCGGGGCTCAATTATTTGTTATATTAATTGTCCCTTAGTGTTGTATCTTGAAAGTCCTTACCACATCCAACATCATCTAGGTTTCTTTTGTGTTATTGTTTAGGAGTTCTATTGCCTGATAACTCTAACTTCCCTGTCATATCTGAGTGTGGGCCTAATGCTTGCTCTGTGTCTTCAGACTTCGACTTTGCCTTTTAGTATGCCTTGTGATTTTTATGGAAAGTCAAACATGACATACTAGGTAAAAGGGACTGCATTGTACAGTGTGAGGGTAGGGGAAGCACTTAAGTCCTAAGACTAGGTCTCAGTCTTTCAGCAAGCCTTTCTCCCAGACTGTGAACTTGGCCTGTGCTTCTCAGCGCCCACCCGTCCAGATGGGATGGGATGGCTGAAGCGTGCTGGAGTTGGGTATTTCCCTTCTCGTTGGTTATGCTCTGATAAAACACCCAAAAGTTAGACACTGGTTAAATATTTCTCAAGGGCAGACTTTGTTTACAATAACAGATTTTCTTTTCAATTTTACAATAATTACTTTTCCACTCCTCCCTTCTGGAAGCCCAAGGAGATTTCTCCCCAACATTTTCTCTGAGAATGTGGTAGAGCCTTTGGAGGTAAAACTCACAAAAGACTGGACTACCTGAAGTTTGTATAATTTTTACTTGTACATACTGAGCTGCCAGCAAATCCCTCAAATAGAGTTTAGATTTTCCTATCCCAGTCCTGGTTCCTGTAAAGGTTACTGTTTGTGGTGGATTATCTGGAATTCTAAAAATCTGCCAGGTGATCACAGCATCTCTGAGAAAAATATATATCTGTCCCCCAAATGATATTATTGGGTAAGATACAGTGAATTTTTAAAAGCATCACTAGTATCATAAATATACTGAAAACATAAAAGAAAGCATTGTAAGGCTGAATAAATAGGTATCCAATTAATTCTAATTATAATTAACTCCCTAACAATTCATACATTAAGGCAGCTGTGCACTGGGATAATCATAACATATTTTATAATTTATAATTTAATTTTGCCTTTTTTTTAGCTGTCTACATTGAACAGTATTTTTTTTTAATTTTGTAAATCATGACTATTTACTGAAGAACCATAATTTACCCAGAGTTACACAACAATTAGTCACAAAATTAATTGGAATTCAAGATGTATTTTCAGTAATTCATCTTTTGCAGAATATGACAGAGTAGAGTTAATTAGCACTGATTAAAAGAATGGTATTTACCTCTAGTATTATGTTTATGTTTCAGAGTTAGGTCTTACATGTCCATGTGTCATGGGAGAAAATTACCAACCCACTTCAATTGACTATGGAAACATCTACACATAGTTTGATGAATATCCATATATGCATAAAAAGAAACATTTAAACCAAAATATGTTGGGAAAGAATTAAATGTGAGAAAATATCCTGAGAGGTAAGGATGCTGGTAGATTCCAACTATCTGCCTTCTCCAGTCAGTGGGAAATGAATGATGGCTCCTTTACTTGTCTCCATACTGGCAAAATATGGTTGGCATCATTGGGGAAATAGAATTAAAATCTTCATCTAACCCAGAAAATCTCTTCAGAAAGGTAGAAAGAAAACAGTTCTAATATTAAATAACCATTAAACCAGATATGATGTGCACTAAGCAGTCAGCTAAGAGATTGTAAAGACAGAAAGACATCTCATCTTTTAATATAGTGAAGCATATACAATCTATTTATACATGTTTTCAAGATAAGCGATAACTAGTCCTCTAGTGAATAGTCTTGACAGCACCATTTGTCACACGTAGTTTGTCATAAATTCACCTGGTAATTGAAGTGACTATCTGTGTTGGCTAAGTGACTTTATCCAGAAATAAAACAATTTTTCATAACAGGAGGTTATTTTGCAACTTGGTGCTGGGCAGCCACCCAAGTTAGGCTCCTACCCTCCCACAGGGACTGGGAGAAAGGAGTGGGAGCTCCTTTGATATTTACATTTCAAAGAGATGGCTCTCAGGTCCTCTGAAAAAACTATCCTCGGTCATAATGCTGGCAAAAAGCCTACCTAGTTTTTAAAAGGATTTATACATTTAAAAGAGAGAAGACTACTCATGCTTGCAAATTTTCTGAAGTAAATGTTCTAAGACAGTGGTCAGCAAACTCATTAGTCAACAGAGCCAAATATCAACAGTACAACAATTGAAATTTCTCTTGAGAGCCAAATTTTTTAAACTTAAATTTCTTCTAACGCCACTTCTTCAAAATAGACTCGCCCAGGCCATGGTATTTTGTGGAAGAGCCACACTCAAGGGGCCAAAGAGCCGCATGTGGCTCGCGAGCCGCAGTTTGCCGACCACTGGTCTAAGAAAAGGGAAGGGAGGGAAGTATTTTCCTTGTTTTCAACAGGGAGAATTAAGACTCTTAGTTTTCATTTCCCTTTGTCCTTACAATATCAAAACTTGAAACTTTTGGTAGTGGTCTGACGGGGTTCCAAGTATACAATGAATGAGTTCAAGTAGAAAAAAGTACTACACATTCACACTTCATATTCCTCTTTGTGTAGGATACTCTCACAGGCCTGAATTTGGCCAATATAAACCTATGTAACAAGTAAGGGAGCAATGAAGAAATACGGAGAGAACTAAATGTAACAGTAAGCTTCAGTGTAAGCATCACCAGTATCACGAATATACTGAAAACATAAAAGAGAGCGGTGTAAGGCTAAATAGATGAGTATCTAATTAATTATTATAATTAACTCCTTAACAATTCATACATTAAGGCAGCTGTGCAGCCTTAATGTTACCCAATAATATCCTTTCTTTTTGGAAATGGAAGAGTTAGAACCCATCTCCTTAGTGCAGCTGTTCCAACACACGTTTAGTCTGAGCATGAAATTACTTGTGCCGTGGAAGGCATCCCTGAACAAGTGAGCACAGTGTGGAAAGGGGAGCGCCTCTTGAACAACACTAAGTAACCCCCAGTGCGACTCTCGGTGCAAACAGGGCCCTTAAATGTTTCAGTCAGAGAGACAGTAGATAAGAGCTGAAACCAAATGGTCCATCTTCCGAAACAAACACATCATCCAGGTTGACCTTTCCTATAGCAATGTCATTGGTGCTGGAGAATATCCTGCTTTTTGGGAAGATGACATCTGTGGATGAAAAAGGGGCCACATGCTAAACCTGACGAGCTCAGGGGAGGTCTGCATGGCCTCAGAGACCTAAAAGTAACCACATAAGATGGTCTGAAATTAAAGGGACTGCATTGTACAGTGTGAGGGTAGGGGAAGCTCTTAAGTCTTTATAAACTCAGAGACCTAAAGTAACCACATAAGATGGTCTGAAATTAAAACTCCCCAACTAGCCTGGATGGCGTGGCTCAGTGGTTGAGCGTCAACCTATGAACCAGGAGGTCATGGTTCTATTCCCAGTCAGGGCACATGCCCAGGTTGTAGGCTTGGTCCCCAGTGTGGGGGGTGCAGGAGGTAGCCAATCAATGATTCTCTCTCATCACTGATGTTTCTATCTCTCTCTCCCTCTCCCTTCCTCTCTGAAATCAATAAAAATATATTTCTCACACACACACACACACACACACACACACACACACACACACATACCCTTCCCAACTAAAAGCGAGTCATAGCAGGTAAGCATGTCCTAGGCTGGTATGTTCCTTGACAAAGGTCAATCTTTACCGTAACTAAGTCTGTCTATTGTATTTTTGCATCTATGATAACATACCTTTGGAATGTCTGAATAATCTCCTTTTTCCAGAACCCTTATGGCACAATCTCCCATCAGAACGTGAGACCACAGAACCTCTCATTGTTATCTTGTTGCCCAAATACCAACTCTATGTGCTTGTTAATTGCTAACTTTTATATATATATAAAAGAAAACAGTTCTAATATTAAATAACCATTAAACTTTTATATATATATAAAAGAAAACAGTTCTAATATTAACAGTTCTAATATATATATTGCTTCAGAGAGAAGGGAGAGGGAGAGATAGAAACAGTTCTAATATATATATTGCTTTCAGAGAGAAGGGAGAGGGAGAGATAGAAACACCAGTGATGAGAGAGAATCATTGATTGGCTGCCTCCTGCATGCCCCTACTGGGGATCGAGCCCCCAACCCAGGCATGGGCCCTTGGCTGGAATAGAACCTGGGACCCTTCAATTCACAGTTGATGCTCTAGCGACTGAGCCAAACCAGCTAGGGCTTCATTTTATTCTTTATCCGATCTCAGACATATCCCCCTTTTGGTTTCTCCTGCCTCTCTGATCTACTACCAGTGAATTCCATCTAACTCTCTTTATGCCTGCTCCTTTGATTATGACATATAAAATAAATTCAAAGATTCTCTGCAGGTTTGGACATTTCTTATGTTGGCAAATGTCACTTTCTCACACACAGGTCTGGCTATTCCATGCTTCGGAACACCAGAGGGAGGGGAAATAGGACGTTTGATTATTACCACTCTAAAATGAGAAGCATCTTGGGTCCTTTAAAGGCAGTGCTGCAAGTGAACTTAGTATGGAAGCTAAGCTCCAGCATTATTAAAATACATACAGAAAATAACGTCTCAACTGCATGTTAGTTGGTTAATTATTTATTGTATTTTTCTTAAGTGGTAACTTTCCTTGTTAGAAAATTAAGTCAGGACACCAAAATACAAAAGATGACCCATTAAAAGAGATGTATGAAGTAAAATCAGCAATGTCAAATATTATGGAAAACACTTATAAAACAGGTTGTTTTAGAAAGGCACATCTGCAAGCTTTCTCTGGAGGTAAGCAGATTTGGGCTTTGCCAAATCAAGTTGGCAAAGAAATATTTTTGCCCTGAAGTTCCAATCTCTCTAATCAAGGGGTCTGTGCTCTGTTAGCGTTAGGTCAAAGTTTGTGGTGCTGCATAAAGAAAGATGCCACCTGGAAGTCAGAAAAGGCCCCCCACTTCTGAGGCTTTAGAAATCAGTCATTGCTTTGAATTGCATTTGAAAGCAAAAGATACAAAATGAACACCCTCCAGGGTACATGCTCCTTCACATTCCTTGGCTTTTTTATTTTTTTAAAAACATTTTTATTGATTTCAGAGAGGAAGGGAGAGGGAGAGAGAGAGAAAAACATCAATGATGAGGGAGACTCACTGATCAGCTGCCTCCTGCACGCCCCCTACTGGGGACCCAGCCTGCAACCCAGGCATGTGCCCCTGACCAAAATCGAACCCGGGACCCTTCAGTCCGCAGGCAAATGCTCTATCCACCGAGCCAAACCAGCAAGGGCCACATTCCTTGGCTTTTAATGAAGGATGTTCAGAGGCTCTAGCTTGGAGCTTGGGGGAGTATAAGATCTAAGGTAGGAAGGAGGAATTTGAGGGAGGTAAGATGGAGAAAAAGAGTTTGATCTGGTCCCTTCTCTCTCTCTCTCTTTCTCTCTCTCTCTCTCTCTCTCTCTCTGAAGAAAGAAAAACCATATTAGTCAGAAAAATGAAAACAGAAAGGAATTTAGAAAACTAAACTAGTCTGAGATTATTTTTCCAGGTGGAATGTTTGTTGATGTTCAGACTAATCATAGTCCCAGGTCTGTCTAATGAAAAGTGGCAAAATGGGTTAACATCTTTCCCATTTTCCTCTTCCCTCCTAAACCCCCACAGACCCCACTGAGAGTTAGCGTTGGTGCAAAGTTGCTCACCAGAGATGCTTCGTGCACCCAAATTGTTTCTCTCTTTCTTTTCTGTTTTTTTTTTTTTTTCCCTCTATACTCAGAAATTGCTTGCTCTAGGCTGCTCTAGCAGGGGTGGGCAAACTTTTTGACTCGAGGGCCACAATGGGTTCTTAAACTGGACCGGAGGGCCAGAACAAAAGCATGGATGGAGTGTTTGTGTGAACTAATATAAATTCAAAGTAAAGGAGTGGAGGGGAGAGCAAGAGAACCCTCCGCTCTTTCGGCTCCGTGGGCCGGATAGAACAGCCGAACGGGCCGGATCCGGCCCGCGGGCCGTAGTTTGCCCACGGCTGGTCTAGGGCATCTTACTTAAATATCAGTGTAAAATTAATATAATTTTGTTTTTACCAACTGCATTGTTTTTAGCGTTATCTATAACTGTACACTAAGAATTTTGAAAATCAAGTTTTATGTCTAGAGAATTACATTTGGACCTAAGTCCTATCATCAAGGCTTCTTGTCTTGCACTAACCTACATTTTTATCATTTTCAGCTTATTTGTCAGCACAACTCATGTATGAAGTGTGCATGGGTTTATATCAGTTGTGAACTGTTGCCAGTTCTGGGTGGCAGCTGTCGAACTTCCTGTGTATTTCTCCTAGGTCTCTAGTTCCAACTGCCCCACACCCTTTTATTGAACCAAGAAGGTTTAGAATTCTCCCTTAGGGTGCGGCCTTCTTGGTGGTGTAGTTCTGATGTTTTCAGTCTCTCTGTTATACATTTTGTCTTCTTTTCATACCCTTGCTTCTTGCACGGCCATTACAAAAACGGCATCACTGCAGAACGGTGTGACATGAATTAGGAAAAAAAATGCTTATCTTATCAGCTGAGGCAAGTGCCTTTTTGGTAATTGTGCAAGAAAGGCAGAGTGGAGGGGCAGAATTACGAAAGCGAACGCCTCCACAAATAAATACTATACTATCAGATTATTTTTAGATGGCTTTCCTCATACGGTATTTTTGTTTTGTTTTGTTTTCCACAGCTTTTCAGTTCCTTCTTAAAGCAGTAATAAATATTTTTTTTGCAAAGAAACTTACCACCGTAATAGGGGGAACATGACAATATAGCCACTGTTGTTATTGGTCAAGTGCCCTCTGTGTCTCCATCTATCACCGGTGGAAATGGAGTTCTTAGGGTGCCTGCTGAGAAAAGCATTTCCTGAGGCCCCAACAGGAGGGTGAGGTATTGTGGAAAGCTTTATTGATGATTTAAAGTTAAGGGTGTTCCCTTCCAAGGTCCTATCTCCCTTTGCCCCACCATGGAAAAAGTCCAGTCTTGTCTTCAGCAGGTTTAGGATGAAGGCCACTGTCCAGAGTCCCCACTCCATATTACAGTCCAGTCCAGCCCAGCATCTGGTTAGCTCAGCTCGTGTTCCCTATGGCAATCCATTGCATACGGGGTCCCATGGCCATGCAGCTGCTTCAGGCCACATAGCAGGTGAGTGCATGGCAAATGCGGGTCACAGAGCAAGAGGTAGTAAGAGTGGACCAGGGGACAGAGAGAGAGAACTCTTTTTTCTGGGGACTATAAGCAGGAGCTTTGCCAATTAACCCTTTAAGATTTTGCATGCTTGCAGTGGCTCCACCCTCCTAGCCAATGATCCTTTTTCCCAGGCTAGACTGCCAGGCAAGCACCCCACCTCACTGTCCGCCTTTGTTGGACCCCTTCCTCCAGTGATTTGCAGGAATGGACCAGTGGTTCCCTAGAGAATGTGAAGTTGCGACTTCCTGGTGAAGCTGCCCAAATGACCATGCTTATAAAGTCTGGCCTCCCTTTGCTTTTTTCTCTTTCACTATTAGCTGGCTAGCTAGGACTGTAGCACTATGTTGTGAGGGGAGCGTGCTGAAGGTCATGCTGGCTCTTCCCCCAAAACTCCTCTGTGGTGCACTGGTTACTCCACGGAACTCTAGGAAACGCAGTTTGAAAATCATATTCAGGTCAGTCATACCTACATCTACGATTTCCTGGCCCATTTTCCTTGCTAACTCTACACTTGCATAGGTGAAAGAGCATGTGACCTCAGTAATAAAAATAGTAAATTCTAAAAGGATAATTTGAAAGAACCTCACACATGAAAGCTTGTGTCCACGCCTGGGTCATCCTTTCCTTGCTGAGTTCTTAGAGCCTTTCTAACAGCACGTCTCATGCTGTTAATAAAATATAAATATATCAATTTATATTTTACTAGAGGCCCAGTGCACGAGATTCGTGCACAGTGGGGTGTGTCCCTCAGCCCAGCCTGCACCCTTTCCAATCTCGGACATCCCTCTCACAATCCAGGACTGCTGACTCCCAACTGCTCGCCTGCCTGCCTTCCTGATTGCCCCTAACTGCTTCTGCCTGCCAGCCTGATCACCCCATAACCACTCCCCTGCCAGCCTGTTTGCCCCTAACTGCCCTCCCCTGCAGGCCTGGTCCCCCACAACTGTTCTCCCCTGCAGGCCTGGGTGCCCCCCAACTGCCCTCCCCTGCAGGCCTGGGTGCCCCCCAACTGCCCTCCCCTGCAGGCCTGGTCACCCCCAACTTCCCTCCTCTGCCAGCCTGGTCACCCCTAACCACCCTCCCCTGTAGGCTTGATTGCCCCCAACTGCCCTCCCTTGCATGCCTGGTCCCCCACCCAACTGCCCTCCCCTGCTGGCCATCTTGTGGTGGCCATATTATGTCCACATGGGGGCAGCCATCTTTGACCACATGGGGGCAGCCATCTTGTGTGTTGGAGTGATGGTCAATTTGCATATTAGTCTTTTATTAGATAGGTTAGAGGCCTGGTGCATGGGTGGGGGCCAGCTGGTTTGCCCTGAAGGGTGTCCCGGATCAGGGTGGGGGTTCCCTTAGGGCGTGAGGCGGCCTGGGCAAGGGGCCTGTGGTGGTTTTCAGGCCGGCCACGCCCCCTGGTGACCCAAGCGGAGGCCCAGGTATCTGGGATTTATTTATCTTCTATAATTGAAACTTTGTAGCCTGGAGCAGAGCCAAGCCTCCTGCTTGCTCTGTGGCCACAGCCATTTTTGTTGGGATTTATTTATCTTCTATAATTGAAACTTTGTAGCCTTGAGTGGAGGAGGCCAAGGCAGGCTAGGGCTGCGGAAAGCTTGGTTTCCTCTATTACCGGGGAAACCCAAGCCTCCTGCACGCTCTGTGGCTGCAGCCATCTTGGTTGGGTTAATTTTCATACTCGCTCCTGATTGGCTAGTGGGCGTGGCTTGCGGGTGTAGTGGGGTGATGGTTAATTTGAATATTACTCTTTTATTAGATAGGATTGCTCATTATTTTTTTTTAAATATATTTTATTGGTTTTTTACAGAGAGGAAGGGAGAGGGATAGAAAGCTAGAAACATCGATGAGAGAGAAACATCGATCAGCTGCCTTCTGCACACCCCCTACTGGGGATGTGCCCGCAACCCAGGTACATGCCCTTGACCGGACTCGAACCTGGGACCTTTCAGTCCACAGGCTGACACTCTATCCACCGAGCCAAACCGGTTTCGGCGTTCATTATTTTTTAACTAGAGTCCTGGTGCACGAATTCATGCACCAGTGGGGTCCCTCAGCCTGGCCTGTGGTATCAGGCCAAAACTGGCTCTCCGACATCCCCCGAGGGGTCCCAGATTGTGAGAGGGTGCAGGCCAGGCTGAGGGACCCCACCGGTGCACAATTAGGGCCGGGAGGGACGTTGGAGGTTGGCCAGCTGGGAAGGGACCGTGGGAGGGCTCCAGGGCAGGTCCAGCCCATCTCGCTCAGTCCAGATTGGCTGGACCCCAGCAGCAAGCTAACCTACCAGTCAGAGTGTCTGCCCCCTGGTGGTCAGTGCATGTTATAGCGAGTGGTTGAGTGGCCTTAGCATATCATAAGCATATTACGCTTTGATTGGTTCAACGCACAACTGAATGACTGGACACTTAGCATATTAGGCTTTTATTATATAGGATTTCCTCTTCTGTTCTAGACTAGAAACATCCAGAAAACAGGAACTGCGTTTTATACTTGTTTGTGTACCAACACTTAGTGCAGTGCCCCGCCTTTACTAAAACCTCTGTGCTTATTTGTTTCTGCTGATAGTGATGATTATAACTGTCAAGATTTTTTAAAAAGACATTTTTGGGAAAAATTTTTGCGTTTGACTCGGGTATGTGCCTATTCCCCTCTGCTGGACTGGTCTTTAACAGACTTCTTTCTGACTCTCGGTCTGGATCTCCCTTTCTTAGAGCATTTACTTTAGAAAACATATCATGGTAAGTTCTTTCTCTGCCCATTGGAAATGGAAATCCGTTTTAAAAGCCTCTTGCCAGTTTTACAGCCTAGGACTGTCTTTCTCAAGGAACTGAAATCCACCTTTTCAAATGGAATTATCAAGAAAGGGGATGCCCAAACACCCAGCTTCTGTGGCAGAGAAGAACGCAAACTTCCACCAGACATCCTGAAATTACAGAACTATCGCTTGTCAATAAAATACAAGTAAGTCACTTTTCCTTCGGCTAAGCCTGGAGTAAACAGCCCAGTTAGCAAAAAATAGATGGTTTATAATTCCACCCACCTTTTCCTGACTCCCTGACCCCATCTCTTAAAAACTTTTTTTTTTTTTTTTTTTTTTAGTGGATTGAGCACAGACTGAGTTTTGGCTTCTCTCCCCTGTTGCAATAGCCTTGAATAAAGTCTCCCAGGTCTGTTTAAGTTTTTTCAGTACAAGTTTTGCTTTGACACTAGACTTCTACTAAGCAACAAAATTGTTCCTCTGCTCAAACTTAAATTGGCATACTCATAGGAAACTATATTTTTCAGAGCATGAATAGTTGGTTTTTAAAATATCCTTTTTCCCTCCAGGAAAAACTTTGCTATTGGTGATGGCAAGGAAAAAGTCTGGAGAAAACAGTGACGACACAACTGACAAAAAAGTTGCAATTAACTGCTTGAAATTAAGTTGAAATGTGCTCTCTGTAAATACAGTGACCAGCCTCCTGCCAAGCCTTCTGAGCTGGCTCTTTTGTGCATAGTCATTACATCCTTGCAGAAAAGGGCCTGTACACCCTGCAGTAACGTTTTTAGGGCGGAAGGAACTCTGAAGGGCATTGGAGGTATACTGCACTGTCTGTTAGGTGGCTGTAAACACTATGCTCCTTTCTTCTTTGTGAAGTAACGGAATGTAAGTCATTCGGGGTTAAAGGGAAGGAGAGTCTCCTTTGAGCCCTTTGGTACCTTTCCCTTCAAAGCGCTGTTTACTCCAGGCTCTGTCCTCAGGGCGGCACCTGGGTATTCACCTGCCTGATCATTCAGTATCACCTTGAGTGCCTGGAGGAGGGCAGAGGTAGCTCCAGGAAATACAAGGAAGTAAACGAATTCCATAACATTTTAAACTGAAAATAATCTTTGGGGTGGTGGAGTCCCATCCTTTCATTTTGGATGTGAAGAAAATGTGAACTTCCTTTGAGTAACACAACGAGCTAATGATAGTAATGACACTGGGAATTAGGAATCCCAGAATCCCACTGCACTGCGTTTCTATTATTTTCTGTCTGTTTCTGATGTTCTTCTTCTGCGTGTGTGTTTGTCTTTTTTGGTTTGTTTTGTTTTCGTCATTTGTTCCTATATCCTTGGATTCTGTGTCCCTATTCTGTCTCACATAGATTCCATAAATTCATCTACTCTAAGATTTTATGGTCTGCATGAGTGGCTCTGTCCAAGAATATGTATATTTTAAAAAGAAGAGTGAAGAGAAATATTACATGGAAAATCATGAATAATCCATGGTGGGATTTCTTTCTGCAGAGTGGACACTTTTTGCACTGGGAGAATGTGCTTTTCTTCTGGCCTCCACCCTGCATGCTATGTCTATAATGGAGAGAGAGCTTTGGCATCCCAACTCATAATTTAGTGATGAATATAGTTCAAGTAAAAGGCAGGTTAGGAATAAAGGGCAGTATCCGAACACAAATGGCTTCAACATACAACTTAAGAAAAGGTAACCCAATATAATTGTATCTAAATTTCCTCTATCCAGACTAGACACACCTTTGGTTGGTACATTTTCATTTCTCTACTGGGAGACGAATGAGGTTACAGGAAAATTCCCCCCGAAATAACCATCACTGCTTTTGGACAGGCCTGCCTGTTTTTGTCTGTTTCATTCCCTGGTTTAAACAGAGTCAGCTAAAGAAATTGCAACATTAGAAAAGAAATTAACTAAACAGTTTAAACACACACACACACACACACACACACACACACACATACACACACACACATTTTAGAGAGTCTTCTACATAATCCTTTATTGATTAAATAAATCTGAAATGTAATTGGTAGGGAATTGATTCATCACATTGTTTAACTTCTCCTCTAAACAGACTTGCTTTCAGCACTCTGGAAAATATCAGCTTGTCGTGTCATTAGTAAGCTTGCATCTTATTTTTAAACATGTTGTAATTATTATTTTTTAGAATGAGAGGAAAGGACAGAAAGAGAGAGAAACATGGATGTAGGAGGAATCATCGTTTGGCTGCCTCCCACACGCCCCCTTCTGGGGATCAAGCCGGGAACCAGCAGTCCTTCCTTACGCTGGATGACACCCAACCGACTGAGCCGCAGGGCCAGGGCGGTAAGCTTGGACCGTTATACTTTAAAAATACTGCACTGGATCTGGGGCAGATAGGCTGTCCCTATACTCAGAGTCCATGAAAATGTAACGCTACGGTAGAGTTTCCGAGTGTTTTGTTGTTGTTTGTTTGTTGTGTGTGTGTGTGTGTGTGTGTGTGTGTGTTTTCCTTTCTGGTCTATCTCCTGGAATCATCAAGATATTACTGTCTCTGTCGATAACCCATGTTCCCACAGGGCTAGCTTTTGAAAAGATAAAAGCTTAGAGTAAACCTGACCTTTTAACAGATCCTTCATTTTTTTTTTGTGCCTATTAGCAAGTTGTGCATTTTGAGAGAGCTACCTTTCAGTGCTTTTTCAGCCTGTGGACCTGTTTCGAAGTCCTCCACCACTATGTAACATACTTCTCTCTAAAAAGGGAGACGTGACCCTGCTTACATTAAACATGAGAAAATCTATATGAAAAAAAAACGTTAAAAATATTTGCAATGATTCCCAATGGTATCAGATATTGTGAAAGAGAATAGAGGGACACCTATTAATGAAAAATATTTGTACTTATAAATAAAAACGTAAAAAGTGGAAATGGAGGATATAGGAGAAGAGACATGAGAAGGCACAGGAACTGTGACTCTGTGTTACTCACATCACTACTTAAAGTTTTACTTTAAAATTATGTTAAAAATTAACGTGAGAGGAAGATTACGTGTGGACTAATTGCGGTTATAATTTAGTACTGTTGATACATTGAAGGATGATATTTTTTTAAATAAATGAGATTTTAGACAATAAATGATTACAACTTTAAATGCCAGACCTGGAATTATGCTGTTACTGTTACTCTATTTTTAAGATAGTATTATGTTAATATTTTTTAAATTCTCAAAATAAAATTCATTACTCTGTGCTTCACATACCAAATTGCAGAAAATTGGATTGAATATACAGTATTAGGTTTGGAGCATTCAAAAGCCTTCAAAATTAAAACAATATTGTCCCTACAAAAGTAAAAGCTTCTTTAGAGTTGTAATTTTTTCGTCTGTTTTGTTTATTACTTAATCCCAAGTATCTAGAACTTGTTCCCTGGGGAACAATTGGATTGATGACCTGGACTAGTTTTTCTCAGAGCATTGTCAGAGAAACACTGGAGTATTTATTTTGTAGTTAATAAATATTCTGTGAAAAGGGGTTTCTCTGGTTACAAGTTTGGGAAACACAGCATGTAAGAATTATATTTTAGAAATTTAAGTTCTGTGTAACCAGTTGTCTCTGAGAATTCTTTCATTAAAGGGGTGTGTAATTGTGGTTAATCTGGTTGACCATGGTAAACTTTTCATAAGTAATAACCGTGGTCATTTTCCAATTCCAGTGGAATATGCTATCCTGAGCCACTCTAGCACTCTGACATATATCATTGTACCTGTGTGGGTACTCAATAGTGGATCTGCTTTGAGTTCAGAGTGCATTTAGGAAGTCATTTTTAAAAAAAGATAGAAAGTCAGCATTCATTCTTTGACGATCCTCTGAAGAGCATGAAGCTCTAAAGGAGAAGCAAATTGAGACATATATTCTAACTAGAGGCCGGGTGCACAAAATTCGTGTACGGCGGTGGGGTCCCCCTCAGCCCAGCCTGTACCCTCTCTAATCCGGGACCCCTCAGGGGATGTCCGACTGCTGGTTTAGGCTCAATCCCTAGGACCACTGCCTCCTAACTACTCACCTGCCTGCCTGCCTGATCACCTCTAACTGCCCCCCCCTGCTGGCCTGGTCACCCTCAACTGCCCCCCCTACCAGCTTAGTTGCCCCCAACTGCTCCCCCCTCCCCGCTGGCCTGGTTGCCCCTTACTGCCCCCCCCCCCGCTGGCCTGGTTGCCCCTAACTCCCCCCCCCCCACCGGCCTGGTCGCCCCTTACTGCCCCCCCTCATAGCCCCTCATTAACCCCCTGCCAACCTGGTCGCCCCACGCAGCCTGTTCAGTCGTCTGTTTGGTTGCGATGGTCGCTTAGACTTTTATATATATAGATTTTATTGAATATTTTTTTCAAGAAGAGTGACAATGAATTTGCTATAACTACATGGAAACGCACCCTCATAGATGCTTCAAGTCTTAAATAGAAAAATATACTTACATTAGATATTGATTCATTTTCTGGCTTATTCTTTATCTGAGCAACTATACATCTACACACACACTTGTCTAAGTAACAGTGTAAGTAAAATATATTTATTGGCAACAAAAAGGAATTTAAAAAAATAAATAAAAGAATACCATGCTTTGTTGTTGTTTTTAGTTTGTTTGTTTGTTTTCCCCCCCTTCCCCTCCCAAAGCCAGTCCTAGCAATGATGCCCAGCTTTCCAGTTTAGACAAGGCTTGTTTGGGAATGTGCTAAATAATTGTGTTTTTCTCTCATGAATATTAAGAATACTTTACAAAGAGTAGGTGTTTTGGTGGTTTTCAGAGAACAAGTAAGCTTCTAAAACCATTTGCATGTCGTCCTTACTAACTACAATCAGTTTGAGGAACTTAAGGATACATTAGGCAGAATTTGATTAGGTCTCCTTAACCAAAGTCCTGAATTCAGTAGCTCGATGTCTAATTTAAAATTGTTTATCTGTTCCATGCTTCAGGCTCTTTATTTCTGTCTCTTTAAGAATTCTGTTTTCTTTGATAAATCATAGTTTAATTAATCTAGCATTCTAAGATTTTAATCCCTTTATTATGTTTTAATTTATGCATTTTGATACTTGTCATAAGCAATAAATCTCTCTGCTTTCCTAAAATAAAACATGTGTTATATTAATGTCTCATATTTTCAAAGTAATTACCCCTAACAATGAAGATATTGAACTGATAGCTCCGGAAATCTGGTAGCTTTAAAGATCTTTAAAGTGAGGAATGCCTCATTAAACTTTGTCTTTTTTATTTAATGGAATTTTGGACTCTATTTAATAGTAAATCCTTGTTTGTTTCAATGTTAATATATTTTCATATATATATATATATCCATATATCCATATATATATATATATATATATATATATATATATATATATATATATGTATATCAGGGCCGGCCTGACAGGTGAACCGGACTGAGGTAGGGAGGTGGGAATTAAGAAAAGAAAGACAAGAATGCGGGATCAGGAGGGCTGCAAGCCATTGACAGACTGCAGCAGCTTTATTAACTGCGCAGTACCTTTTATACACAAACACTGACTGGGAGGTCAGTTCAAAGGAACGTTCTCCCTGCTCCTCTTAATCTGTAAGGGAGAGATAAAGCAGAAGGCAAATTCTTGGTACAGCAAATCTCAGTAAATAGTTAGACTTCTGGGAAGCCATGAAAGGTCGCTCTCATTCTGCTGACAATTGGAAATCGCCGTCCAAACAAGTCAGGGAACACTGTGTGGGTAGGGGACTGAACCTTATCAGTCCCTTTCGGGTGCAAGGACTCTGTCAGCTTACACCCTGCCTCCAACATATATATATACACACACTTCTCATTCATCATCTTTATTTGGAGGCTGAGGGCTGCTTATAGAACCTCTGCATAGCCCCAGTGTAGTGATTTTCACCCTTTTTATCTCATGGCACATATAAACTATTTAATAAATTTTGTGACACACCAAAAAAATATATCTTTTGCCAGAATAGGTATAATTTTGATTCATTCACATTGGATGGCTATTGTTGTGTTGGCTGTTGTCATTTTTTAAAAATTTGACAACCTGAGGGAAAAGAGGTCAGTGTCCCTGACTAAATAGTCAGGTATTGCATGTTTTAAAAACTCTTGTGACTCCATTTGAACATCGCTGGCCTAGTATCCCAGCTTGAGGAACATATCACAGGATACCTGGGTGGTCTCCAGCAATGATCTCTGACTTCATGTTACCTGAATTTAAATGAAGACCTTGAAGTTTACGGGGTAAAGAAAACCTTATGCTTTCTGATAAACTATGGGTTTACAAAACTTGATAATCATACACTTAAAAAAATTACCTGACATTTTCTAAGAAAATAAAACGAGGCACAGAGACAGAGAGGGAATACTTTATAAAAAGAATTGAAATGAAGAATTGGTATTAAAGATCCAAAATACTGGAGAGCTCAGTGTCTTTCTAACTCCATAGCGTTGCTTGTTCTTTTGCTGGATATGTTACATAACCAGTGCTGACACATGTTCTGTATCAACGACAGTCGGTTCAGTTCCTGCATCCCCCAGAAACACAGCCAATACATGTCAGCAAACAACATCCTTTTCATAGTTTTGCTTTTCAAGAGATTTGCATTTTGAAGACATTTTGAGTTCATATGTAATTTTCAGGTAGAATTTCACATAAGACTAAGAAGGATGTCTTTTTTAAAATTGTCTAAAGGTGATGACATAAAAAAGCTTTTCCAATTTTCTACTTTTAAATCCTTTTAAAAATGCTTTCTTTAACTTCTCGGGAAGTGATCTGCAATTACGTCAGCGAAAATACAGTGAAAAGTAGCCTTCTTTATGACTTTTCTAGTTCATTCAACACGCTGCCCGGCCTCTCCTTTGTTGTACCTCTGCGCCTATTCCAATACTAATGTGTCACTTCAGGGGCGCCGTTTTTAGTATCTTTTACTAATTACTTAACAAGGTTCTCCAGGCCTTATGTTTTCCTGAGGGTCTTGCTGCCTCCTTCCCTCAGCAAGTCCTCCCACAACCTCCTTGGAGTGTCTGATCTCATAATTCTTAAGCAGGTTAGAATGTTCCCTACAATCTGCTGCTTCATGCATCCTGACTCTCGCTGAATAAAAGCTCTGGCCGAGTTTCAATTTATCTATTCTCTAGAGTTTAGTTAGTTGAAGAAATTTTGCTTTGTTGAGGTATTTTTCACCCAGGCCATCCTGTGATTGTAATAAGCTAGTTAATATTAATAAAGGAAAGAAAGCAAAGGGAAGTCAGACATTGTAAGCATGGTCCCCTGGGCAGCGTCACCAGAAATTTATCCATGTCTTCCAGGTCATCTAACTTGTTGGGATGTAAGAGTTCATAGCAGTTTCTTATGATTTTCGTACTTATCTGCTATTAGTTATAATGTCTTTTCTTTCATTTCTGATTTTATTATTTGAGGCTACTCTCTCTCTCTTTTTAGTTAGTCTAAAGGTTTCTCAACTGTGTTTATCTCCTCAAAACTAACTCTTAGTTCTATTGATCTTTTCAATTGTCTTTCAGTCTCTATTTTATTTATTGCTGCTGTGATCTTTGTTATTTACTCTTTTTACTCACTTGAACTTAGCTTGTTCTTCTTTTTCTAGGTCCTTGAAGTATAAAATTAGGTTGTTTACTTAACATCTTTCTTTAATCTTAATTTAGGCATTTATCACTATAAACTTCCTTCTTGAAACTGCTTTTGCTGTCTCCAAAAAGTTTTGGTAGGTTGTCTCTTCATTTTCATTTGTCTCAAGATATTTTTTATTTCCCTTTTGATTTCTTCTTTGACTCATTGGCTATTCTGAAACATGTTGTTCACTCTCCCCATATTTGGGAATTTTCTAGTATTTTCCTTGTGATTGATTTATAATTTATGCCATTATTTTCCAAAAGGGTGCTTAATATGACTTCAATACTTTCAAACTTATTGACTTGTTTTATTGCCTAACATATAATCTATCCTGGAGAATGTTCCATGTGTGCTTAAGAAGAATCGGCGCTCTGCTGCTGTTGGATGGAATTTTCAGTACTAGTATGTGTCTGCATGGGTCTAATGCAGCCATGGGCAAACTACGGCCCGAGGGCCGGATCCGGCCCGTTCGGCTGTTCTATCCGGCCCGCGGAGCCGAAAGAGCGGAGAGTTCTCTTGCTCTCCCCTCCGCTCCTTTACTTTGAATTTATATTAGTTCACACAAACACTCCATCCATGCTTTTGTTCCGGCCCTCTGGTCCAGTTTAAGAACCCATTGTGGCCCTCGAGTCAAAAAGTTTGCCCACCCCTGGAAGTTTAAGTCCAATGGTTCCTTATTGATTTTCTGTCTGGATGCTATATCCATCAACCATATATAGAGAGACCCACTTAATTTGTGAATTGAGTTTTGAATCATAGAAAATGAGGTAACAGATGTGTGATACGTTATGACACTAAGTTTTGAGGTAATTTATAATGCTGCAATAAAGAATAATACACATATTATATGCATAAATAGGAACTTATTTTTACTAAAGAGGTCAGAAAATTGATAGCTAATCTACCAGAGACAAGTTGACTTTCAACTGTGTTTTTTCATCCTCCCCCCTCCCCCCCCCCCCGCAATGTTCTTTTATCCTGCTGATTAGAAATACGTTACTTAGTGGAAAAGCATTACCTAAGGCAGGGGGTACCAGAAGGATGGGATCATGTGAGGCTATCTTAGATGCTGACTGCCACCAGCAAAACTCACATTTTCACATATTAGATTTTATTCCATAACTACAGAAACTAATTCAAATGAAGCCAGAATCAGATTTTTAACATGTTTCCATCATTTCCATACTATTGATTACCCTTAAGCATTGTTCTTTTTGAATACTGTAGCTTATTTTTTCTGAGCCAGTGCTAGTACACTCATGAAATAGTTTTACAAGTTCCAAAAAAAATGTGTGTGTGTGTGTGTGTGTGTGTGTGTGTATGTGTGTATTAGAGGCCCAGTGCATGAAATTCATGCAAGAGTAGGCCTTCACAGCCATGGCAGCTGCCTCAATCCCTCCCTCACAGCCCCGGCAGCTGCCTTGATCCCACGGCTGCAGCCCTGGCTTCATCTGGAAGATCATCATTCTGCTGTTCAGCTGTTTGGTCAATTTGCATCATAATAATAAAAGCATAATATGTTAATTAGACCAGACAACCTTCCGGATGAAGGATGAAGCCGCGGGGCAGGAGCTGAGGCAGAGGCAGACACCTTGGTGGTGGGGGCCAAGCCCCTCCATGAATTTTGTGCACCAGGCCTCTATTATATATATATATATATATATATATTTGGTCTTGGTTTGACATTTCCCTCTTTTTAACCTTTTATTCTTATTGTATTTTTACTTCACATTATGTCTTGTTTTACAAGCATTCTTTTCAAATTTCTATCTGACAGATTTTACTTTAATTATATAAAATATATATTTCATATTTGTAGGAGGTCCATGGTGCCCCAGTAAGCCCTAGAACATTCAGTAAGAAATACCCAGTCCTCCTACTCAGACATGGATCTTGGTGCAGAATCTTCAACTGATGAACATTTCTTTAGGAGAACGGATACTTTTTTTTGATTCAGGGAGATATATGATGATCACAGATGGGATGCCATGTAATGTATACCCACATCTGCTCACTGTGAAACAAACTGTTCTGACATTTTATGAGTCAATTTTGTTTGTGCAGAAGATGAATGATTAAGACAGCTGGATTACAAGAGTTTGATGTAAAATGAAGTTTAACTCTGTTACGGTGGGGGGGGGGGGAGGTGGAGCAGGGAAATAAGCCTGTGAAGATATATAATGCCACACATAGCTTATTTTTATTGCTTGAATTCATCATTTCAAAGATACAACTACAGACATACAAGATCAACCAAAGCACAGAAGCTGTTGTAAGAATATCCAAAATTCTGAGTACACGTGCCACTGTCTCCTGAAGTACCTAGGACATAGTTTATTTTTTTAAAATCACTTTTTTGGTGATGTATCCTAGGATGCATGCTTTGTGATAGTGAGCTATAGAGAAATGAACTAATTTTATCTTGTATTTTATATACAATCCATTCTGATGGAAATGACTATAAATTATCAGCATATAATAATTCATAACCAATTCTCTGAATTTATGTACTTACATTTAAGATGATGGAAATCATTAAAAAATATGCTGCTCCTAGTAATACATTCTTTCAGAAATATGCCAAATAAGAAAGCATATCTCATAATAGTAACAAGGATAGTGAAGTTCAGAGAGTAATTGATGATTATGGATAATTGTAATGCAAAGCCCATAAAAGTTGTCAAACAGCAAGATTGAATCATAATCATGTTAATGATACTTAAGTCAGAACACATGGGTTAAATGCTGGAGCAATCTATCTAATAATAGGGTAATATGCAAATTGGTTGGGAAGCCGTCACAATAACGACTGATCAGCAGGCTGAGTGCTCAGCAGGCTCGGGTGGGCAGGGACTTGCAGCATCAGGACCGGGGGCGGGTCTGCAGTGGGGGCCTCCACGCATGTGTGCCTGGGGTCCCGAGGCACATAGAGGTCTGCAGGCCTCCTCTGCATCTCGGCCTGGGGGCGGGGTCCGCAGGCCTCTGCTGATTAGCCTACCTCTTTGGGGCAATCCATTGAGGAGCCCTGGATGGGTG